>NC_136417.1:95632098-96304598 GCF_052625555.1 Lactuca saligna | reverse complement strand
TGAGAACTAATAGATTGACAAGTGGCAACACATTAATTAAGAGGTCTAATATGGTGACACATGTCAAAAAACTACTCTTTTATTAGCATATATATATATATATATATATATATATATATATATATATATATATATATATATACACACACATACACATTAGAATTTCATATATATATACACACACACACACACACACACACACACACACACACATATATATATATATATATATATATATATATATATATATATATACACACACACATTAGAATTTCATTATCGTTAATGCAACAGTGAATATCATTTTTTCGTAATGAGTAAATTACACGAATCGTCCCTTGTGTAGGTTCCAAAATACACGTTCAGTCCCTATTTTTAAAAATTAACTCGGAACGTGTGACAACCCGATATTTCAACTCTATGTAATGACCTAAAAAGTCAAGTATTGTAACCACTTTTGATATAATGAAATTAACTTCGAAAATAAAATGTCCAAAAATCTCAAATTAATTACTTACTATGTTAGATGACATTAAACCGTGGTCGTACGTAAAAAGAACGCCAAAATCTGACTTCGTATAAAGAAGTTATGATTTTTTCAAGTTCGGCTTAGCGACAGACAGCTAAAAACTCGAAACGGAGATCGAGCGACTTTTGGCCGGAATGACCTAAATGAGAATCGAAGGTCTCGACAATGGTTTTGCAACGGTAAAAATTCTGGCAAAAACGGACGTCAGATAATGAAGTTATGAATTTCTAACGAAATTTTCTTACCGCGACCTTTTAAAAATAAATAATAAAAATAATTTCAAATTTTCCGACGGAATCTAAACGAAAGTTGTAGAGCGTAGTCTCACCTACGCGTGGATATAAAGAACGTCGAAAACGGAGTTCGTATGAAGAAGATATGAATTTTTGAAGTTTATTAAATAAATAAAATATAAATTTTATTATTTAATCTTGGTATTATCCGAAGGAGTCACCAGGCTGATCCGAGTTACGCCCAGCGTACACTCGTATGCCCAGAGTACTCGAGGCCTAGGCCTCGGATCGTCCACGTCGCCCCTATGCGAGGCTATGCCCGGTCCCATCCGAAGGTCCGAGGCAGTCGAGGAAGCGGTCACGCATGACGCACGCGTACGCCCAGCGTACCGAGGCGGTTCCCACCCCCTATAAAAGGGATGCCAGGGTTCCGAAGAAAAGGGCCAATTCCTCTCATATTTCTTGTGTTTTTGCCTCGTTTTCCATGCACGTACTATCCCGAAGCCCCGGTTTCCTTGTCAAGTCCCGAAGGTCGTTTGTGCTCCCGAGATTCCCGAGAATCCTGAGAAAATCCGCTTTCTCGAGTCGAAATTCTGCTCGGTTTTCATCTTGCCTTTTCTGATCTTTCAAGTGATTTCATACCCTTATAATTCATACTTTTAAATGTTTTATAAATGCTTTTATATGCTTTTAAGGGGGGAAATACAAGTAAAACACACGATTATTATCGTGTGTTATATAAAGTTTCATTATACTTTTTTTATCAACAGAATCATATGTGATTTATAACTATTATAGGGGAACTTTCATATGCAAAATATATCACGATAACATCATATCTTTGGAAATGAAAAGTGTTGTTATATATGTATAAAGCAAACACTTTTTTTTTACTGTATGTATATGTGACCATCTTAGGCACTACAAAAATTTTACTTTTCATAACAAGTGAGCATTTCACTAGGGTTTACTATACAAACGAGGCACACTTTTAGGAAACTATAATAGGTATAGTTTTACGAGAACATCACGAACTTTTACATACTATAAACACTATTTCAAGAAGTTTACTTTCACATACAAGAACAAACAAACATTTTCACAAGTAAATCTGTTTTATACTAAGTTTTGTGAGACATTAACTTCACGTACGTTCGAGTACACAATTCAAGTCCTGTATTATATACCAGAATCCCTTGGAAGTGGAGCATGATGTTTGTGTATAGATCTATACGGGATTGACAACCCCACGCCCTGACTGTTAGCTACAGTACACCATTTGGGGTGACAAACGTCAAAACATTCCAACGCCTGAAGAACGTTGTGTATAGACATTTCTAGTCAATAGCATGGTTATAAAACTCACATGGAGTATTAAAAATACATTGATTTACGGGATTTTTCAGACGTATTGGAAATTTTATACGTACATAAATTTCCTAGAAACAAACATAGGTCTTGATAGAAGGCTACATTTATGCTAGTAGAAAATATGGGATTTTCTAGGTTCAAACAAACAAAAACAAAACCTTTCATTTCATACAAACGTTGTCATTTAATACTTATGAAACTCACCAGCTTAAATGTTGATCTACTCTTTCAAAACTACTTGTATGTGCCAGGGATTCAGTAATTACAGGTAACAAACAACTTTTGAAGAAGGAACGCTGCGGCGCCAGTTTAAATTCATATTTTGGCATCATATTGTAATTGGTTTTGAACATGTACCTTTTAACAATGTAAACTTTCAATTATATATATATGATGGTTGTATTGCTTTCTTTACTATGTATTCACTTGTTACGTTACCACATGAAGTCATCCGCCCCCGAACGTTTCTGCCGTTCCGGTTTGGGGGTGTGACAGATTGGTATCAGAGCAATGTTTATAGTCAACTAAGTATATCGAACCACATAAGATATACAAACTATAAATGCTTAAGGGACTAATACTCTCTGACAAAACATTTTTTTTGTTTTACGCCTAAGTCGCGTTTCGTTTGACTTAAATTGTTAGTTCATTTAAGTACAAATACATGCATACAACAACTTATTTTCATGATTATAGCTATACAACAAGTATTTAGACAAGTTGGACACTATGATTAAGACTCTATATATGTAATCAGATTTGGGACAAATATAGCATGATCAACTATATTTGCCCGAGATCGGACCAATGTATATCGAGGAATGTTCGTAGTGAGCAACAAGTCAAAACTTACCAAAACATCACAAGAATCGAACACGCGAATTTAAATACTATGGGAGTATTTGGTACATGAAATAATTTAACCTACATGTTTAATTTTACACGTTCCAAATTTTATTCAATTCTTATAACCCTATTCTCATACAGTCAAATGGCTAGATTTCATCACCCCGGCGACCCCTATTATCCCAACCAAGGCAACGGGGGATGGATCGAAGAGGATCCCGAGGAGGACGAAGAACCCATAGAATTGGATGAAGAGGATGACTCCGGTACCGACTCAGAGCTGGAAGTGATCAACCCACCACCCGCACAACCTCCCGTCTTCGTGAGGAACTTTCAAGGACCGACTCTTGTTTGGGGAAGTCACCTCCACCATTGGAGCCAACAACAAAGTCTACGCCCTCCCTACGGCATGTGCCGAGACTTCTACGGTGTCCGCGGCGGAGGTTGAGCCGATCGGGCACTCCCAGTCATGGTGGGCAAACTAGCCAACCAGTCCTACCAATCCGGAGTTCAAGCTAGCCGGATTCGGGAAGTCAACGTGGAAGTACAGGTTCACACTTCCGACATCCGTAGGCTGGACAGAGCTCAGGACAATGCCCAACTCCAAACCGGGGCATTCCAAGCGCAAATGATTGCAGCCCTCTCCGAATTAAGGGAACAACAAGCCGCCTTCGATAGGCGTCTTATGGAATCAATGCAATCGAATGCGGAGTCAAGCTCCAAGCGCACCCTACGTCACAAGTAGTGCTTGCGAAAACCCCAAATTTTGTTATAAGTTAGGACCTCGGCTAAAAGTTTATATTTTTCTTAAACTTTGTAACCGGAGACCCTTATAGGGGTCAAATTTTCGTGATCGTTGTATCAACTATTATATTAATATAAGTGGCACACTATTATTACTACGTTGAGTATTACGTTCAATCCTTAAAATGTTATGGAGAAACCATATGCTTGTTTCATATATTCGGTCTTATGAATAACTTTCATTCTTCTATCTTTGAGACTCATACTATCATCTGTTGTTGAACTATAACGATTTAGTTCATGAGACACATTCATTTTCTATACTATGGAATTCTTATCTTATCTTTTCAACCTATAGTTGAAGGATGCCTCCGCGTAGAAACCCGAGGCGAAACAACGGTGGGGAAGCACCTATACCACCACCGCCTCCACCTCCTCAATTTGATGCTGCCATGTTCCAAGCAGCAATCACAGCAGCTGTGGCGGCTGCCATGTCACAAATCAATACCCCTGTTACTACTGGTTCGGGAATTGGCACACTTCCTTCCAACCATGGCGAGAGTCATGGGCAACCCCGAGAGTGCACCTATAAAGACTTTACGAATGCCAAACCCCGGATGTTTAATGGAACTGGTGGTGTGATGGTTTTGAAGCAGTGGATCGAAAGGACAGAAGCAGTCTTTGAAGTCCGCTCCTGTCCCGAGCACAGCAAAGTCAAGTTTGCCACCTTCACGCTTACTGAAAGAGCTTTAACTTGGTGGAATGGCCACGTTAAGGCACTTACTCTGATAGTGGCAAACACAATAAGCTGGGAGAGCTTAAAAATCATGTTGATGAGAGAATACTGTCCACAAGGAGAGATTCAAAAACTCGATCACGAACTCTGGACTCTTGGAATGATTGGTACCGATATAGCAACTTATACCAACAGATTCTGCGATCTAGAAATCCTTTGCCCATATATGATTGCTCCTGAGAGTAAGAAAATAGAGAGACACATTTAGGGACTGTCGCCCCAAATTCAGTCAAGTTTGTTAGCTTCAAAACTTGACACTTTTGAAAGTGCCAAAGAGCTGGCACAATCTCTTATTGATCACAGAAGTCATCAGAACTCGACAATTTCTACACCAGAACCACAAAAGGGAAACAACAACAACAATAACAGGAAGAGAGGATGGAATAAAAGGAAGGGTGGGTCTTCCCAAGAATCCTCGAAGAAACAACAACTAGTTACAGTGAATGCTGCTATTGTATCTACTACCGTTCCTACAAATCCATACCCAACAAAGCCTTATGTGGGTAACTTTCCAAAGTGCACCAAATGCACTTACCACCATAATGGACCTTGTCGGGAAATGCAGTGCTCCAACTGCAACAGAAAGGGACACATTGTCCATTTCTGCAGAGCCCCCGTAAAGCCGATCACTCAAGTTCCCAACCCTGGTGTAGGCCAAGCTTGCTACGTTTGTGGCGAGGTGGGCCACTACAAGAGAAACTGCCCGAAGGCAGCAAATACCGGCGGGGGTGGGACGAGTTTTGGCTATAGGCCACGAAGAAGCCGTAGCTGATCCTACAGTAGTTGATGGTACGTTTCTTCTCGATAATTCATATGCATGCATACTGTTCGATAATGGAGCAGAGAGAAGCTTCGTGAGTCAAAACTTTATTCACTTACTTAAACATAAACCTAGCATGTTAGAAAAATCATTCACTATAGAAATGGCAAACGGAAAAACGGAAAACACTAACTGCATATACATGGGTTTTACATTAACTTTAGACGGTCATTCTTTACCAATCAACCTCATGCCGGTCCAAATTAAAAGTTTCGACGTCATAGTCAGCATGGATTGGTTAAGTCTTCTTCGCGCTGACATCATGTGCTTTGAGAAAGCAGTTCGTCTTAATCTCCCTAACGACGAAACATTAGTGATTTACGGTGACAAATCAAGTACAAACCTTCGCATCATTTCGTGCATCTAAGCTCGAAAGTGTTTGCGGAAGGATTGTCATGCATTTCTTGCACACATCGTCAATACGAGTCAGGAAGTAAAAGACATTAAGAGCATTCCATAAGTACGCGACTTTCCCGATATCTTTCCAGAAGAACTACCGGGATTACCACCACAACATCAAGTCGAGTTTAGAATCGACTTAGTTCCAGGGGCTACCCCAGTAGCAAAATCGCCTTACCGTCTGGCACCAGCAGAGATGCAAGAACTGTCCAGTCAACTTAACGAACTCCGTCAAAAAGGATTCATTAGACCAAGTTTCTCACCTTGGGGAGCACCGGTCTTGTTTGTAAAGAAGAAAGACGGATCGTTCCGTATGTGCATTGACTACAGAGAACTGAACAAACTTACTGTCAAAAATCGTTATCCTCTGCCCCGCATTGACGACCTATTTGATCAACTTCAAGGAGCAAACTACTTCTCGAAGATAGATCTACGATCCGGATATCACCAATTACGAGTACTAGAGGAGGATATTCCCAAGACAGCCTTCCGAACCCGTTATGGACACTACAAATTTGTAGTAATTTCGTTCGGATTAACCAACGCACTAGCGGTATTCATGGACCTAATGAATAGTGTGTGTCGTCCTTACTTGGATCAGTTCGTCATCGTCTTCATCGATGATATACTTATCTACTCCCGAAGTAAGGAAGAGCATAGTCAGCACCTACAAAAAGTATTAGAAACATTACGATCAGAGAAGCTCTATGCGAAGTTCTCTAAATGCGAATTTTGGATTCGAAGAGTCAAATTTTTAGGACACGTTGTTAGTGAGAAGGGGATACACGTGGACCCCTCCAAAATTAAGGCCATTGAAAACTGGTCGGCACCAAAGACACCTACAGAGATTCGTCAATTTCTAGGTCTCGCTGGTTATTATCGCAGGTTCATAAAGAACTTCTCTAGCATTGCGAAACCTCTTACTACATTGACCCAGAAAGGCGTGGCCTTTAACTGGAAAGTAAAACAAGAGAAGGCGTTCCAAACACTGAAATAGGCTTTATGCACCGCACCGATACTATCCCTCCCCGAAGGGATAGAAGATTTCGTAGTGTATTGCGATGCATCAAACCAAGGACTTGGTTGTGTTCTTATGCAAAGAGGGAAGGTTATTGCTTATGCCTCCCGTCAGCTTAAGATACACGAAGTAAACTATACAACACACGATCTTGAGTTACGAGCAGTGGTATTTGCTCTGAAGATCTGGAGACACTACCTGTACGGAACAAAGAGTACTATCTTCACCGACCACAAGAGCCTTCAACACATTTTTGATCAGAAGGAGCTCAACATGCGACAACAACGATGGATCGAGCTACTCAATGACTATGAATGTGAAATTTGTTATCATCTTGGCAAGGCCAATGTGGTAGCTGATGCCCTCAGTCGAAAAGAATACACTAGTCGGAGAGTCAAATCTCTGACTATGACTATCCATTCCCACTTATCCACACAAATTAAGGAGACTCAACTGGAAGCTTTGCAACCTGAAAATGTGGCGGGTGAATCCCTGAGAGGAATGGAAAAGAATCTAGAAATCAAGGGTGGCGGAGCATATTATCTCATTGACCGTATTTGGACACCGAAACATGGTGGTTTCAGAGACGTAGTCATGGCCGAAGCACACAACACGAGATATTCCGTTCACCCAGGTTCAGATAAAATGTATCTGGATCTTAAGAAACTATACTGGTGGCCTAACATGAAAGCAGAAATTGCTACCTTCGTAAGTAAATGCCTTACTTGCGCTAAGGTTAAGGTCGAGTATCAGAAACCTTCTGGATTACTACAACAACCGGAGATACCGGAATGGAAATGGGAACGGATTACTATGGACTTCATAACCAAGTTGCCCAAGACGACGGGTGGACTCGATACCATATGGGTCATCGTCGACAGGTTGACCAAATCCGCGCATTTCCTACCAATCAAGGAGACTGACAAGATGGAAAGGCTTACAAGAACTTACATAAGGGAAATAGTGCGACTGCATGGTGTTCCGATATCCATTATCTCCGATAGAGATAGTAGATTCACTTCAAAGTTCTGGCAGTCACTACAAAGTTCCCTGGGGACTAGGCTAGACATGAGTACAGCCTACCATCCACAAACAGACGGGAAAAGTGAGAGAACGATACAAACTTTGGAAGATATGCTGAGAGCCTGTGTGATTGACTTTGGAAAGGCATGGGATATCCATTTACCCCTTGTCTAATTTTCATACAACAATAGTTATCATACGAGCATAAAGGTTACTCCATTTGAAGCCCTCTATGGCCGTAAGTGTAGGTCCCCTCTGTGTTGGGCTGAAGTTGGAGACACACAGTTAGCTAAAGGATGAGTTCCTGAAAGCACTCTCACCGTCCGGAAATCATACGGGAAACGACAGAGCAGATCATTCAGATTCGTGAACGATTGAAAGCCTCTAGAGACCGCCAGAAAAGCTACGCTGAACAAAGGAGGAAACCTTTGGAATTCCAGGCAGGAGACCATGTTCTATTGAAGGTCTCACCGTGGAAGGGCTTAATACGGTTTGGAAAGCGTGGAAAGCTAAATCCAAGATACGTAGGGCCTTTCGATATTCTCGCCAGAATCGGCCCTTTAGCTTACAAGCTTAATCTACCACGTGAACTTAGTAACATACATCCAACCTTCCATGTCTCGAACATGAAAAAGTATCTGTCCGATGAGACTCTTGTTATTCCACTCGACGAGATCGAGATCAACGAGAGCCTCAACTTTGTGAAAGAACCGGTAGAAATCATGGACCGAGAGGTCAAACAAACGAAACAAAGTCGCATACCCATCGTGAAGGTTCACTGGAACGCCAACCGAGTACCTGAATTCACATGGGAACGCGAAGATCAGATGAAACAAAAGTACCCTCATCTTTTTCTCTGATTCACAAGTATCTTTCTTACTTTAAATTTCGGGACGAAATTCCCTATAACGGGGGGATGATGTGACAACCCGATATTTCAACTCTATGTAATGACCTAAAAAGTCAAGTATTGTAACCACTTTTGATATAATGAAATTAACTTCGAAAATAAAATGTCCAAAAATCTCAAATTAATTACCTACTATGTTAGATGACATTAAACCGTGATCGTACGTAAAAAGAACGTCAAAATCTGACTTCGTATAAAGAAGTTATGATTTTTCCAAGTTCGGCTTAACGATAGACAGCTAAAAACTCGAAACGGAGATCGAGCGACTTTTGGCCAGAATGACCTAAATGAGAATCGAAGGTCTCGACAATGGTTTTGCAACGGTAAAATGTCTGGCAAAAACGGACGTCAAATAATGAAGTTATGAATTTCTAACGAAATTTTCTTACCGCGACCTTTTAAAAATAAATAATAAAAATGATTTCAAAATTTGCCGACGGATCTAAACGAAAGTTGTAGAGCGTAGTCTCACCTATGCGTGGATATAAAGAACGTCGAAAACGGAGTTCGTATGAAGAAGATATGAATTTTTGAAGTTTATTAAATAAATAAAATATAAATTTTATTATTTAATCTTGGTATTATCCGAAGAAGGAGTCACCAGGCCGATCCGAGTTACGTCCAGCGTACACTCGTACGCCCAGCGTACTTGAGGCCTAGGCCTCGGATCGTCCACATCGCCCCTATGCGAGGCTATGCCCCGTCCCATCCGAAGGTTCGAGGCAGTCGAGGAAGCGGTCACGCATGACGCACGCGTACGCCCAACGTACCGAGGCGGTTCCCACCCCCTATAAAAGGGATGCGAGGATTCCGAAGAAAAGGGCCAATTCCTCTCATCTTTCTTGTGTTTTTTCCTCGTTTTCCGTGCACGTACTATCCCGAAGCCCCGGTTTCCTTGCTCAAGTCCCAAAGGTCGTTTGTGCTCCCGAGATTCCCGAGAATCCCGTGAAAATCTGCCTTCTCGAGTCGAAATTTTGCTTGGTTTTCATCTCGCCTTTTCCGATCTTTCAAGTGAGTTCATACCCTTATAATCCACACTTTTAAATGTTTTATAAATGCTTTTATATGCTTTTAAGGGGGTAAATACAAGTAAAACACACGATTATTATCGTGTGTTATATAAAGTTTCATTATACTTTTTTTATCAACAGAATCATATGTGATTTATAACTATTATAGGGGAACTTTCGTATGCAAAATATATCACGATAACATCATATCTTTGGAAATGAAAAGTGTTGTTATATATGTATAAAGCAAACACTCTGTTTTTTTTTACTATATGTATATGTGACCATCTTAGGCACTACAAAAATTTTACTTTTCATAACAAGTGAGCATTTCACTAGGGTTTACTATACAAACGAGACACACTTTTAGAAAACTATAATAGGTATAGTTTTACGAGAACATCACGAACTTTTACATACTAGAAACACTATTTCAAGAAGTTTACTTTCACATACAAGAACAAACGAAAATTTTCACAAGTAAATCTCTTTTATATTAAGTTTTGTGAGACATTAACTTCACGTACGTTCGAGTACACAGTTCAAGTCCTGTATTATATACCAGAATCCCTTGGAGGGGGAGCATGGTGTTTGTTTATAGATCTATACGGGATTGACAACCCCATGTCCTGACTGTTAGCTACAGTACACCATTTGGGGTGACAAACGTCAGAACATTCCAACGCCTGAAGAACGTTGTGTATAGGCATTTGTAGTCAATAGCATGGTTATAAAACTCACATGGAGTATTAAAAATACATTGATTTACGGGGTTTTTTAGACGTATTGGAAATTTTATACGTACATAAATTTCCTAAAAACAAACATAGGTCTTGATAGAAGGCTACATTTATGCTAGTAGAAAATATGGGATTTTCTAGGATCAAACAAACAAAAACAAAACCTTTCATTTCATACAAACGTTGTCATTTAATACTTATGAAACTCACCAGCTTAAATGTTGATCTACTCTTTCAAAACTACTTGTATGTCCCAGGGATTCAGTATTACTGGTAACAAACAGCTTTTGAAGAAGGAACGCTGCGGCGCCAGTTTAAATTCATATTTTGGCATCATATTGTAATTGGTTTTGAACATGTACCTTTTAACAATGTAAACTTTCAATTATATATATATGATGGTTGTATTGCTTTCTTTACTATGTATGCACTTGTTACGTTACCACATGAAGTCATCCGCCCCCGAACGTTTCCGCCGTTCCGGTTTGGAGGTGTGACAGAACGTCCCTCGTTTGGTTAAAAGTTACACGTTTCATCTCTCATTAGTTTATATTTTCACGTTTCATTCCCCATGAGACATAAAATGACTAAATTGCCCTTTGCTATTTATTTTTGACATTTCTGATTATATTTAATTATTAAAAAATATTTTAATTAAATTTTTAAAACTTTAAAAATAATATCTATATATATTTCTCTCCCTTCCTCTTTTGTTGAAGAACACCTAAAAGTACCATCACTGGAAATATACACCTCTACCGGAAATCTACACATTTATCATCGGAAATCTACCTCACCCCACCTCACACGACTCCGAGGTTATAAGCTCAAAAACCACCACATCATTTACCACTTCCACCCTCCTTATTTATGTCTTCTGTTCCATATGTGATCCTACATTCAATTGATAAGAATCATAGCGTACAACTAGCGATGAGTGATTTCTCGATTGACATTTGCTTCAAAATGACAACAAAAGTTGTTGACAGAAATGGAGGAGTAATTGGAGCATTACAGTAGTTTTTCAGTGTAGAAAGTTTAAGAAAAGAAGGGGGCTTTGGATGTGACGATGGCAGAAGGGATGCGTGTATTAGATCTGAAAAGAGAAGCAAAGAAAGAAGAAATGGAGCAGAGTTGTACCAACACAACCATCTTTTGTTAACACCACCACCAGCCGACACATGTACACCAAAATAATCATCCACCATTAGCATCATCACCCCCAACAGCCACCACCAAAAAACGCACCTGCGAGCACTTCAAACACCAGTTTCTCACATCGATTTCTTCATCTCTCTGTTGATGATCTTACATAGATTTAGGGTTCAAGATTTCTTCATCAGATCTATTTATTCTTGAGGTCGATTTCAATATTTAGGGTTGTTAGCATAGATTTAGGTAAATGGTTGGGGTTTGGTTTTGGTTTATAGATTTGGGGTGAAAGTGAAGGCGGGAGTGGAAGAAAGGTAGATGAAGTTGATAAATGGAAGGGGAGGGGTGGAGAATTGGGGATATTTATTTATTTATTTTATTTTTTTTAAGTGATAAACAATTAATGAAAATTAAAAAAGAAATTATCAAGGGTAAAATAGTCTTTTTTATGTCTGGAGGGATTAAATGTACAAGTTTTAAACAAACGAGGGACGGTCCGAGTTAATTTTCAAAAATAGAGACTGAACGTGCAATTTGACACTTGGACCAGGGATGATTCGTGTAATTTACTCTTTCATAATATACTCTATCTCCGTTCTCAATGTGTTTTTCGTTTTATCCTAACATATTGATAATGAATTGATTTTCTTTTCAGGTCATTTGATTACTATGGTTATGAGTATTAGACTATTAGTTGCTTTGGACAAAACATCATCTAATAGGAATTCTCAAGTCAGGTTACAACCGGTGTCATATAGTTTTCGGACTAAGATTGGCTTATAACCACAAGGGGTATCAAGTTTTTACTTGATGTAATAAAAAAGTATTTTAATTTTTTTAAAAGTTCCATTTTTAATGAATGCATCGGGTGGTTCTCATTTGACCTGTCACCATTCAAAGCCCATGTGGCCCATACATTGGTAGAGTCTTAACGATTAGGTCTTATGTTCACCTCTAGGTGGGATAAATGAAAATGTATGTTGCTATTTTATTAATTTAAATATTGACTCTGACTAGAAGTGTTGTTTCATTTTAGTAAGTGTTATTCATCAATTTGGTAAAAGAGTCGTCTTTTGTAGGTGTCATTCACCAATTTGAGTTGGTGGAATAACTTTTAATGTAGATGGTATTGGATTGAAAATGGGATAAATGAGAAAAATAGCAAGTAGTAATTTATCTTCATATTATAGCATCCTAATTTTATTTTTCCTATTATAACTACGTACTTTAAAATTTTGTTGCAAACAGTTTGTGAGTTGGGGAAAGATGAATGGGGAAGATCATAGAGTCACGGTGAAGGGTTAAACATGGCAAACACAAGGAGAAAAAGTTGTGATGTGGACTGTATGCACAAACAAAATTTATAATAACAACTTTGGATTTTGTTAGGGGATGAAAATTAAACCAAATATATTGTTTGGGGTGTAATGGTTAGTGGTTTTGGGATATATGGGAATGAAGTGATGGTTTTCCACATTAATCATTACCTTATTGAGAAAGATGTAATTGGTTGAACTTTGGCTTTGATGTAAAATAGTTATAGGAGTTCAAGTAGATGGATGAGTTGATCAAGATTTGTAACACGTTGAGTAGTTTATATTTGAAAAAATTGGGTGGATAGTTTGAATTTATATAAGTGTTGGTGGCATTGCACAAACAGGCATCTGGAAGAAAAAGTAAAATGTATAATACATAGTTTAAATTTGTTTTCAGCTGGAAAAGAGCTTGCCCCTGTTATGACTCAATAGTAGCCAAGTAGCTACACGTAAGTTGATCTCAAAGCCCATCGTTACTCCATCCAATTTTTTTTCAATCGAAAACTTAATCAAGCACGGTTATTTATTACTTCCATAACTATTTTGGTTTCTTTAACAGTTACGTTTGTTCATTAATGTGATTTAGCATTATATAGGAAACGAAAGCATAATCCATTTGTTGTACTCTTGTAGTGCCATATTCTTTTTTTTATTCTTTTTTTAATCAATGATGCAATTTTTTACAAATGATTGAAACTAATAAACATAAAATCAATATCAGCTTTTAGAAAAATTTAACTTAAAAGTAATCAGGAAAATTGATCATTAAAAAGAAAACAATTCTTTTACATTACATACTTTACATGCTAACAATTTTTTTAAACAATATAATGTATTATAAGCTTTATTGTTGCTTTTGGATATAGTCAATAACACATCTTTTTAATTTCTTTTTCATATTAAACAAACACTAAGTTATAAATATATTTATATTTTTAAATCAACATACACAAATACTTTTACTTTTAAACTAAAACATCACTATAATTATATTTTTCAATAAATTAAGAAAAACATAATTTTAATTTTAAACCAAAACATAAACACATTTACCCTTTTAACTTAGAAAAATAACATATTATGATTTTTAAACCGAAAAATGTTAGTCGTTAAACAATATTTATCAATTTGTTTATTGAATGTTATTTTAAATATAACATGTTTCGGAATTTAAAAAAAAATCACAACAAAAGACAATTAACCAAAAAGAAATTCTTTAACGAAAGTAAAGTTTTTGCAATTATTGAAAAGATACCATCTCCGACTTGGAAACATTCATCGAAGATTGTCGACATCGGTTTATTTGTGCAAAAAAACTAATCACTTCTCAAAACTAATTTTTGTAAGAAATTAATCATAATCGTCGTTTGGCGCGGGTAAACGGCTTATATATATATATATATATATATATATATATATATATATATATATATATATATATATATGTATATAGAGGGGATAGGGAATATATATTACAGCCCCACCTAAGCTTAGGTACTAAACTTCTAAAATATATCGTTTTAACATGCTAGATATACCCTGTTTGGTTTCACTTGGTAAATATATCATCCTCCACAACATTTCTTTCTTTCATTATCGTTTTACCATCCCTGTTTTCTTTCCTCGATTATCGTTTATTACTTCACCCAAGTGAACATTACTAAACCCTAAACCTAAACCCTAAACCCTAAATTTAAACCCTACACCCTAAACCTAAACCCTATACCCTAAATCTAAACCCTAAACCCTAAACCTAAACACTAAACCCTAAATCTAAACCCTAAACCTAAACCTAAACCCTAAACCCTAAACCCAAAATCTAAACCCTAAACCCTATTGTGTCGATCTTGAATTTACATCTTGAAATATTAATCGTGAATCCATTAACCGTAATCTTGTTATAGTAAAACAATGTATTTTCAAGAGGTTTAGTACCTAAGCTTAGGTGGGGCTGTAATGTATATTCCCTTTTCCCATATATATATATATATATATATATATATATATATATATATATATATATATATATATATATATACTATATTATTAAACATATTACATGTTTCTTGAAATTTAAGAGATACAATACCTATTACTTCAAGTACAACTTATTATCCAATAGCCACTCATGAATGGTTTATGGAACTAATTTGGGAATTAAACAACATTGTTTATTCATATACTCACAATTACTCGCTAAAACCCTAAATGAGTCTTCTTCATCGAGAAACCCTAAAGCAACTTCTTCTTCCCCTTCTTTGTTCTTTCGTGATCTCGATGCTGATGACTTTCGACATCCTTTTAACAAGCTGGTATTGCGATCGTCAATTTATAATTCAATCAATACTGTAAATTATTAGTATTATTGTTTACCTTCTAATTTCCCCTAATATTCTGCGTTCCAGTTAGTGGAAGATATCATAGTATTCATACACTACATCTATGAAGTATACCATATCCTTTATCTTCACAAACTTAGTTGACTCTAACTCTAATTGTACATGGGCCCATTCGTAAAAACCTTTTCAATTGTACTTCAGATTACATTGCTTTTGAGGGCAATTCCAAGTCTGAACAAGATTAGGAAGGCTTTATTAGGTAAGAAGAGGCTTTTTCACTACTTATTTGTTTGATATGCCATTAATAATAACGCCATTGATTTGTATTTCCCTATGTTAAAACTGCTTTATATCTTGAGTTTAACTTTTGTACACACACATTTTTCTACTGAGTGTATTGTAAGATCTCCAACACATCACATCTTCCATACTTACACATAATTATGAACGAATTACTCACACTTACAATTTTTTATGAAAATTTTTTAGTGTTCTTCATTGTTATCTCATTTAACCTTAAGTATGACATTGAATTGCATAAAGCATAGCACAACCATTGCTGGATTTCAACAACAGAGAAAGCATTAGGGAAGAAATAAGCAAAAAAGGAGATCGAGTATAGCTCCAATTACAAATATTAAGGAAAACAGAAAGGTATGTTTGTTTTAGGGTTGTAGTTTAGTTGTTTAATTTTTGTTGATGATTTGTTTTTGGGTGTTGGAGTCGGTTTTCCGTGTACAGTGATGGAGTGTGGTGATATGATTTACAGAAGCACATTACGAAGATCGAATGCCTTAACACTCCCAATCACTGGTAAAGTTTTGGTTGCGAATTGAGATTCACATGTTATCTAAATTATGAATTTCCAACAAGGGTGTTTGAATTTCCATAACAAATTATCTATATTTTACTTTTTTTACACTAGAAATTTCCATGTAAGAAAACTGATTATTCATGCAAATGTAAATTTACATTAACTACCCCTAATTTTAAACAGGAGCAACATTTAGCAAAGGATTAAACTGTGGACTAGGACATTATCAGCTAGTGGACTCGCTCTTGCCATGGTTGAGTTTGCTCTACAAGTCAAGAGGACACTTTGGTAATTTTACATTCAAATTTCAAACCTTTTTTTTTATTTAGGTGAAAAAGTCAAAATGTATGATTTGGTGTTTGATATGTTTTTTTAAGATAGGATTTGCAATTTCTGAGCCTCCACATCGTAATTACAAGATGTACAAATATCCATGGAGAAATTTTGTGAAAGTTAGTGGTGCTCTTAGACATTGTTTCGTTTATGGTGATAGCCTTACATGGATGCATACTCTTGGAGATACATGTAATTTGAATTATATTTTAGAATAATACTATTAAATTTATAAAATGTTAATCTTGGCCTATGTTATATTTCTTGTTTGTGATGATATCAGAACGATTTTAAACAACATTTAATCTCAAATTTGAAACATATGTTTAATGAAATTTCACATTTTAAATAACTTGGGATTTTTTTAAAAATAAGTATTTATACAGAAAGCTATTTATTTGAAGCACAATCTGATTTATTTTGACCCTTACATATATGTTTCATTAATTTTTATTTTTAAGATAAATTACAAATTTTTAAGATTTAAAAAATATCTAAGTTTGTATAAATAACCTGGATTGGATGAAACAAAAAGTAATAATTTTTTTAATTGGTCATACAAACAAAAAGTTTAGTGATTAAAATAAAATCAATAACCGGTCGGACCGTAACTCGGGATAGAAGGCGGGTCAATTGATAACGGTTTTTTGTAAAAATATGGACCAGATCGAACCGGTCGGGTTTCTCCTAAACCGCGGTTGAACCGTTATGTCGAACCGGTTAAAACCGGATTGACCCGTTTTAATAGGGTTTGGATAGTTGGATACAAGTAGTGAACGCCAAAACAACGAACCATTTGCAGCTTCTTCAAGGTTTTTTTCAATATTTAAACTTTGTGGACATCAAATTATTGGTTTTATATGTTTATATATTATGAGGGAAAGTAAAAATATATGAGAATAGAACGGTTCAACCGGTTGACCCGTGAACCGGTAATCACACAGGGTCAACTAAAAACCCGGGTATTAAAACATAGAATAAAATATGAAAGTTAGTTTGATTGTCAACTAGTCATACCTGAGCTTAAAAAAGTAATCGAAACATTTTTTATTATTTTTTAGGATGGTTTGTTGGTATGACTTTTGATAGTTATTATATTGATTTTTAAATTTTTTAGTATATTTGTTAATGTTAGTATTGTTAGTATGATATCATGTTAATTTAAATATTATAATAATATGATTAATTTTGGTATGATTTAAAATATTTTTAGTATGACTTATTACACTTATTATATTGATTTTTAAATTATTTTATCATATTTTTTAATGTTAGTTTTCATGGTAGGATACCAATTTGCTTATGACAGCTATTATATCTTAATATGCTTATAAGTGGATAGGGTTTCTCCATGAAGAAGACTCATTTTGGGTTATAATAATATGATTAAGTTTGGTATGATTTAAAATATTTTTGGTTTGATTTATGAAAATTATTATATTCATTTTTAAATTACTTTAGTATATTTGTTAATGTTATTAATTGTGGTATAATATCAATTTGCTTAATTTTGGAATTGTTATCGGTATCCGAAAATATATCATATAATACTTTATTGCATTGCATTGCATTTCGTGACACCAACTCAGGTTCTTTTATTTATTCTATCTGTTATAACTTAAAGTGTTTATGACATTTTATTTTTTACTTCTTCTATTTGAAGTGGTAGACTTCTTTTGTTTTAAATGATAATCTTCTTCTCTCTTCTGTTTGAAGTGATAAACTTATTCTGTTTGAACTGATAAAATTCTTTTATCTCGAATAATGCATGTATATAATTTATAGATATGTGTGTATGTATTTGCTTGTGACATCCTATATATGTATGGTTTGTATATGTATATGTTGGGACATTTTGTGCTTGTGTATTTGATTGAATGTGTCTTTGTGTTTTTATGACCGTAAAAGCAGAGACTTCAACATTTTATTTTATTTATTTATTTTTTTTGTATGTGTAATTTCATTTTTACTAATTAATACATGTAATTTTGTCTATTTGAGATTTTTTTTACTTCCCATGGCCTTAAGTATTAATTCTAACTTTGTTATTGACTTCGAATTATTAACTTTAAACATTACGTGGATTAAGAACACATAAGTAAAAAAATATTAGGCATACAACATTAGGTAACTTTTTTCATTATAACCGAAGCGCTCAAAAGTTAACCCGTCTAAAGTTTTAGGTGATTAACATGCCGAACTTTTATTAATATGGACTTGATTTTTCTAATAATCAATGATTAACATTTATAGCATCATAATAGAAAATCAAAAAAAAATAATAATGGTACTTGAGTTTCTAAAGTCATCCTATGATATTTATTAAGAAAGTACACTTTGTGAAATAACATTGAACAATTTTGTAGAATCATGAACGGTCACATTTACGTTGATGTATTTTCATTGCTATTAAATTTTTATTTGTGGTATATTTTGACATTTGTTCGTGTGGATTTCATTTGGAGAGATGTAAGAACGAACAAACTCTTTATTGTTCTTATTGGTCAAAATGTAAGTTTAAAAAACTATTTATATTTTATTTTCATTTTCATAACTTATTATAAGTATTTTGTTTACAAAATAGTCTACCAAAAGACCATAATGAATAGCTCACGTCTAAACGAAACTAATCATCACATTAAAACTATATTCTGAAAGAAACTCTTTACCGCCTGACGCTTGGCACGGGTAAACGGCTAGTGTGTGTGTGTGTATATATATATATATATATATATATATATATATATATATATATATATATATAGTTTAAGGCCCACTTAATATATCTATGAGTGAGATATTGGATTCCCTTATAATACAATTGTTGAAGGTGAATTTAATGTGGAAAGCTTGCTCATGGAGATTGGAGCACACTAAAATGAGGGAGGAATGTTGATGGTTTTAGTATTATCAAAATGTTTTAGTGTAGTTGTTATTAATATAGAGATAGATTGAGTTCTATTTGACTCACCGATATTGGAGACACGGGGTGCACATATGGAATGATAAATGTGAACTCATGATGCGGGGGTTCCATGGGCAGCTCCCTTAAAGAAGTCTCATGATTGGAAATTTGTCATCCTTTTATGTGTATGGTATGTTAATAACGGGCCAAGATGCAAGCATGACAGACAACTTGGAAAAGGGTCTGTCTAATTGTTTGATATGAAAAACTTAGGGCCAAAGAAACAAATATCAAGCATGAAATTTATCCACAGTAAAAAACCAGTAAAACTATTTTTAATGGAAGACAAAAGAAGTCGCTTACTCTCTGGCATGAAGAAGTCTTATATATGCGATAGTGTGTCCAAGACCAAATATTTCTCACGTTGTTTCTGTTCTGAGCAGATATTTATCAAATCGAAGAAATAAAAAATGGGAAGTACTTAACTAGATATTTGATACCTATAAGACTAAGACAGTTAAGAAAATATGGTTGTGCTATGGAGGAGGACAGTGTAATGCTCGTAAATTCGGGTTCAAACTTTTAAGGATTATAAATTATAAATACTTGTTTTATCAAATAATTGAATCCTGAAATTGGATAATCACAAATAATTAAGAATCATTTTTAGGCGATACAGGCTATATTAATGATATTTATATATTGCGTACATGTTTTATATACAACTATTATGGACTTATAATTTTTCTATAAAACTATATTATATATTTAATGAATTACGTTAAATAAACATTTAAGAATAAAAGAAAATATTTAGAATAAGTAGTCGTGACGATAGTTGTACTAGATGTGATGATGATTTCGTGAGTAGAAAGAACGACTAAATTTGACTTCGTATGAGGAAATTATGATTTTTGTAAATTTTGTGTTCAGTCTAACACATCGATGTCTGTCATAAAAAGTGAATCGAAGATTGGTTTCTCGTTAGCAAAAATGATGCAATTGAGAGTTGAATTTCTCGTTAATATGAATCTGTCGATATAGAGAATATCAATAACAAAGTTTATATGAAGAAGTTATGAGTTTTTGCAAAAAATTAGTTGTGTAACCATCCTAAAATATAAGGTAAAAATATGTTGAGAATTAGTTGTTGTGATCTAAAGGAAAGTTGTAGTACTCTTTGATGTGAATATGTGGATATAAAGAAAGTAGAAAATAGAGCTATTTTTATTGATATGTCAACTTGCTAAATACCTCATTCAACCTCATATTAGATTTAATGGATTAAGGTCTTTTTCTTGTATTTTGAGTCATTTGTCATAAAAAAAGGCTTACATTCACTTGGAAATGTTTGTTTTATTTAGTGCTATTTTTAATTTCTAGTCTATTTTTTATGTTTTCATATTTTGCTTAATGGTCGTGCTATGTTGGATGTGACTATGTAATGGTAAATTTTGTATTACAAAATTGTGAATGTTTGTAATGGTGTATTTTATATCAGATACAAGAGTGCAATAGTTATGATTAAGCCTTATAGACAAAAGGATTGTACACTTCTTTCTATTGGAATATTATGTGTTAAATTAAAACAAACTGAACCTTATATATATATGAGCTTGAGCACATGTTACTTTGACATGTTTCCTTAGGCTTAGTAGTCTAGTGGGCCATATTATTCCTTTTCTAGTTATAAACATTATTTTAAAATATTATTTTTTATGTTTCATGGGTTGTGGGAAAATATGCTTATTTTTATTTTTTTGAATTTCATAATTTTTTCAAAGCACTACAAAGTCTTGTTTATGTGATGAGTGGTGTAGAGCTTCCGGTGTGTGTTAGACACTATTGTTTCATTATGTTTATTTGATGAATCATGTAGAGCTTCCGGTGTGTGTTAAACTCTGTTGTTTTATTATGTTTATTTGATAAATCATGTGAATGTAAAGCATCCATTAAATATACCACCTTCTAGTTGTAGTCTCTCCTTTTAACCATAATGTAATCTTATTTTGCAGATCTTAATGAAATGAAACCACTACTTTCCATAGCTACTTGATGGTATTGTATTAACTAAAATTCCCAAATTTTGTTTGTTTTCTATTATACATGGTTTATTTTCAGTGCTTTTGAAGGTTATCATAATATGATAAGCAATCGATCACAAGTTGGATATATAAAAGGATAAATTAAACAAAGCTTGAGGTCAATCAAGTTTCATGTTTCCTCCCCAAAAGTATTTAGTTTATTGAGTACTTGCACAACATTTAGAATTCTTTTTTTTAGATGTTTGTGTTTTAAATATATTGTGAATGTTGTTTTAGACAAGCTTTAATTGATGTAATGATGTTATGTTTCAGTTTATTATCATAATTTTCTTATTGTTATATTATATTCCATTTAAAGTTAAAAAAATTTGACCAAATTTATTAATATAATTTTTTTGTTAAAAGAAGTGACACTAAAAGTATGAACATAATATTTATTTTAGCAGTTAAATAGTGTCACAAAAATAGTGTCACTAAAAGTTACAATTGCATTAGTGACATAATCGTAAAGTGCCACTAAAACGCAATAAGGTTGAAGGGGCACAACCAAAAACTGTCACTAAAGGCCTTTAGTGGCAGTGCTTTTAGTGACTTTCTTTTGTGCCACTGATTCCCCTAAGGGACTTTTAGTGGCACTTTTTCAGTTTTTAGTGACACTTTTTCTATGCCACTAAATGTTATTTTATTTATAGTGGCGATTTCTAGTGATTATAATGGTTGGTTTCATGTTTTCTTTGGGTGTGACCACACCAAAGAGACCCTACTTTGGATTCTACTCATCAAATTAACTAGCTAAACAAAAGAAATCAAAGGCTAAGAAGGTACGTATTCTTTATGCCTCGATGGTTGTTTACTTTTTTTTAATTAAATATGTTGAACATGGATCTACTGTTCGCTTCATCAGATCGCGTTATTTTATGCTTCCGCCATGCCTTTGTGTCTTTTATATTCCCATGACCTAATAGGTGAAACCATGATCACTATCACATCATATTGTGCTTGTTGCATACGAAAATGAAGCATGTCTACATGTAAATACACATGATGATGAGTGGTTTATTGATATTGTTGCATTATAGCATGACACTCCAAATTGACAATTTTTTCACTACTTCTAAACTTAGAGACCGTAACAATATGAAGATATGAAACACAAATTCTTTGAGCGTTGCTGGAATTGATGATGCATATAAAACTAATGTAAGATGTGAGCCGATACTAAAAGAAGTTCACATATCCCAAAGCTACGACTGGATCAGTTAGAGCCCTTGATTGTCGGGTACTCTTTATAAGAACCATGTAAAGCTGCTTCAGCCAAGTCCTAATGTTGTGGAATAAGTGACATTACCAAACATATGGCGTAGACTACTAAGGCACACCAACATGAAGGGATTGGCAACTCATTCAAAGAAAGACTACATTCCAATAGCAAATATATTTCATAAGATCCATGCAAACACTTCATATTTGGGGAACAACATAGAATTTCCTTTAGCTCTACTAGAAAAAATTGATTCGGTTGTTGAGCCTTAGCCACTCCAATGTGTGTAGACTGATTGAAGTACAATATGTTGGTAGAAGTAGTTATTTTCTGACACTCATCGATGATGTGATGTGAAAGTTATACAGTTATTGTATAAAGTCGAAGGCTGAAGTCTTGGAACTTTTCAAATCGTTAATGTAACGATGGAAATACAAACAGTCAGGCAAATGAAATGAATATACTCAAATTATGGAGGTGAGCATATATTATTCCCATAAGGTCTATAAATCTTATATAGTGCTTATTATGAGCCATGAGAAGCTTGTACAACAAAAACCACCACGTAATTTTGTAGAAAAAAATGTACCTGTGCCTTAAGAAGATTTTGATTGGGAATTTGGTCAGGATTTTGTTCCATGTGGATGGTATATTAATAGCGGGCCAAGATGAAACCATGACCAACAACTAGGCAATGGTTTTGTCTAAGCTATTTGATATGAAAAACTTACTCCCAACAAACAAATATTAGACATGCAAATTATCCATGATAAAAAAATATGGTTTGACCGTATGATGAAAGAATCCCCATACTCTCCATTGTAGCAAGCCTTGTATATGCGATAGTGTGTCGAAGACCATATATATCACATTGTTGGTGTTGTGAGTAGATATTTATCAAATCCATGAAAGCAACATTGGGAAGTAGTCAACTGGATATTTTGATACATAAAGGGTTGTTAAAAAATTTGTTTGTGCTATGGAGGAGCGATGAAAGGTTATATATATGTCGATATGGAAGGATATTTTGAGATACAAAGTCTACATCAAGTTATATTTTAACTTTGAAAGCAGGTGGGGTGATCTTGTAGAAATCCATGTGGCAAAAGTGTCTAGCAGACAAAAAGAGGGCAACTACATTATTGTAATTGAACTTGGAAATGTTAGTGATTAGGGTTTAGGCCCAAGTCCTTTAGGGTTTCGATTAGGTCTCTTATGTAACCCTATTTATATGAGGTTTAACCTCACTATTTATCAATAAAACAATCTATTTATATGAGGTTTAATCTCACTATTTATATGAGGTCTCTTATGTAACCCTATTTATATGAGGTTTAACCTCACTTGTATGGCTAAGATGGTGCGTTCCACAATTGTGGTTTCCACAAGGGTAGACATCCATTATGATAGTGAAAGTCCTATATATGGACTAGGGCATGAACTCAACATAATATTATCACAGAAAACATATGGATTTCTATTATCATTGACTTAATGAAGAAATCGAGAAGGAGAATTGAAGTTTTCAAAGATCAACACAAATAAAAATCCTACAAACATGTTGACTAAGCCGGTGATATTTGAGAAACATAGACTATGTGCCGACATAGTTGTATTGACGATTGTTGGATGGAGATTAGAGGGAGAACTTGTTGTGAATAACCCTTTAAAGCCAAACCTCTTTTGTTGACAAAAGAGAGTCTAGTATGACAACTTCTTCTCCCCTTATGGCGAACACATTAAATAATGGGTGTTTTAACTAGGAAAGGAAACCTCGCTTGTAAATAATCCCAAAAATACAGTAGTTAGAGTGGAACATTTCGAGTAAATGTTAGAAAATTAGATTGTAGTTTTGTAATAGTTGAGAGACGGTTGCTGCTTGCATTGTAATTCTATTCTAGTATTTCATAGGGGGATTTCCAAGCCCAACAAGAACGAATCAGAATTCAAGTACCTGAATAGCCAATGCAAGTAATAGTCGCAGCTCTTTCTTCATGTCATCAAAAATAATGTTGCACATATACTCAAGATACTTTGTTAGTTGATCCTTGAAATGTAGCACTTGGTTTCTGACTTGAACTTGCTCTACAATCTCATCCTCAGCCTCAATATATAAGGTGGACAGAAGGGTGAACTATGTTAGTAAATATAAAAGTATAATACCATATCATAGAGCATAAATAACTAAGTTTAAATGATGAAATCGGTAATAATAAAAATCGATAATGTTATCATTTCTCCTACCAAAGTTGAAGGTGGTGGTTCCTGAACTGAACTTGCAGCATCAAGTTTTAGACTTCTTTGGATTAAGAATAATAGATTAGATGCACATGATAACCAATACTCCGTCCCCCGATTGGATATTTGGTACTGCAAAGTAACACGGTGAACTGTCAACACAACACATTCTGGTGTTTCAAGGAGCATCTAATGCTCATGTCATAGGGTGTCACATTTGGGCAATCTGGACGTTTAAGGACTAGATTGTTTTTTTTTTTTGCGTTCCTAAACCCAAACTGGGAGAGATGTTGGATTGGGTTATCTCTCATTCACTTATTTGGAATTTTACCATAAAGCATGGATGTAAACATAACTGGACTGTGTTGTTTAAAAACCCTCACTTTGCTATAAACCTTATGTAATCCCCCTGTTCTATTTGTTTTTTGTTTTTTATTTTTGATGGAGAAGATTTTTAATGATTTCGTTGCTTCATAAAACTAATACAGATATTTTTATTTTTAACGTTAACTTGAAAATAGAGGCAATGAATAGTAAGATCGAATAAAATAAAGATGTCTCAATTAACTAAATATCTGTCAATGTAGTTGTAATCATGCTACCACGTTCTTAGGTAAAAGGGCTAAGAATTCTTTCATGTATCTTTCTTGCAACGTAACTAGATTAATTACTTTAAGCAGTTAATGCCTTGACATAGCTTGATTTCTAAAAAGTTTTTGTTTACCATTGAAGTACCTTATCTGCTGTAACAAATATCTGTAAAAGTCGTTCAAAAAACTTGGTTTTTTCAGCTTCAATGTAATTCGGATGAAGAAGCAATTTGTATATGGTAAACGCTGCAACAGGTTTTCCATGATTAAATCCATTGTCTTTCCCAATACGCTCAAAATGGGCTGAAACATTTTCCTGCAACTATATTCAAAATAATATGAATAAACATTTTTGTATTTGAACACCTCTTGAAATTAACCTACTACTTGAAAAGCGCACAAGAAAAAGAAAAAGAACGCAATTTAAGAATGCAACAAACGGAATATTAGATACAATAATAGCCATGGTTGAAAACCGAACCAAACCAGCCGGTTCAACCAAGAGCCAGTCAGGACACCAGTGAAAACCGCTTTCAATCAAACCGGTTAAGAACCAGCGGTTCATACAAAAACCGGTAAAAACCGCACCAGTCAAACCAGAAAAAAATCGGCAGAAATTTTTTCATTATAAAATTTACACTACAAAATGGTTGAGGGGACCCACACCTTCAAAATGTAGATCCGAACATTTGCGTTTAGAAAATCCTATCACCCCTTTCCTTTTATAATGCTCTTTAAGGCCTTCACTTTCATTTTTTGTCAATGTGGGATAACATCCTCTTCTACATTCAACAAAAGCTAATATTTTTGTTTTTACTTTTTTTTTCATCACGTTAATTACAAAATTTTGAGAAAGAGTTAGCATATAATTTATTAGAATTAGAATTTTGAAAGGTGTTGTTTCATTTTAAAAGTACAAAAATAATGTTAATATATATATATATATATATATATATATATATATATATATATATATATATATATATATATATATATATATATATATGACGTGGTTGGGTTCATCCGGTTTTTAGGACTGGTCCGACAGGTCGAACCAATTGAACCATCAACCCGGTAAGACAACCGGTTTGATGTCCGGTCTGGTTTTCAAAACATTGATAGTAGCATAAAATTAAACCAAAATTTTCTTGTACAAGTCAATGATATTTTTCTTTTTTCATATGAATCAAGATTTCTTTCGAAATAATTATAAGAAAAACACTTACTTGAATATCCAATGCTTCCTGGATCCTCTTCATCACCATGTCTAACGTAGGTCGTTTCTTAAAATCATAACTAATACATTGCCATGCAATTTTTTTAAACGTATCAAAGGAACGACTACTAATTTGATCTTTTATACATGGATCAATTAATCTGTCGGGTTCCTTGGGATAGTATTTTCGAACCAACTTTATGAGAGAGTCAGTCTTAGTATTATCCTCTCCGATTCTACTTGGACGATAAACCAGCATCCCAGTGAGCATTTCAAACAGTACCACACCTAAGGAGTATATGTCCGACTCTTTACGGAGGATGCGGCTTTCAATGTAAGTGGGATCTATGTAATACTGGGTACCCGCAACCTTTGTATATATATGGCTACTTGGATGACTTTTGGTTCCTGATCTTGACAACCCAAAATCACAAATTTTTGCAACCATATTGTCATCTAACAGAATATTTGCACTCTTGATGTCTCGGTGTATTACGCTTTTATGCTCCCCAGGACCCGCATGAAGATAATTGAGACCGCTAGCTGCCTCTAGGGAAATCTTCAGCCTCTGTATCCATGTTATGCAACACATCTTATTTTGATCTTTGAGATGATGGTCAAGACTTCCATTTGTTGCATACTCATAAACTATAATCATCTCATTATCTTCATCACAATAACCAAGGAAGGAGATGATGTTTTCATGGTAGAATCCGGAAATCTTCTCGACCTCGTTGCGGAATTCGCGCTCCCCTTGGTAGCTATCCTTAGCTAGGCGTTTGATAGCAACTATGCGATCTTGCCAGTGTTTTGAGAGTTGTCCTCTGTAGACATAACCAAATCCACCACCTCCAATGCATCTTTGTGGATTGAAGTTGTCGGTGGCAAGATTGATCTCCTCCAAAGGAATTGAATAATTTTCAAGGTTTAGCCATGAAGAAGCCATTGTCTTATGATTTTGGTGAGGAAGGTTGGTTATGGTAGAAGCACCCACTGGCTGTCAATAATATAGAATGGAGTTTGCTTACAGGCACTACTTAATTGTCATGGCTTTATTCAAATTCCAACTCCTGCAAAATTAAAATATTCTAAGAAAATATAGCGAATATTTGGAGAAATTAATGTTCACTTATTATAATATTGCCCATGGTTTCCTTTTTAATTATTCAAGTCCTCAAAAATTATAAACATTTTAAAATGATATGAAGAATATTTGTTCACACCTCTTCCATTTTCTGGTTCATTTGGATTTTTTTGAATATTTTTCTAAAATTGAACTTGTTTTTACGAAATAAACATTAAAAATAAAATGATACTTAATGGTAAAAAGAAGTGTCACTAAAATACAGGAAATGTCAGAAAAGGTCTTAAAGTACGCAATAAAAAATGAGTTAATGGGCTTTTCAATAACGTATTTTTTTAAGGAACCGAAGACTTTCACTTCAGGCTCGATCACATGGATCACATGTTAGGATCTTATTATATGGTATAGTAAACTTTTTTTTATTTTATTTTATTTTATTAAATATATGATAATATATTAACATATTCCTTTGTTTTAAAATATTAACTGTTTTAGTTATTATCATACAACGAATGAGAAGGCAAACGGACAACAAGTTGCGCTGTTAAACCCTTTTCTAATGTAAAACCAATTTTTTTGAAGACTACATACATAGATCTAGGGGATATAACATGACTATGCATGATCCGTTGTAGTCTACTAAGAAGCTCCACCGCATCCGGCGCAAAGAAAACAAACGTATCAAATGCAAATGCTATGAACGCGTGTTGATTTTCCATGCACGGTTTCTCATGTTTGGTGACCTTACAAGTAGTAGCTTTTAATGCAACCTGTCCCGCCGTGAAACCCCCGACCCTCAAACTTAAGAGAGGGGATACACCAGTAAGGTCCACACATGTGTGTTTCCCTCCAACCCATCCAAAAATCAAAACGTCAGCCGGTCTAAGGGTTGACCTTCCTTCTGTCGGGTCAGTCAGAAAATTCAAAGGAGCCTCTTTCTTGGCGGAAACCCCGACACGCTTACATATGTTGACCAAAACATCCCTAACTATATCGTGTCTGTATTTGAACCCCGAGAGTTCTTTGCAGTGAACTGCATGCTCGCCGAAATAGTCCAAACATGACTTGCGGCACACCGGACATATCCAATCGGCTGGGAATATTGGAATCATGATTCGATATCTGAGGATGGTACGATACTCCACCGAAGACATATGTTGGCCAAGCCCATCTATAGGGATAGCTAGAAGAAAATCTTGAGCATGTGGTGCACGTAAACACTAGAAAACTGCTTTCTGCTGAGCCGTCATATTGAAATTCATTTCCATATCTTGGATAATTTTACTAAAAAGGGCACTCGCGAGTGTATTCTGGGATTTAGTGGGGGCAATGTCCTTAGTAGTAAAACTGCTAAGGTCAATGTCCGGAAGCTTTTTACGAAGAGAATCTAAGGCACAAGCATAATCAGAATCGATACCATAAATGCCACTATCCCGTAAGATGTGGTCTAGCAATACCAAAGATTGGGCCCTTGAGGTAACAAAAGCATATGAGGTAGCCTCTACTGCTGAGTATAAACCCAAACCACCAAACTTAATGGGTAGGGAAGCAAGTCGCCAAAGAAGGGGTCACCACAAATCACAATGTCCTCAATCGCCCTGCGTAAACCATTATCGAAGAACAACGCCACCTCCTCCATGTGAACGGGTTGGTATGTCGTCAGCCCAAAGAAAAGTTTAGCAATACCCATACAAGACCGAAGTAGAAAGGAGCTCACTCTGCAGGTCAGACAATTGTGGAAGAAGGCACATCAAATTCACAGCGCCTTCAGAACTCTTTATGGCTAAGTTGCTAATGAAACTAGCATCTCTACTAACAGCTCCCCCGAGATGTTTAACCCCCAATGGCGGCCTCCCGATGCCAACCGGGAATAACCCCTCACATAGCTTCCTTCCATCAAATGATGGCAAAAGAGCTCGGTTTTCTTGATATTCAACTGAAGGCCCAATTGTGGGCCAATAGCCTTAATGATTCCTAAGGCTTTGGCGACCTCCTCGAAATCTCCAATAAGTGTATCATCATCCAGGTACCATGCATGGAGAAGAAGCTTGTAATTGTCTCTAAAATTATGCTAGAGTGGGTGCTACATAAGGGCAAAGGTTTAAATATATTAAAAGGACAAAACTACAAAATTGGTCCTTGTGGTTTATGAAAAACTTTGGATAAGGTCCAAAAAGTTTTCAACATGCATGGAAGGTCCAAAATCAAAAACTTCATGTGATTTTGGTCCAAAAATTATTGAAAAGACTATTATGCCCTTTAATTTTCTTTTTTGTATATTTTATAATTATTCTAACACTTTAAAAATAAAAAGAAAAGAAAAGAATTATCCCCCCACTCGCGCTCCACCTCGCCCCCACCCCCTCCCCCCCCCCCTCTCTCTCACACACACCAAGTTATCGTTTAATTTCCTCAAAACCTATAACCAAAATCTGAAGTTTCAATCAGTTTGCAAACATAGTTTCCGTTAGATTCACTTAAAATTTGGTGCAAGTTCAAGGCTCCACCTATTCGCATTCAACTTCAATCGGAGGAGTAAGACAATAACCCAATAAGTTCTCAAAATAAAAAAACCCAGATCAAAGTAGAAGGGGGAGAGTGTTTCGTGGCTTCTACCTGCGAGAATGAATGATCCAAAAAAAAAAAACAGTAATCGATTTATCCCAATCTTCTTTCCAAACAGATTATATGCATAAGGAGACCCTTAAAAAAACTTGGTTCTTCAATTTTTTTTGCCCACCTTCAAGAACAAACGACCATGGACAGGAATTGAAGCTTACATTCAGAAATTCGAAATATATACTGAAATCCTAAAACACTTGAACTCGTCTCTCATTCTCTATGTTAGATCTGATGATAATTTGGAGACTTGGTGTTCGAAAGGTACAAATCTAAGCTCATCCCCTACAAGATAAGAATCACCATATCTACCCATATTCTTTAGCATCTTCGCCTGAAGCTTGAGATTAAAAAAAAAAGAATATAGGGTTAATGATTTACACCCATAATCCTTTGTTCTTCACAACTTTGTTACACCCATCATAACATGCCATCGATTCAGAGTGAGAAGAAAAGAAACTGACGTAATTCTTTCAGCATAACGATCTTCACATACACCTAGAGGAACGATTGCTTGAGTAATCGTTTTACTAAAGTGTAGTAGGGTATCATGGTCGTTTTACTGATGTGTAGTTATGTATTGTGAGTAATTGTTTGATTTTCTAGAAGAAGTAAGAAGATAATGATGATGATGATGAGAGAGAGAGAGAGAGAGGTCGTGGGGTTGGTGGGGGTTTAAATTATTTTTAATATTAATAAAATAAGAAATAAATTAAAAGAAATGTAAAATAGAAAGTAAAAGAGCATAATAGTCTTTTTAAGATTTTTTGGACCAAAGTCCACTATGAGCACTTTCTCATTCTTTAGAGTTTGTTAAGCATATTTCAATTATAAAAAGGGGTAATATTTCAATATGGGTATTCGAATGTTTTTGGATAATCATTTCGTAGTGAATGGTCTTTTATGATTGAAGACCGATGTGACTTTTATGATTAAAGAACCTAACATGGATCACATGTTAGGTTCTTTATTATATGGTATAGTAAACTTTTATTTTATTTTATTAAATATATGATAATATATTAACATATTCCTTTTGTTTTAAAATATTAATTGTTTTAGTTATCATCATACAACGAATGAGAAGGCAAACGGACAACAAGTTGCGCTGTTAAACCCTTTTGTATGGTAAAACCAATTTTTTGAAAACTACATACATAGATCTAGGGGATATAACATGACTATGCATGATCCGTTGTAGTCTACTAAGAAGCTCCACCGCATCCGGCGCAAAGAAAACAAACGTATCAAATGCAAATGCTATGAACGCGTGTTGATTTTCCATGCACGGTTTCTCATGTTTGGTGACCTTGCAAGTAGCAGTTTTTAATGCAACCTGTCCCGCCGTGAAGCCCCCGACCCTCAAACTTAAGAGAGGGGATACCCCTGTAAGGTTCACATATGCGTGTTTCCCTCCAACCCATCCAAAAATCAAAACGTCAGCCGGTCTAAGGGTTGACCTTCCTTATGTTGGGTCAGTCAGAAAATTCAAAGGAGCCTCTTTCTTGGCGGAAACCCCGAGACGCTTACATATGTCGACCAAAACATCCGTAACCATATCGTGTCTGTATTTGAACCCCGAGAGTTCTTTGCAGTGAACTGCATGCTCGCCGAAATAGTCCAAATATGACTTGCGGCACACCGGACATATCCCATCGGCTGGGAATATAGGAATCATGATTCGATATCTGACGATGGTATGATACTCCACCGAAGACATATGTTGGCCAAGCCCATCTATAGGGATAGCTAGAAGAAAATCTTGAGCATGTGGTGCACGTAAACACTGGAAAACTGCTTTCTGCTGAGCCGTCATATTGAAATTCATTTCCATATCTTGGATAATTTTACTAAAAAGGGCACTCGCGAGTGTATTCTGGGATTTAGGGGGGGGCAGTGTCCTTAGTAGTAAAACTGCTAAGGTCAATGTCCGGAAGCTTTTTACGAAGAGAATCTAAGGCACAAGCATAATCAGAATCGATACCATAAATGCCACTATCCCGTAAGATGTGGTCTAGCAATACCAAAGATTGGGCCCTTGAGGTAACAAAAGCATATGAGGTAGCCTCTACTGCTGAGTATAAACCCAAACCACCAAACTTAATGGGTAGGGAAGCAAGTCGCCAAAGAAGGGGTCACCACAAATCACAATGTCCTCAATCGCCCTGCGTAAACCATTATCGAAGAACAATGCCGCCTCCTCCATGTGAACGGGTTGGTACGTCGTCAGCCCAAAGAAAAGTTTAGCAATACCCATACAAGACCGAAGTAGAAAGGAGCTCACTCTGCAGGTCAGACAATTGTGGAAGAAGGCACATCAAATTCACAGCACCTTCAGGACTCTTTATGGCTAAGTTGCTAACGAAACTAGCATCTCTGCTAACAGCTCCCCCGAGATGTTTAACCCCCAATGGCGGCCTCCCGATGCCAACCGGGAATAACCCCTCACATAGCTTCCTTCAATCACATAAGGGCCAAAAGAGCTCGGTTTTCTTGATATTCAACTGAAGGCCCAATTGTGGGCCAATAGCCTTAATGATTCCTAAGGCTTCAGCCACCTCCTCGGAATCTCCAATAAGTGTGTCATCATCCAGGTACCATGAATGGAGAAGAAGCTAGCAATTGTCTCTAATATTATGCTAAAGTGGGTGCTACATAAGGGCAAAGGTTTAAATATATTAAAAGGACAAAACTACAAAATTAGTCCTTGAGGTTTGCGAAAAACTTTGGATAAGGTCCAAAAAGTTTTCAACATGCATGGAAGGTCCAAAATCAAAAACTTCATGTGATTTTGGTCCAAAAAATATTGAAAAGACTATTATGCCCTTTAATTTTCTTTTTTGTATATTTTATAATTATTCTAACACTATTTTACTTTAAAAATAAAAAGAAAAGAAAAGAATTATCCCCCCACTCCCACTCCACCTCGCCCCCACCCCCTCTCCCCCACCCCCTCCCCCCCTCTCTCTCTCTCTCACACACACACACAACAAGTTATCGCTCAATTTCCTCAAAACCTATAACCAAAATGTGAAGTTTCAATCAGTTCGCAAACATAGTTTCCGTTAGATTCACTTAAAATTTGGTGCAAGTTCAAGGCTCCACCTATTCGCATTCAACTTCAATCGGAGGAGTAAGACAATAACCCAATGAGATCTCAAAATAAAAAAAAAACCCAGATCAAAGTAGAAGGGGGAGAGTGTTTCGTGGCTTCTACCTGCGAGAATGAATGATCCAAAAAAAAAACAGTAATCGATTTATCCCAATCTTCTTTCCAAACAGATTATATGCATAAGGAGACCCTTAAAAAAACTTGGTTCTTCAATTTTTTTTGCCCACCTTCAAGAACAAACGACCATGGATAGGAATTGAAGCTTACATTCAGAAATTCGAAATATATACTGAAATCCTAAAACACTTGAACTCGTCTCTCATTCTCTATGTTAGATCTGATGATAATTTGGAGACTTGGTGTTCGAAAGGTACAAATCTAAGCTCATCCCCTACAAGATAAGAATCACCATATCTACCCATATTCTTTAGCATCTTCGCCTGAAGCTTGAGATTAAAAAAAAAAGAATATAGGGTTAATGATTTACACCCATAATCCTTTGTTCTTCACAACTTTGTTACACCCATCATAACATGCCATCGATTCAGAGTGAGAAGAAAAGAAACTGACGTAATTCTTTCAGCATAACGATCTTCACATACACCTAGAGGAACGATTGCTTGAGTAATCATTTTACTAAAGTGTAGTAGGGTATCATGGTCGTTTTACTGATGTGTAGTTATGTATTGTGAGTAATTGTTTGATTTTCTAGAAGAAGTAAGAAGATAATGATGATGATGATGAGAGAGAGAGAGTGAGAGAGCGAGAGAGAGAGAGAGGTGGTGGGGTTGGTGGGGGTTTAAATTATTTTTAATATTAATAAAATAAGAATAAATTAAAAAGAAATGTAAAATAGAAAATAAAAGAGCATAATAGTCTTTTTAAGATTTTTTGGACCAAAGTCCACTATGAGCACTTTCTCATTCTTTAGAGTTTGTTAAACATATTTCAATTATAAAAAGGGGTAAGATTTCAATATGGGTATTCGAATGTTTTTGGATAATCATTTCGTAGTGAATGGTTTTTTATGATTGAAGACCGATGTGACTTTTATGATTAAAGAACCTAACATGGATCACATGTTAGGTTCTTTATTATATGGTATAGTAAACTTTTATTTTATTTTATTTTATTTTATTAAATATATGATAATATATTAACATATTCCCTTTGTTTTAAAATATTAATTGTTTTAGTTATCATCATACAACGAATGAGAAGGCAAACGGACAACAAGTTGCGCTGTTAAACCCTTTTGTATGGTAAAACCAATTTTTTTGAAGACTACATACATAGATCTAGGGGATATAACATGACTATGCATGATCCGTTGTAGTCTACTAAGAAGCTCCACCGTATCCGGCGCAAAGAAAACAAACGTATCAAATGCAAATGCTATGAACGCGTGTTCATTTTCCATGCACGGTTTCTCATGTTTGGTGACCTTGCAAGTAGCAGTTTTTAATGGAACCTGTCCCGCCGTGAAGCCCCCAACCCTCAAACTTAAGAGAGGGGATACCCCTGTAAGGTTCACATATGTGTGTTTCCCTCCAACCCATCCAAAAATCAAAACGTCAGCCGGTCTAAGGGTTGACCTTCCTTATGTTGGGTCAGTCAGAAAATTCAAAGGAGCCTCTTTCTTGGCGGAAACCCCGAGACGCTTACATATGTCGACCAAAACATCCGTAACCATATCGTGTCTGTATTTGAACCCCGAGAGTTCTTTGCAGTGAACTGCACGCTCGCCGAAATAGTCCAAATATGATTTGCGGCACACCGGACATATCCCATCGGCTGGGAATATAGGAATCATGATTCGATATCTGAGGATGGTATGATACTCCACCGAAGACATATGTTGGCCAAGCCCATCTATAGGGATAGCTAGAAGAAAATCTTGAGCATGTGGTGCACGTAAACACTGGAAAACTGCTTTCTGCTGAGCCGTCATATTGAAATTCATTTCCATATCTTGGATAATTTTACTAAAAAGGGCACTCGCGAGTGTATTCTGGGATTTAGGGGGGGGGGGCAGTGTCCTTAGTAGTAAAACTGCTAAGGTCAATGTCCGGAAGCTTTTTACGAAGAGAATCTAAGGCACAAGCATAATCAGAATCGATACCATAAATGCCACTATCCCGTAAGATGTGGTCTAGCAATACCAAAGATTGGGCCCTTGAGGTAACAAAAGCATATGAGGTAGCCTCTACTGTTGAGTATAAACCCAAACCACCAATCTGAATGGGTAGGGAATCAAGTTGCCAAAGAAGGGGTCACCACAAATCACAATGTCCTCAATCGCCCTGCGTAAACCATTATCGAAGAACAATGCCTCCTCCTGCATGTGAACGGGTTGGTACGTCGTCAGCCCAAAGAAAAGTTTAGCAATACCCATACAAGACCGAAGTAGAAAGGAGCTCACTCTGCAGGTCAGACAATTGTGGAAGAAGGCACATCAAATTCACAGCGCCTTCAGGACTCTTTATGGCTAAGTTGCTAACGAAACTAGCATCTCTGCTAACAGCTCCCCCGAGATGTTTAACCCCCAATGGCAGCGTCCCGATGCCAACCGGGAATAACCCCTCACATAGCTTCCTTCAATCACATAAGGGCCAAAAGAGCTCGGTTTTCTTGATATTCAACTGAAGGCCCAATTGTGGGCCAATAGCCTTAATGATTCCTAAGGCTTTGGCCACCTCCTCGGAATCTCCAATAAGTGTGTCATCATCCAGGTACCATGCATGGAGAAGAAGCTAGCAATTGTCTCTAATATTATGCTAAAGTGGGTGCTACATAAGGGCAAATTTTTAAATATATTAAAAGGACAAAACTACAAAATTGGTGCTTGTGGTTTGCGAAAAACTTTGGATAAGGTCCATAAAGTTTTCAACATGTATGGAAGGTCCAAAATCAAAAACTTCATGTGATTTTGGTCCAAAAAATATTGAAAAGACTATTATGCCCTTTAATTTTCTTTTTTGTATATTTTATAATTATTCTAACACTATTTTACTTTAAAAATAAAAAGAAAAGAAAAGAATTATCCCCCCACTCCCACTCCACCTCTCCCCCACCCCCTCTCCCCCACCCCCTCCCCCCCTCTCTCTCTCTCACACACACACACAACAAGTTATCGTTTAATTTCCTCAAAACCTATAACCAAAATCTGAAGTTTCAATCAGTTCGCAAACATAGTTTCCGTTAGATTCACTTAAAATTTGGTGCAAGTTCAAGGCTCCACCTATTCGCATTCAACTGCAATCGGAGGAGTAAGACAATAACCCAATGAGTTCTCAAAATAAAAAAAAAAAAAAACCCAGATCAAAGTGGAAGGGGGAGAGTGTTTCGTGGCTTCTACCTGCGAGAATGAATGATCCAAAAAAAAAAACAATAATCGATTTATCCCAATCTTCTTTCCAAACAGATTATATGCATAAGGAGACCCTTAAAAAAACTTGGTTCTTCAATTTTTTTTGCCCACCTTCAAGAACAAACGACCATGGACAGGAATTGAAGCTTACATTCAGAAATTCGAAATATATACTGAAATCCTAAAACACTTGAACTCGTCTCTCATTCTCTATGTTAGATCTGATGATAATTTGGAGACTTGGTGTTCGAAAGGTACAAATCTAAGCTCATCCCCTACAAGATAAGAATCACCATATCTACCCATATTCTTTAGCATCTTCGCCTGAAGCTTGAGATTAAAAAAAAAAAGAATATAGGGTTAATGATTTACACCCATAATCCTTTGTTCTTCACAACTTTGTTACACCCATCATAACATGCCATCGATTCAGAGTGAGAAGAAAAGAAACTGACGTAATTCTTTCAGCATAACGATCTTCACATACACCTAGAGGAACGATTGCTTGAGTAATCATTTTACTAAAGTGTAGTAGGGTATCATGGTCGTTTTACTGATGTGTAGTTATGTATTGTGAGTAATTGTTTGATTTTCTAGAAGAAGTAAGAAGATAATGATGATGATGATGAGAGAGAGAGAGTGAGAGAGCGAGGGAGAGAGAGAGGTGGTGGGGTTGGTGGGGGTTTAAATTATTTTTAATATTAATAAAATAAGAATAAATTAAAAAGAAATGTAAAATAGAAAATAAAAGAGCATAATAGTCTTTTTAAGATTTTTTGGACCAAAGTCCACTATGAACACTTTCTCATTCTTTAGAGTTTGTTAAACATATTTCAATTATAAAAAGGGGTAAGATTTCAATATGGGTATTCGAATGTTTTTGGATAATCATTTCGTAGTGAATGGTTTTTTATGATTGAAGACCGATGTGACTTTTATGATTAAAGAACCTAACATGGATCACATGTTAGGTTCTTTATTATATGGTATAGTAAACTTTTATTTTATTTTATTTTATTTTATTAAATATATGATAATATATTAACATATTCCCTTTGTTTTAAAATATTAATTGTTTTAGTTATCATCATACAACGAATGAGAAGGCAAACGGACAACAAGTTGCGCTGTTAAACCCTTTTGTATGGTAAAACCAATTTTTTTGAAGACTACATACATAGATCTAGGGGATATAACATGACTATGCATGATCCGTTGTAGTCTACTAAGAAGCTCCACCGTATCCGGCGCAAAGAAAACAAACGTATCAAATGCAAATGCTATGAACGCGTGTTGATTTTCCATGCACGGTTTCTCATGTTTGGTGACCTTGCAAGTAGCAGTTTTTAATGGAACCTGTCCCGCCGTGAAGCCCCCAACCCTCAAACTTAAGAGAGGGGATACCCCTGTAAGGTTCACATATGTGTGTTTCCCTCCAACCCATCCAAAAATCAAAACGTCAGCCGGTCTAAGGGTTGACCTTCCTTATGTTGGGTCAGTCAGAAAATTCAAAGGAGCCTCTTTCTTGGCGGAAACCCCGAGACGCTTACATATGTCGACCAAAACATCCGTAACCATATCGTGTCTGTATTTGAACCCCAAGAGTTCTTTGCAGTGAACTGCACGCTCGCCGAAATAGTCCAAATATGACTTGCGGCACACCGGACATATCCCATCGGCTGGGAATATAGGAATCATGATTCGATATCTGAGGATGGTATGATACTCCACCGAAGACATATGTTGGCCAAGCCCATCTATAGGGATAGCTAGAAGAAAATCTTGAGCATGTGGTGCACGTAAACACTGGAAAACTGCTTTCTGCTGAGCCGTCATATTGAAATTCATTTCCATATCTTGGATAATTTTACTAAAAAGGGCACTCGCGAGTGTATTCTGGGATTTAGGGGGGGGGGCCAGTGTCCTTAGTAGTAAAACTGCTAAGGTCAATGTCCGGAAGCTTTTTACGAAGAGAATCTAAGGCACAAGCATAATCAGAATCGATACCATAAATGCCACTATCCCGTAAGATGTGGTCTAGCAATACCAAAGATTGGGCCCTTGAGGTAACAAAAACATATGAGGTAGCCTCTACTGTTGAGTATAAACCCAAACCACCAATCTGAATGGGTAGGGAAGCAAGTTGCCAAAGAAGGGGTCACCACAAATCACAATGTCCTCAATCGCCCTGCGTAAACCATTATCGAAGAACAATGCCTCCTCCTCCATGTGAACGGGTTGGTACGTCGTCAGCCCAAAGAAAAGTTTAGCAATACCCATACAAGACCGAAGTAGAAAGGAGCTCACTCTGCAGGTCAGACAATTGTGGAAGAAGGCACATCAAATTCACAGCGCCTTCAGGACTCTTTATGGCTAAGTTGCTAACGAAACTAGCATCTCTGCTAACAGCTCCCCCGAGATGTTTAACCCCCAATGGCAGCGTCCCGATGCCAACCGGGAATAACCCCTCACATAGCTTCCTTCAATCACATAAGGGCCAAAAGAGCTCGGTTTTCTTGATATTCAACTGAAGGCCCAATTGTGGGCCAATAGCCTTAATGATTCCTAAGGCTTTGGCCACCTCCTCGGAATCTCCAATAAGTGTGTCATCATCCAGGTACCATGCATGGAGAAGAAGCTAGCAATTGTCTCTAATATTATGCTAAAGTGGGTGCTACATAAGGGCAAATTTTTAAATATATTAAAAGGACAAAACTACAAAATTGGTGCTTGTGGTTTGCGAAAAACTTTGGATAAGGTCCATAAAGTTTTCAACATGTATGGAAGGTCCAAAATCAAAAACTTCATGTGATTTTGGTCCAAAAAATATTGAAAAGACTATTATGCCCTTTAATTTTCTTTTTTGTATATTTTATAATTATTCTAACACTATTTTACTTTAAAAATAAAAAGAAAAGAAAAGAATTATCCCCCCACTCCCACTCCACCTCTCCCCCACCCCCTCTCCCCCACCCCCTCCCCCCCCTCTCTCTCTCTCTCACACACACACAACAAGTTATCGTTTAATTTCCTCAAAACCTATAACCAAAATCTGAAGTTTCAATCAGTTCGCAAACATAGTTTCCGTTAGATTCACTTAAAATTTGGTGCAAGTTCAAGGCTCCACCTATTCGCATTCAACTGCAATCGGAGGAGTAAGACAATAACCCAATGAGTTCTCAAAATAAAAAAAAAAAACCCAGATCAAAGTGGAAGGGGGAGAGTGTTTCGTGGCTTCTACCTGCGAGAATGAATGATCCAAAAAAAAAACAATAATCGATTTATCCCAATCTTCTTTCCAAACAGATTATATGCATAAGGAGACCCTTAAAAAAACTTGGTTCTTCAATTTTTTTTGCCCACCTTCAAGAACAAACGACCATGGACAGGAATTGAAGCTTACATTCAGAAATTCGAAATATATACTGAAATCCTAAAACACTTGAACTCGTCTCTCATTCTCTATGTTAGATCTGATGATAATTTGGAGACTTGGTGTTCGAAAGGTACAAATCTAAGCTCATCCCCTACAAGATAAGAATCACCATATCTACCCATATTCTTTAGCATCTTCGCCTGAAGCTTGAGATTAAAAAAAAAAGAATATAGGGTTAATGATTTACACCCATAATCCTTTGTTCTTCACAACTTTGTTACACCCATCATAACATGCCATCGATTCAGAGTGAGAAGAAAAGAAACTGACGTAATTCTTTCAGCATAACGATCTTCACATACACCTAGAGGAACGATTGCTTGAGTAATCATTTTACTAAAGTGTAGTAGGGTATCATGGTCGTTTTACTGATGTGTAGTTATGTATTGTGAGTAATTGTTTGATTTTCTAGAAGAAGTAAGAAGATAATGATGATGATGATGAGAGAGAGAGAGTGAGAGAGCGAGAGAGAGAGAGAGGTGGTGGGGTTGGTGGGGGTTTAAATTATTTTTAATATTAATAAAATAAGAATAAATTAAAAAGAAATGTAAAATAGAAAATAAAAGAGCATAATAGTCTTTTTAAGATTTTTTGGACCAAAGTCCACTATGAGCACTTTCTCATTCTTTAGAGTTTGTTAAACATATTTCAATTATAAAAAGGGGTAAGATTTCAATATGGGTATTCGAATGTTTTTGGATAATCATTTCGTAGTGAATGGTTTTTTATGATTGAAGACCGATGTGACTTTTATGATTAAAGAACCTAACATGGATCACATGTTAGGTTCTTTATTATATGGTATAGTAAACTTTTATTTTATTTTATTTTATTTTATTAAATATATGATAATATATTAACATATTCCCTTTGTTTTAAAATATTAATTGTTTTAGTTATCATCATACAACGAATGAGAAGGCAAACAGACAACAAGTTGCGCTGTTAAACCCTTTTGTATGGTAAAACCAATTTTTTTGAAGACTACATACATAGATCTAGGGGATATAACATGACTATGCATGATCCGTTGTAGTCTACTAAGAAGCTCCACCGTATCCGGCGCAAAGAAAACAAACGTATCAAATGCAAATGCTATGAACGCGTGTTCATTTTCCATGCACGGTTTCTCATGTTTGGTGACCTTGCAAGTAGCAGTTTTTAATGGAACCTGTCCCGCCGTGAAGCCCCCAACCCTCAAACTTAAGAGAGGGGATACCCCTGTAAGGTTCACATATGTGTGTTTCCCTCCAACCCATCCAAAAATCAAAACGTCAGCCGGTCTAAGGGTTGACCTTCCTTATGTTGGGTCAGTCAGAAAATTCAAAGGAGCCTCTTTCTTGGCGGAAACCCCGAGACGCTTACATATGTCGACCAAAACATCCGTAACCATATCGTGTCTGTATTTGAACCCCGAGAGTTCTTTGCAGTGAACTGCACGCTCGCCGAAATAGTCCAAATATGACTTGCGGCACACCGGACATATCCCATCGGCTGGGAATATAGGAATCATGATTCGATATCTGAGGATGGTATGATACTCCACCGAAGACATATGTTGGCCAAGCCCATCTATAGGGATAGCTAGAAGAAAATCTTGAGCATGTGGTGCACGTAAACACTGGAAAACTGCTTTCTGCTGAGCCGTCATATTGAAATTCATTTCCATATCTTGGATAATTTTACTAAAAAGGGCACTCGCGAGTGTATTCTGGGATTTAGGGGGGGGGGGGGCAGTGTCCTTAGTAGTAAAACTGCTAAGGTCAATGTCCGGAAGCTTTTTACGAAGAGAATCTAAGGCACAAGCATAATCAGAATCGATACCATAAATGCCACTATCCCGTAAGATGTGGTCTAGCAATACCAAAGATTGGGCCCTTGAGGTAACAAAAGCATATGAGGTAGCCTCTACTGTTGAGTATAAACCCAAACCACCAATCTGAATGGGTAGGGAAGCAAGTTGCCAAAGAAGGGGTCACCACAAATCACAATGTCCTCAATCGCCCTGCGTAAACCATTATCGAAGAACAATGCCTCCTCCTCCATGTGAACGGGTTGGTACGTCGTCAGCCCAAAGAAAAGTTTAGCAATACCCATACAAGACCGAAGTAGAAAGGAGCTCACTCTGCAGGTCAGACAATTGTGGAAGAAGGCACATCAAATTCACAGCGCCTTCAGGACTCTTTATGGCTAAGTTGCTAACGAAACTAGCATCTCTGCTAACAGCTCCCCCGAGATGTTTAACCCCCAATGGCAGCGTCCCGATGCCAACCGGGAATAACCCCTCACATAGCTTCCTTCAATCACATAAGGGCCAAAAGAGCTCGGTTTTCTTGATATTCAACTGAAGGCCCAATTGTGGGCCAATAGCCTTAATGATTCCTAAGGCTTTGGCCACCTCCTCGGAATCTCCAATAAGTGTGTCATCATCCAGGTACCATGCATGGAGAAGAAGCTAGCAATTGTCTCTAATATTATGCTAAAGTGGGTGCTACATAAGGGCAAATTTTTAAATATATTAAAAGGACAAAACTACAAAATTGGTGCTTGTGGTTTGCGAAAAACTTTGGATAAGGTCCATAAAGTTTTCAACATGTATGGAAGGTCCAAAATCAAAAACTTCATGTGATTTTGGTCCAAAAAATATTGAAAAGACTATTATGCCCTTTAATTTTCTTTTTTGTATATTTTATAATTATTCTAACACTATTTTACTTTAAAAATAAAAAGAAAAGAAAAGAATTATCCCCCCACTCCCACTCCACCTCTCCCCCACCCCCTCTCCCCCACCCCCTCCCCCCCCCCCTCTCTCTCTCTCTCACACACACAACAAGTTATCGTTTAATTTCCTCAAAACCTATAACCAAAATCTGAAGTTTCAATCAGTTCGCAAACATAGTTTCCGTTAGATTCACTTAAAATTTGGTGCAAGTTCAAGGCTCCACCTATTCGCATTCAACTGCAATCGGAGGAGTAAGACAATAACCCAATGAGTTCTCAAAATAAAAAAAAAAAAACCCAGATCAAAGTGGAAGGGGGAGAGTGTTTCGTGGCTTCTACCTGCGAGAATGAATGATCCAAAAAAAAAACAATAATCGATTTATCCCAATCTTCTTTCCAAACAGATTATATGCATAAGGAGACCCTTAAAAAAACTTGGTTCTTCAATTTTTTTTGCCCACCTTCAAGAACAAACGACCATGGACAGGAATTGAAGCTTACATTCAGAAATTCGAAATATATACTGAAATCCTAAAACACTTGAAATCGTCTCTCATTCTCTATGTTAGATCTGATGATAATTTGGAGACTTGGTGTTCGAAAGGTACAAATCTAAGCTTATCCCCTACACGATAAGAATCACCATATCTACCCATATTCTTTAGCATCTTCGCCTGAAGCTTGAGATTAAAAAAAAAAGAATATAGGGTTAATGATTTACACCCATAATCCTTTGTTCTTCACAACTTTGTTACACCCATCATAACATGCCATCGATTCAGAGTGAGAAGAAAAGAAACTGACCTAATTCTTTCAGCATAACGATCTTCACATACACCTAGAGGAACTATTGCTTGAGTAATCGTTTTACTAAAGTGTAGTTGGGTATCATGGTCGTTTTACTGATGTCTAGTTATGTATCGTGAGTAATTGTTTGATTTTCTAGAAGAAGTAAGAAGATAATGATGATGATGATGAGAGATAGAGAGAACGAGACAGAGAGAGAGAGAGAGAGGTGATGGGGTTGGTGGGGGTTTAAATTATTTTTAATATTAATAAAATAAGAAATAAATTAAAAGAAATGTAAAATAGAAAATAAAAGAGCATAATAGTCTTTCTAAGATTTTTGGACCAAAGTCCACTATGAGCACTTTCTCATTCTTTAGAGTTTGTTAAGCATATTTCAATTATAAAAAAGGGTAAGATTTCAATATGGGTATTCGAATGTTTTTGGATAATCATTTCGTAGTGAATGGTCTTTTATGATTGAAGACCGATGTGACTTTTATGATTAAAGAACCTAACATGGATCACAGGTTAGGTTCTTTATTATATGGTATAGTAAACTTTTTATTTTATTTTATTAAATATATGATAATATATTAACATATTCCCTTTGTTTTAAAATATTAACTGTTTTAGTTATCATCATACAACGAATGAGAAGGCAAACGGACAACAAGTTGCGCTGTTAAACCCTTTTGTATGGTAAAACCAATTTTTTTGAAGACTACATACATAGATCTAGGGGATATAACATGACTATGCATGATCCGTTATAGTCTACTAAGAAGCTCCACCGCATCCGACGCAAAGAAAACATACGTATCAAATGCAAATGGTATGAACGCGTGTTGATTTTCCATGCACGGTTTCTCATGTTTGGTGACCTTGCAAGTAGCAGCTTTTAATGCAACCTGTCCCGCCGTGAAACCCCCGACCCTCAAACTTAAGAGAGGGGATACGCCTGTAAGGTCCACACATGTGTGTTTCCCTCCAACCCATCCAAAAATCAAAACGTCAGCCGGTCTAAGGGTTGACCTTCCTTCTGTCGGGTCAGTCAGAAAATTCAAAGGAGCCTCTTTCTTGGCGGAAACCCCGACACGCTTACATATGTCGACCAAAACATCCCTAACCATATCGTGTCTGTATTTGAACCCCGAGAGTTCTTTGCAGTGAACTGCATGCTCGCCGAAATGGTCCAAACATGACTTGCGGCACACCGGACATATCCCATCGGTTGGGAATATTGGAATCATGATTCGATATCTGAGGATGGTACGATACTCCACCGAAGACATATGTTGGCCAAGCCCATCTATAGGGATAGCTAGAAGAAAATCTTGAGCATGTGGTGCACGTAAACACTAGAAAACTGCTTTCTGCTGAGCCGTCATATTGAAATTCATTTCCATATCTTGGATAATTTTACTAAAAAGGGCACTCGCGAGTGTATTCTGGGATTTAGGGGGGGGGGCAGTGTCCTTAGTAGTAAAACTGCTAAGGTCAATGTCCGGAAGCTTTTTACGAAGAGAATCTAAGGCACAAGCATAATCAGAATCGATACCATAAATGCCACTATCCCGTAAGATGTGGTCTAGCAATACCAAAGATTAGGCCCTTGAGGTAACAAAAGCATATGAGGTAGCCTCTACTTCTGAATATAAACCCAAACCACCAAACTTAATGGGTAGGGAAGCAAGTCGCCAAAGAAGGGGTCACCACAAATCACAATGTCCTCAATCGCCCTGCGTAAACCATTATCGAAGAACAACGCCGCCTCCTCCATGTGAACGGGTTGGTACGTCGTCAACCCAAAGAAAAGTTTAGCAATACCCATACAAGACCGAAGTAGAAAGGAGCTCACTCTGCGGGTTAGACAATTGTGGAAGAAGGCACATCAAATTCACAGCGCCTTCATGACTCTTTATGGCTAAGTTGCTAATGAAACTAGCATCTCTACTAACAGCTCCCCCGAGATGTTTAACCCCCAATGGCGGCCTCCCGATGCCAACCGGGAATAACCCCTCACATAGCTTCCTTCCATCACATGAGGTCCAAAAGAGCTTCGGTTTTCTTGATATTCAACTGAAGGCCCAATTGTGGGCCAATAGCCTTAATGATTCCTAAGGCTTTGGCCACCTCCTCGGAATCTGCAATAAGTGTGCCATCATCCAGGTACCATGCATGAAGAAGAAGCTTGCAATTGTCTCTAATATTATGCTAGAGTGGGTGCTACATAAGGGCAATGGTTTAAATATATTAAAAGGACAAAACTACAAAATTGGTCCTTGTGGTTTGCGAAAAACTTTGGATAAGGTCCAAAAAGTTTTCAACATGCATGGAAGGTCCAAAATCAAAAACTTCATGTGATTTTGGTTCAAAAAATATTGAAAAGACTATTATGCCCTTTAATTTTTTTTTTTGTATATTTTATAATTATTCTAACACTATTTTACTTTAAAAATAAAAAGAAAAGAAAAGAATTATCCCCCCACTCCCACTCCACCTCGCCCCCACCCCCTCCCCCCCCTCTCTCTCTTTCTCACACACACACATCAAGTTATCGTTCAATTTCCTCAAAACCTATAACCAAAATCTGAAGTTTCAATCAGTTCGCAAACATAGTTTCCGTTAGATTCACTTAAAATTTGGTGCAAGTTCAAGGCTCCACCTATTCGCATTCAACTGCAATCGGAGGAGTAAGACAATAACCCAATGAGTTCTCAAAATAAAAAAAAAAACCTAGATCAAAGTGGAAGGGGGAGAGTGTTTCGTGGCTTCTACCTGCGAGAATGAATGATCCAAAAAAAAAACAGTAATCGATTTATCCCAATCTTCTTTCCAAACAGATTATATGCACAAGGAGACCCTTAAAAAAACTTGGTTCTTCAATTTTTTTTGCCCACCTTCAAGAACAAACGACCATGGACAGGAATTGAAGCTTACATTCAGAAATTCGAAATATATACTGAAATCCTAAAACACTTGAACTCGTCTCTCATTCTCTATGTTAGATCTGATGATAATTTGGAGACTTGGTGTTCGAAAGGTACAAATCTAAGCTCATCCCCTACAAGATAAGAATCACCATATCTACCCATATTCTTAAGCATCTTCGCCTGAAGCTTGAGATTAAAAAAAAAAGAATATAGGGTTAATGATTTACACCCATAATCCTTTGTTCTTCACAACTTTGTTACACCCATCATAACATGCCATCGATTCAGAGTGAGAAGAAAAGAAACTGACCTAATTCTTTCAGCATAACGATCTTCACATACACCTAGAGGAACTATTGCTTGAGTAATCGTTTTACTAAAGTGTAGTTGGGTATCATGGTCGTTTTACTGATGTGTAGTTATGTATCGTGAGTAATTGTTTGATTTTCTAAAAGAAGAAGATAATGATGATGATGATGAGAGAGAGAGAGAGAGAGAGAGAGCGAGAGAGAGAGAGAGAGGTGGTGGGGTTGGTGGGGGTTTAAATTATTTTTAATATTAATAAAATAAGAAATAAATTAAAAGAAATGTAAAATTGAAAATAAAAGAGCATAATAATCTTTTTAAGATTTTTTGGACCAAAATCACAGGAAATTTTTTATTTTGGACCTTCAATGCAGGTTGAAAACTTTTTGGACCCTGTCCAAAGTTTTCGCAAACCACAAGGACCAATTTTGTAGTTTTGTCATATTAAAAGTATATTAATATTTTATTTAGAAGTATAAGTATATGTTATGTTTTTTATAGTATATATGTTATGTTTTTTATAGTATATATATAATCCTTTTTTAAAGTACAAAATTTAAATATTTTTACGTTTTTTAAAAATATAATTATAACTTTTAGGGTTAGTGACCAAGAAAGGTAACATACTTTAAGGATGTCAATATTAACGTTATATTAACGTAACCATGTTTTTTTTGTATACATTTAACAATTGAAATTGTTTGAACAGTTCAAATTAAAATAATGTGATTGGTAATCGTACGTTTAAGTTGATTTGACATATTACATGGTATATTCACCTCTACTCAGTACTTATTAAGCCCAATGGTTATGATTACATATTCTTTCATTGATATTATTGATTCAAAATTTCATGTTATCTAGTGATTCAAAATTTAACTTCACGTCAATACTCGCTTTCACTTCACCTCATATGATTTTTGAATCGAGTAAACTAATTTGTTATTGAATTAAAAAAAATTCTCATGTTACCGGTTTTGTAGTTGTTTTCATGTTTCCAGTTCTTTGATGGAGTTCTGATTTGAATTTTAATGCATCATGTGCATTCAATCTGGGTCCTTTTCATTTTTCATTTTGCTAATGAACATCAAAGAACTTGATGAACATGCTTGATAACATGATTTTGATCTGAAAACGATATGTAGGTTGTTGATTTGAAGAAACTTTTCATATTGAAATAGATTTGGAGATATCGCGAGATTAATGGTGAATATCAATGGTGAATCGATTTCTGAAAATTCAATTTGATTATGCTAATGAACAGTAATGAACATGATATTAGATGTACAAACAAGCAAGTATATTTTTTTTGGCATATAAACACGTTTTTATATATAAATACATTTTTTGAATAAATACATATAATATGAAAAAAAATAATTAGGATAAAACATAAAACAATGTAAACTTGAGGATTTCCTTTCGAATCCTCTCTTTTAATAAAATTCCTATAGCTGCCACATGTCTAAATTTTAAACCTTCATTTTGCCACTTGTCACTATTATATACCATTGTTAACAATGCTTTTCCCGCTCAAATGTTTTGACTTGCTATTTTGTATCTAATTTTAATCTTGCAACTAATCAATCCCAAAATATTAGAAACCAATTTATTTATTTCCATTTTAAATATGATTCCTCAAAATACTTGTCTTTATCCTCACTTTTTTTTTTTTTTTTTTTTTTCCAACGGTGGTTGATTTAATCATCACGTTCATACATGAGGCTGAAGATGGTGTTCTACGATTTTGGATGAAAAGTCATTTTATTTTATTTTTTATTTCGGTTCTTTACTGACGGTTTAGGTCGTTGGCTTTTGTGAGGAAGATTTTCAACCATGAAAGGTTGAAGTGATTTCTAGGTATCATTCTGCTATGTACAATCGCATGTGATCATTATTCTACGCAGTTGATCGATATATTTGTTTTCTGAATGTGTCTGGAAGTTTGTTTTTGTGATGATCTGTTTTAGAGTTCATTTTTCCCTACATGTTATCGATCTTTATAATTTCTTTTTGTATTCTAAAGTTTTGGGAGTTGGGATTTAACTCGAGTAAATTCATCTTTTTTTCTAGGATTTTGGGTGGTGAGTTTGATCCTTCTTACTACTAACATTTATTTAGTTTGCTTTATGCCTGTGTAAATTTTATGTAAATTAAGTTAGTAGATTAACTGTTGGTGAAATACTTAAATGTATGATAAAGTTTTTAAATTTGTAGATTAATAATTTTACATATTCATCGTGTTTTCTTGATGTTTTAATGATTTCTTACTTGTATGAAAATAATTAAAGATTGTCATGGCTACAAGTTTTATGCTATTTCTGAAAATAAGCTAAAAAAATTTTATGCTATTTTTAACCATGAGATTTAATGCGAGAAGATTATTGAAAGTTTCATATTATTTATGATAAATAAGTTAAAAAGTTATTTTGTTGGTTAACATGTTACTAGTTTTATTATATTTTGAAACATTTCCCATGCTAATAAATGTATCTTAGTACTTCGGTATTTACGTATGCATATATTTATTTGACACAGGTGACTCTTATGAGTTCTGTAACACCCGACTCCCAGATCTAAAATTTAAAAGCTTAAAATCATATTCTTAGACCTACTCGATGTGTTGGTTTCCCCCAACTCATCGTGTAGAAGTGGCTCAGGCCGCATTATTTATGAGGCCTACTCGACAAGTTGGCGGACCCCAACTCAACGAGTAGGAGCTGAAAAATGAAACCCTAATTTCCAGGGTTTTGTACCCTATTTAAAGGGTCATTAGCCTCCCTAAGCCCCCCTTACCATTCCCCTTCAGCTTAGAAAACCCCAATCTCGAATACTCTCCATTTTTGTGTGTAAAGAAGCTTGGAATGTGGTTTTTGTAAAGAAGGCTTGAAGTCTAAGGACCTTGGAGCAAAGAGAAGCTTGTGGATCTGACTTTACTTCATCTTGGCATCATTTTGAAGGTAACAACTCGTTACCTAGAGTTATCTTTAGCTAGATCTCTTCATGTAAAGGTTTAGGGCAATATTCTAGTTGGTTGTGGGTTATTTCGGGTATTGGGCATGATCTGAAGTTGTTACTTCAGATCTGGACTCCTCTATGTCGCTATAGTCATAAAGTTATCAGATTTAGCAAGCTTGGGCCCTTCTTCTTGGTTTAAACCTTTCCCTTAGCTTGATTTTGGCACTTAGGACCATGCATGTATGTAAAGTTTGCAATTTTACGTGAAAACCATGCCCTTGGAGGTTTGATCTAGAATATGGAGCTTTGGGGTAGCTTAAAAACATATGAATGAGAATTGGACTGAAGGGAATCGACGAGTTACTTGGTCAATTTGATAAGTCCGATGAAGATTGGCCATTGTTGGTTTCTGCAAGGACTCGGAAAGTCAGTGAGACGACTCAATGAGTCAGTTAGGGGTTTCCCGACTTTTGGACACGTATGGACTCGACGAGTTGTCTAGAAACGCGACCAGTCAACCAGGGTGTTCATGATCTCTCGAGTTCTGGAAGGACTCGACGAGTAAGTGAACTGCACTCGACGAGTTGGGTAGACATGGACTGTTAAACTTGACTGTTGACTTTGACCAAGGGTTGACCAGTTTGACTTCTAGGGGTATTTTAGTAAATTGGGAATTTTTGTAAGTGGATCATTGGTAGATGTAGGTGTTGGAGTTGGAGTTGTATTTGGAGGAGTTTGACATTATCATTCTGAGCTACTTGTGAGGTGAGTTGTCCTCACTATACTAACAGGGTCGAAGGCACCAATGTCGACCCTTTTCAGATTTGTATCCGGGTTTATTGCATGATATGCTTTTTGATTTACATCATGGCAGTTAGCATGATGATATGCTCAATAACCTTGTTAGGTAGGTATCCTGGTATATAGGATGATGGTATGTTAGTGATTAGTTAGGTCTGTATCATACTATAGGATGTTGCTATGATTAGTGATCTATTAGATTGGTTTGACTATTATATATGATAGCGTATGATATTATGTGCACATGATTGTTTTATTTGGGGGTTGGTTTGAGGCGGTCCTGCTTTGTGCTGAAGGACAAATACCCAGGGTGGACCAGATAGACTATAGGCCCGAGAGGGCATACTAGTCAGGCCGAAGCCCAGGCGAGCGGACCGGATAGACTGAAGGCCCTGTGAGGCAGTTTAGATTTGCCGCAGACTCGGAGAGCGGTCCAGATAGGGTGAAGGCCCTAAAAGGTGGTCCAGTCCGGGTGAAGGCTCATTATGTATGTTGTTTGTTTATATGATATCTGATTTTATGACATTGGTATTTTGGAGGAACTCACTAAGCTTCGAGCTTACAGTTGTTGATTTTTTTTCAGGTACTTCTAATGATCGCGGGATGGCGAAGGCTTGATCGTACACCTCCTTATGTTTTGATGATTTGATTCTGGGATACTCTGACATTATACTATTTTGGAAAACAAGTTTTCTAATAATCATTGGTTTTGAAATGTTTTAAAAAGTTCAAATTTGGCATGATTTTTATGGATGTTACAAGTCGGTATCAGAGCCTTGGTTTGAGTGAATTGGAGGAAACACTCGTGTGTCTCCAGTCTCAAACTAAGGACAATATTTTAAAATGAATTTTCAAATGGTTTTAAAAAATATAAAGGAGGATGCAAGTGTATGATCAGTCGGTGCCCAGTAAGTAGACCCCAAAATATCCTACGGATTATTTGATTTTGCGATATGTTAGAACATCATGCTAGTACTAGACTAGGGATCTTCAGGAATTGCATGATAGAATTGCCTGACTATATGATGCCTGATAGCCTAGGGATTTCCTTATATGAAATTGACATCATTACTGTAGTTGCTTAGTTTATGCATCACGGTCGTACATAATTAAGATCTTATAGTCGGAGAATGTTTGATTTGGTTTATTTCTTGTTCTTGTTTGATGAAGGGCTTAGGGTAGGATCTGGTATTCAAAAGTCTATAGGGTCCAGCGCTATGTATGTCTAGCATACACAAGTGCTGTAGGGTTAGTGGAAGTTTCATCGGTGGGTCGTGCAAGGCCGGGAGGCCAGGTACCATATATTTAGCATTCTTCTAGGAGTGAGGATTGAGCACTCACCATGTTTATGTATATTGTTAGGGCGTTGTGATGATATTTAAGACAAATATGGGTAGGTGTGGAAGGTAGTATGGGCCCGTACTACTAAATGCACAGGACCCATACGCGTAGCAAGGAAGTCACAACCCCTAAAGTTTAGTTGGGAGTTGGTTCCCTTTTATTTATGCGGATTATATGATATTTTTATGGTATATTTTTTAATATTGTCGTTCCAAAACGCTTTGTAACTAGATCCAGGTCAGGATCTGGAGATGGTGGTCAGGAAGGAGCGACAGTGCCCGAGGTTGTTGGTAAGATGAGGTCGGATGAGCTGGACGCCAGGATTCGAGAGATCCTGCATGATGAGGTTGCTACTCTATTCTGGGCGTAGTTGCCGGAGATGTTTGGTTCTATTAAGACCGCCATGGTTGAGTATTTCGACGAGCGCTATGCAACCCTCGATGAGACGGCTTTCGCAACAGCTACAACAACTATAACAGTGGCAGGGGTAAGAACTGGTCCAACTTTTCAGTACCGGGACTTCGATAACACGAAGCCCCCTGCTTTTGATTGGACTCAGGACCCCATCAAATCCATGAGGTGGCTTTCTGACGTGGATGGGTATTTCTTCACATGTCCATGTCCTACTGACCAGAAGGTCAAATTTGCTCTGAACCTACTGAGGTTCAGGGCAAAGGACTGGTGGACGTTGATAACTGGGTCTTACACTGATGATCAGAGAGTTACGGTTACTTGGGAGTAGTTCAGCAGCATGCTCCGTGCTTTCTACATTCTACGGGCTGAGCGGGAACGGTTAGCTCAGGAGCTCTTGGAGTTGAGACATGATGGTGAGACGGTGACGGTGATCACTCGTATGTTCGCGGAGAGGGCGATTTTATGCCTGGAGTTTGCTTCTCAGCAGGCTCAGATGACACTTTATCTGAGCATGCTCAAGACTGACATCCTTCAGTTTGTTGCTACCCAACGATGTGATACATTGTTGGAGTTATAGGAGGCCGTTAGGCGACGGGAGCTTGAAATTGAGTTACAACTGAGAGAGCAGAGGCAGGCCCCGTCGCAGTCACAGCCAACGCCAAAGCGTTCTTAGACTGTTGATTCCAGGTCAGGGGGATAGCATGGCTGCACTTGTGGAAAGTGTGGGAAGGGTGACTCGGGAGTTTTAAGATCAAGCAGCGTGTGCCACAAATGCGGCAGGGGGGCATTATATGAAGGATTGTCACCAGACAGCCCTGTTTGGTCACTACAATCATGATGGTCACGTGAAGACCAACTGTCTATAGCTCGATGCCAGGCCGGTGCAGGCTCCAGCATCAGCTACACTGAGGATTACTGATGGCAATCAGGGTCATGCAACACCCTCCATGGCTTAGGGACGCCTTCCAACTTACAGCAGAGGAGGCCAGGGCAGCACCAAATGTTGTTGCTGGTATGTTTCTATCCCTTACCATACTAATTATATCTGTTTTATGCTTATATATTTGTACCTGTGATTAGGTACGTTTTTAGTGAACTCCTTACCTGCTTTGGTATTATTTGACTCGCAGGGTGAGTCGGTCGTTTGTCTCTCAGACATTTAGTAGAGTGTTTAGTGTGACAATAGGATAGCTAGAGTGTCCGTTGTGAGTCTCTATCGCTAACGAACACAATGTTTCCGCTTCTTCAGTCTAGCGGGGTTGCGTGTTGGAGATCTTCGGAGTATCTTTCCCGATATACTTCATTCCGATTGGCATGGGAGATGTGTGTGTGATCATGGGTATGGAATGGCTTAGTCCTTTGTTGCCATGATCGACTGCGAGGGTCAGTGAGTGGTAGTTCAGACCTAAAGTGGGGGAGAACTGATTGTCTATGGCGAGGGCACCAAATTGGGATCAAGGTTTTGTTCGGATGCCAGGGCTCGACAGTACATTCAACACGGGTGTGTGGGTTATCTAGCGTATGTGGTGGATACGTGGGTCAAGGATCAAGTTTCAGTATCAGAGGTTCTAGTAGTCAGGGAGTTTGCTGACATATTCCTGGAGGAGTTACCCGGAGTGCCTCCAGAGAGGCAGGTCGAGTTTAGGATCGACCAAGTGCCTAGTGCGGCCCCTATCACCAAGGCGCTATACCGATTGGCACCACCAGAGATGCAGAAGCTGCCATCACCGCTATAGGATCTGCTGGCTAAGCAGTTCATTCGTCTGAGCAGTTCTCTGTGGGGAGCGCCGATTCTCTTCGTCAGGAAGAAGGATGGTTCACACTGGATGTGAATTACCTACCAGGAGGTGAACAAGTTGAAGGTGAAGAACCGTTATCCACTCCCAAGGATAGATGATCTTTTCGATTAGTTATGGGGAGCATCTTGGTTCTCCAAGATAGACCTAAGGTCCGGGTACCATCAGGTTAGGGTTAGAGAGGAGGACGTGGAGAAGACCGTGTTCCAGACTAGTTATGGACATTATGAGTTTGTGGTGATGCCGTTTTGGCTCACTAATGTGATGATAATATTTATGGAAGATATCTTAGTGTACTCCAAGACTCGAGAGCAGCGTGAGGAGCATCTACAGGAGCTATTAGAAGTTTTGAGATGAGAACGACTTTATGCCAAGTTCTAGAAGTGCTAGTTTTGGCTACGAGAGGTTCAGTTCCTTGGACATCTCGTTAACCAGAAGGAGATTTTGGTCGACCCGGCCAAAATCAAAGCGGTTATGCATTGGGAGGTTCCAAAGTCACCTTCGGATATCAGGAGCTTCTTAGGATTGGCAGGGTACTACTGGAGATTCATACAAGATTCTCCAAGATTTCAGTACCCCTCGCTCGTCTGACGAGGAAGGGGGTGGATTTCCGGTGGGGCCCCGAGCAGTAGAGGGCGTTTGAGACCCTCAGACAGCGACTATGCGCGACTCCAGTCTTGAATATCATGGAAGGAGTTGAGGATTTTGTGGTATTCTGTGAGTCATGCATGATAGGACTGGGAGCGGTCCTAATGCAGAGAGTACGACTGATAGCCTACGCGTCGCGGCAGTTGAAGCTGCACGAGACGAGATACCCTACTCATGATCTGGAATTGGGAGCAGTGGTATTCTCTCTTAAGATTTGGAGACATTCCCTCTATGGGTCTGTTGTACCATATACACAGACCACAAAATCCTAAGACACATGATGGATCAACCGAACCTGAACATGAGACAACTCAGGTGGCTGGATGTAGTTAAGGACTACAACTTTGAGATCCTTTACCATCCTGGTAAAGCGAAAGTGGTTGCAGACGCTCTAAGCCGCATGTCAACTGGATCTTCTATCCCAATGACATGTATGAGGATATCCGTTGATTATCCACTTGTGAGCTTGATCAGGGAAGCTCAGGCAGAGGGTGTGCGTCAGGAGAACTGGAAGCTTGAGAGGATTAGGGGTGAGAGCACCTGGTATGTGCAGGATAGTCAGGGATTATTGAGTCGTTGGGTCGGGTCTGGGTTCCGATGTCTAGTGGGGTCAGACAGATTCTTCTAGAGGAGGCTCATAAGCCTCGCTTCTCTATTCACCCGGGGGCCACCAAGATGTACTGGGATTTGCGATTGAGTTATTGGTGCTTGTGCATGAAGCGAGAAATTGATTGGTACGTGGAGAGGTGTCTGACCTACATGATGGTCAAGGTCGAGCACTAGAGGCCGCATGGCAAGCTGCAGCCTCTAGAGGTTCCCATGTGGAAATGGGAGCATATCACAATGGATTTTATCACCAAGCTACCGATGACGGCGAAGGGCTTCGATGCTATTTGGGTCATCGTGGATCGATTGATTAAGAGAGCCCACTTGCTAGTGATACGAGAGAGTTTATCGGCCGAGAATCTGGCCTACTTGTATATACATAAGATCATTGCTCCTCATGGGGTGTCGGTCTCTATTATCTCAAACCGTGATGATCGGTTCACCTCCCGTCTCTGGCAGAAGTTCTACGAGGATCTGGTCATGTGGTTGTACTTTAGTACATCCTATCATCTTTCGACAGACGGCCAGAGTGAGCGGACCATACATACTCTTGAGGATATGTTGAGAGCCTACGTTATTGACTTCGGTGGGAGTTGGGATTACTAACTATCCTTTGTAGAGTTCTCCTACAACAACAACTTTCATTCCAGTATTGGTGCCCCACCATATGAGTTATTGTATGGACGAAGATATCAAACCCCAGTCTGTTGTGGTGAGATCGGTCACAGGGTGATGGGTTGGACCGCGGTAGTCCTGTAGACTACCGAGATGATTCATCAAATCAGAGAGCGGTTACAGACCGCATAGAGTCAGCAAAAGAGTTACGCCAACCGACGCCGATCTGAGTTGGAGTTTCTGGTCGGTGACATGGTACTCCTGAAGGTAACACCCTAGAAGGGTGTTATTCGCTTTAGGAAGAGGGGGAAGTTGGGTCCTCGATACATCGGGCCATTCAGGATCACTGCCAGGGTTGGCAAGTTGGCGTATAGACTAGACCTCCCTGAGGAGCTTAGTCAAATCCACAACACTTTCCATGCGTCACAGTTGCGGAAGTGCATACTAGATGAGTAGGTAATAGTGTCATTAGATGATATTCAGGTCGATGAGCACATGAATTACGTAGAGAGGCCAGTGGTAGTTCTTGAGAGGTAAGTAAAGGTTCTACGGAACAAGGAAGTAGCTTTGGTAAAGGTACAATGAAAACACCGGAAGGGATCCAAGTGGACGTGGGATCCGGAGGCAAAGATGCGGGAGCATTACCCCAAGTTGTTTACCGCAGTAGACTTCAAGGACGAAGTCTAGTTCAAGTGGGGGAGAATTGTAACACCCCAACTCCTAGGTATAAAATTTAAAAGCTTAAAATTATATTCTTAGACCTACTCGATGAGTTGGTCGCCCCCAACTTGTCGTGTGGAAGCGGTTCAGGCCACGTTATTTATGAGGCCTACTCGACGAGTTGGAGGACCCCAACTCGATGAGTAGGAGCTGGAAAATGAAACCCTAATTTCCAGAGTTTTGCACCTTATTTAAAGACTCATTAGCCTCCCTCAGCCTCCCTTATCGTTCCCCTTGAGCTTAGAAATCCTAATCTCGAATATTCTCCATTTTTGTGTGTAAAGAAGCTTGGAATGTGGTTTTTGTGAAGAAGGCTTGAAGTCTAAGGAGCTTGGAGCAAAGAGAAGCCTGTAGATCTGACTCTACATCATATTGGCATCATTTTGAAGGTAACAAGTCGATAACATTTACTTAGCTTAAGCTAGATCTCTTCATGTAAAGGTTTAGGGCCATATTCTTGTTGGTTGTGGGTTATATCGGGTATTGGGCATGATCTAAAGTTGCAACTTCAGATCTTGACTCGTCTAAGTCCTTATAGTCATAAATTTATCACATTTAGCAAGCTTGGGCCTTCTTCTTGGTTTAAACTTTTCCCTTAGCTTGATTTTGGAACTTAGGACCATGTATGTACTTAAATTATGCAACTTTACATGGAAACCATGCCCTAGGAGGTTAGATCTGCAATATGAAGCTTTGGGGTAGCTTAAAAACATCTGAATGAGAAATAGACTGAAGGGACTCGACGAGTTGGTTAGCTAACTCGACGAGTCCGATGAAGATTATGTTGGATTAGTGTCTAAGTCCATAACTATAATTGGTATGTAGTTGACCCGATTGGCATGGTCCATTTGGGTTGCATGGCATCAGAACAATTTAGAGAGACTTTTGTGAGAAAAGGATATTATGATTTTTTAATATATTATAAGTTCTAATATATTAATATGAAATCATATTATTTAATTATTATTGATCAAGAATTAATTTGAAATTAATATTGTGATCGAAAGGAGACTAATTAAATATATGGGGATTGATTTTGTAAATCATTCATTCTTATATATGTGGGCTTATTATCCATAGTTCTTCATGTTGGGCTAAACCCATGGATACTCCATGGAGGTTTTAACCCATGGAGCATGAAGAATATGGAAAGACATGAGTTCCATGGTGTAACCCTAATAGCAACTGTATATAAGGACCCCATGGGTCAAGAAATTGGCACAAGTGTGTGTACACATGAGGGCTAGCCGATTTGAGCATAGGAGCATTTTCTCTCAAGTTATTCCAAGATGTTGGTGTTGTTGTGTGAACCATTTGAGGTGTCACACTTGAGGCACTAGGCTCTTAAGCTCCATGGAATCAAGCTACATTAAAAGGTATGTCTTCTAACTTGTTTGTATTACCTGACTATCAATGATTGTATGCTAGTTAGGGTATACCTTTGGAAGTTCATGTTTTCATGTATAATAGAGAAAAAACATAGATCCAAGGTATCTAGGGTTGCATGTACACCATAGGAGTGTTAGAATGCTCAAAACCCTTCAGTGGTATCAGAGCCTTGACTTGTTTTCATTTATACTTGATGCAAATTGATGAAAAATGCTGAAAAATTCGATTTTCTGCTATTCTGGACAGTGGACTCGCCGAGTCCATGCATAAAATCATCCAAATCGTAGAGTTGGTTCATGCACTTGATGAGTTAGACCCCCAAACAACATATTTTCGAGGTTTTTGGCTGGAATTGGACTAAGAACATTAACCTAAGCTGTTTTTGAACTTGTAAGCCTGTTTTTGATGTGGTAATGTTCATGATAATCCAATTTCATTGATAACTGTTAATAGGTTTATGTTTTGTATTAATTTAATGGTTAGGCTAATTACAAGAAAAGTGTTTGATTTGAATTATCTTGTTCTTATGAGTTGATTTAGATTAATAGAAACTGATGTGATAATATGTTTTCAATCCAAATTATTCTAAAAGTTGTTCATAATATGTGTTTTTGTAACTTGTCCTCATGTTATATGAAAAGTCACATTTATGATTATTAAAACTCATAAGATTTCCGTAAGTTATGAAAAATGGAGAGTCTCATTTTTTAAATGCTTTAAAGTCTTCCATAACTTGTCCTCAAGTTATGGAACTTGAAGAGTTTTTCATTAAAACTACTTTAAACACATAAGTTATGGAATTGAAAAGTTTTTGAATAGTTCAAAACTTGCCCTCAAGTTTTGGAATTTGTAAAATTTCCCCTTGTGAATACTTTAATTCCAAGTTAAACCCTTAGAATTTTAAAAGTTAAAATTCAACCCTTATACATTATAGTATTATAATTTAATAATATATATATATATATATATATATATATATATATATATATATATAAGATCAAAGTCAGCCTTACCGTTAGTAGGCCTCATTCACGAAGTCAGTCTATAAGGGGGCATAAGGTTACTGCCTATAAAATGACAGTTTAATGGGTGTTCACTCTCACCCACCTCTTCCTTGACTGGTGGAGTGTCACACCCAAAAACTGGAATGACGAAAAACGTTCTGGGGTGGAGGACGTCATGCACAAAGTAATAGTAAACAAGCAAACAACATCATCCATTGCATTAATAATTTATTTTAATACAAGTGTGTTCTATATAGTTTATAAGACACCAAAAATATAAATCAAAATAAAAGATGAGTCTTGAATGTGCTCCATCTTCTCAAAAGTTGGCATCGGTACCTGTGTACTGGTGACCTGAGAATACAAGTTATTTTGAAAGAGTTTATCAGTTTTAAAGCTGGTGAGTTCATAAGCATTTTAGTGTCATTTTTTTTATGAAAACGTTTGTAAGTGTTTGAATTTATAAGTTTGTAAAAGTTTGTAGATGTTTGCAAATGTTTGTAAATGTTTGTATCTCCTAGAAAATTCTATATTTTCTACTAAAAGTAGCCTTCTACCAAGGCCCGACTATTTTGTATGTTAGTTTCTTGTAAAAGTGTGTAATTTTCCCATGTGTGAATATCATTAACAAAATATAGTTTATACATTATCGTTTATGTGAGAAGATGACAAAGTGAATGGAAAGGGGAAAATGATATAGTATTGTAGTGTTGTATTATAGTAACTACTGCTGTACTAACTACCTTAAACCGAATTTTTATCAAGGTATAATGTGATTTGATTGTACCATACTATTGACTAAAAACACGACGATGAAAGACGTCGGAAGTAATGACATTTGGCACCCAAAGACCTGCAGGTCCACTGTAGCTAACAAAAAGGTGTAGGATAGTCAATCCAGTATAGATCTTTACGTAAATTCCCACTCTCCCTCTAGGAGACTCTGGATACAAATCGAGCCATGGCAGTGATGCCATGCCTCGAAACAGTGGTTCACATTTATGTTATAGTATACTTGTATATGTTCTGTATGTACTAGTGTAGTGTATGTATTGTTTCTCGTTATAGTATTCTCTATTTGTTTCTCTTCATAATATGTTTGTATAGTTTCTAATAATAGTAAGTTCTCTTAGTTTCTCATTATGGTATAGTTGTATGGTTTCTCATAATAGTAAGCTCTCTTAGTTTCTCATCATAGTATAGTTGTATAGTTTCTCATAATAGTAAGTATTGACTCTCGAATGAACTGACTCTTTGTATGCTTCATTGAACTCGAAGTAATGAGTTGTATATCTCTAAACTATACCTATTATAGTTTACTAGTAGAATTGTTTGTATGACTAAATGTATTGAACTGAGATAAAAGCCTTTATATCTATACATATATACATAATATATAAATAAGGATCCAACGACACTCGGACAAACAACATGGTACTCTAAGTCCACAACCAAAGAAGGAACAGGAAATAAAGTGAGTTGTCAGTCCTAAGTCCTTCAAACCTTACCTATATAACTATATATGTAATAGACATAGTTTTGACAATATATAAGTTTAAAAGCTGTAAAAGAAAAGGTTTGATATATAAAAGTGAGTTTACTAAAGAGTTTAACATGTAGAAGAGTTTGATAAACAGTTTGAAGTAGTTTGCTTGATGAAACAGTTAAAAGCATAGTAAATCTATTTGTTTGATAGTTATTAATCACATGTGATTGATATAATAACTATAATGTTTCAACTTGTATCTCCCCATAAAAGCATTTAAAATCAATTAAAAGGTTGATTAAGGGGTATGAAGTCATCTGTAGTGAGTAACTCGGATGAAAGAATGATATAAGATTTTTGAGTGTCAATTGGAGACTTGAGCACAACCGAATCCTATTACACACATAAAGACATTTATATGTATACAATTAGCGCTTATAACAACTAATTATTGAATTTGAACCGTCTTAGGGACTAGTAAAAACTTATATTGAAGTGTTACAAACATATATGATTGCATATAAGGGGTATATGGCTTACGAGGGAGTGTATGGTAAAAATACACACTATTTGTGTGTGTGCGGCCAGAGTGTGCGGCTAGGATGTTTGTGCGACTGCACACTTCCCATGAAGTGTGCCAAAACGCAGTTTAAGGCCTTAGGACTCATCTAGGAAGGTTACTTACTTCATGCTCTAGCCTTTTATGGAGTTCATTGCCATTTTTGGACCTAAAAAGGGTGTGTGCGGCCACCATGAAGGTGTACGGCCGCACACCCTTTATGAAGATGATAAACTCGAGTTTTTCAAGCATACCATCAAGTGTTCTTATCATATAACAAGGTATAACAAGTACATACACGTTATAGAGGCTTGAAAAGGTGATTAATGTCCAAAACTTTGTGTTCTTGGTGTTTTTGAAGATCTAACACCAAAAAGGTGTTTTTATGGATCATATCAAAGGGGAAGGCTAGTTAAGGTGATGTAATAGCAAGTCAAGGGATGAATGACTTACTTGTTTGAAGATTGGAGTGAAAAGTTGGATGATACTTAAGAGGATTTCGAGTTCTAGCCTTGAAGAAGTGGGAAAAGTGCTCAAAATGACTAAGTGTGGTATATATAGGTGGGAGTGTGTGGCTGGGATGGGTGTGCGGCTGCACACACCTGTGTGGGGCCATACACTCAAGTGTGCGGCCGCACACTCCATATGTTGGAGTGTTTGGCCCGAATTTGCTTGATATGCATCGAGTTATCCCATTTCTAGGCTCCTACCTTAATAGTACCAAGTTTAGAACACTCAAATAGACCCTAAACAGTGCTAAAAGGTAGAAAAACGGGTCTAGCCTTGATTGAATTGATTTATTGTACATGATAGAAATTTCGGGTTGTCACATGGAGGGTCGTTAGCCGAACGGGTAGGACATGGACTAGAATTCTCCATTCGTTAAAAGTAATAATGATAAATACTAAGTAACTAAACTATTATGAAGTCCCAATCATAGTTACTTAGCAAAATGTGAATTTGGTGCTAACCCATGAAATTACACTTTGCACTTTGCTTAAGTCGGTTAGTGGAGCGCGTGTGGTTAATCGGCAAACTAGCTTGATTTAACAAGGTAGGCAAAGGGTAACTTAATGTTTATCATAGTATCGGTGGAGTGTGTGTGGTTAACTGGCACATCGATTGAGTGGTATATATTACGGGTACCAAGTATATTTGCATGGTTATTCACACCTTGCTTTGTGATCCTCGACATCCTAGTCACAAAATTTGAAAGGGCACAGTCGAGATTGAAACATGGAATTGAAACGTTTAATGAATCTCAAACGATCTAGGAGTTTCAAATCTAATTAAAACCTAATAAATCATTTCATTTTTCATGGTGGAAATTGGTGAATCGTCATTCGCCTACCTTCAAATATTCTATAGCTTGGATTACGACATCCCTCTTCCAAGTTATAAAACATTGTGTTGGGTCCTAGCCTTAATATTTCATATTGGTGTTATATTAAGGACTTTAAGTAAACTATGTTGAATATCTCCCAAAAGATGTCTGGTTAAGACAATTATGATCTTCCCAAAACTTTTTAAACATGCTTTCCTAATGAAGATGATGTCTCGGAAATCATTCTTCATTCCCTCCACCTCCTCCAATTATTCTCCCTGACCCACAAGTTCTTGAATAGTTCAAGGTCACTCAAGCCCTATTGGCAAGCAAGGTCTGTGTGTGCTCACATCTTGGAGATGAAGTCACACATTGACAAGCCAGGAGAGTTGGGTGTCAAAGTCTTGAGAAAGTTGGTTGTTCAATCACTTTCTAAGTCAGATAGCGAGTTTCTTTGGGACTGCTATGTAACAGACTATGACATGACCCTTAATGTTTATATCTATTTGCTTGGTGCTACTAAATCAGTAATGATTTGGAGCTCTGGTAAGGCCAATTTGATTAGTAGATCAACTTCCCAAACTACAATGGACATTGAAAATTAATAACATTGGATATCAAGAAAAGCTTTCTCTTCCCAATGGAATGGGAATGACCATAGTCAACTCGGTTGACCAAATGGTAAAGTGATATGCAAGTCTGAGATAGTCCAGTGTACCATTCCCAAAGGGTCCATATGGTTCTATTGCCAAAGGAAGGGGTATTGGTTGTGAAGATGCCCTAATTACCTGAAGGATCTGAGAGAAGGTCTAGTCAAAAAGTTTGACTCTGCTTCAGGTAAGTCCACTATCTAACTCAATTAAGTTCCTACTTGGAGATTCTTAATATATTTTGATGTATGGCAGAATCAAGCAAAGGGAAGGAAACTTAAAGAAGAATATGTTGAATCTGATCGCAAAGATGGATTTCAATCGCATGGTTCAAAGATCGGATTCTTGAGCTGCTACTTAGGAGTTATGATAGATTGCTAGAAAATATGTAATAACATAGTTTTCATTTAAGTTGCATTGTAAGGAAAAGGTTTTTCCACATTTTATAAATAAATAAAATTTTGTTTTATTTTATTATATCTCCTTGCAATGGTTTTTATGAAAAATTTATTTTTGTATGTTTCTAGCAATAATGGAAATATGGATTTGATTCTTTCTTTTTTGGTAGTGACTAAATTTACCAAATAAGGAATGATTCTCAGCATCCAAGTTTCAATTGGACCGAAACTTGGAATCATGCAAGTTGTATAGTATGATGAATGAGAATTTTTCATCTATAGAAAAATTAAGACTAATTCCTTGTTCACATGTATATGTGAGTTAAGTGAAGGACTAAGGGATCGAGTACACATTCTTGTGCACTAGTCAAGTCCACCACAAAGATCGATAAAATTATTCGTCACAATTTACTAATGTTTAGTAAATATGGTTATACTTACAAGTTTAACTATAATTCTGAAACCATTGGAAAAGTTACAATGTATGGCAGAAAGAATGAGAAGAAACAAATTAGGCAGAAAGATAAAACTTTCTCAAATTTGAAAAGATGGGAGCGTACTTAGGTGTAACAAACCGTTATTTCAAGCCTATGTAATAATATAGGTCAATTTGTAGTTCTTTTTGAAATAATAAGAAGAAATTTTATCATATTGTGTATATTTACATAATTGACCCTCAAAACTAAAGTGTTAAATAACCTCAATTGGGATGAACCAAGTCATAGAAATTTTAACAAGGATTCCAAAAATATAAAGAACTCCCAAAACCGAGTTATAAGAAAGAAGTTATGACCAATCGAAAATCCGCGACAAATCCGGCAAACGCTATTTCGCGTAAAAAGTGAGTTTTTGATAAACTACTTTTTAGCCTTAATGACCTTAATGAAAGTTGTAGAACTCGTAAAAATAATGAACTTTCATATATTGAACATTTAAATCTGACTTCGTACGAAGAAGTTATGATTTTTCTAAAGTTCGAATTAGCGGTACACAGCTAAAAACTCGAAATAAAGATGGAGCTAGATTTAATCGAAACAACTTAAACGAGAATCGAAGGTCTCATTAATACTAGTACAACGGTAAAAAGTCTGACGAAAACGGACGTCGGATAAAGAAGTTATGAATTTTTAACGGATTTTCCTGTCCCGGTCTGTTAAAAATAATAAAAAAAAATAAATCAAAATTTTCCGACGAAGTCTAAACAAAAGTTGTAGATTATTTTCCCGCCTACGCGTGCGTATAAAGAACGTCAAAAACGGAGCTCGTATGCGAAAGTTATGATTTTCGAAAGTTTTTGGCACGAAATCCGAGATTTGTGGATAGAACCGGGCATTTTCGCAGGGTACGACGCGTGGCACACGTGGCAGCTTCTGAATGGACCGAAGCGAGGTCCAGTGAACATCGGACGTGCTTGGCGTCCTAGCCGGCGTCTAAGATGTCTCGTAAGATGCCTTATCCGACACGTGTTCTTCCCTCTTTTGCAAACCAGCCTCGTGTCACCCTTTGATTCGACCGAAGTTCGGCCCACTCACCTTCCGACGTGTCTGGCGTCCGAGGCGACGTCTGAGACGCCTCTTAAGACGGCATCCGAACCTTCACCCCTATAAAACCCATGCGAGCCCTCTCGGATTTGAGACTAATTTGCACCATTTCTTACCTCTTTTCACCTCTCTCACTCCCACCAACTTACCAACAACCCCCAAGGCCCCCGAAGCATACCTCAGACCCCGAGCAATCCCCAAAGCCCTGATATTCCCGAGAATATCCATCTTTTCTAGTCGGAACTCTGCCCGATTTAAGCCGATTTTGTCGTCAAACAAGCTTCTTTTTGAGAAACGAAACGCTTATCAAGTGAGTTTATACCCCTATGTTTTCACTATTTTTTTATAATATTATACGGGGGAAATACAAGTAAAACACAAGGAATTCTTGTGTAAATGATAAAATTCATTCTTTTGTTATATTATTATTGTAAATAAACTATTGCACTGATTTGGAACTATTTACTAAAATAAACATATAAATTATAATAGGTATAATTTATGATTCATACAAACTTGATAATATACTTTATGGAAGTACATATGTTTACTACATAATCAGAGTTTCTAATGAAATCAGATATATAAATTATATTAAATATAATTTATGATATAGTTATGATATGACTATTACAAGGATACTTTTCAATATTTTACACATACTTATCAATAAGGTAATTGTGAGACACACTTCAAGTACTTATTCAAGTATAAAACAAAGGCCCTGAAAGTTATAACCAAAGTCTCCTTGAGGGAGAGCATGACACCTGTATATATATCTATATGGGATTAACAATCCCACATCTCGACTGTTAGCTACAGTCAAGCTATCAGGCTTCGGATGACAATTGTCGTACCATATTACAACGCCTGAAGAACGTTGTGTTTCAGGCGAGGCTTAGGTCATCAAGTATGGTTATGACAACTCACAAGTTTGAAATTGATAAATACGTTTGGTGTAAGAATAAGTAACACTTTCATATAGTTTTAATATATTAAAACTATAATACTATTTCACAAGTTTTATTACAAGTATAGGTATAGAATACTAAACAGTTTCTGAGTTAACTTATTTTTCAATGTCTTATGGGAGGTTAAGACTATACTACTTCTAAAAACAAATGTATATACAATAGAAAATATAGGATTTTCTAGAAGAACAAATACATATTTCCTAGAACAAACAACAAGTTATTTATATAACATACTTATGAACTCACCAACTTAATTGTTGACACTCCTTTCAAAACTACTTGTATTTTTAGGAACGCAGTAAACAGGTACCAACACGTTTAGAGGAAGACCAAGTTTCTTTATATTTATGTTTGTAAATTATACTTTTGAAACACAGTTGTAAACTTAAAATCTTATGTAATAAATGTTGTACTTTGGTTTCTATTATGCATTGTTGTGATACTACAAATGAAGTCCTCCGCTCCTGAATATTTCCGCCGTTCAGTTTTGGGGGTGTGACAGATTGGTATCAGAGCATTGTTTATAGTGAACTAAATATATCAACTCATAAAAGATATACAACTATAAATACATTGGGGCCGAGACCTGACTACAAGTATACTTTTAAAAAATTTGAATATTTTTATAAGAAGTATACTAATACTAATATCTATAAATATAGTATCACGGAACTTAAAAGTATTTGAATGTTGAATATTATAGTCAACCTAAGCAAATTATTTAATCATATCTAGGATTAATATAGCCTGATCAACTATATTAATTCAAGATATGACCAACATATGTTTGGGAGTGATTGTAGTATTGTGACATGTCTAAAACTTACCAACTAGTTAGATCTAAACATATAGATTGAAATTACAATAGGAATATTTTGGATTACTATAAAACAATACATCTAAGTATTTAATATATTTTCTCACCTCTACATCTCGTCAGATAACATGGCTGAACACTACCAGATTGGGGTCAGCATATAAACCATTGGTGCAGATAGGAAGGTATACACTCTCCTTATGGAATGGCCAGGGAATATTACAACCTTAATGATGGAGGTACAACTGATAAAGCCCTTCCAATTATCGTATGGCGAATAAATCGCCAAACCGATCAAGCTAGAATCTCGATTAATCGGATTCTTGAAGTAAATGCCACCGCCCAAGTCAATATTGTGGATATCTTACGACTTGATGGGATGCAAGAAGACACTAATCAACACACTATGGCCCTTCAAAGACAAGTTGATGCTGCTCAAGAAGAAATAAGACAATTGAGAGAGTATCAAGGTGCGCAAGAAAAGCGCTGGAAGTCACAAAACGAAGTGGGGCCTAGTAACCGACGTATCCCACACCGCAAATAGTGTTTTCACTACTAAGATTTACTTTAAATAAGATTTTAAATATGTATGTAAAAATTTCTTTTATGTAAAATATTTTGTAACAAGTCAAAGTTTATGTATGATATAAATAAATAAAGTGACAAATATATTATATTACCATCTTGTTCTCACAATTTATTTACATCAATATTTATGATTAATTTGTATATTATAAATTTTAATTTCATACAATTTGGATACATTAAATGATTATAGAAATACTTGATACAAAACAAATCACACGAAAGATACTACTATCATGAACTCATAATGTTTATAAACTTTTGTTATGAATTAAATTGAAATTGAATAACTTATTATCCTTTATTTTATTATAGTTAAAAGATGCCTCGACATAATCCACCACCACCACCAGCTCAATTCGATGCTGCAACGTTTCAGGCAGCAGTAACAGCAGCTGTAATAGCAGTTATAACACAATTAAATGCAAATGGTGGTAACAATCCTCCTAATCCTGGAAATAACAATGGGCAACCAAGAGAATCTACTTATAAAGATTTTACTAATGCAAAACTAAAGTCCTTTGACGGCACGAGAGGTGTCATTGTTTTGTCGCGCTGGTTTGAGAAGACAGAATCAATATTTGAAATATGTGCTTGTCCTGAAGCCAATAAAGTGAAGTACGTTGCATGCACCTTTGCGGATAGAGCCCTTTCATGGTGGAATGGCTACGTCAAATCTTTTTCTCTTACAGTGGCAAACGCTTTGAGTTGGGAAGAATTAAAAGTGAAAATGTTAGCCGAGTATTGTCCGAGGGGCGAATTACAGAAATTGGAGCAAGAATTACGGAATCTAAAGATGAAGGACTCTGACATCATCGATTACATTGCTAGATTTAGCGATTTAGCCGTTTTGTGTCCGGGGATGGTTACTCCGGAAAGCAAGAAAGTTGAGAGATACATTTGGGGATTAACTCCCCCAACTCAAGGAAATGTTTTAGCCGCAAAACCTCTCACTTTCGACAGTGCCAAACATCTGGCACAAACTCTCATTGATCATGGAAAATGTCAAGTAACAAACTCCGAACCATCTAAAGATGGAGACAACAAGAAGAGTTTTTGGAATAAAAGAAAAGGGCAATCATCACACGCACCTTCGAAGAAACAACAAAGGATGACAATTAATGCAGCCACCATTCCAGCTGTTATTCCTACAACCATTCCTACCACTGTCTCTACTACCCCAGTATTTCCAATTCGCTATGTTGGAAACCTACCAAGATGTAATAAGTGCAATTTTCATCATACAAGAGCTTGTAAAGAGATGTACTGCTGAAATTGCAAGAAGAAGGGGGATACTGCCCGCTTCTATAAAGCACCAGCTCAACCTATTACTCAAATACCTGCTGAAGGAGTATGCCAAGCTTGCTATAACTATGGTGAAATCGGACATTATAAAAGGAACTGCCCAAAGACAAGGAATACTAGTGGAACAGGAAGATTACTCGCAATCGGTCAGGAGGAAGCCGTGACAGACCCTAAGGTGGTCACAGGTACGTTTCTTCTCAATAACTCATACGCATGCATATTAATTGATAGTGGAGCGGAGAGGAGTTTCGTAAATCAAAAATTTGAACATTTACTCAACCAACCACCTCAGGCACTAAAAGAAACATTCGTAGTAGAAATGGCTAATGGAAAGACTGAAAGTACAAATAATATATACATAGGATGTACCCTCAACTTAGATAATTATTCATTTCAATTCAACCTCATGCCTGTCTCCATTAAAAGTTTTGATGTTATTATTGGCATGGATTGGTTGAGTCTCCATCACGTAGACATCCTATGTTTCGAAAAAGCTATTCGTCTTAAACTACCGAATGATGAAACCATAATTATCTACGGCGACAAACCAGGCACGAACCTCCGACTAATTTCGAGCATTCAAGCCCAAAAATGTTTACGAAAAGAATATCATGTATTCCTTGCTGACGTAGTAGATGTAAAGAAAGAAGTGAAAGAGATAAAGAACATTCCATAAGTATGCGACTTTCCCGATATCTTTCCCGAAGATCTTCCCGGAGTCCCCCCAAAATGACAAGTCGAATTCAGAATCGACTTAGTACCTGGAGCTACCCCTGTAGCCAAATCCCCATACCGTCTTGCACCATCAGAAATGCAGGAATTATCCAGTCAACTGAATGAACTTCTTAACAAAGGATTCATAAGACCGAGTTTCTCACCCTGGGGAGCACCAATTTTGTTTGTAAAGAAGAAAGATGAATCTTTTCGCATGTGCATAGACTATCGCGAACTAAATAAACTTACCATCAAAAACTGATACCCTTTACCACGCATTGACGATTTGTTCGACCAGCTTCAAGGTGCAAGCTTTTTCTCAAAGATTGACTTAATATCTGGGTATCACCAATTACGAGTTCTAGAGCAAGATGTTCCCACGACATCATTTCGAACTCGTTATGGTCATTACGAATTTGTAGTGATGCCTTTTGGATTAACAAATGCACCTGCAGTGTTCATGGACTTAATGAACAGAGTATGCCGTCCTTATTTGGACAAATTCGTAATAGTCTTCATTCATGATATCCTTATTTATTCAAAAAGCAAAGAGGAGCATAGTCAACATCTCAGAAAATCTTGCAAACATTAAGAGCAGAGAAGTTATATGCGAAATTCTCAAAGTGCGAATATTGGATCAGGAAAGTTGATTTCCTAGGTCACGTGATCAGTTCAGAAGGAATACACGTTGATCCTCCCAAAATAAAGGAAATTGAAAACTGGTCACCACCCAAAACGCCTACCAAAATTCGTCAATTCTTAGGTCTTGATGGCTATTACCTCCGATTCATTCAAAACTTCTCTCGAATAGCAAAGCCCCTTACTACCCTAACCCAAAAAGGTGTAACCTTTAGCTGGGGAGAAAAACAAGAAACAACATTCCAAGTACTAAAGCAAGCTCTATGCAGTGCACCTGTATTATCTCTACCGGAAGGAACGGAAGATTTCATAGTCTACTGTGATGCTTCTAACCAAGGACTCGGTTGTGTTCTTATGCAACGAGGAAGGGTAATATCATATGCCTCGAGACAGATTAAAACACACAAGGTTAACTATACAACACATGACCTTGAGTTGGGAGCAGTGATTTTTGCTCTAAAGATCTGGAGACATTATTTGTATGGTACCAAGTGCACAATCTTTACAGACCACAAAAGCCTTCAACATATCTTCAACCAGAAAGAACTAAACATGAGGCAACAACGATGGGTATAACTACTCAACAATTACGACTGTGAGATTCGTTATCATCCAGGCAAAGCCAATGTGGTAGCAGATGCTGTCAGTAGAAAAGAATACTCAGGACGACGAATAAAGTTGTTGACCATGATTATCCATTCACATCTCTCTACACAAATCAAAGAATCCCAAATTGAAGCCTTAAAACATGAGAATGTGAGAGGTGAATCTTTAAAAGGAATGGATAAAAACTTAGAAGTCAAAAGTGATGGAGCCCAATATCTCGTGAACCAGATCTGGATACCAAAGTTCGGCGATTACAGAGAGGTTGTCATGAACGAAGCACACAAGATGCGATACTCCATTCACCCAGGTTCAGATAAGATGTATTTGGATCTAAAGAAACTTTATTGGTGGCCAAACATGAAAGAAGAGATTGCTACTTTTGTGGGAAAGTGCCTGACTTGCGCCAAGGTGAAGGTCGAATATCAGAAGCCCTCAGGTCTACTTCAGCAGCCGAAAATACCTGAGTGGAAGTGGGAAAGGATAACCATGGATTTTATCAGCAAGTTACCCAGATCTCCGAGTGGGCACGATGCCATCTGGGTAATTGTCGATCAGTTGACTAAGTCCGCTCATTTTCTTCCAATTAAAGAGACAGACAAAATGGAGAAGCTAACCAGAACCTACATCAGGGAGATAGTCAGACTGCATGGTGTACCAGTATCTATTATCTCAGACCGAGATAGTAGATTTACATCAAGATTTTGGCAATCACTTCAGAACGCTATTGGAACTAAGTTGGATATGAGTACAACTTATCATCCACAAACTGATGGGCAAAGTGAGAGAACCATTCAAACATTAGAAGACATGCTGAGAGCATGTGTAGTAGATTTTGGTAAAGCTTGGGATACTCATTTACCTCTAGTTGAATTCTCATACAACAACAGTTACCATACTAGCATTAAAGTTGCACCATTCGAAGCACTTTATGGTTGAAAGTGAAAATCATCATTGTGTTGGGCTGAAGTTGGAGACACACAATTGGCTAGAGGTTAAATTCCAGCAAGCACTCTCACAGGTCCAAAAATCATCAGAGAGACTACCGAGATGATAGTACAAATCCGAGAAAGATTAAAAGCTTCCAGAGACAGACAGAAAAGCTACACCGATAAACAAAGAATACCCTTGGAGTTCCAGGTTGGTGATCGAGTTATGTTGAAAGTTTCACCCTGGAAAGGCATGATACGCTTTGGAAAGTATGGAAAATTAAACCCAAGATACAATGGACCATTTGAAATTCATGCTAGAATCGGTCCAGTAGCTTACAAACTTAATCTGCTGCAACAACTCAGTAACATACATCCTACATTCCACGTGTCTAACTTAAAGAAATGCTTATCTGATGAGACTCTCGTAATCCCACTTGATGAAATGAAGTTAAACGAGAATCTTAACTTTGTGGAAGAACCCGTAGAGATTTTAGATAGGGAAGTAAAGAAAAGCAAACAAAGTCGTATCCCGATAGTAAAAGTTCGTTGGAATGCAAAGCGGGGACCTGAATTCACTTGGGAACGGGAGGATCAAATGCAACAGAAATACCCACATCTTTTTCCCTAGTCTATCTATAATGTAAAAATTTCAGGACGAAATTCTCTCTAACGGGGGGATAATGTTACAACCCGTTATTTCAAGCCTATGTAATAATATAGGTCAATTTGTAGATCTTTTTGAAATAATAAATAGATATTTTATCATATTGTGTATATTTACATAATTGACCCTCGAAACTAAAGTGTCAAATAATCTCAATTGGGATGAACCAAGTCATAGAAATTTTAACAAGGATTCCAAAAATATAAAGAACTCCCGAAACCGAGTTATAACAACGAAGTTATGACCAATCGAAGATCCGCGACAAATCCGGCAAATGCTATTTCGCGTAAAAAGTGAGTTTTTCATAAACTACTTTTTAGCCTTAGTGACCTTAATGAAAGTTGTAGAACTCGTAAAAATAATGAACGTTCATATATTGAACATTTCAATCTGACTTCGTATGAAGAAGTTATGATTTTTCTAAAGTTCGAATTAGCGGTAGACAGCTAAAAACTGGAAATAAAGATCGAGCGAGATTTAACCGAAACAACTTAAACGAGAATCGAAGGTCTCGTTAATACTAGTACAACGGTAAAAATTTTGACGAAAACGGACGTCGGATAAAGAAGTTATGAATTTTTAACGGATTTTTCTGTCCCGGTCTGTTAAAAAAATTAATAATAAAATAAATCAAAATTTGCCGACGAAGTCTAAATGAAAGTTTTAGATTATTTTCCCGCCTACGCATGCATATTAAGAGCGTCAAAAACGGAGCTCGTATGCGAAAGTTATGATTTTCGGAAGTTTTTGGCACACAATCCGAGATTTGTGGATAGAAACGGGCATTTTTGCAGGGCACGACGCGTGGCACACGTGGCGGCTTCTGAATGGACCGAAGCGAGGTCTAGTCAACGTCGGACGCGCTTGGCGTCCTAGCCGGCGTCTAAGACGTCTCGTAAGACGCCTTATCCGACGTGTGTTCTTCCCTCCTCCACAGACCAGCCTCGTGTCACCCTCTGATTCGACCGAAGTTCGGCCCACTCACCTTCCGACGTGTCTGGCGTCCGAGGCGATGTCTAAGACGCCTCCTAAGATGGCATCCAAACCTTCGCCCCTATAAATCCATCCGAGCCCTCTCGGATTTGAGACTAATTTGTACCATTTCTAACCTACTTTCACCTCTCTCACTCCCACCAACTTACCAACAACCCCCAAGGCCCCCGAAGCATACCTCAGACCCCGAGCAAGCCTCGAAGCCCTGATATTCCCGAGAATATCCATCTTTTCTTGTCGGAACTCTGCCCGATTTAAGCCGATTTTGTCGTCAAACAAGCTTCTTTTTGAGAAACGAAACGCTTATCAAGTGAGTTTATACCCCTATGTTTTCACTATTTTTTTATAATATTATAGGGGGGAAATACAAGTAAAACACAAGGAATTCTTGTGTAAATGATAAAACTCATTCTTTTGTTATATTATTATTGTAAATAAACTATTGCACTGATTTGGAACTATTTACTAAAATGAACATATAAATTATAATAGGTATAATTTATGATTCATACAAACTTGTTAATATACTTTATGGAACTACATATGTTTACTACATAATCAGAGTTTCTAATGAAATCAGATATATAAATTATATTAAATATAATTTATGATATAGTTATGATATGACTATTACAAGGATACTTTTCAATATTATACACATAATCATCATTAAGGTAACTGTGAGACACACTTCAAGTACTTATTCAAGTATAAAACAAGGGCCCTGAAAGTTATAACCAAAGTCTCCTTGAGGGAGAGCGTGACACCTGTATATAGATCTATATGGGATTGACAATCCCACATCTCGACTGTTAGCTACAGTCAAGCCGACAGGCTTGGGATGACAATTGTCGTACTATATTACAACGCCTGAAGAACGTTGTGTTTCAGGCGAGGCTTAGGTCATCAAGTATGGTTATGACAACTCACAAGTTTGAAATTGATAAATATGTTTTGTGTAAGAATAAGTAACAACTTCATATAGTTTTAATATATTAAAACTATAATACTATTTCACAAGTTTTATTACAAGTATAGTTATAGAATACTAAACAGTTTCTGAGTTAACTTATTTTTCAAAGTCTTATGGGAGGTTAAGACTATACTACTTCTGAAAACAAATGTATATACAACAGAAAATATAGGATTTTCTGGAAGAACAAATACATATTTCATAGAACAAACAACAAGTTATTTATATAACAGACTTATGAACTCACCAACTTAATTGTTGACACTCCTTTCAAAACTACATGTATTTTCAGGAAAGCAGTAAACAGGTACCAACACGTTTAGAGGAAGACCAAGTTTCTTTATATTTATGTTTTTAAATTATACTTTTGAAACACAGTTGTAAACTTAAAATCTTATGTAATAAATGTTGTACTTTGGTTTCTCTTATGCATTGTTGTGATACTACAAATGAAGTCCTCCGCCCCTGAATATTTCCGCCGTTCAATTTTGGAGGTGTGACATTTGGTATTATGTTTTGTGATCATCTTATTGATTTAGAAACCATATCATAATTAGTCATCTAACGAAATCTTAGTGGATTCTTATGGCTAAGAAGAGGAGTCATGAATTGTTGAAGTGGTTAAATCAAGAAGATGAGTCATACTTCATTCCAAACAATTCATAGAGTCATACCCCAAGATTGTAACTTGAGTGACATATCTTAAAGAAAGGATTGTTAACACTATTCAAATGTAAGAGTAAAGTGTATCCTACTCTTGTACATTTAAAATTGGTAAGTTGTGATGTTTTGGATGAAACAAAGACCAACTAAGGCCAATTTTGTGAAGTGTTTGTCTTGATAAAGAATATGCACTATCTCTTGAATATTTGGCAAGTGAGTCCTGTATGTCAAGAGGACAATGGGATTCTGAAAGATCATGAAAAAGCTTCAAGATCTAATCAAGAGTAAAAACCTTTAGTTTATCACTAGCATATGACGTGAGATTTATAACCTATCGTGTTGAAATATTCCTATATTTGTGACCATTCCAGTTAAAGTTGGCTTTGCCATTGGTTGCATAACAACTTGGAAGCAATGGTAGGCCCTTGTACTTCCAGGTGGAAAGAAAGTTAAGACTAGACAAGTTCATTCCATATGAGTTTGGATTTGTCACTAACCTTGTCGTGTGATTATGATTTAGAAAAATTCACATGAATAGGAACACATACACCATAAAATCTAAGTGTCATAAGGTTTCTCTCCGATTCATGAAAATGATGGTGAGGAAACGCTATCACTAAGTAGATTTTAGGTAGATAGCAATTGTGATATTTGCATCCTTAGAGTCGTTAGTGGAGCGTGTGTGGTTAATCGACACACTAACATGGACTTGTGAGGAATGGAAAAGGTCTAAACAACTGAGACTATGATTACGACATTCCTTTTTAAAGAGCTGAAATTGTTTAGACACACATGTGTGCTATCTAAGGAAAGGTGTATGATTTTTATAAAGTTTTATCAAAGCATCTCGTATCAGAAGTCTGAACGTTAGTTAGAAAGTCAATAAATTATTGATTTCTAGAAGTCCAACTGATTTCTGAGTACATGTCAAAGCTAGTGGGAGCATAAGCGTTATGCTGATAATTCTCATGTTAGTGCGAGCATGATAATTATGATAAGTCTTGTAAGTTAGTAATGTTAATTATAGAAAACAAAAGTTTCAATTGGGAACAAGTTCTTTTGCTATAATTAAGGGAGAGTAAATTATACTTCATTTCAATTCTAAAATCTTAGATTGAGGTTTTAATCATCTTTAGTCATGGATATATATATATATATATATATATATATATATATATATATATATTATGTTGGAATGGCTCAACATAAGGAAATTCTATATATGGGACCATTATTTGCGTTCTAAAATTCAATTATGATTACGACATCCCTTGTCATAATCTGAATTTTGAGAACATGGAAAATAGAAATAGAAATATTATAGCAAAAGACTGGTCTAGTATTTATGTGATACATCATGAATCGTGTCCTATATGCTTCACATATAGGATCGATTACATGTGCTATAATATTCATATGTTCTAAATTTTTCCAAATGTATAGAGCATTAAGAGGAAAAAAGTACTAGAACTGGATATGACTAATTTGATTAAGCAATTGTCGAGGGCCATCTAAGGTTTACCAAAGATTGGTTGGTCAGAGACAGTTGGAAGTATAGTGTTAATTTTTGAAGGACCATGTTGACATATTCTGAAAATAAGCAACTCTAGTTCAGAAGTGATAGTCAAAATGAGAATCTGGAAATATTCCCATAGGTGAAGTTATTCAATCCGTGTAAGATTAGAAAACTTAATGTAAGATGGATGTTCAAAGCAATGTACTTTGAATCTGAGACTTCATTTCCATGGAATGATCTCCATTGGAATACTTTGTAATGTCTGTTGACAAGTCTTTTTGACTTTGTGGATAATAATTACAAGGTGATCAGTGCATATAAGTTTAAATCTAACAGATTTAGGTAAATAGCAGGAATTTGGAATTCTTGCATTAGCAGTAAGGATTTGGGATTGTGAAATTAGACTCATTGGAATTATGTTCAATCAATCTGTTTCACAAAGTAAAGATCATAGACAAACTTAGTGCGCATACTCGGTGTATGGCATAACAAGTGTTTAGAAAACATAGTGTATATACTTGGAGCATGGGACAACTATTGTTTTAATTTAAGTATAAAGTTGATAGTTGAAATAGTATACAATGTATAATGTGTAATCAATATGGTGATAAATAAAAGGTGCTCTATTTATATTCATAAGTTCTTTGACCATATTGGATTCGATTATTCTTTTGTTTCACTTTGCATGTTTTGATTTCCAGAATAACTAGGTCGTTCTTCCTTGATGACTAAGTTATTCAAACCATCCTTAGTCGGTCATATGTTGGAAGTATATATGAATCAAGATTGTCATGAAGTTGGTTTGTAGATGTCCAAGGTAGTGGACATAGCAAGAGTTGCTGCAACATTCATGAGTGCTCATAAGTTCTGAGTATTGGATTAAACCGATGCTTATTTGAATCACTTCATGGATTTTTTCACGAGTGATCATGAGACGACTATATCTTATATTCTTCAACCCTAGAGATATGAGTTGTTGCCTATGAGTTGGTTATACATTGATTGTACGAAAATGCATTGGTAACTCGATGTTACAAAACATGCCTTTGTGTATGATTCAACAAGTAGTAGAACAAGCATTAAAGTTTATCCATTCCTTTTACCCTTAAAGGGATAAAAGCGATATCTACGGGCCCCTCGATGATTTAGTGATGACACCCCGAATTGCTTGGCCAAGCCAGGACTGATTTGATTTGTTCAATTAGTCGGTCGTCATAAATCGGAAATCGAGAAACAAAAAATGGATAGAGAGAATGATTATAACCCATGTCTCGGTCCATATGATATGTAGAATGGAGGAATATATGATCCCTTATCTAATGTGGATGCGTCATTGATTTGTTCAAAGTTCGACAATAGCTTTTAAGAGCTACAATTGCTAGTTGGGTTTTGAAGTCATACGCAATAATAGTTTTAGACTTATCCAAGTGGGAGACTATTTGTGACAACCCGAAATTTCCATCTTGTACAACCGTTCAATTCAATGAAAGTAATACTCGTTATTGTTATCTTTTGGCGTTGTTTGAAGTCTATTTGAGTGCTCTAAGCCAAGTACCTTAAAAGCTAGGGTTTAGAATTGTGCCCCTTAAGTTCATTACTTTTCAAAAGGGTCAAACACTCCATCAAGAGGAGTGTACGGCCGTACACTTGGGTGTGCGGCCGTACACCCCCTTCTGGCTATACACTCTCACATATATATGTGGGACTTAACCATTTCCAATCACTTTTCACTCCTTCAAGCCAAGAAATCGATTCTCTCTCAAGTATCATCGAGTTTTCCACCTAGATCCTCAAAATGTTAGTGTAACTTCCCTGGATTTGTTGATTCATTACAATATCTAGTGAAGATCCATGATTTCATCCATGATATTACTTCTTTTGGTTAGATCTTCAAGAAACAACAAAGAACACCAAGAACACACACTAGTTCTTGGACCTTAAACACCCCTTAAGGCTTCTAATTCGTAAGTATCTCTTTCATATTCTTGTAAGGCTTGTGAATCACTTCTTTTCTAGCCTTAAATCATCATATTATGCATGAACAAAAAGAGTGTAGGGCCGTACACCCTTCATATGGTCGTACACCTCTTCTTTAGTGCACATTTGGCCTCAAACTCATGTTATACTCCAACACAAGGTCAAGAACACTTGGATGCTAGATATTACCTTAGACCGCCCTTTTTGACATTTTCTTCAAGGAGTATACTGACGTAAAATCCATGGCCACACACCCTTAGCCATACATACACTAGTGTGGCCTTAAAACCCATTTTAAGGAATCCTTGGTACTTCTAACACTTCAATCTAAGTGTTTCCTAGTTCCTAGAGTGGTTTTCTTGCATGATTAGTTGTATAAAAACTAATTATATACATATATGTATCTTTATATGCTCAATAGGATCTATGTGTGCTCAAGTATTCTCTTGACAGTTAGCTTCCTATATCGATCTTACATTCGTATCAATCACTACAGGTGAGTTCATACCCCGTAATCTACCTTTTAAATGATTTTAAAAAGCTTTTATGGGGGGAATACAAGTTGATAACATTATAGTTGTTTTATCAATCACATGTGATTAATAACTATCAAACAAGTGGATTTTCTTATACATCAAACTATTTCATCAAGCAAACTCTTCAAAACATTTTACAAATTAACATCAAGTCATATGTTACCGTTCAAATGGTTAAAAATCTTTATTAAACTCTTTTAAACTTACTTATATTGTCAAAATCATGTCTATATATATATATATATATATATATATATATATATATATATATATATATATATAAGTAAGATTGAAAGGACTTAGGACTGATGACTCACTTTATTTCCTATTCTTTGTTTGGTTGTGGACTTAGAGTATCCGGTTGTTTGTCCAAGTATCGTTTGAATCTTTGTTATATATATTATGTATATACGTATAGATATAAAAGTTCTTACATCTGTTTAGCGCCTTTGGGTAACAAAGGTGTACAAACATACTCAGTCATCCAAACAACATTACTAGTAAACTATAATAGGTACAGTTTAGGGAATTACTGCTCACTACTTCTAGTACAATGAAACATACAAGAGTCAGTTCATTCATGAGTCAATAGAAACTTACTATTATGAGAAACAGAAAGAACATACTATGATGAGAAACTAAGAGAACATACACTACACTATACAAAGAGAACATACTATACACTAGAACAGAGAGAACATACAATACACTAGACATAATATACAAGAAATAGAATACTATAACATTAATGCGAGCCACTACTTCATGGCATGGCAATATACTGTTGTGCCATGTTTTTTAACCAGAGTCTCCTGGAAGGAGAGCGTGAGTTTGTGTATAGATCTATATGGGACTGACCGTCCTACATCTTGCTACTAGCTACAGTGGGACCTGTAGGTCTACGTGTGACGAATGTTATACTATTTCGACGTCTTTGATCATCATGTTTTACTAGTCAATGAAGTATGGTTACAACATCTTCACAATTTACCTTAATTAACAAACTGGCTTAAGGTAGTTAGTGCATTGGTAGTTACTTATATACAATACTACAATACGTTGTTATTTTCCCATTGCATTCACATTGTGATCTTCTCACATAAACGGTAAACTATAATTTGATAATGATAGTCATACTTGGGAAAGATACTCACTTTTACAAACAAACAACATACAGAACATTCAAGCCTTGGTAGAAGGCTACTTTTTAGTAGAAAATATAGGATTTTCTAGGAGATTCAAATACCTAGTACAAACACTTACAAACATTTAGATCAAACATTTTCAAATGCTTTCATACAAACAATGACACTAAAATACTTATGAACTCACCAGCTTTAATGTTAATCTATGCTTTCAAAATAACTTGTATTCTCAGGTCACTAGTAGACAGGTACCGATGATCAGGTTTATTCAGAAGATGGAGCTTTCAAGACTCGTCTTTACTTTGATTATTCATTTTTGGTGTCTTATAAACTATACACAGAACACACTTGTATTTAAATTACACTATTAATGCAATGGATGATGTTGTTGCTTATTTGCTATTATACATTGTTGTGATATTGTACATGACGTCCTCCGCCCCAGAACGTTTCCGCCGTTCCGGTTTTGGGGTGTGACAAATTGGTATCAGAGATTTGTTTATAGTGAATTGAGTATATGAACCCATAAAATATATACAAACTATAAACACATCAGGATTAAAATAGTCTAACCAAGAGTTTATACTTTTAAATAATAAATTATTTAAACTAAGTATACACACCTGCATTCATACTAAAACCAGTGTCACTAGGACAAAACAAAAGTATCGCGGTTGTTGGACAGGACGAGTAGGCTTGGGGACATATAATCAGATCTGGGAGTGATATAGCCTGATCAACTATATCTTTCCGAGAAATGATTAGCATGTGCCTAGAAATGGTTGTGGTGTTGCAACTAGTCTAAAAACTTACCAACTTTACTACAATAAAAACATTAGAACATAACATAAACTTAAAATACTATAGGAGTATTTTGTGTTACTATAATTCTTATTTGAGAACTAAAGGTCTTTACTAGTTGGCAAATAGTTGCTTGGTGGATACGGTAAGGTTACATGTGACTAAGGTGTCATAGACTTAGAATCTTTGACCTTTGCTTCATTTACTGTTCCTTGTTTGGTATTGGATTTGGTCACTTATTCGAAGGTCTATCCTGTTTTGATTTCATGTAACTGGTATGCACTACGCAAGTATTGTAATAACTGTTAAGGATCATCCTATAATTATATTAAGTAGTATGTATATTAACTATCTTTTTCATCCATATTCTCGCTTAGATTTCATGGTTGGATTCAATCTCCCTAGCGACCCATCTTTCCTCAACAAAGGCAATGATGGATGGCTTGATGACGAGCCAGAAGAGAATCATCCAATCCCTTTGGATGATGACTTCGCAGAGAACATTCCGGAGGATTCTGACTCCGAGCCAGAAGTCAATGATTTACCTCTTATAGCTCCGATCCCGAATCCTAAACCTCGTCCGGCTTTTCAAGGCCCGATGCCTCAGTGGGTGGCATACTTGGGTGCTTGGAGTCAAGAACAGGGTCAGCCTATGCCATACAATGGAGACCAAAGCTTCTACAACCTGAGCGAGGGAGGCTCAGCCAACAGAGTCCTGCCCATTCTAGTCCGCAGGGTTGCTCATAATGAAGCGCAGGGTAGGAGAGGATCCACCGAATCATGGAGGTTGATGCCAATGCTGGAGTTAGTACAGTCCACATTCGTCGTCTGGAAGATGCACATGAGAGAGTTGAGAGAGACAATGAGGCTCTACAACAAGAACTGGCTGTAACTTGAGCTGAAGTCATAGAGCTCCGAGTACGCTAAAGGGATTATGAGCGACACCTCCTTCATGTGGTGCGTCAGCTGGCTGACTTAAGGGTTCACCCGAAGGGTACCCGTCACCTATAGAAGACGCTTTACTCATCCTTTATTTTGGTTTAAGGAATAGCCTTCGTATCTATGCTCTATGTAGCACTCTTCCCTGTAATATTCCTATTTATCTAGTACTACTATTAGGTCTTAGTACTGTCAAAATTTTCTTATTTTGTGTTGATGTAAGACCTACTTTTCGGTCATTTTTCCAAACTTGTTACATCATTAATTCCAATATTATTGACCAACATCTAATCTTTTGGGGAAATCCATATCCAAGTATTGTCGGACTTCTAGTACTAGATCTCTACATCAAACATACTCTCATTTGTTTTGTTGGACTATGGAGAGTTAGTCCATGATCCATTTTTCATTATTCTTGCAATTGATTTTTACTATCATCTTCATTTTTGTAAACTTCTAGTCGAACTATGCCTCCTCAGAGAGTGACAAGGCGTAATCCTCCGATAACTCCTACGCGGCCTCCACCTCCTCCACAATACAACCTGACAGCAATCCAAGCTGCGGTGAATGCGGCTGTTACGACAACCCTAGATCAATTCAGCGCTAGTGGAACTAGCGGGAGTGGAACAACTGTTCATTCCACTCAAAGTGATGCTCCAGTGCGCTCTAGGGAGTGCTCATATAAGGACTTCACCAACTTCAAGCCCATGTCCTTCAATAGGACTTGCATAATCATTGCCCTCTCACAAAGTTCAAAAAGATGGAATTGATCTTCGAGATCTATTCCTGTCCAGAAGGAAGCAAAGTCAAATTTACTGCCTGCACCTTCGCAGACAGAGCCCTAACATGGTGGAATAGCCATGTCAAGTCACTAACTCTAATAGTGGCTAATGCTATGGGCTGGGAAGACCTAAAGGAGCTCATGATAGAAGAGTATTGCCCGAGGGGCGAGGTTCAGAAACTTCAACAAGAACTCTGGAGCCTGACCGTGAAGGGCTCCGACATAGTATCCTATACTGCTAGATTCAGCGATCTGGTAGCACTATATCCTCGAATGGTCCCTACTGAGGGAAAGAAAGTTGAGAGGTATATTTAGGGGCTGGTGCCTCCATTTCAGGGGAATGTCTTAGCTTCAAACCCCAATAGCTTCGATAGTGCCAAGCAATCGGCACATTGGCTCATTGATCATGGTGTCTGCACCCCAACTACAACAACAACCCTGGCCATCACAGAACCCTCGAAAGCCGCCAAAAACAAGAGGAAGTTCTCGGATAACAAGAGGAATAAAGCGGTACAGAGTTCTGCCAAAAAGAAGCAGGTCGTGGCCATTCATGCTGCGATAGCACCTACTGCTACTACGCCGATGAAGCAGTATGCAGGGAGCTTGCCCAAGTGCAGCAAGTGTAGCTTCCACCACAATGGACCCTGTTAGGAAATGCAGTGCTCTAACTGCAACAGGAAGGGGCACACCGCTCATTTCTGCAAAGCTCCGGCAAGGCCGATTAACCAAGTCCCCGACGTTGGTGTGGGCCAGGCTTGCTACGGATGTGGCGAAGTTGGTCACTAAAAGAGGAACTGCCCGAAAGCAGGGAACGCTGGCGGAGCGAGAAGAGTTTTGGCTATAGGCCATGAGGAAGTGGTTGCCGACCCCACAGTGGTCACTAGTACGTTCCTCCTCAATAACTCATATGCATGCATACTGTTTGATAGTGGAGCCGAGAGGAGTTTCGTGAACCTAAACTTTTCTCACTTACTTAAGCAACAATCATGTGCACTTAAAGAACCTTTCACTGTAGAAATGGCTAACGGAAAGACTGATAGCACTAGCAGTATATACATAGGATGTACCCTCACTCTAGATAGCCATTAATTTTTAATCGACCTCATGTCGGTCTCTATTAAAAGTTTTGACGTCATTATCGACATGGATTAGTTGACTCTTCAACGTGCCGACATCGTGTGTTATGAAAAGGCCGTTCACCTTAATTTGTCGTCTAGCGAAACTCTAGTTGTGTATGGCGACAAACCTGTCACGAAACTTCATATCGTCTCGAGTATTCAAGCCTATAAGTACGTGCCAAAGGAATGTCGCGTATTCCCTTCTCATGTTGTCTATGTGAGCCCAGAGACGAAGGACATAAAGAACATCCCAGTGTTATGCGATTTTCCCGACATCTTTCTAGAAGAACTACCAGGATTACCTCCACAACGTCAAGGTGAGTTCATAATCGACTTCGTTCCAGGGGCTACCCCAGTAGCCAAATCGCCCTATCATCTAGCACCAACTGAGATGTAGGAGCTATCTGGTCAACTTAACGAATTGCTCAGCAAGGGCTTTATTAAACCAAGCTTCTCACCCTGGGGAGCACCGGTCTTGTTCGTGAAGAAGAAAGACGGACCGTTTATTTCCTTCTGAGACCATCCATGTTTTTGCTTGAGAGGAGAGATGCCACGCATCAGATCATGATTTTCTTTCTGAGCTTGGATCCAGATGTTGTCCTCTAGTGCCTGATTTATTTCCTCCTGAGACCATCCGTGTTTTTTCTTGAAAGGAGGTCCGGAGTGAAAGGCTTGTTGTTCGGAAATCATTGATTTCTTCCCTTTGTCTCTTTGATGTGCGGTTATGACAACCTTCAAGTTATCATCAATCGTGAATTTCGGAGTGGGATTTGGAAGTGGTTCTTTCAGAATATCATCAGGGATCCGAAGGGGAGAGCCCTGGTCGATTGGAGAGATTTTTGGTTCCAGAATGGGAGGTTGTACTGAAGGAGTGGCTTGGAAGGCTTGAGCGGTCAAGAATAATTTTTCCTCAGCCATTTTGATAGCTATTTCAAAAGCGTCCGGAAGAGAGGATGGCCAAGAAACTGCAAACCATATCCTCTTTTGTTCGTCATTCATTTCCTTTGGAATGGAAAACTTGGGAGCTTGAAGACCAATAACTCCTTTGGGAGCTTCATCTGGAACATATTCATCTTCATCTTCACTTCCTTAAGTGATCCCTAGAATTCTGGAGAAGATTTGAACGTATTCTTTGGAATCTAAATCTTCATCCCCGAGTGCAAATTCTGAGGCGGGTTTCCATGGTTTGCTTGGGCCTTCTCCCACTCTTGCATCGGTGGACTTCGGAACCGGTGCAAGCTGCAGAGTCTCTTTTAGATCATCGAATTTGGAGAAGACTTTCTGAAGGCTTGTGGTAAGTTGAAGAGAGAGAGTATCATATGCTTCGGTAGTGGGGGCTTGATCAGAGAGGTGTTTGAACGTGCTACTAAGGATAGCAATCATCTCATCAAACGTCCGGTTCGGAACATCAACAATGTTCCAAGTTGAGAGAAAAAGTTTGATGAGGACTTGTTGAATAATCATGTTCATCTCATCCTTCTTCCGGATCTCCTGCTCCAGCCTTTGAATCTACTTCTCATGACGAACATGGGTATTTTTAATGAGGTCGTTGGTAGCAGACACCAGTTCATCATGAACCTTGAGCATGGAAGTGATGGTGTTGAGATAATGATTAACCAAAATGTCATATTTGGTGTCAACTTCCTCGATTGTGCGCTTGAGCCGGAGGGAGATCGGTTGATCTAGTTGAGCTTCCCGTTCAGTAACAGATTGTCCGGACTGCTGGGATAGTGACTGAAGAATGGTATCAAGTTTGGCATCAAGTCCGGACACTTTTTTATCCAATTTAGAGTTAAGCTCTGTTACAGATGTTTCCATGGATGACACTTTATTCATGGTGTCAGGGACATTGGTGCGAATTTCTAAGAGAGCGAAGGGGTCAACGTAGACAACAATAGAGGATTTCGAATCGGAATCAGAGTGTTGCAGAGGAGATTTGTGTAAGGAAGGATTGGTGGAAGGACCCGGTTTGGTTGTAGCATCATCTTCTTGAAGTTTGGAGTTTGAAACTCCGTTCGAAGTGGTTGAGGATGAGGATCCGAAGTCATAAGCAGACTTGGATATGGATTCCGTTGATTGATAATTAACTGAAGTCATGAGATGTGCATTCAGAATGGTTTTTGCATCTTCATCCAACATGATTTCTTCAGAGATCTCTTCTTCCGGATCGGTATGGAAGATACTTTGATGAGTTGTGGTGGGAGGCAGTTCTGAAGTGAGCTAATTTACAGCATCGGCGTCAGTGGGAGGAGCATATGGAAAGTTGCTTTGGATGGTCCTGTTCCTCACAGAAATAAGCGTGGACTCCACCTGAGTTCTGGTGAGATCTGTACACTTGGATGCGGCCCTGTTGACAAAGTCTTCCCAAAGAGGATCATTAGTACCTAGTCATCCTATACGCCTTCTAGGTATCAAACCAGTTCAGGCTTCCGAAGTTAGAGGTACTACTCCTTCTACGGAAAGCTTAGGGTCCGGAACAGGGGTTCTGGACTGTGTGCGTGTGGGAGAAACAATGGGATCAACAAAGGTGACTCGTGGGTTTGTTCCAAGGGGCTGTAAGGAACTATGTTCAACACCAGCACCACCATTTTGAGAGGGTGAGGGTGGATTATGTGGAGACTGCCCGTGAGTATGTGTGTGTGATGTTGAAACATCGAGGGGTACCTTGGATGAGTGGGTAGGTGGGGTGTGCAGACAGACAGAATCAGCTGGAATGTCATGGGTGTCTTCCTTTTAAGAAGGGGCACTAACTTTGGCTTTCTTTTTGGTCTTAGGCTTTGTGGGAGAAGCCTTTCTTTTGGCTGATTTCTTGATCTTGGATCCGGATGTGGTAGGCTTGGCCTTTTCCGAAATGGGCTCAATAGAGACAGGTCAGGTTTTGTTGGGTGAAAGGGCCAACATGTGGTCCGGTAAGGGCCAACATGTGGTCCGGAAGTCGTCTGACTGGACCAAATGAGGATTGGTCCGGAATCCTATAAGCCTTAATAAATTTAAATGTGATACATACCTCTGGAGGAATGGTGTTGACCGAAAGCAGTTCCAAAAGCTCCTTGAATACTTGTTGGAGCGTCAGTGCCCAGAACCTAGGGCTTGAAATTTTATTGGGCTTCCTGTTGGTAGCAAACTTGTAAAAGTCTTTCAACAAGACTTCTAGAAGATCAATAACATTCTCGCGTCCTGAGTAAATGCTGAAGACGACATAGTCCGGATACAACAGACTTCTTGAAATCTTTGGCTTTGTAGTCTTGGGTGTACCCGATGGAGTTGAGGAATGTCTGAAACTCTTCAGTCGTTGTTTCAACGACTTTGAAACCCCTTGGATTTGCTTTGACACCAATCGCCTTGAGGAAGGTCGATTTGTAGATGGGAACGATTCTGTCTCCAATGATTGTAGTTTCAAGAGCACCATCAACAAATTTGATACTGGAGAAAGCGAGATGAAGGTGATGAAGTGGTAGTGGAGGTTCAGGGATTTTGTTGAGGAGAATTGAGATGGGATGGTTTGCTATGAACTCGATCATTACTCTTATCGATTCATCATAAACTAGTGGGTTGAGAGAAAACAATTGTGTAGTGTCTCTCAGGAACAGTTCTTGATCAGTAGAGGAGGAGGATCCTTTTGAGCCTTTGGAAGATTTCTTATTTGCAATCGACTTCATTGGAATTGGTGCAGTTTGTCTAGGTTCTTATGAAGATGCCGTTGTTGCAGGTTATGAGTTCTTAAAGAAGACGAAGAACAGTTGAGAGAATTTGGGAGATTGAGGGTTTTGAGAGCGTAAAGAGGTAAAAGGGGGTTTAAACGGGTATTTATAGGTAAGGGAAATGGGTCGGGTCAGAAAAGTGATGAAGAGGATCCGAACATGAAATGGGTCGCATTTAATGAAGGAGGGGTTGATTGGACTTGAGAAGTGAAAGGTTAGCGTTTGTGTGGATAGAAATGGAAAATGGAACCAGCGATTCGATGGCTACTTTTATGGGGGTGTGCAATGGTGTCAAAAACACTGAGGTGAATAGGATAGGATCATGACAAAAAGTAACCGTTGAGACTGAAAACGTTTCACCTTGTTATCCTTTGGTATTCTAGATGAGCTGTTCCGGACAGAGTATGATCCGAAGGGTAAAGAGTTGTGTTCCAGAACATATTTGGTTTGAAAAGAGGTTCAGAATGCGAAGATAATCCGGAGTGATTTTTGAATTAGGAGAAAAAATTCAGTTTTTTTGAAGATTCCGGAGCAGATACTCAGTTTGTATTCGAAAATTCTGGAATGGTGATGTTTGAAGAAATTCTAGAGTAAATATGAAAATAGGAAAGCCTTCCGGAGTGAGATTTAACGATTCCGGAGCAAAATTTGTAAAACATTCTAGATTGAAATTTAAGAAACCTTCCTAAGCACATTTGAAAATTCCAGAGCACATTTGAAAATTCTGGAGTGCATAATGTAATACCTTTTCCGGAGTGGAATTTCGGATGCTATCATGACGTATATTACGAGATGAAGACTTGAGCACTATGACAATGTGAACTTAAAATAGCAAATAATCAGGATGAACTGTACAACTTAAAAACTCTAGTGAAGGTCAGAAACCAAGATAAATAAAACGATCCTAAATATTTCGAGAGAAAGTAGTTCTGAGATGAAAAGATTTTTGAGATCGGAACTAGATTTATTTCAAATACGTTTATCAACGAGAACAAGATTCTTGAAAGAACTGAGGATCTGGTATCATCATACCCATCTTGTTGAGAAAATCATTGAATTTGGTTTCATCAAATGCATTGGTAAAGACATCAGCAGTGTCATCGTCAGATGGAACAAAAATGAGTTCAATATTACCATTAAGTACATGAGCTTTTATGAAATGGTACCTTATATCGATGTGCTTGGTCATTGAGTGCTGAATTGGATTGTGAGAAATCACAATGGCACTTTGATAGTCACAATAGATAGGAATACGTTGAAAGCGGTAGCAATAATCCAAGAGTTGAGATTTCATCCACAAAACCTGAGATGTACGGCTGGCAACAACAATGCATTCAGCTTCGGCTGTAGAGAGTGCAATGCAGTTCTATTTCTTGGATGACCAACTAACCAAACGACCACCTAAGAATTGACAGCCACCTGAAGTGCTTTTTTCTATCAGGTTGAAGACCACGATAGTTTGAATATGAGTAGGATTGAAGTAGGAAGCTCTCAATTACTGGATACCAGATTCCGAGACACTTTGCACCTTTGAGGTATCGGAAAATTTGTTTCACAGCCAAAAGATGAGACGTCTTTGGGTTGACTTGAAATTTGGCACATAAACATGTTGAAAACATGATATTCGGATGACTTGCTGTGAGATAGAGTAGGGATCCAATCATTCCACAATACTTCTTTTCATCAATAGAAACACCCGAAGGGTCGGCAAAAATCTTGTGTCTGAAGCCCATTGGTACCCTGGAGGAGGCACATGTGTCCATTGAATACTTCTTGAGGAGTTACGAAATGTACTTCTCTTGGTGAATGAAGATTCCTTGGTTAGTCTATTTGACTTGGAGGCCAAGAAAGAACCATAGATGAATCCGTAGATCCAAAAATGATGTCGTCCACATAAATATGTACCAACATGAGATGCTTTCCGTTTGATCTTCGGAATAGAGTGAGATCTAGAATTCCTCTTTGAAAACTGCAACATTTGAGAAAACCATTGAGGGTCTCGTACCATGCGCGAGGAGCTTGTTTGAGGCCATAGACTGCCTTCCGGAGTTTATAGCAGTAATTCGGAAATGCAAGATTGATGAATCCTGGAGGTTGTTGAAGATATACTTCGGTGTCAAGTTCACCATAAAGAAAAGCACTTTTAACGTCCATTTGGTAAACTTTGAAGCCTTTGTGACTAGCAAAAGAAAGGAATATTCTAATAGCTTCAAGTCATGCAACAAGAGCAAAGGTCGTGTCGTAGTCGAGCCCTTCAATTTGAGTAAAATCTTTGGCCATCAGTCTTTCCTTGTTTTAGATGATAACTCCTGCATCGTCTAGTTTGTTGCGAAATACCCATCTCGTACCGAAAATAGGATGATTCTCTGGAGGAGGCACGAGAGTCTTAACTTCATTTCGGTCAAATTCAGCCAGTTCTTCTTGCATGGCTGTAATTCAGTCAGCATGCTCCAATGCTTCCTTGAATGATTTGGGTTCAACCATGGATATGAATGCTACACAATGACATTCATTTTGGATGTTTGGAGGAGAGTGAGTCTGTACACCAGCGATAGGGTTACCGGTTACTTGGTTCGGAGGATGATCCTTCGTCCAAACATGTAATCGTGGGAGTTCTTGTGCAACCGTCGATACAATATCAACAGTGGAATTGATTTGCTCCCCCTGAATGGTTTGACTGTCAGGATGATGCTCCCCCTGAACTTCAGAACCAGAGATATTGATATCATCATCAGAAGGAAATTCAAAGAAATTTTTATTTTCATCACTGTTGAGATGATTACAGTCATCAAACTCAGCAGCTGCATCTTGGAAGAGATCCACATTCGATTCAAGAGAGGGATGAGCATTCTCCCACTCAACCTAAAAAGGTTGAAATGGTTCAGAATTAAATAGATGGAGGCTTGGGATCGGACCAGAGACATTTTGTGAGACAGGAACTTCCGACGTAGCGATTGAATGAGGTTTGGTCTTGATCGAGATTCCGAATCAAGGGCTGTTTCGGAAGGACCAAAAAGTGTTTTGAAATCAAATTATATGATTGGTTGAGGGTTCGGACATGTGGAATGGAGCATTGGACTCCATAATGTGAGTTGTGATGTAAGTTAGGCCAAAATTCCGGATGAAGTTGTTATCGAAAGTAACATCAAAGCTTTCTTACAGAACACGAGTTCTCAGGTTAAGAACTCTATAAGCTTTCGATTTTGAGGAGTACCCAAGGAAGATGCCTTCATCAGCTTTAGGTTGAAATTTGGTATGCTGATCACGATTGTTCTTTATGAAGCATCTGCATCCGAAAACATGCAAAAACGAGATTGTTGTCTTCCGACCGTTCATTGCTTCGTACGGTGTCATGTTGAGGCGTCGATTGATGATACTCCGATTTTGAGTGAACCAGACAGTATATACTGCTTCAGCCCAGACGTAGAGTGGTAGGTTTGCGAAGTTCAACATGGATTGAGTAGCTTCAACAAGAGTTCTATTGCGCCTTTCGACTACACCGTTTTGTTGTGGGGTATAAGGAGTTGAGAAGTTGTGGTCAATTCCTTTTTCTATGAGAAACTTTTCAATGGTGGAGTTAGTCAATTCTGAGCTGTTATCACTTCGAATTCTCCTAACTGGGAGTTTGATGCGAAATTCTATTCCCTTGACAAAATTGACGAGCTCTGCGGCTGTTTCGGATTTCAGACGAAGCAAGAGGACCCAAGTGAACCATGTAAATCATCAACAATCACAAGAATGTATTTCTTATGATGAAGACTTTCTATAGTGGATGGTCTACAAAGATCAATATATAGAAGCTCCAATGGTTCCGAAATAGATTTTTCGATGATAACGGGATGACCCTTCTTGGATTGCTTACCACACTCACAAGCAACACACAAATTATCATTTTCAAATTTGAGAAGAGGTAATCCTCTCACCATTTCGCCAGATACGAGATCATTCATGTACCGAAAGTTTAGACGAGCAAGCCTTCGGTGACATAACCAACTGACGTCAAGAACAACTTTGGTGAGAAGGCTGAGTTGTGGTTTGCCAATAATCATATTGATGTCAAGTGGGTACATGTTCTTGTTGCAAAGAGACTTTATTAAACTCTCTTTCTGCTCTTCAGTTGTTACATAGCTGTATTTTTTGCAAAATTCCACACGACGATTTGAATCGGTGAGCTGAGCAGCACTTATCAAATTATGTTTCAAATCAGCTACATAAGCCACATGTGAAATAGAGAAATTTTCATCGGTGAGAGTCCCATAACGATGAATTTGAGAGTTGGTGTTGTTTCCATATGTCACGTAACCAGCATTTGGTGTAAGCTTTAAATCTCGCAGAAAATCTTTCTTCCCCGTCATGTGCATGGAGCAAGCATTATCAATATACCATATCGTTTCTTGCTCCGCATCACAAAGTGCATGAAAAATTAGTGAGTAATGGAGTTTTTAGGCTCCGGATTATACTTTGGGACGTAGGCACTGGCTTTGGACTTACATTGTGACTTAGGAACATCTTTGTGTTTCTGGGTGGTGTTCTTTGAATTCTTTTGAAATAAATAGAAGGCTAATGTCTTTTCATCTATCCAGTAGTCATATTCAATGACTTGGAATTTCGGAATGGTCTGCTTCTGACTTTTGACTACTGGAGAGTTGGTAACTTTTTCACCTCCGAATTTTTTTTTTCATCAAAGGGAGTTTTGACTTTCCGCACAAATTTTTTCTTTGATGATTTTGAAGAAGATGTTATCTTTTCATCTGGATTTCCTTGATGAGACATTGGGTCTTGAAAGACTTGGTTTAAAAATTGTTCCATCAGGTTTTGCAATAAAAACAGCAGTCCGAGGAAGGATGTTTTGGACTGTTGTTACATTCACAAGAGCTTTATGCTGAGTAGAACTCTCTACTTTCTTAGGTTCTACACGATTATGAGATACTAAAGGTCTTTTGAGGATCTTTGTGGGATCAAAGGAGTTTTGACTATGAGTTGATGCATGAGAGTTTCTGTATACACTTGGTTTGGAGTTAGCAATGAACCTGGAATGTTGTCTAGTCTTAACTTCCTTCTTAAGTTCATTGCGAGCTTCCACATTGGTATCCACAATATCCTTCGTATTCAACATTGGTTTTTTCTTAGTATGAGGTGAGCATTTTGAGGTTTGTCGTTCTGATGGATTCCTAAACTCAGAAGTAATGGGAACAAATTTAGCTTTTGAAACTACTAAGGAATTTGATTCGCATGAATCAGAGGACACACAGCTTGAGACTTCAACTTTATCATCTAAGGATGCCTATATGAACTTAGAGGTACCAATTTCAGTTGTCAGGGTAGGAATTTCTTCAACTACACAGTTGTTTGTGTGATTACTTCTACGAACATAGTCTATGCAATTTGGGAGATTATAATGAAATTAAGTTGTCCGATTCAGGTCCAGGTTTGTCAAAGGCGGAAGAGGCGTGGAATCAGGACACTTGACAACTATTGGTTTAAACTCAGGAATTAGGGACTCAAAATGGTCTGTAGTCTCCGGAAGTGGTGACAAAGGAGAAACAGGGGTGTCCGAATGTTTAATGTTCGAAACCTCTCCCATGAATGTAAAATTTTGTAACTCTTTTAGGGGACTAGCAATTGGTTTCAGAAACTCGCTTCTGAGACCAGGTGCTTTGGACCATGGATGACAAAAATTATGATTCATCCGAATGTCCGCTTCAAGCATGTCTACAAAGTTATGCAAATCATCTATCTTAACATTAAGACGTTTGTTATAAGAAATCAAAACATTGCATTCAGAATAGGTGATTTCACATTTATCTTTCAAAATGATACATTCATCTTTTGACATTACAAGTTCATGCTCTAAAGACTCGATTTTCAATTTCTTATCCTCAAAACATAACCTTAGACGACTTAGTTCACAGTCCTTATTCTCACTGGCTTCTATGGCAGACTCATAGGCTTTATAGATGGTGTTCATATCTGTTTAGATTTGGGTAAGATAAGGTTCACAAAGAGATAAATCAAAATTATTAATAGAGATCATTGATTTTACCTACTGAATGATGCTTCGACCTGGTGGACCGTTGGTGGCCATCTAGCAATGGTGAGGTTCAATAACATCATATTCATCTTCCGACCCAAAAGACCAATACCCTTCATCACATCCAACCATTTGTCTTGCCATCAGACACATATTCCTTCCAGTTATCATGTCATCATCATCCCCGGATGACTAATATCCTTCAACATCTCTTCAAACCGTTGTAACAAATGCTTTCTCACTTTCAGCCATCTCTTGTGCTCTTCGAACATAGTAGGCCGAGTCCTTGACTTTTGGTTTTTGTGGAGCATTAGCCAGACAATCTTTGGCAAAATGATTTGCATGTCCACACTTATGACACACAATCTTTGGTTTGTCCAATTTGGAATTCTCAGACGATTCTGAAGAAAAGTTTGGTTTTGAGAGGTTTGGTTTGTATGTTGGAGGATTTTCTGAAGAGAGTTTAGGTTCCGGAGCAGAATATGGTTGAGGATTGTTCTGGTGAGGAGCATCAAATCTATTTTGGTATGGTTTATAAGAAGGATTGAAAGGAGGTTTGTACTTCATAGAGAGTAGAGCAAACACCTGCTGGAAACGAAGTTCTGAATCCATGGCTTTGGAATCATGAACATGATAGATTTGTGTGGGTACGGATGATTGAACTAATGGAACATTGGGATTGAAAGGATCTAGAACAGATGAGTTAGGAATAGTTGATTCGAAGGAACTGACGAGGGTAAGAGGACCTCCAGAAATTTCCCTTATGGTTTGAGCAACGTTTGACTCATGTCCTTGAAGTTCATCAAAAAGTTGATAGAGATTTAACTTTTTCAAGGAACCATTACTTTGAAGACAAGATTTTACATTTCTCCATCCTTTGCCAAGACTGTTATGAGTTTAAGATTGTACTCCAAAGAAGTTCGGACAATCCCATGAATAGTCATCTTGTTGAAAATGATTCGGTAACGGTTGGAGGCGGAGGCCACTGATTCACCAGGAATGGTGGTGAAGGTGTCAAAATCGTTGACAATTGAGGTGAGGTGGTTTTACTTCATATATTTCGAACCTTCAATCAGGCCCTGAAGAGTGTCCCAAATTTCTTTGGCTGATTTGCATAACTTGATATACTCAAAGAGTGAAGGAGGAACACCAAACACCATTTCTGAGAAAGCAATCTGATCAACATGCAACTTCTCGATATCATCTACAGTTAGAGGAGGTGGACGAGCTTCGTCTTCTCGCATGAGCTGAGAAGCTGCATCTCTTACAACTGTTCTTATAGGAACAAGAGGACTGTTAAGTGCATTTTGTGCACCTTTTTGCACAACTTTTAGGTTTTTTTTATGTATGTCCTTAGCATAATATCGTTGTTTTTATTGCATTTTAGCATATTTAGGTTAATTTCTTGAACAACCTTATTTGCACTCCTTCATGTCCTTTTCAGGTGAACCGGAGGTTGGAGCGCACTTTTGGAGGTGCTAGGGAGTGTTGGTGAAGATTGCGGGACGATTGGGCGAGAATCGAAAGAATTAGAAAAATCAAGTTTGGATGAGCATCCAGAGGGCAACACGGGGCGTGTTGGTTTTGGCTTAGAATCCAACACGGGCCGTGTTTGATGATCTCAAGCAACTTTGACTTCACTGAACATGACCCGTGTTCATTCAACCTATATGGACACGGGGCGTGTTGGGCTAGCTGGGCATTTTTGAGCATCGTACTTTAAATTTGGAATCGAGAAATGAAGGGTTGGTTTACACTCAACACGACCCGTGTTGATTTGCTCTATTTCGACACGGGGCGTGTTCAACTTAAAAACTGTCTTTTTGGCAGTTTTTCCTCTTTTCTTATTACGAGAATTAGGCCATTTTGGGGAGAAGGAGAGCGGAGAAAAAGCATTTTTGGAGAGAAGGAATTGAAGGTTTTAGCAAGGATTGTTCGTTAAACATTTGGAAACATTTTGATTTTATATTTGTAAGCACTTTAGTTCTTGATTTCATCTTCTAGATTTCTAGTTTTGTTCTAGTCATGTGTGGCTAGAACCCTAATTTCTCCAACTCATGTTTTGACTTTCTAGTTGTGAATCTAATCATATGACTTGATGTTTGTTCTTAATTTCTATATAATGAATTTGATTTTGCTTCAATCGAATGTTTGATTCTAAATGTGATTCTTATTGGCCATTTGAATTAGGGTTAGGTCATTCCAGTTATCTCTTTTACAAAATCCGTAATTGTTTTGTGAAATTGAAAAGTAATAAGCATTAAATTGATCTCTATTGAATGAATTTAGTGTAAATCTTATTCATACACTTCTACACTCCCGAGCTTATCAGGAGTATTGGGTGTTGTTGGGAACATTCACATAAAGCTTCATGCAATCTTTCAATCTAATTCTAAAAGCGTGTTTAGATTAGGTTAGTAAGGTTAGGATTAATCAAAGAGATTGTTTTGGTTAATTATTGTGGTGAATGGAAAGTGTTAGAGATTGTTAACACTTTCAAGTACCAATTTAGATAGAATGAAACAAAAGTCTTGTCATCTTGTATTCACATTGTTGAACTGTCATACATGAAGTTGGAGTCTTTATAATATCTAAATTTAATTTACTCATTCAGCCAATTACTTGTGATTTTACTTTATTTGTCTAATCATTGCAATCAAACCTCCCTTTTTCTTTCATCTTTTGTGAACAAGTACCTTACGCAAAAAGGCTATAGACTGATTGTCCCGTGTCTCTATGGATCGAACCTACTTGCCTTGTATTACTTTTTCGTGCAATAGAGTAGTGTTACTTAGGAGTATATCGTACCCCTATTATTTGTTGGGTCTGACACCCCTAACAAATTGGCGCCATTGCCAAGGACACGGTGTTACTAATTGTTTATGCCTAGATCTTTTTGTACAGGTACGCCATTGCCAATTGATTCGGAGATAGAGAAGTCTGCAAAGAAGTTTAGGAAGCAAGCCAAGCTTTGTAAGAGGCAGCCAGTTTCCGGTACTTCCTCATCATTTACTCCCCCATTAATCAAAATTTGGGAGGACATACCCCTCTCAAGTGTATTAGACTTAGAAACAAAAAGCCCATCACTCTCACCACAACCAACCTCACCCATAGATACCACTCCACCCTCTTCACCTATTCATAATATCCTAAACAGTTCACCTACAGAAACATCACCCACTTCTCAAGCCATGGAAGATAACCCTGTAGGGAAACAAGGTCCTCCAAACCCACCACCCGAAAAAACTCTCCGTCAGTGGTCAAGACAAGAGGTTACTCAACAACCTCTTTGTATCATATACCCAGCTGCCACCAACTTGGAACTCAAATCCGGGCTCATTCACTTACTCCCAACATTTAGGGGCCTAGAAAATGAAGATCGTCACAAGTTTCTCACCGAGTTCCATGTAGTATTTGTGGGTATGAAACCACACAATGTCACGGAGGATCAAATCAAGCTTAGGGCGTTCCCCTTCGCAGTGCAAGATGCCGCCAAAGACTGGCTCTATGACCTCCCACCGGGTACGGTGACTACTTGGGTAGACCTTGCGAGGTTGTTCTTTGACAAGTATTTTCCCGAAATGAAAGCTTCAGCTCTACGGAGGGAAATTATCGGAATCAAGCAACACAAAAGAGAAGCTTTCCACACATACTGGGAAAGATTTAAGAAACTTTGCGCCCGTTGTCCAAAGCACGGGATCACCGAGTATCAGCTCCTACAGTATTTCATTGAAGGTATGACCCCCACGGAAAGAAGACTTCTCAATGCTTCTAGTGGCGGATCTTTGCCCGATAAGACCCCAACTGAGATCCGAAATCTAATCAAGAACATGGCTGAAGATTCCAAACATTCAAGCCATGACGAAGAATGGTATACGGATGCACCCCAGGGTGTAAAAGAAGTTCAAACTCCTCAGATTGAAGCTCAATTGTCCGAGCTCACAAAAGTAGTCCTGATGTTGGCCAAAGACAAAGGTGTTCAGCCCACACCCCACCCATGCGGTATTTGCAACCAAGTGGGGCATCCAACCGATATGTGCCCACAACTCCAAGAGGAAGATTATGAAGAAGCGAAAGTCATGGGAGCCTATTCTGGGGCAAATCAGAGAGGTTATGAGCAACAAGGGAATTATCAGCAAAATCAATCGCATCAATATCAACCAAGACCACCATTTCCTCAAAATCAAAAATGACCATCCTTCCAACCTCAAAATTACCAACCAACACACCCACAACAACCCCCTCCACAAGCAAGTTCTTCAAGTATGTCACTAGAAGATATTGTCAAAAGTCTTGCCACAAGCACCCAAAGCTTTCAACAAGAAACCAAGGCAAGCATAAAAATCTTGGAGCAACAAGTATCACAACTTTCTCAATCCGTGAGTAAGATGGAGTCGCAAGGCAAGCTACCCTCTCAAACGGAGAAGAACCCAAAACACAATGCGTGTGCAATTACTCTAAGAGGTGGGAAAAGCTATGAAAGTCCAAGGATGCCGGGTGAAGAAGAAGAAAAGAAAGAGATTGAGGTGGAAGAAACTATCAAATAAGAGGAAAGGAAGAGTACTCTAAAGTCCAGGAAGCTAATAGAATCCGAAGTGAAAGTCACACCAGCTCCTTTTCCTTCAAGGCTGGCAAGCACCAAAAGAGAAAGGGAAGATGACGAAATCATGGCCATGTTTCGAAAGGTTGAAATCAATATCCCTCTTTTAGATGCTATTACACAGATTCCTAGATATGCTAAGTTCCTTAAGGAACTTTGCACATCTAAGAAAAAGCTTAAAGGAAATCAAACTGTGAAGGTTGGTGAAAATGTCTCAGCCGTGCTATAAAAGCGGCTACCAAAAAAATGCAAGGACCCGGTTGTTTTCATGGTTCCTTCCAAAATGGGTAACCTTTTTGTACCACGTGCCATGCTTGATCTTGGAGCATCAATTAATATCTTACCCTATTCAAGCTATAAGACAATGGGAATTGGACCTTTATCAAAAACCGGAGTTATCATTCAACTTGCTGACCAGTCTTTGGTACACCCGAAAGGTGTATTTGAGGACGTGTTAATGCAAGTTAATGTGCTTATTTTTCCCGCTAACTTTTATGTTTTAAATATGGGTGATGAAAACACCCCACAATCGAGCTCCATCCTTTTGGGGAGACCTTCTATGAGTACCACAAAAACAAAAATAGATGTTGCCAATGGTACTTTGTCAATGGAGTTCGATGGTGAGGTGATTAACTTTAATATCTTTGAAGCCATGCGTTATCCTAGCGATATTCATTCTTTAGACTTCATAGATTTTATTGACTCGTTTACTAATGATTTCTTTGAGATGTCAAGCCAAGATGTGCTAACCACCATCTTGAGCAAACACTTTAATGAGACAGGGATTAAGGATTTGGCTGACAAGTACACATTAGAGGATGAATTGATTGAAGTAATCGATTCCTTGGAGAAAGCGCAACCCATGAGAGTTGAACCACCCCGCATGAAGCTAAAAAGTTCCAATCCGAAACTTCTCCCATCCATAGTACAACCACCGACTCTTGAGTTGAAGGCTCTTCTCGACCATCTCAAGTATGCCTATCTTGGAGAGGAAGAGACATTACAGGTGATAATTTCGACCAAGCTGGCACGAGAAGAAGAAAACGAGTTGGTTGGAATTTTGAAGAAATACAAGGAGACTATTGGTTGGACCATTGCAGATATAAAAGGGTTGAGCCCATCATTATGCATGCACAAAATACTGATGGAAGAGGACTTCAAGCCAACCCGTGAAGCCCAAAGGAGGTTGAATCCACCTATGATGGAGGTGGTTAAAAAAGAGATCATGAAGCTCTCTGATACATGTATAATCTACCCCATTTCTGATAGTAAGTGGGTAAGTCCCATGCAAGTTGTCCCAAAAAAAGCCGGAGTCACCGTTGTCAAAAACTCCGAGGGGGAATTGGTACCCACCCGTGTGCAAAATGGGTGGAGAGTTTATATCGATTATAGGAAGTTGAATGCTTCTACACGCAAAGACCACTTCCCTTTGTCATTCATCGATCAGATGTTAGAACGATTGGCCAGGAAATCCCACTATTGCTGCCTTGATGGTTTTTCTGGTTTTCATCAAATTTCGGTTGCCCCGGAAGATCAAGAGAAAACAACATTCACATGTCCCTTCGGCACCTTTGCGTATAGACACATGCCCTTCAGCTTGTGCAATGCACCCGCAACCTTCCAAAGATGTATGGTGAGCATATTTTCAGAATATGTCGAAAATATCATAGAGGTTTTCATGGATGATTTTACTGTTTATGGAAATTCTTTTAATGAATGTTTGCAAAATCTCACCAAAATCTTACAAAGGTACATTGACACGAACTTAGTCCTAAATTATGAAAAATGTCATTTTATGGTTGAGAAGGGCTTGATACTTGGACATGTGGTGTCCCAAAATGGTTTAGAAGTTGACAAGGCCAAAATAGATGTTATTAAGAGCTTACCATACCCGACGAATGTTCGGGAAGTACGTTCTTTTCTTGGCCATGTAGGTTTTTATCGGCGGTTTATAAAGGATTTTTCCAAGATCACGGTGCCGATGTGTCAACTTCTACAAAGGGAGGCTGGTTTTGAGTTTGGTGATGAATGTAAGAAAGCATTTGATCTTTTGAAAGACTTGTTGACATCCGCCCCCATTATTCAACCGCCAAATTGGGATCTTCCATTGGAGATCATGTGCGATGCTAGCAATACTACGGTTGGGGCGGTTTTGGGACAAAAGGTTGAACGAGCACATCATGTCATATACTATCCATCAAAGACCCTTGATAGTGCACAAGGCAACTGCACCACAACGGAGAAAGAGTTGCTTGCTATTGTCTTTACTCTAGAGAAGTTCCGACAGTACCTCCTTGGAACTAAAGTGATGATATATTCGGACCATGCAGCCATAAAGAACTTACTTACAAAGAAAGATTCGAAGCCGAGGTTAATACAGTGGATGCTGCTTTTGCAAGATTTCGATATTGAGATCAAAGACAAGAGTGGAAAGGAAAATCTGGTTGCGGATCATCTAAGTCGCATTGTATCGCCTGAAGATGGTATACCAATCTGTGACACCTTTCCAGATGAACATCTATTTTCAGCCAAAGAAGCACCATGGTATGCAGATATTGTCAATTACTTGGTCACAAGTTAATTTCCCCCAAATTCATCTCGTTGGCAAAGAAACAAAATCAAGAAGGAAGCCAAACGATACATATGGGACGAGCCCTACCTTTGGAAGTACTGTGCAGACCAAGTAATTCGCAGGTGTGTTGAGCAAAGAGAGGTACAATCTATCCTTAATTTTTGCCATTCTTATGCTTGTGGTGGTCACTTTGGAACCCAAAGGACAGCTAGGAAAGTTTTAGATAGTGGATTCTTTTGGCCTTCTATTTTCCAGGATTCCTATGTGCTTTGTTCACATTGTGAAAAGTGCCAAAAATTCGGATCTTTAAGCTCTAGGAATCAAATGCCCCTTACCCCTATTTTAGTATGTGAGATTTTTGATGTATGGGGTATTGACTTTATGGGACCATTTCCGCCCTCTTTTGGTTGTTCTTATATTTTGTTAACTGTGGACTATGTGTCCAAATGGGTGGAGGCTAAGGCCACCCGTACTAATGATTTCAAAGTTGTGGTCGATTTCCTTAAGGTACAGATTTTCTCACGGTTTTGCACACCAAAGGCGCTCATAAGTGACTGCGGGACCCATTTCTGCAATCGGATGCTAGAAGCTGTTTTGAAGAAATATGGAGTGACACACAAAGTCTCAACAGCTTATCATCCCCAAACCAATGGACAAGCAGAAGTCTCAAACAGGCAAATCAAAAGCATCATGGAGAAAACGGTCAACCCAAACCGCAAAGATTGGAGCTTAAGGCTAGATGATGCCTTATGGGCATACCGTACCGCATTTAAAACTCCCATTGGTATGTCCCCATATAGGCTTGTGTTTGGAAAAGCATGTCATCTCCCAGTTGAGCTTGAGCATAAAGCTTTTTGGGCGGTAAAGAAATTCAACATGAGTGAAGACGAGGTGGGAAATAAAAGGAAGCTTGATATCCAAGAGCTATAGGAGATTCAGAATGATGCATACGAAAGCAACATGATCTACAAGGAGAAAACAAAAGCATACCATGACAGGGCGATCTCCCGAAAGACTTTTATACAAGGACAAAAGATGTTTCTTTACCACTCAAGATTCAAGCTAATTTCAGGAAAGTTGAGATCGAGATGGGTTGGTCCTTTCGTGGTCACAAGGGTGTTTGACCATGGTGCGGTGGAAATCACGAGCAAGCAAACGGGTAAAACATTCAAAGTCAATGTTCACAGGCTGAAGCCGTTTTATGAAGGATTTGAGGTGAAGAATGAAGAGGTTGACGAGTTGGAGAACCCCACATACCAAGACTGCAGCACACTTGGGGGAAAAGTCGAGCCAACAACCTAAAACAAGGGCAGCTAACTGTGAGGCAACCCGAGGGTATTTTCGTCATTTTTATTTAAAAACATTTCGTTCTTTGAATTTTTATGGTTTTTATGTTCCAAATGTGTTTTGTCATGTTTAAAAAAAAATGGACCTAGCAATTCAAAAGTATTTCATTTCAAAGAGAGGAAAATTTTCAAGTTCAAAAAGTGGGGATTAGCATCCAGGGACCAACACGGGTCGTGTCCCGCTTAGCCTTAATGGAACACGGGTCATGTTCATGAAAAAAAGGACCCAAATTCTTCCAGAGACCAACACGGGTCGTGTTGGTTTTGGCCTATAATGAACACGGGTCGTGTCCATGCAAAAGTACCCCCAATTCCTCCAGATCATAACACGGGTCGTGTTTTGTTTTGGCTTAGACTCAACACGGGGCGTGTTCATCCTTAAATCAGCATAAAACCCTCCAACATGGGGCGTGTCGATTAAGCCTGCGGCAACACGGGTCGTGTCCATGCAGCAGTTCTGGTGCTTTTTAAAGAAAAAAATCGGGACTTGACCTCATTTATCCCCACTTTCACTTCCTAACAACCCCTCTCTCCCAACAAAAACCTTATGTCCGATTTTCATCAAAACCTTTCAATTTCTTCAAGATTTTGGCTTCCATCTACAAAAGGTTTGATTTTCATCATCTACTTTTCATCTTCTCCATCTTAAACACCATTTTCTTGCATTTTAATGGTGGATTTGGGGGTTTTGACAAACCCTAGATCCGAAAATCTCACGTGATTTTGGTGTTTTAGTGTCTTAATCTTCAAAAGGGCAAGCTTGGGGAGGTTAAGGAAGATCTTTTCCATCAAGAACAACACAATCCCACACACGATTCGGTAAATTCCTCCCAACTCTTAACTTTTGGATTTTGTGTTCTTGAGTCAAATTACTTGAAATTGTGGTCTATTTGGACTTGATTCTTAGTAGGAAATCTTTGAAAACCAAGTTTCCTGCGAAATTTTGGTGGCCAAATTCGAAGTTGACTGGACCCGTCAACAGTTGACTTTTTGACATATTGACCTATTGACTTTTAATTTGTCCCAAAACTTGACTATGGAAGCTGCATCTTCCAAAAGACCAAGACACACCAAATCATCCGCCCGCCGTTGGAAGCCTAGGACCTCATCACCTCCATCTAGATCCCCATCACCTCCACCTAGGTCCCCAACACCTCCAGCCGACCCGTCTCATTGTGGTGTCGTATGTCTTGGCCCAATTCAACAGGGCAAACTTGAGTCATTCCTTAAACGGGGTCATGCCATCCAAAAATTCACACATGTTCCATCCCTAAAAGAGTTGCATGTTTACAATCAAGTCAAAACCCTGTTTCGCAACATAGGGTGGCACGGCTTGTTGAGGGTCCATGAATTGAGCTATAAAGTCCCAACAGCTGAGTTTCTATCCTTAGTTTTTTGGACCATGGGATCCTCTCCTTCCACCTAATAAATCAAGACTGTGAGATCTCTTTGGATCAAATCAATGCCATTGTGGGGGCCCTAACTGAAAACACATTTGGCCCCACCGACTCAATTCAAGGATACTTTGACTTGACATGGTGGACCCAACTCACCCAATTACACCCATATGTCTCTAGTGCTGCTAAAGCCTCATCACTTATCCATCCCGTGATGAAGGTACCCCATAGAATCATTGCTTCGCTCGTCGCCCCTAGAGAGGAACGAAGCACCATCAGTGCACTAGAACTCAAAATCCTCTATGCAATGGCCCATCCCGAGAGCAACCTCATTCCTCATTATGGTCGTTTTTGTGTCACAAACTCATCCGCCTGAGCATATCCTAATCGGGAAAGATTGTTTGCAGGGGTATTGTCAGCATGCTCACCAAGAGCGCCCAAATCCGAGCCCCATACCCCGGTCCCCATCAGCCACTTCCGGGTGAGCCTTATTTCACAACTACTGTCCTTAAGTCCATGCGACTCTTCCATTCGGCAGACGATGGCACACACCACTGGACCGTGGGTCAAAATCATTATCCAAAGCTCCTCATCACACTAGAAAATAAAGGCATTCGTGATTTCCGAAACCCCATTCACATGACCGATTGGAAAATCATTCCATACATCTTCCCCCACTTATACTCCACCGAGGTAGACGAGCAAAGTGAAGAAAACGAGGAAGATGGTGATGATGATGACGAAGAGGAGGAGGAGCCCCGCCATGCTTCTCCCACCGGTGGTGCCAGCTCATCCTATTATGCTGCACCCCCATCTTATCATCAGCACATATGGATGAATTCTAGTCAATTCATACCCGCCTCGACGCCTACCAACAGGATATTGCAAGCCAGACCCAGAATTTTTCCACCTTCACCACTCAGTACGCTCGGGATCAAGAGCGTCAACACAAACATGAGGAGGACTTTTGGGCATGGACCCGAAACCCCAGCTACTATCCACTTCCTCCACCTCCGTTTTAGGTTGTTTCGCCCTCTCCAAGCATCGGGGACGATGCTTATCTTTAAGCTTGGGGAGGGGTAGACTTGTATATTAGGTTCATTCATACTCAGGCATGCATTTTCTTATTTTCAAAATTTTTATTTTATTTTATCTTATTTTCTCTTTTCTATTTTATTTTCTTATTTTCATTTTCCTTGCATACTACATTTTTTTTTCAAAAAAAAATGTACTAGATGATGACACTCTTTACATACAATTGCTCCATGAAGTGGGAAATCGAGAAATCAAATGAAAGAATTTCGAGGCGATCGGATAGTTACTAGAAGCATAGAATCAGCTGTCATAACTAGGGGACCCAAACACCGTAATTCGAGACCCTAGCCTTAGATAATAAAAAGAATTTATATTGAAACGTTTTTTGGGCGGTAATAACAGCTTTAGGATGATTTGCTTTTGAATGTTTAAAAAGAATCTTTATCGGCAACTCTGGATCCACAGAACACGGACCTATTTGTTGACATGTGTTACCCACACGGTAACAGAGAGCTTAAGTATCAGATCCACACAGTCAAGAAAGAAGGAAGGGTAAAACTCTCATATCTAGTATGCAAATCAGAATTTCAAATGCGAAAACAAAGAAATCTAAAGAAATTCCAAAAATGAAGATTGAAGAATCCAAATTCAAAACGAAGTACAAATCAAAGTTCAATCAATTCAAAAGCCAATTTAAGTCAAATCTAGCGAATGAAGAACTGTGTGATATGATACTTGTGGCTCTCGAAAACGTGAAAGCATAGGAGCTGGGCCCCTTCGGGTGGGCTCACTGTTTCAGCGAAAGCTGATTCGCCGTGACGGGTTCTTAAGGATGCGTCGATTCTGATTCTTGGCCATCTAGTCTTAAGGACATGAGATCCAGACTATGTTATTTTCGCCCATCAAGCTTAGTAAGGTATAAAGATTAAATAAAACTTTGGTTGGATTATTGGGTTACACCATTCCAGGTCTTCCTCACATTGAGAGTCTGTGATATGTGGAAGGAAACAAGATGGTTTCCAAGGTATCAATGATCGGAGCCCTATTGATGTAAAGTCTGATCGTACCTTTATTTAATTACAAAAGTATATATTTTGTGTTTGTTCTTAATTTTCTTTTCTTTTGCTTCATTTTGTTTCTCAAGTGCATTTTGTACATATCTTAAATTTTCATGGCATTACATTGCATGCATTCATTCATAACCTTTAGGATCCTTCATCCCCTTTTCGTTCTAAGTTTCTTTTTGTCATCTAGAAATCGTCCTGTTTTGTCTATTTCTTGTTCTTTCTTGAGGACAAGAAAGTTCTAAGCTTGGGGAGATCTGTTAGGTGCATTTTATGCACCTTTTTGCATCGCTTTTAGCTTTTTTTTTAATGTATGTCCTTAGCATAATTTCGTTGTTTTTATTGCATTTTAGCATATTTAGGTCAATTTCTTGAACGACCTTATTTGCACTCCTTCATGTCCTTTTCAGGTGAACCGGAGGTTGGAGCGTGCTTTTGGAGGTGCTAGGGAGCGTTGGTGAATATTGCGGGACGATTGGGCGAGAATCGAAAGAATTAGAAAAATCATGTTTGGATGAGCATCCAGAGGGCAACACGGGGCGTGTTGGTTTTGGCTTAGAATCCAACACGGGGCGTGTTTGACGATCTCAAGCAACTTTGACTTCACTAAACACGACCCGTGTTCATTCAGCCTATATGGACACGAGGCGTGTTAGGCTAGCTGGGCATTTTTGAGCATCGTACTTCAAATTTGGAATCGAGAATTGAAGGGTTGGTTTACACTCAACACGACCCGTGTTGATTTGCTCTATTTCGACACGGGGCGTGTTCAACTTCAAAACTGTGTTTTTGGCAGTTTTTCCACTTTTCTTATTACAGGAATTAGGCCATTTTGGGGAGAAGGAGAGCGGAGAAAAAGCATTTTTGGAGAGAAGGAATTGAAGGTTTTAGCAAGGATTGTCCGTTAAACATTTGGAAACATTTTGATTTTATATTTTTAAGCACTTTAGTTCTTGATTTCATCTTCTAGATTTCTAGTTTTGTTCTAGTCATGTGTGGCTAGAACCCTAATTTCTCCAACTCATGTTTTGACTTTCTAGTTGTGAATCTAATCATATGACTTGATGTTTGTTCTTAATTTCTATCTAATGAATTTGATTGTGCTTCAATCGAATGTTTGATTCTTATTGGCCATTTGAATTAGGGTTAGGTCATTCCAGTTATCTCTTTTACAAAATCCGTAATTTTTTTGTGAAATTGAACAAGTAACAAGCATTAAATTGATCTCTATTGAATGAATTTAGTGTAAATCTTATTCATACACTTTTACACTCCCGAGCTTATGAGGAGTATTGGGTGTTGTTGGGAACATTCACATAAAGCTTCATGCAATCTTTCAATCTAATTCTAAGAGCTTGTTTAGATTAGGTTAGTAAGGTTAGGATTAATCAAAGAGCTTGTTTTGGTTAATTATTGTGGTGAATGGAAAGTGTTAGAGATTGTTAACACTTTCAAGTACCAATTTAGATAGAATGAAACAAAAGTCTTGTCATCTTGGATTAACATTGTTGAACTGTCATACATGAAGTTGGAGTCTTTATAATATATGAATTTAATTTACTCATTCAGCCAATTACTTGTGATTTTACTTTATTTGTCTAATCATTGCAATGAAACCCCCCTTTTTCTTTCATCTTTTTTGAACAAGTACCTTACGCAAAAAGGGTATAGACTGATTGTCCCGTGTCTCTGTAGATCGACCCTACTTGCCTTGTACTACTTTTTAGTGCAATAGAGTAGTGTTACTTAGGAGTATATCGTACCCCTATTATTTGTTGGGTCTGACACCCTTAACAAGGACCTTATTTGATGGATTTCCATATTTGTTCACCTTTATCTTTGGCCGATAAAAGCTTTCCATTCTAAATTTCCAGTGATCATATTCTTCCACAACTAGTAACGGGGCACGAGTAGGGCCACCCACACTATTTGAGATTTGCATTGAAATCATTTGTTGTGGATTAGAAGCAGCCATTGAAGTTAAGATATCTTCAAGCTAAAGTGGTATATAGAATAGCTTTTATCCTTGACACAGAAATGATTGAAACACCAAGGTGATTTCGAATAAACTATAATTTGATCGTTATGGATTCAAAGGACATCCACTCAAGCTCAGATACCAATGGTGAGAACACGATTGAAGCGTAGGGACAAAGTTTGAAAACTCAAACCTTGAGTGAATGCTTAAGATCAATGTCTGCTTGCTAAAAGATGTTCAAGTCAAGGCTGGAAAAACAAATCAAGTCTTAGATAATATATTCAACAAATGATCAAGTCATTAAATAAAGAATAGGAGTAAATGATCAAGGCAAAGCTAATAAATGAAGAACAAGAAGAATGTTTTGAATATGCTTAGAGTAAATGCCAAAAGTGAGTGAAAAATCCGTATTTGACTTATATTGAATGCTCCTATAAATAGGAGTGAATGTTACAGCGAATTAACCCAAGTGTTTACATAGGACCGAACAAAAGAGATAAATCTGACATTCTGATTGTCCAAATACTACTATAGACTAAGTCCTATGAAACGTTACATCAATCACAAGAAAAATGTAATAAATGAACAAGAGACAAAACATAGATGATCCGGATCAATATACATTTCGGACGTGAGGGTCAACTCCGGAATGCCTTCATTCTTCTCATCTTCTTACTTGGTCCGGACAGGTTCCGGACCACTCTTCACTTTGGAAATTACGCCCTTCGGAATAAGGACTTAGGATTACTAGAAGTTCACTTTTAGGTTCCAATACATCGGCTACAGAGAACTAAACAAGCTTACCGTGAAGAATCATTACCCTCTGCCTCGCATAGACGATTTGTTTGACCTACTGTAAAGGGAGAATTACTTTTCAAAGATAGATCTGAGATCCAGATATCACCAGTTACGAGTGCTTGAGGAGGATGTTCCGAAGACAACCTTCCGACCTCGTTATGGACACTACGAGTTTGTAGTGATGGCATTCAGATTAACTAATGCACCCACCGTATTCATGGACTTAATGAATAGGGTATGTTGTCCTTACTTGGATCAGTTCGTCGTTGTATTTATTGATGACATACTTATCTACTCTCGTAGTAAGGAGGAGCATAGTAAGCATCTACATCAGATCATGGAAACATTAAGATGCACGAGGTCAACTATACCAAACATGATCTTGAGTCAGGAGTAGTTGTGGTTGCTCTAAAGATCTGGAGACACTACCTGTATGGTACAAAAAGCACTATCTTTACAGACCACAAAAGCCTTCAACATATATTCGACCAGAAGGAGCTCAATATGAGACAACAACGGTGGGTCGAGCTACTCAATGACTACGAATGCGTAATTCATTATCATCCTGGTAAAGCCAACGTAGTAGCTGACGACCTAAGTCGGAAAGAATACTCTGGTCATAGAGTCAAATCATTGACTATGACTATCCATTCACATTTGTCCACACAAATTAAAGAGGCTTAGCTCGAAGCCTTAAAACTTGAAAAAGTGGCAGGTGAATCCCTAAGAGGGATGGGTAAGAACTTGGAAGTCAAGGGTGGCGGAGCCTTATATCTCATCGATCGGATCTGGACACCGAAACACGGTGGTTTCAGAGAATTGGTCATGACCGAAGTGCACAACACTCGATATTTCGTCCACCCAGGTTTAGATAAGATGTATCTGGATCTTAAAAAGCTATACTGGTGGCCTAACATGAAAGTAGAGATTGCTACCTTCGTGAGTAAATGCCTTACTTGCACCAAGGTTAAGGTCAAATACCAGAAACCATCAGGTTTACTCCAGCAACCGGAAATACCTGAATGGAAATGGGAGCGAATCACAATGGACTTCATAACCAAGTGTCCCAAGACAACGGCTGGTCTCGATACCATATGGGTTATCGTAGACAGGTTAACAAAGTCCGCACACTTCTTGCATATCAAAGAAACTGAGAAGATGGAGAAACTCACTAGAACATACACTAGGGAGATCATACCACCGCATGGTGTTCCCATATCCATTATCTCTGATAGAGATAGTAGATTCACTTTGAGGTTGTAGTAGTCGCTACAAGGTTCCCTAGGAACTAGGTTGGACATGAGTAAAAACTAGCATCCGCAAACCAACGGACAAAGTGAGAGGACTATTCAAACTCTGGAAGATATTTTGTGTGCCTGTGTGATTGACTTTGGAAAGGCATGGGATATTCATCTACCCCTTGTCGAGTTCTCCTACAATAATAGTTATCACGCGAGCATAAAGGCTACTCTATTTGAAGCCCTCTATGGACGTAAGTATACATCCCCTCTGTGCTGGGATGAGATGGGTGACACGTAGTTAGCTAAAGGATGGATTCCTGAAAACACTCTCACATGTCCGGAAGTCATTCGGGAAACGACAGAGAAGATCGTTCAAATCCGTGAACGATTGAAAGCCTCTAGAGACGGACATAACAACTTCGTAAACAAGAGAAGGAAACCATTGGAATTCCAGGTGGGTGACCATGTTCTACTGAATGTCTTGCCATGGAAGGGCTTGATACGCTTTGGAAAGCGTGGAAAGCTAAATCCAAGATACATAGGGCTTTTCGAGATTATCGCTAGAATCGTACTTGTAGCTTGCAAACTCAAACTACCTCGCGAACTCAGTAACATACATCCTACTTTCCACGTCTCAAACATGAAAAAGTATATGTCTGACGAGACTCTTGTAATCCCACTCGACGAGATCGAGATCAACGAGAGCCTTAACTTCATGGAAGAACCAGTAGAGATTATGGACCAATAGTTCAAGCTAACGAAGCAAAGCCGTATCCCGATAGTGAAGGTTCGTTGGAATGCCAAACGAGGACCTGAATTCACTTGGGAGCGTGAGGATCAAATGAAACAAAAATATCCTCATCTTTTCGCTTAGCTATTTGTAATAGCTTAATTGTTTAAAACTCTAATTCCGGGACGAAATTCTCTCTAACGGGGGGATGATGTGACAACCCAAAATTTCCATCTTGTACAACTGTTCAATTCAATCAAAGTCAGACTCGTTACTGCTATCTTTTGGCATTATTTGAAGTCTATTTGAGTGTTCTAAGCCTATTACCTTCAAAGTTAGGGTTTAGAATTGTGCTCCTTAAGTTCATCACTTTTCAAAAGGACCAAACACTCCTTCAAGAGGAATGTATGGTCGTACATTTGGGTGTGCGGCCATACACCCCCCTTCTGGTCATACACTCTCACATATATATGTGGGACTTAGCCATTTCCAATCACTTTTCACTCCTTCAATCCAAGAAATCGATTCTCTCTAAACTATCATCGGGTTTTTTCAGCTAGATCCTCAAAATATAAGTGTTACTTCCCTTGATTTGTTGATTCATTACACTATCTAGTGAAGATCCATGATTTCATCCATGAAATTAATTCTTTTGGTTAGATCTTCTACAAACACCAAGAACATGCACTAGTTGTTGGACCTTAAACACCCCTAAAGGCTTCTAATTCATAAGTATCTCTTCCATCTTCTTGTAAGGCTTGTGAACCACTCATTTTCTAGCCTTAAATCATCATATTATGCATGAAGACAAAGAGTTTACGGTCGTACACCCTTCATATGGCCGTACACCCCTTGTTTAGTGCATATTTGGCCTCAAACTCATGTTATACTCCAACACGAGGTCAAGAACACTTAGGGGATGCTATATATAGCCTTAGACCACCCTTTTTAACATGTTCATCAAGGAATGTATGGCCGTTCACTCCATGGCCGCACACCCTTGCCCGTACACATACTAGTGTGGCCTTAAAGCCCATTTTATGCAATCCTTGGTACTTCTAACACTTCAATCTAAGTGTTTCCTAGTTCCTAGGGTGGTCTTCTTGGATGATTAGTTGGATAAACACTAATTATATCCATATATGTATCTTTATATGCTCAATAGGATCTGTGTGTGCTCAAGTCTTTACTTGACACTAAGCTTCCTATACCGACCTTACATTCGTAGCACTCACTACAAGGGAGTTCATACCCCTTAATCTACCTTTTAAATGATTTTAAATGCTTTTATGGGGGGGAATACAAGTTGATAACATTATAGTTGTTATATCAATCACATGTGATTAATAGCTATCAAACAAGTGGATTTTCTAATACATCCAACTCTTTCATCAAGCAAACTCTTCAAAACATTTTACAAACTAACATCAAGTCATATGTTACCATTCAAATGGTTAAAAATCTTTTAAACTTATTTATATTGTCAAAATCATTTCTATATAGATGTAGTTATATAAGTAAGATTGAAAAGACTCAGGACAGATGACTCACTTTATTTCATGTTCCTTGTTTGGTTGTGGACTTGAGTATCCGGTTGTTTGTCTGAGTGTCGTTTGAATCTTAGTTATATATTATGTATATATATGTATAGATATAAAAGTTCTTACATCAGTTTTGCACCTTTGGGTAACAAAGGTGTACAAACATACTCAGTCATTCAAACAACATTACTAGTAAACTAGAATAGGTATAGCTTAGGGAATTACTACTCACTACTTCTAGTACAATGAAACATACAAGAGTTAGTTCATTCATGAGTCAATAAAAACTTACTATTATGAGAAACAGAAAGAACATACTATGATGAGAATCTAAGAGAACATACACTACATTATACAAAGAGAACATACTATACACTAGAGCAGAGAGAACATACAATACACTAGAACATACTATACAAGCAGTACAATACTATACCATTAATGTGAGCCACTACTTCATGGCATGGCAATCTACTACTGTGTCACGTTTTGTAACCAGAGTCTCTTGGAAGGAGAGCCTGAGTGTGTGTATAGATCTATACGGGACTGACCATCCTACAACTTGTTGCTAGCTAGAGTGGGACCTACAGGTCTACGGGTGACGAATGTCATACCATTTCGACGTCTTTGATCGTCGTGTTTTACTAGTCAATCAAGTATGGCTCCAACCTCTTCAGATTTTACCTTAATTAACAAATTGGCTTAAGTTAGTTAGTACATTGGTTGTTAGTTATATACAATACTACAATACATCGTTATTTTCCTATTGCATTCACATTGTGATCTTCTCACATAAATGGAAATGTTGACTATAATTTGGTAATGATATTCTTACTTGGGAAAGATACACACTTTTACAAACAAACAACATACAAAACATTAGCCCACTATATAAGTATAGATGATTTACACAATCAACCCATATATTTAATTAGTCTTCTTTTGATCACTTAATTAATTCTTGATCAATACTAATTAAATAATCTTATTAATATATTAGAACTTATAATATATTAATAAACCTTAAGTGTTATTTCTCTCATTTTAGTCTATCCAAATGCATGATGCCATGCAACCCAAATGGACCATGCCGGGTCGGGTCAAGTATATACCAATTATAGTTATGGACTTAGACACTAATCCAACAGTCTCCCACTTGGATAAGTCTAAAACTATTATTTCAAGTACGACTTCATAACCCGACTAGCAATCGTAGCTCTCAAAAGCCGCTGTGGAACTCTGAACAAATCAATGACGCGTCCAGTAGATAAGTGATCATATATTCTTTCATTCTAGATATCATATGGACTGAGACAAGGATTATAATCATTCTATCTGTCCATTTGTTGTTTCCCGATTTCCGATTTATGACGACTGACTAATTGAACAAATCAAATCAATCCAAGCACGGCCGAGCACTTACGTTTTGTCATCACTAAATCCTCGAGGGGCCTACATATATCGCTTTTATCCCATTGAGGGTAAAAGGAATGGATAAAATTCGACTCATATGCTTGTACTGACTACTTGTTGAATCATACACAAAGGCACGTTTTATAACATCAAGTTACCAATGCGTTTTCATGCAATCAATGTATAACGAACTAATAGTCAACAACTCATATCTCTAGGTTTGAAGAATATAAGATATTATCGTCTCATGATTCACTCGTCATAAAATCCATGAAGTGAATCAAATGAGCGTGGGTTTAATCCAATACTCAGAACTTATGAGCACTCATGAATGTTGTAGGAACCATTGCTATGTCTAATGCACCTTAGAGAAATCATACAAGCCAAATTCATGACAGTCTTAAATCAATACCTACTTCCAAAGTATGACTGACTGTGGAGAGTTTGAATAACTTAGTCATTAGGGAAGAACGACCCAGTTATTCTGGAAGTCAAAAAATGCAAAGTGAAACAAATGAAAATTACTTAATCCTATATGGCCTCAAACTCTTGAGTGTAAATAAAAACCCTTTTATGTAAGCACCATATTGATTACTCATTATTCATGTTTCGATTTATCAACTAAATACTTGAATTAAAACAATAGTCATGCCATGCACCAAGCATGCACGCTATGTTTACCTATGGTCCTTGTTTTTGTGAAATAGAATAATTAAACATGACTCCAATGATGCTCATTTCACAATCCCATTCCCTTTTGTAAATGTAAGAATACCAAACTCTTGCCATTTAATGTAATCTGTTAGATTCTAAACTTATATGCAATGATTCTCTTGTAATGACTATGCAAAAGTCACAAAGACTTGGCAATAGACATTAAAAAGTATTCCAATGGAGATCAATTCCATGGAAACGAAGTCTCAAATTCAAAGTACATTCCTTTGAACATCCTTCTTGAATTAAGTTCTCTAATATTACACATATTCAAAGAATAACTTCCACCTATGGAGACAATTCCATATTACCATTTTGACCATCACTTCTGAACAAGAGTTTCCTTTTTTCAAAATATATCAATATGGTCCTTACTCTGTACTTCTAATTATCCATGAGCAACCAATCTTTGGTAGCTCTCAGATTGTCCTCGACAATTTGCTTAATCATTTTAGTCATTTCCAGTTCTATTCCTTTTTCCATCTTAATGCCCTAGGCATTTGGAAAATTTAGAACAGATTATAGCACATGTAATCGAACCTATACCTGAAGCATATAGGACATTATTCATGCTATAAATTTTTATTTGCCATGTTCTCATAATTTGAACTATGAAGAGGTATGCTGTAATCATAATCGAATTTTGAGAATGCAACATATATATAGAGTTTCCTTATGTTGAACCATTCCAACATAACATTCATATATATCCTTGACTAAAGTTGATTAAAATCTCAATCTAATCTTGTAGAATTGGAACGAAGTATAAAATCCCCTCCCTTAATTATAGCAAAACAACTTTTCAAAGCAAATTGAAACTTTTGTTTTCTATAATTAACATTGCTTACTTGCAACACTTAACATAATAATCATGCTCCCACCAGCATAATGATTATTATCTTGCTAGCATAACACTTTATGCTCCCACTAGCATTGACATGTACCCAGAAATTAGTTGGACTTCTAGAAATCAATACTTTATTGACTTTCTTACCAAATTTCAGATTTCTGATCCGAGATGCTTTGATAATACTTTATCAAAATCATACACCTTTCCTTAGATAGCTCACATGTTTGTCTAGACCTTTTTCAATTCTCATTAGTTAGTGTGCCGGTTAACCAAACACGCTCCACTAACTATATGAGAATGCAAATATCACAACTGCTATCTACTTAAAATCTTCTTAGTGAAAGCGTTTCCTCACAATCATTTTCATGAATTGAAGAGAAAACTTATGGCACTTAGATTTATGTGGTGTAAGAGTTCCTATCCATGTAAATTTTTGATAACCATAATCATAAGACACGGTCAGTGGCAAATCCAAACACATATGAACTGAATGTCATGGGCTAGTGATCAACAATACTCTTGATTAGTTCTTGAAATTATTTCAGTACTCCTACTATCCTCTTGACATATAAGATTCTCTTTGTCAAGAACCATTCCTTAACAAAACAAATATTCAAGATTTAGTACGTATTCTTATCAAGCTAAACAATTCTCACAATTGGTCTTAGTTGGTATTTGTCTTATCTAAAACATCACAACTTACCAATCTCAAATGTACAAGAATAGGAAACATCTTACTCTACATTTGACAAGTGTTAAAAAATTTCTAAAGACCATGTCACTCAAGTTACAATATTGGAGTATAACTCCAAGATTTGTTTTTGGAACGAAGTATGATTTATCTTTTGATTTAACCATTTCAACAATTCACGATTTCTCTCCTTAGGCAAAAAAATGCACTAAGGTGTCCTTAGAGGATCAATTGTGATATGGTTCCATAATCACTAAGATATCATAAAACAAGATACACAAGTACTCTCCCATCTCTTCAGATTGGAGAAACTTTTATCTTTCTGCCTTATTTGATTCTGCTTATTCATTCTGCCATATATTGAAACTTTTCCAATGTTTCAGAATTACACTTAAACTTGTAAGCATAACCATATTTACTAAACTTTAGTAAATCACAATGAATAGTCTTATTGATCCTTTGTGGTGGACTTTTACAAGTACACAACCAAGTGTACATAATCCTTTAGTCCTTCACTTAATTCACATGTGAATATGAACAAGGAATTAGTCTTAATTTACCAAAGATGAAAATTCTCATTCATCACACAATGCAACTTGCATGATTCCAAGTTTCAGTCCTACTGAAACTTGGGTGATGAGAATATTTCCTTATTGGATAAGTTATGACACTACCACAAACGAAAGAATCAAATTCATTTTCCAATATTGCTTAACAATGGAAATATATAAACAACAATTTTTCACAAATGCCTTTGTAAGGATACTTAAAATAAATAAAATCAAAACTTTTTCTTTTATTTTAAAACTTGCGGAAAAACTTATCCTTACAATGCAAATTCATATGAAAACTTTGTTTTTATCTATTCCTAAGCAATATCTCATAACTCTTATGCAGTGGCTCAAAATTCTGGTCATCAAACCATGCGATCAGAATCAGCACACCTTCTCTTTAAGTTTCCTTTGATTCTTCAAAACATCAAAATGCAATTACATTGCATTATGTATTAAGAATCTCCAAATAGGATCTTAATAGAGTTAGATAATGGGCTTTATCTAAAGTAGAGTCAAACATTTGACTTTACTATCCTTATGGACTTTTAGGTAAATTCGACAGCTTCGCAACTAATGCCCCTTCCTTTGGCAAAAGAAACATATGGACTCTTTGGAAATGGTGCATAAGTCTATCACAGACTTAGCCTTTGTCTTTACTATTAGGTCAAACGACTTGACCATGGCCGATCCCTTTCCATTGGGAAGATAAATTTTTTTTTGGACTTCTAGTGTTATCATTGTTAAAGTCCATGAGAGTTTGGGAAGTAGATCTTCCAATCTAATTTTCTTTACCAATGCTCCAAATCATTGCTAATTCAGCATCATCAAGCAAATAGGTAAAATCATTAAGGGTCATGTCGTGATCTGTCATCAGGGAGTGACTGAAGAACCAAGTCAACAGCCAGCTACCTTGAGACTTCGACACCCGACTCTCCCGGCTTGTCAATATGTGACTTATTCTCCAAGACCTAAGCACATATAGACTTTGTTTGCCAATAGGGATTGAGTGACTTAGAACTTATCAAGTCTTAAAACTTGTGGGATAGGGATAATTATTAAAGGAGGTGGAGGAAGTGAAGTATGATTTCTAGTCCCATTAGTGCTCAATAAAGGGATTAATCTTTCACCTTGATTGCCTTTTGGGATATCATCTTCATTAGGAAGCTTGTTCCTAAAGATTTGGGAAGACCATAGTTGTATGAAGGAGACATATATAAGGGAGAAATTCAAGTTAGTTGATTTAAAGTCCATAATATAACACCCAATATGAAATATTAAGGCTAGGACCCAACAACCTATTTATAACTGGAAGAGGGATGCTGTAATCCAAGTTATGAAATAGTTGAAGGTAGGTAAATGACGATTTAACAATTTCCACCATAAAAACGAAATATAATTAAGTTTTAATTGGATTTGAAACTCCTAGATCTTTTGAGATACATTGAACTTTCATTGGCATGTTTGAATCTCGATTGTGCCCTCTCAAGTTTGTGACTGGGATGTCGAGGATCACAAACAAGGTATGGATAACCATGCAAATTGACCTCGTACCCTTAACTTTATAACCTAATCGAAGTGCCGGTTAACCACACACGCACCATCGATCTATAATAAAGTCAAGTTACCCTTTGACACTCTTACTAGTCCTTGTTAGCATGCCACTTAGTCACACACGCTCTACTAACGACTTGGTAAGGTACAAAGTGTAATTTCATGGGTTAGCACCTATTTCACATTTTCCTAAGTAACTAAGATTGGGAATTTATAAGTGTTTAGTTACTTAGTATTTATTCATTATACTTTTAATGAAGGGAGAATTATAGTCCTTATCCTACCCGTTCGGCTAACGACCCTCCACCAGTCAAGGAAGCGGTGGGTGAGAGTGGACACCCATTAAACTGCCATTTTATAGGCAGTAACCTTAAACCCCTTTATAGACCGGCTTCGTGAATGAGGCCTACTAACGGTAAGATTGAGTTTATTTATACACTTAAAATACTTGGTGGTTTAATCTATTAATTAAACTATACTATTAATTTAATTAAACTTAAACCATGTCTGTAACACTAGTCAAAATAGTTTAATCGACAATCACATGTGATTATGCAAATCATGTAATGTGATTATGTTAACCTAGTAATGTGGTAAGAATGTTATGTAGTTCATGATAAATTCTAATACAAATATGAACTTTCTTTATGATACCACTCAAAGTATACGTCCATACGATTCCCAAAATATAGAGAACATCTGAATCTGACTTCACATGAAGAAGTTATGATAAACTGAACAATATAAATCTCTATAATAAGAGGAATTTAGAATAGACTTAGAATTAGCTATTTAAGTCTAAAAGAGAGTTGTAGTACTCATAAATATTTACGCGTGCATATAAAGAACATCAAAAATGGAGGTGGTATGCAAAAGTTATGGCATTCCGAAGATTTAGCTTTTAAAAACCCTAAACTAGCTAACTCACGACGTGAGTTTTATGACGCTTACGACATTTTGTCATAATTCGGAATCTAGAAGCTGCGAGAGGATAGGATCCAAAAATTCACGACATGAGTTTTATGACACTCACGACGTGAGGAGTCATTCTGTCATAATTCGGAATCTAGAAGCTGCAAGATGATAGGATCCAAAATTCACGACATGAGCTTTATGACACTCACGACGTGAGGAGTCATGGCCACCTTTCGAAGCTAGGGAGTCAAATGGCAAGACTACGGAGTGATCAGGCAAGACTCACGACATGAGCCTTATGACACTCACGACGCGAGTGTCATAAAATCTTACTATAATAGCAAGATCGACCCCAGCCATTCTTACACGTAATCTCCTTTTTCCTCTCTCATTTTGCTAAAGCCTTCTTGCATCCCGAGCCCCGACGACCTCGTACGCTGACCGTTTCTGCTTAGATTACATAAAATCACATTACTAAGGTGAGTTTCACGGCCCCACTTTATAATATTTCGGGGGAAAACGCATGCTAGTCATTGTATATATGTTATTATTATGTCTATATGATAGTATATTAGTATCAACATAGATAGTTATAATAACCGGGATATAGTTATTTCGTATCTGAAAATATACAACTATCCTAACGTTGTTAACATGTTATTGTTATAGTAGTATATTAATGTAGATCTTGATTTATACTTAGGATTCTACATATATTTTGTGTGCGATATAGTTCTGAAGTTATATTCGGAAGTTGTATATGTTAAGTTATATAGTATGTTGCAATTAATAGTTTTATGTCAAGATAAAACTTGATATGTTATATGTTGTTATTATTAGTTTTATGTCAAGATAAAACTAGATATGTTATATGTTGTTATTATTAGTTTTATGTCAAGATAAAACTAGATATGTTATATGTTGTTATTATTAGTTTTATGTCAAGATAAAACTGGATATGTTGTTATTGTTAGTTTTATGTCAAGATAAAACTAGAAACGTTAATGTTGTTATTATTGGTTTTAGGTCCAGATAAAACCTGGTTTTTACTTCAAGATATAGCTGTTATACTGCCTAAATATTATGAAGTTAGGAGTAATGTTTAAAAGCATAGTCTAGTAACTTAAGGTTTTAGACATAAAGATGCTTTTGTTGTTAGAGCTATAGGAAGCCGTCAAAGTCTACATGAGTAATTGTATTCATCAACTAAGATTGGGGATCTTAGTCGAAATCCTATGAACTGTAACCGTTAATCCCGTGTGAGCGAGGACGTCATGTATAATTAGTATACAGGCTTACCACCCCACTTGTTACTGTTAGCTACAGTCAACCAAAAACAAGTGATGAACTATCCTTTTATTTGTTATTATTCCGGCGTCGATGAAGCGTACGGTGTTGTTTCTCATGTTAAATCATGAGTGTATTTGTTCTCATGGTAAATCATGAGTGTATTGTTCTATCAGAGGTATTATGTCATAACAGCGGTTACAGGCTCATGGTAGCAAATTGTTAGAAACATTATACCTTGTTGTATACAAGTATTAATGTTAAGTATATGTTTTCCCCTACTTATACCTTAAGATTAAGAAATGTTTAGGTATAACACTTAATTGATAAGTATACAATTATACCTAATGTTGGAGAGTCAAAATGATACTTTCAAAACTATACTTTTGAATGTGTAAAAAGGTATTATTTTATGGAGTCAAAACCTATGGACTCACCAACTTTATGTTGACGTATTTTAAAATGCATGTGTTTTCAGGAACTTGAAAAGCGGGTATGTATTCGAACAAGAGAAGTTTTACTAGTATCTTTCTGTTCTTTAAGAAGTATGTCATAGTCGGATATTATGTAATAAATACTAGGAAAAACAATAATGTAACTTTCAATCATCAATCAATGTATGTATTTTCTTTAAGTATTGTTCAATGTATGTTATATAACTGGGATACGAAAAATAACGTTACACTACCCGGTGTTTCCGCCGATGGCCGGGGTGTGACAATGTCTTTATGGAAATATTATCTCTTTTAATTAAACACTTTAATTAATTTAATGAAGTCCATAAAGTTTGAATTTTAACCTTTTAAAATTCTAGGGTTTGGAATTAAAGTGTACATGGGGGTGACTTTACAAATTCCAAACTTGAGGGAAAGTTTTGAAACTATTCAAGACTTTTTCATTTCATAACTTATGAGTTTAATGTACATTAAAATGAAAACTCTTAATTTTTATGTAACTCCTTATTCTTTAATAACAATTTTAAGGAAGTGAGTTTTCAACATCACTAACTTGAGGACAAGTTATGGAGTCATAAAACCATTTAATGAAAAGGACTCTTCATTTTTGTGTAACATATGACACTTTTATGAGTTTTTCAGATTCATAAATATGACTTTTCACACAACTTGAAGACAAGTTACAAAAACATATTTTACCAACTAACTCTAGATTAATTTGGATTGAAATCAACAAAAACACAATTTCTTTTCATGAATCTAAACTAACTCATAAATCAAGGAAACATAAAACTCTTGGAAATTCATAACTTGAGGACAAGTTATGAAATCCATATAACTTCATTGAAATCAAGAATTATACTAACAAACAATTTGCACATAATTCCTATGATCTACCAAAACTCATAAGCATGAACATTCATAATCAACATTTTTCAAGAATTACATAAACACATATAAAACTTGAAATTTTGATTATAGCATTGAAATTGGTTTAGCATAATCATTACCACTTAAAAAATAGATTTTATAAGTCCAAAACAGTCAAAGGTAATGATTCTAGACCAATTACAGCACCAAAACTCGAAGATATGTTGTTTGGGGTTCCAACTCGTCGAGTGCATGAACAAACTCAGCGAGTTGGATGCATTTTCCTTGGAATCGTCGAGTCCCTTCATCGACTCGTCGAGTCCCCTGTCCAGACAGCACACAACTTTGATTTTCAGCCAATTTTCATCAAGTATAAGTGAAAACAAGCCTAGCTCTGATACCACTGTTGGGTTTTGAGCATTCTAACACTTCTATGGTGTACATGCAACCCTAAATACCTTGGATCTATGTTTTCTCTATTACACATGCAAATATAAATTTCCAAGGTATTGTTCTAACTAGCATAATATAAAGTACACTTAATATAAATTCTAGTAGAATTACATACCTCTTGTTTGGTGCTTGATCCCATGTAGCTTGAGAGCCTAGTGCCCCAAGTGTGACACCTCAAATGGTCCACACAACATGAAGTGCATTTGGAATAACTTAGAGAGAAATTAGAGCACTTCAAAATCGGTTTGCCCTCACTTGTTCTCACCAGTGGCCGATTTCTTCAATCATAAGATCATTATATAGTTAGTCACAATTAGGGTAAACCCTAATTGTCATGGCTTTCCATTTCCATGGATCCATGGGTTCAAATACCCCATGGAGCATCCATGGAGCATCCTATGGGTTTTAGCCCAACATGATAATCCATGGAGCATTAGCCCACTATATAAGTATGGATGATTTACACAATCAACACATATATTTAATTAGTCTTCTTTTGATCACTTAATTAATTCTAGATTAATTCTTGATCAATACTAATTAAATAATCTTATTAATATATTAGAACTTATAATATTATAATAAACCTTAAGTGTTATTTCTCTCATTTTAGTCTATCCAAATGCATGATGCCATGCAACCCAAATGGACCATGCCGGGTCGGGTCAAGTACATACCAATTATAGTTATGGACTTAGACACTAATCTGTGACAACCCAAAATTTATTCCGTTGCGGTAACCCATTTCCGTTAATAGAATATTTTATTTTATTATTGTTATTAAGATTTCCGTTAACATTTGGGTTAGACAAATCAATTAATGTTTTATTTTATTTTAGTGTCAAAATGGAATAAATAAAAACACTTGTAATACTCTTAAAGTGTTTGGGAAAAAAATTTAGTTTACGACTGAGCCGGGTTACGACCATTTAATCGGGTAAAATTTTAAACTCCGTTTAACGACGGTATGGGGTGGATCCCCACCTGGCCGCCAACTCATACCCTATATAAGGGTTGAGTGGCCTTCATTTGAGGCTTTCCCCACTCCTAAAGCTTTCTCTCTCTACACTCTCTCTCTAGAAGTTGGGTTTGGTCAAGAATCACCTCATTCAAGCTCCAAAATCGTAAGTAATCCTCCATAGCTTGTTGTTTAGCTTTGTATTCATGCAAACTCGGGATTTAATCACCCAAACACCTTAAAAACTCGAGTTTACGGTTTGGGAACACCTCCCAAAACCGTAAACTCCAATAAGGGGGTTTTGAAGCCCCAAAATCCCTCCAAAACACTTCTAATGCTCGTCTTTGACTTAGAAACTTACATGCATGAAGTTAGAAACCCAAAATCGTGCCTTTAGGAGTGTAAACATGAGTTTGCGGTCCATGAACATTCATGAACCGTAAACACCAAAACCATAAACACCATAAAGGGTGTTTTGGTGTCCCTAAATCCTTCCTTAGCATGTTTAATGGACTAGAAACATGTATGATTGAGCTTAGGACCACGAAACACGAAGGAAATAGTGTACCAAAGGTTTTACGGCCGTAAACCCTAGTGTTTACGACCGTAAACTCCCAAGGAGTTGTCCAAGGACCGCAAACTCCAAGGGAGTGCCCCTTTTGAACCCTAACCACTTCCCATGGCATGGATTTAACCTTAGAACCCTTCTTAGTGATGCAAGAGACCTTAAAGCACAGAAATACACTCCTCCCATGAGTTTATGGCCGTAAACTCATGGGGGAATTGGTCCCTCAACCGTAAACTCAGCTGGGGTGAGTATCTGAGGAGTAAACTCCATAGTGAGGCCTTACACTCCTTCCTTGCAACCTAACAGCCTCCTAACACTTGACCAAAGTGTTTTTCTTCGCATTAGGATGTCTATACTTATTTAATTAGTGTTTAGTCACTATTTACATGTAAACATATGACTTCATATGTTTCTAGGGTCATAGAGTGTGTTCAAGTCTTCACTTGACACCTAGCATCCTACTTGACATTCCATCCACTCCACTCGCTGCAGGTGAGTTCATACCCCTTAATTAACCTTTCAATTGTTTTTAAATGCTTTTACGGGGGGGGGGGGGGGGGGGAATACAAGTTGAATCCAACAATTTATAGTATCAATCACATGCGATTTGTAGCTTACAATCAAAAAGGGATTTCTATACTTTTAACCGTTTGCCTTCAAAAGCTGTTTTCAATGTTATTCAAACTCATTTTTCTCTAACTTTGTTATAAAAACTATTTTCAAACACTTTTAAACTTTTTATGTTTCTAAAATATATCCACACCAATATATTTATATAAGTAAGACTTGAAGGACTTAGGATTGATACCTCGCCTTATTACCTGTTCTTGTTTGATTGGGGTCTTGGGGATAATGTTATCTGTCCGACTGTCGTTGAATTCTTAGTTATATATTGTATGTATTTGTGTTGGATATGAATACCTTTGTTTACTCCAATATTTATGAGTATCCAAGAACGACTACAACATGTCAGTTAACTATAATAGTTATAGTTAAGGTTTACCACTCCTCGCTACCATTACTATGATACTTACCACTGTTAGGGCTATTATGAGTCGCTACATGTTAAGTACTATACAGGAAGAATACTATATGCTATAACAGAAGAATACTAAATACAATATACCGAGAAGCACACTATACACTAATACAAGAGAACATACGAATACAGAATGTGATGCTATATTTCTACATACGGTACTTTACTACGCCTCCACCGTGTAACCTTAGTCTCCTGGAGGGAGAGCGTACTCTATGTGTATAGATCTATACAGGCCGGACACTTACACATCCTGACTGCTAGCTACAGTCCGAGCCGTCTAGGCCCAGGGATGATAACATGCTACCACACTACATATGATCTGGAGGGTCATGATACATTCAATCACCTATCCACATGGTTACATACGTATTCACATTCGGAACCCTAATCTATCAAGTTACGAATTGTAGGTAAAGTAGACTCCCCGAGGTGTATTAAATACATATCGCTACCTAGAGTCTACAGTTAATTACCATCCAATCAGCAGTAACACTGCTAGAAGAATACATTATCTTCCCATTTACTTTGTTCAAATGAAGTCCAAATTATATTTTTATAATTGTGAGTCTAATTGAGAAAACTTTTACACACTCAAAGGATCAAACTTACAAGTAACCAAGTCTTGGAAGAAGACTACTTTTATTAGAAAATATAGGATTTTCTAGAGATTCAGACTATTTTCAAACTTAATAAAAACTTTCATGTTATACGATTGTAAACATTTTTAAACGAGCAATGACACTAAATTCTTATGAGCTCACCAGCTTTATGTTGATACTCGTTTTCAAAATAACTTGTATTCTCAGGTCGGCAATAGACAGGTACAGATGCAGTTTTGAGAAGACAGAGCGCATACAAGACTCCTGTTTATTTTTTATTATACTTTTTGGTGTCTAACAAACTTTACAGAACACGCTTGTATTACAATTATTATATAAATGCAACGGATGTTGTTGCTTGCTTTTACTATTATGCATTGTTATGATACAGTACATGACGTCCTTCACCCCAGAACGTATTCCGCCGTTCTCGGTTTTTGGGTGTGACAGATTGGTATCAGAGCAATGTTTATAGTGAATCAAGTATATGGACCCATAAAAGATATACGAACTATAAACACTTAGGGACTAAAACACTCTGACCAAGAATATATACTTTTAAATACTAAAATATTTAACTAAGTATATATATACACATCCATTAATACAAAGGATCAGTATCATACTAGAACAGAACAAAAGTATTAAGATTGTTGTGACAACCCGAAAAACTTCTCGCATGCACTCTTCAATTCTTTCCAATATTAGACTTATTTTACTATATAGTAGTACCCTTTAGAGTCTAATGAAGCGTTCTAAATGTGATATAATCATGGTAGGAGTGTTAAAAAGGGTTAACTCGAAGTGTAGGAATCAAAACCAGGCCAAACACTCCAACACATGGAGTGTGCGGCTACACACTTGAGTGTGCGGCCACACACTCTTGTTTGCGGCGTCACACCTTCCCAACCGCACACTCCACCTATGTATGCAACACTTAGATCATTCTTGAACACTTCCTTCACTTCTTCAAGCATAGAACACGAAAATCCTCTCAAGTATCATCCATTCTCTTTGAAGATCTTCATAAAAGGTACCAAGAACACCAAGATCACCATCTGGCAGCACACATGGCCGCACACAGGGCCGCACACACTTCTGACAGCACACCAGGCCGCACACATGTGCTGGCCGCACACATGGCCGCACACATGTGCTGGAAGCACACCTGGCCACACACATGGCCGCACACACACACATATAGTGTGTATTTTGGCCATACACTCTCTAGTATAGCCTTTTAACCCTTCGTACAATCATTTATGGTTGTAACACTTCAATATAAGTGTTTACTAGTCCCTAAGGTGGTCCCAATTCGTTAATTAGTTGTTCATAACACTAATTATATTCATATATGTGCCAATATATGCTAAATAGGATTCGCGTGTGTACTCAAGTCACCACTTGATACTTAGCAACAAATCCAACATTTGTCATCAGAACCACTCACTACAGGTGAGTTCATACCCTTAAAATAACCTTTGAAATGTTTTTAAATGCTTTTATGGGGGGAATACAATTGGAACAATTATAGTTATTATATCCATCACATGTGATTAATGACTACCAAACAAATAATTTACTTACTTTCCAAACTATTTATCAAACTGTTTTACCTCAAATTTTCTTACAAACTCTTTCAATGGTCAAATCCTGTTACTTAAACTCTTTTAAACTTATACTCTGTGTATCTATATAAATATAGTTATATAAGTAGGATTGAAAGGACTTACGACTGCTAGTCTACCCTGCTTCCTGTTCTTGTTTGATGTGGTCTTAGGGTATCAAGGTTAGTTATCCGAAGTTCGTTTGAATCCTAGTTATATATTATGTATATGTATATGTATATAGATATAAAAGGTTATTTCTTTCATCCAAATCCATGCCCTTGGGAAGCAAGGGCATACAGGCATGTTCATACTTTACTAGTAAGCTACCATAGGGGTAGTTTAGGAAGATACTATTACTAGAACAATGAAACATACAATGAGTCAGTTCATACATGAGTCAATACATACTATGATGAGAATCAAACATGAAACAGAGTGAGGAGAAACAAACAATAGACACTATGACGAGAAACAAACATACAGGCTAGATAGAGAAGGAACACACAATACAACTAGCACACATATACATCACATATACATTACATATACATTATATATACATAAACACAGTTATGTGAGCCATTAAGCTGGGCATGGCACTACCTGCCATGACTGCTTTTGTATCAGAATCTCCTTAATTGGGGAGCGTATGAGTCTATGTATAGATCTATACTTGATTGACTATCCTACACCTTGCTGCTCGCTACAGTGGGACTTGCAAGTCTACGGGTGCCAAACGTCATTTTTGTGGCATCTTACATTGTCACTTTACTATTAAGTTGGTAGCAAGATACAGGCCAATCACATGTTACCTTAAAAATATACAAATGGGCTTAAGGTAATTAGTATAGCAGTAGTTACTTAAAACTACGTTACAGTACTAAAACATTTTCCCTTTACATTTTACTTTGTGATATTCACACGATGCACGGTAATATAGAAACTATATTTTCTGTTAATGATAGTCGGAATTAGGAAAATACACACTTTTACAAGAGATACACACATAGACACTAGACGCCTTGGTAGAAGGCTACTTTTGGTAGGAAACATAGGGTTTTCTAGAGTAGATCAAACAAACACACAACCTTTACAAACCTATACAAAACATCTTACAAATGCTTTCATACAAACTCAGACACTAATATACTTATGAACTCACCAGCTCTAAAGCTGATAAACTCTTTCAAAATAACTTGTATTCTCAGGTCACCAGTAGACAGGTACAAGTGTCGGATTTTGAGAAGAAGGAGCTCGTTCAAGACTCCTCTATTATTTTGATGTATATAATTTTTGGTGTCTATATAACTTGACAGAACACACTTGTATGAAATTATACTATTAATGAAATGGATGATGTTGTTGCTTGTTTACTACTTTACATTGTTGTGATACTGTACATGACGTCCTCCACCCCAGAATGTTTCCGCCGTTCATCGGTTTTGGGGGTGTGACAGATTGGTATCAGAGCCTTGTTTATAGTGAATCGAGTGTATCAACCCATAAAAGATATACGAACTATAAACACAAGTGGGATTAAAATACTCTGATAAAGAGTTTATACTTTTAAAATAATAAAATATTTAATTAAGTACACATGCTTGCATTCATACTAAAATCAGTGTCACTAGGACCGCACAAAAGTATTACGATTGTTGGACTGCACAAGTAGACTTAGAGACATATGGTCAACCCTGGGAAGATGTAGCCTGATCAACTACATTATCCGAGGAGTGATTAGTATGTGCCTAAGTATGGTTGTGAAGTTGCGACAAGTCTAAAAACTTACCAACACTACTACAACAAGAACAGTAGAACCAAACACTAAACTTAAATTACTATAGGAGTATTTTGTGTTACAATAATCGTTTATGTGAGAACTAAAGATCTTTATTTGTATGTCAATAGTTTCTTAGTGGATACGTTACGGGTATATTTGCCTAGGATGTCACAGCCTAAGAATCTGTAAATCTTTGCTTTACTTCCTGTTCTTGTTTGATTGTGGGCTTAAAGTTAGGATTCACTTATTCGAAGGGCTATCCTGTCATGAGTATATATAGCTGGTATGCACTAAACAAGTATTGGAGTAACTGATAAAGATCATCTAATAACTATCTAGTTAGTTTGTCTATTACTTATTTCCTTATCCCTATTCTCGCATAGATTAAATGGCTGGATTCCATATCCCCGGAGACCCGTACTTCCCCAACCACGGCAATGCAGGATGGCTAGAAGAGGAACCGGAAGAAGATCACCCGATTCCGTTGGATTATCATGAAGCTGAAGGCTTTTCTGATGGTTCTGACTCAGAACCCGAAGTCAACAACCTACCTCAAGTAGGCCAAGCCCCGAATAACAATCCCCTACCTGCATTTCAAGGACCCACACCTCGGTGGGCAACAAACTTGAATACCTGGAGCCATGAACAAGGTCAACCCATTCCCTACAATGGAGACAGAAGTTTCTACAACCTCACTAATGGAGGTTCTGCTGACAGAGTCCTACCCATTATGGTTAGTAGGATGTCTCGGAACACGATATTGGGTCAATCATCTGTCAACCGAATCCTGGAGATTGATGCCAACATGGGTGTTAACACTGTCCATATTCGCCAGCTAGAGTCTGCTCAGGAAAGGACTCAGGTCAGCAATGCAATGCTTCAGAGGGAGCTTGCTGAAACCCGAGCAGAAGTTAGAGAACTTCAAACTCAGCAGGCAAGATCGGATAGGCGTATAAGGGACATCGAGCGTCTTCTGTCGGATTCGAGGACTCACTCTAACGGTTCTCGTCGCCGATAGGATCTTATTAACTTTTCTTTTGGATATAACTTAGTTACGTAAAAACTTTAGGCTAATTTCCTATCCTTGTAAATCTTAGACCCGATAGGTCTTGATTAGGTCGTAGTCTGTCAAAATTTTCCATTATGGTTGATGTAAGGCCTCTTTATGTTGGCCGTTTTTCCCAAACTTGTTACGTCTACAATTCCAGTAATATTGACAGATAACAAATCTTATGGGAATCTATTATCCAAATTTCATCATCTATTAAGTTCTAGACCTACACTAAATCGTATTGTTGGGCTATGTAGAGTTAGTCCACGAGTCATATTCACAAATTCTTCCATTAAATTCTTATCAATGTTTGCATCTTCATAAATTTATAGATCAAAGATGCCGCCTCGCAGAAATCCAAGGAGAAACACTAATAACGAAACACCACCTCCTCAACCACCTACTCCTCAGTTCGACACGACAGCCTTGAATGCTGTTGTAGCTGCAGATGTGGCTACAACCATGGCTCAATACCATTCATCAGGTTCCACTGGAGGAGGAACCCCTGTTCAGTCTGTTCAAGTTGAAACCCCTATGCGCTCGAGAGAGTGCTCCTATAAGCACTTCACGAACTGCAAACCATTGTCCTTCAATGGGACGGGCGGAGCCATTTCCCTCTCGCAATGGTTCGAGAAAACCGAATCGGTTTTCGAAATCTGCTCTTGTTCCGAAGATAGCAAGGTGAAGTACGTTGCTTGCACCTTCGAAACTAAAGCCCTAACATGGTGGTATAGCCATGTTAAGTCACTATCTCTAATAGTGGCAAATGATATGGGCTGGGGATCTTTAAAAGACCTAATGATAGAGGAGTACTGCCCAAGGGGCGAGATCCAAGAGCTGGAGGAAGAACTATGGGGCCTAACCATGAATGGCTCCAACGTAGTCGCCTACACCGCCAGGTTCTGTGAACTGGTGGCCCTCTGTCCCAACATGATTCCTTCAGAGGGAAAGAAGATCGAGAGATACATATGGGGACTGGTGCCCCCATACCAAGGAAATGTATTGGCTTCACATCCAGCTACATTTGATAGTGCCAAGCAATTGGCACAACGGCTAGTTGACCATGGGGCTCGTACCCCGGCTACAACAACAACAACTACCTTGGCCATCTCAGAGCCTGCAAGAACCGCTGAGTCCAGGCGGAAATTTTGGGATGACAAGAAAAAGAACAAGGCTGCCAAGAAAAGGCAGGTCATGGCAGTACATGCGGCGACAACACCTGCCACCGCTGCTACTCCGTTAAAGTAGTATTCTGGAAGCCTACCGCTCTGCAACAAATGTAACTACCACCATGTGGGAGCCTACTGGGAAATGCAGTGTGTAAACTGCAACAGGAAGGGGCACACTGCCCGTTTCTGCAAAGCTCCGGCGAGGCCAATCACCCAAGTCCCCGACACTGGAGTGGGCAAAACTTGCTACAGATCTGGCGAGGTAGGCCACTTCAAAAGAAACTGCCCGAAGGTAGGGTTTATCGGTGGATCGACAAGAGTTCTGGCCATAGGTCATGAGGAAGAGGTTGCCGACCCCACAGTGGTCACTGGTACGTTCCTCCTCGATAACTCTTATGCATGCATTCTATTTGATAGTGGAGCAGAGAGGAGTTTTGTGAACCAAAAATTTGCTCATTTACTTAGGCAAAAATCACGAGCACTTATTGAACCATTCACTATAGAGATGGCTAATGGAAAGACAGAAAGCACTAGCAGCATATTAATAGGGTGTACCCTAACGTTAGATAGCTATTCATTTTCGATCGATCTCGTGCCGGTCTCAATTAAAAGTTTCGACGTCATTATCGGCATGGATTGGTTGAGTCGTCACCGTGCCGATATCATGTGTTATGAAAAGGCGGTTCGCCTAAATCTTCTGTCTGGCGAAACGGTAGTAATTTATGGAGATAAACCTGGCACGAACCTTCGTATCATCTCGAGCATCCAGGCTCAAAAATTCTTGCGAAAGGAATGTCGCGCATTCCTTGCTCATGTGGTCGATGTGAGCCAAGAAACGAAGCACATTCAGAACATGCCAGTGGTTCGCGGATTTCCCGACATCTTTCCAGAAGAACTCCCAGGATTACCTCCGCAACGTCAAGTCGAGTTCCGGATCGACTTAGTTCCAGGGGCTACCCCAGTAGCCAAATCACCCTATCGTCTAGTGCCTGCAGAGATGCGAGAACTATCCGATCAAATTAACGAACTACTCAACAAGGGATTTATAAGACCAAGCTTCTCATCATGGGGAGCTCCAGTCTTGTTCGTCAAAAAGAAAGATGGATCATTTCGTATGTGCATCGACTACAGGGAGCTCAACAAGCTGACGATCAAAAATCGTTATCCATTGCCTCGGATCGACGACTTCTTTGATCAACTTCAAGGGGCGAACTTCTTTTCAAAAATTGACTTAAGATCCGGATATCACCAATTACGAGTGCTGGAGGAGGATGTTCCAAAGACAGCCTTCCGAACCCGTTATGGGCACTACGAATTCGTAGTGATGCCGTTCGGATTAACAAACGCGCCCGCAGTATTCATGGACTTAATGAATAGGGTGTGTCGTCCCTACTTAGATCAGTTCGTCATCATCTTCATCAATGACATACTCATCTACTCTCGTAGTAAGGAGGAGCATAGTCAACATTTGCGACAAGTCCTCGAAACATTACGTTCGGAGAAGCTCTACGCGAAGTTCTCGAAATGCGAATTTTGGATTCGACGAGTCGAATTCTTAGGGCACGTGGTTAGCGAAGAGGGAATACACGTGGACCCTTCTAAAATTAAAGCCATTGAGAGCTTGTCGGCACCGAAGACGCCTACAGAAATTCGTCAATTTCTAGGCCTAGCTGGCTACTATCGCAGGTTTATTTAGAACTTCTCCCGCATAGCTAAACCTCTTACAACACTGACCCAGAAGGGCGTGGCCTTTGACTGGGAAGAGAAGCAGGAAAGAGCGTTTCAAACTCTCAAACGAGCCTTGTGCACCGCACCAATACTATCCCTTCCCGAAGGAATAGAAGACTTCGTAGTCTATTGCGATGCATCAAATCAAGGACTCGGATGTGTTCTGATGCAGCGAGGTAAGGTCATCGCCTATGCCTCGAGACAGCTGAAGACACATGAGGTTAACTATACGACCCATGATCTTGAACTAGGAACAGTGGTGTTTGCTCTGAAGATCTGGAGACACTACTTGTACGGTACGAAGAGCACTATCTTTACAGACCACAAGAGCTTACAACACATCTTCGACTAGAAGGAGCTCAACATGAGACAATAACGGTGGGTCGAGCTACTCAGTGAATACGAATGTGAAATTCGTTATCATCCCGGCAAGGCCAATGTAGTAGCTGACGCCCTAAGTCGGAAGGAATATTCTGGTCGTAGGGTCAAATCATTGAATATAACTATCCATTCACACTTATCCACACAAATACAGGCGTCCCAACTCGACGCTTTGAAGCCTGAAAACATGGCGAGTGAATCCCTGAGAGGGATGGATAAGAACTTGGAGGTTAAGGGTGGCGGAGCTTATTATTTCATGGACCGGATCTGGACCCCGAAACTAGGTGGTTTCAGAGACTTGGTCATGAACGAGGTGCACAACACTCGTTATTCCATCCATCTAGGTTCAGATAAGATGTATCTGGATCTTAAAAAGTTATACTGGTGGCCTAACATGAAAGCAGAGATTGCTACCTTCGTAAGTAAATGCCTTACTTGCGCCAAGGTCAAGATCGAATACCAGAAACCCTCAGGCCTCCTACAACAGCCAAAGATCCAAGAATGGAAGTGGGAGCGGATCACTATGGATTTCATTACCAAGTTGCCCAAGACAATGGGTGGACTTGATACCATATGGGTCATCGTCGACAGATTGACCAAGTCTGCACACTTCCTGCCGATCAAAGAAACAGACAAGATGGAGAAACTTACAAGAACTTACATTAGGGAGATAGTACGACTGCACGGTGTTCCCATATCCATTATCTTGGACAGAGATAGTAGGTTCACTTCTAGGTTCTGGCAGTCGCTACAGAATTCCCTAGGAACTAGGCTGGACATGAGTACAGCCTACCATCTGCAGACAGACGGACAAAGTGAGAGGACTATTCAAACCTTGGAAGATATGTTGCGAGCCTTCGTGATCGACTTTGGAAAGGCATGGGATACTCATTTACCCCTTGTCAAATTTTCCTACAACAACAGTTATCACACAAGCATAAAGGTTGCTCCCTTCGAGGCCCTCTATGGCCGCAAGTGCAGATCCCGTCTGTGCTGGGCTGAGGTGGGTGATACCCAGTTAGCTAAAGGACGAGTTCCTGAAAGCACTCTCACAGGTCCGGAGATCATACGGGAAACGACGGAGAAGATCGTTCAGATCCGTGAACGATTGAAAGCCTCCAGAGACCAACTTTATGTTGACGTATTTTAAAATGCATGTGTTTTCAGGAACTGAAAACAGAAAAGTTTTACTAGTATCTTTCTATTCTTTAAGAAGTATGTCATAGTCGGATATTATGTAATAAATACTAGGAAAAACAATAACGTAACTTTCAATCATCAATAAAGGTATGTATTTTCTTTAAGTATTGTTCAATGTATGTTATATAACTGGGATACGAAAAATGACGTTACACTACCCGGTGTTTCCGCCGACGGCCGGGGTGTGACAATGTCTTTATGGAAATATTATCTCTTTTAATTAAGCACTTTAATTAATTTAATGAAGTCCATATAGTTTGAATTTTAACCTTTTAAAATTCTACGGTTTGGAATTAAAGTGTACATGGGGGTGACTTTACAAATTCCAAAACTTGAGGGAAAGTTTTGAAACTATTCAAGACTTTTTCATTTCATAACTTATGAGTTTAATGTACATTAAAATGAAAACTCTTAATTTTTATGTAACTCCTTATTCTTTAATAACAATTTTAAGGAAGTGACTTTTCAACATCCATAACTTGAGGACAAGTTATGGAGTCATAAAACCATTTAATGAAAAGGACTCTTCATTTTTGTGTAACATATGACACTTTTATGAGCTTTTCAGATTCATAAATATAACTTTTCACACAACTTGAAGACAAGTTACAAAAACATATTTTACCAACTAACTCTAGATTAATTTGGATTGAAATCAACAAAAACACAATTTTTTTTCATCAATCTAAACTAACTCATAAATCAAGGAAACATAAAACTCTTGGAAATTCATAACTTGAGGACAAGTTATGAAATCCATATAACTTCATTGAGATCAAGAATTATACTAACAAACAATTTGCACATAATTCCTATGATCTACAAAAACTCATAAGCATGAACATTCATAATCAACATTTTTCAAGAATTACATAAACACATATAAAACTTGAAATTTTGATTATAGCATTGAAATTGGTTTAGCATAATCATTACCACTTAAAAATAGATTTTATAAGTCCAAAACAGACAAAGGTAATGATTCTAGACCAATTACAACACCAAAACTCGAAGATATGTTGTTTGGGGTTCCAACTCGTCGAGTGCATGAACAAACTCGGCGAGTTGGATGCATTTTCCTTGGAATCGTCGAGTCCCTTCATGGACTCGTCGAGTCCCCTGTCCAGACAGCACAGAACTTTGATTTTCAGCCAATTTTCATCAAGTATAAGTGAAAACAAGCCTAGCTCTGATACCACTGTTGGGTTTTGAGCATTCTAACACTCATATGGTGTACATGCAACCCTAAATACCTTGGATCTATGTTTTCTCTATTATACATGCAAATATAAATTTCCAAGGTATTGTTCTAACTAGCATAATATAAAGTACACATAATATAAATTCTAGTAGAATTACATACCTCTTGTTTGGTACTTGATTCCATGTAGCTTGAGAGCCTAGTGCCCCAAGTGTGACACCTCAAATGGTCCACACAACAAGAAGTCCATTTGGAATAACGTAGAGAGATATTAGAGCACTTCAAAATCGGTTTGCCCTTACTTGTTCTCACCAGTGGCCGATTTCTTCAATCATAAGATCATTATATAGTTAGTCACAATTAGGGTAAACCCTAATTGTCATGGCTTTCCATTTCCATGGATCCATGGGTTCAAATACCCCATGGAGCATCCTATGGGTTTTAGCCCAACTTGATAATCCATGGAGCATTAGCCCACTATATAAGTATGGATGATTTACACAATCAACCCATATATTTAATTAGTCTTCTTTTGATCACTTAATTAATTCTAGATTAATTCTTGATCAATACTAATTAAATAATCTTATTAATATATTAGAACTTATAATATATTAATAAACCTTAAGTGTTATTTCTCTCATTTTAGTCTATCCAAATGCATGATGCCATGCAACCCAAATGGACCATGCCGGGTCGGGTCAAGTACATACCAATTATAGTTATGGACTTAGACACTAATCTGTGACAACCCTAAATTTATTCCGTTGCGGTAACCCATTTCCGTTAATAGAATATTTTATTTTATTATTGTTATTAAGATTTCCGTTAACATTTGGGTTAGACAAATCAATTAATGTTTTATTTTATTTTAGTGTCAAAATGGAAAAAATAAAAACACTTGTAATACTCTCAAAGTGTTTGGGAAAGTTTTTAGTTTACGACTGAGCCGGGTTACGACCATTTAATCGGGTAAAATTGTAAACTCCGTTTAACGACGGTATGGGGTGGATCCCCACCTGGCCGCCAACTCATAACCTATATAAGGGTTGAGTGGCCTTCATTTGAGGCTTTCCCCACTCCTAAAGCTTTCTCTCTCTAAACTCTCTCTCTAGAAGTTGGGTTTGGTCAAGAATCACCTCATTCAAACTCCAAAATCGTAAGTAATCCTCCATAGCTTGTTGTTTAGCTTTGTATTCATGCAAACTCGGGATTTAATCACCCAAACACCTTAAAAACTCGAGTTTACGGTTTGGGAACACCTCCCAAAACCGTAAACTCCAATAAGGGGGTTTTGAAGACCCAAAATCCCTCCAAAACCCTTCTAATGCTCATCTTTGACTTAGAAACTTACATGCATGAAGTTAGAAACCCAAAATCGTGCCTTTAGGAGTGTAAACATGAGTTTGCGGTCCATGAACATTCATGAACCGTAAACACCAAAATCGTAAACACCATAAAGGGTGTTTTGGTGTCCCTAACTCCTTCCTTAGCATGTTTAATGGACTAGAAACTTGTATGATTGAGCTTAGGACCACGAAACACGAAGGAAATAGTGTACCAAAGGTTTTACGGCCGTAAACCCTAGTGTTTACGACCGTAAACTCCCAAGGAGTGGTCCAAGGACCGCAAACTCCAAGGGAGTGCCCCTTTTGAACCCTAACCACTTCCCACGGCATGGATTTAACCTTAGAACCCTTCTTAGTGATGCAAGAGACCTTAAAGCACATAAATACACTCCTCCCATGAGTTTATGGCCGTAAACTCATGGAGGAATTGGTCCCTCAACGGTAAACTCAGCTGGGGTGAGTATCTGAGGAGTAAACTCGATAGTGAGGCCTTACACTCCTTCCTTGCAACCTAATAGCCTCCTAACACTTGACCAAAGTGTTTTTCTTCGCATTAGGATGTCTATACTTTTTTAATTAGTGTTTAGTCACTAATTACATGTAAACATATGTCTTCATATGTTTCTAGGGTCATAGAGTGTGTTCAAGTCTTCACTTGACACCTAGCATCCTAGTTGACATTCCATCCACTCCACTCGTTGCAGGTGAGTTCATACCTCTTAGTTAACCTTTCAATTGTTTTTAAATGCTTTTACGGGGGATACAAGTTGAATCCAACAATTTATAGTATCAATCACATGTGATTTGTAGCTTACAATCAAAAAGGGATTTCTATACTTTTAACCGTTTGCCTTCAAAAGCTGTTTTCAATGTTATTCAAACTCATTTTTCTCTAAATTTGTTATAAAAACTATTTTCAAACACTTTTAAACTTTTTATGTTTCTAAAGTATATCCACACCAATATATTTATATAAGTAAGACTTGAAGGACTTAGGATTGATACCTCGCCTTATTACCTGTTCTTGTTTGATTGGGGTCTAGGGGATAATGTTATCTGTCCGACTGTCGTTGAATTCTTAGTTATATATTGTATGTATTTGTGTTGGATATGAATACCTTTGTTTACTCCAATATTTATGAGTATCCAAGAACGACTACAACATGTCAGTTAACTATAATAGTTATAGTTAAGGTTTACCACTCCTCGCTACCATGCTATTATGAGTCGCTACATGTTAAGTACTATACAGGAAGAATACTGTAACAGAAGAATACTAAATACATTATACCGAGAAGCATACTATACACTAATACAAGAGAACATACTAATACAAAATGTGATGCTATCTTTCTACATACGGTACTTTACTACGCCTCCACCGTGTAACCTTAGTCTCCTGGAGGGATAGCGGACTCTATGTGTATAGATCTATACAGGGCGGACACTTACACATCCTGACTGCTAGCTACAGTCCGAGCCGTCTAGGCCCAAGGATGATAACATGCTACCACACTACATATGACCTGGAGGGTCATGATACATTCAATCGCCTATCCGCATGGTTACATACGTATTCACATTCAGAACCCTAATCTATCAAGTTACGAATTGTAGGTAAAGTAGACTCCCCGAGGTGTATTAAATACATATCGCTACCTAGAGTCTGCGGTTAATTACCATCCAATCAGCAGTAACACTGCTAGAAGAATACATTATCTTCCCATTTACTTTGTTCAAATGAAGTCCAAATTATATTTTTATAATTATGAGTCTAATTGAGAAAAATTTTACACACTCAAAGGATCAAACTTACAAGTAACCAAGTCTTGGAAGAAGACTACGTTTATTAGAAAATATAGGATTTTCTAGAGATTCAAACTATTTTCAAACTTAATAACAACTTTCATGTTATACGATTGTAAACATTTTTGTACGAGCAATGACACTAAATTCTTATGAACTCACCAGCTTTATGCTGATACTCGTATTCAAAATAACTTGTATTCTCAGGTCGGCAATAGACAGGTACAAATGCAGTTTTGAGAAGACAGAGCGCATACAAGACTCCTATTTATTTTTTATTATACTTTTTCGTGTCTAACAAACTATACAGAACACGCTTGTATTACAATTATTATATAAATGCAATGGATGTTGTTGCTTGCTTTTACTATTGTGCATTGTTATGATACAGTACATGACGTCCTTCACCCCAGAACGTATTTCGCCGTTCTCGGTTTTGGGGTGTGACAGATTGGTATCAGAGCAATGTTTATAGTGAATCAAGTATATGGACCCATAAAAGATATACGAACTATAAACACTTCGGGACTAAAACACTCTGACCAAGAATATATACTTTTAAATACTAAAATATTTAACTAAGTATATATATACACATCCATTAATACAAAGGATCAGTATCATACTAGAACAAAACAAAAGTATTAAGATTGTTGTGACAACCCGAAAAACTTCTCGCATGCACTCTTCAATTCTTTCCAATATTAGACTTATTTTACTATATAGTAGTACCCTTTAGAGTCTAATGAAGCGTTCTAAATGTGATATAATCATGGTAGGAGTGTTAAAAAGGGTTAACTCGAAGTGTAGGAATCAAAACCAGGCCAAACACTCCAACACATGGAGTGTGCGGCTACACACTTGAGTGTGCGGCCACACACTCTTGTTTGCGGCCTCACACCTTCCCAACCGCACACTCCACCTATGTATGCCACACTTAGATCATTCTTGAACACTTCCTTCACTTCTTCAAGCATAGAACACGAAAATCCTCTCAAGTATCATCCATTCTCTTTGAAGATCTTCATAAAAGGTACCAAGAACACCAAGAACACCAAGATCACCATCTGGCAGCACACATGGCCGCACACAGGGCCGCACACACTTCTGACAGCACACCAGGCCGCACACATGTGCTGGCCGCACACATGGCCGCACACATGTGCTGGCAGCACACCTGGCCACACACATGGCCGCACACACACATATAGTGTGTATTTTGGCCATACACTCTCTAGTATAGCCTTTTAACCCTTCGTAAAATCATTTATGGTTGTAACACTTCAATATAAGTGTTTACTAGTCCCTAAGGTGGTCCCAATTCGTTAATTAGTTGTTCATAACACTAATTATATTCATATATGTGCCAATATATGCTAAATAGGATTCTCGTGTGTACTCAAGTCACCACTTGATGCTTAGGAACAGATCCAACATTTGTCATCAGAACCACTCACTACAGGTGAGTTCATACCCCTAAAATAACCTTTGAAATGTTTTTAAATGCTTTTATGGGGGGGGGGGGGGGGAATACAAGTGGAACAATTATAGTTATTATATCCATCACATGTGATTAATGACTACCAAACAAATGGTTTACTTACTTTCCAAACTATTTACCAACTGTTTTACCTTAAATTTTCTTACAAACTCTTTCAATGGTCAAATCATGTTACTTAAACTCTTTTAAACTTATACTCTGTGTATCTATATAAATATAGTTATATAAGTAGGATTGAAAGGACTTAGGACTGCTAGTCTACCCTGCTTCCTGTTCTTGTTTGATGTGGTCTTAGGGTATCAAGGTTAGTTATCCGAAGGTCGTTTGAATCTTAGTTATATATTATGTATATGTATATAGATATAAAAGGTTATTTCTTTCATCCAAATCCATGCCCTTGGGTAGCAAGGGCATACAGACATGTTCATACTTTACTAGTAAGCTACCATAGGGGTAGTTTAGAAAGATACTATTACTAGAACAATGAAACATACAATGAGTCAGTTCATACATGAGTCAATACATACTATGATGAGAATCAAACATGAAACAGAGTGAGGAGAAACAAACAATAGACACTATGACGAGAAACAAACATACATGCTAGATAGAGAAGGAACACACAATACAACTAGCACACATATACATCACATATACATTACATATACATTATATATACATAAACACAGTTATGTGAGCCATTAAGCAGGGCATGGCACTACCTGCCATGACTGTTTTTGTATCAGAATCTCCTTAATTGGGGAGCGTATGAGTTTGTGTATAGATCTATACTGGATTGACTATCCTACACCATGCTGCTCGCTACAGTGGGACTTGCAAGTCTACGGGTGCCAAACGTCATTTTTGTGGCATCTTACATTGTCACTTTACTATTAAGTTGGTAGCAAGATACAGGCCGATCACATGTTACCTTAAAAATATAAAAATGGGCTTAAGGTAATTAGTATAGCAGTAGTTACTTAAAAGTACGTTACAATACTAAAACATTTTCCCTTTACATTTTACTTTGTGATATTCACACGATGCACGGTAATATAGAAACTATATTTTCTGTTAATGATAGTCGGAATTGGGAAAATACACACTTTTACAAGAGATACACACACAGACACTAGACGCCTTGGTAGAAGGCTACTTTTGGTAGGAAACATAGGGTTTTCTAGAGTAGATCAAACAAACACACAACCTTTACAAACCTATACAAAACATCTTACAAATGCTTTCATACAAACTCAGACACTAATATACTTATGAACTCAGCAGCTCCAAAGCTGATAAACTCTTTCAAAATAACTTGTATTCTCAGGTCACCAGTAGACAGGTACAGGTGCCGGATTTTGAGAAGAAGGAGCTCGTTCAAGACTCCTCTATTATTTTGATGTATATAATTTTTGGTGTCTATATAACTTGACAGAACACACTTGTATGAAATTATACTATTAATGCAATGGATGATGTTGTTGCTTGTTTACTACTTTACATTGTTGTGATACTGTACATGATGTCCTCCACCCCAGAATGCTTTCGCCGTTCATCGGTTTTGGGGGTGTGACAATTATTGAACAGCACAATTGGGCTTAGATACGTATAGTCACATCTGGGTGGATATAGCCTGATCAACTACATTTCCTTAGGAGTGACTAGCATGTGCTTAAGAGTGATTGTGATGTTGCAACAAGTCTAAAAACTTACCAACACTACCACAAGAACATTAGAACAAGAATATTTATAGGAGTATTCTGCATTCTACTAACTACATATGTGACAACAAAAAGGGTCGTTATTAGTAGGGAAATAGTTGCTAAGTGGATACACCACAGTTACATGTGACTAAGGCGCGATAGACTTAGAATCTGTGACCTTTGCTTCATCACTTGTTCTTGTTTGATTGTGGATTTAGAGTTAGGGTCACTTATTCGAAGGTCTATCCTGCTTCAGTTACATGTAATTGGTATGCGCTATGAAAGTATTAGGTCGGCTAATAACGATCATCTTATAAGATCCTAGATTAGTGCGTCTATTAACCTTCCTTTCCCCATTCTCGTGTAGATAGCATGGTTGGCTTCCACCATCCCGGCGACCCGTACTATCCAAACCAAGTCATTAGAGGATGACTTGAGGAAGAGTCAGAAGATGATCACCCGATCCTTTTGGATGATCACCGCACAGAAGGCTTTCCGGATAGCTCCGATTCCGAACCAGAAGTCAACAACTTGCTTCCAATAGCTCCGAACCCTAACCCCCGCCCAACATTTCGAGGTCCCACTCCCATGTGGGCAAGAACCTTGAACCAATGGAGCGATGAGCAGGGTCAACCCTTACCTTTCAACGGAGACCGAAGCTTCTACAACATAAGAGAAGGAGGTTCGGCGGACCGAGTCTTGCCCATCATGGTCCGAAGGATTGCTAGGAACATCGAGCAAGGTCAAGCAGCCATTGGCAGAGTTGTAGAAGTTGATGCCAACTCTAACCTTAACATTGTTCGTATCCGCCAACTGGAAGAAGCTATTGATAGGACGAGGAGGACCAATGAGGCTTTGCAGCAATAGCTAGCGGCATCCCGAGCCGAGGTTATGGAACTCCGAGCACGTTAGAGGGCTCATGAACGACATCTTCAGGAAGTTGTGCGCCAACTAGCTGATCTGTGGGTTCGTCCAATGGGTACCCGTCGCCAGTAGAAGATGTCAAATCATCTCACTCTTTCATTTAAGGACTAGCCTTTCCTTTTCTATGTTCGATAGAGCACTTGTCTGTAAACATTCCTAATGTTGAAAGTACTTTACCTAGGCTCCTAGACTGCCAACATTTTCCTTATGGTTTGATGTAAGACCTACTGTTAGGTCACTTTTGCCGAACTCATATTACATCATTAATACTGGTAATACTGGCAGTTACCTACTCTGTTGCTATGACTCTCTCTGATTTTTGGGCTATGTTGATTTAGTCCATGAAACGCTCTTATCATACTTGCAATAGACTCTTACTATTGTCATCATCTCTATGAACTTTCAATAAAAGATTCCTCCTCGCAAGCGCCCGAGCAGAGGCAGACCTGCGACTCAAACCCCACCACTACCGCCTCCTCCTCCGCAGTTCGATCTGGTGCTGTTTCAGACAGCAATGACAGCAGCCATGGCCCAAATGAATTCTGGCGATGCAAGTGGAGCCGGAATGGGCACCAACTCTAGACAAGGTGAAATACACGCACGTACGCAGGGGTGCACTTACAAGGATTTCATGAACTGCAAACCAACATTTTTCAACGGGACCGGAGGGATTCTTGCTCTGTCCCAATGGATCGAAAGAACTAAAGCCGTCTTCGAAATGTGTTCATGTCCCAAAGAAAGCAAAATAAAGTTCGCTGCTGCCACTTTCACTAAAAGGGCCCTGACGTGGTGGAATGGCCACGTCAATTCACTCTCTTTAGTAACAGCCAACGCCATGGGCTGGGACGCTCTAAAGGACCTACTGAGAAGGGAGTACTGCCCTAGAGGTGAGGTTCAGAAGCTTGAGAAGGAACTCTGGAACCTTAAGATGAGGGGGACGAACATAGTGGCTTATACAGCCAGGTTCTGCGACCTGGTAGCTGTGTGTCCTAACATGATCCCTTCTGAAAGCAAGAAAATCGAACGATACATCTGGGGTTTAGAGCCCCTGTATTGAGGAAACGTTCTATCTTCACATCCAGCAACCTTCAACAGCGCCAAGGAGTTGGCCTACAGGTTGATTGATCATGAAACTCCTTCCACTCCATCAACAGCAACAACAACTGCCACTGCACCGCCCAAGACATCCGACAACAAGAGGAAGCGGTGGGACAAAAAGAAGAACAAGAAAGCTCGATCCTCTTCCAAAAACCAACAGATGGTGGCTGTCCATGCTGCCACCACTCCTGCTACCCCTGTACCAGCAAAAACCTATGTTGGAAACCTGCCTAAGTGCCCAAAGTGCCCTTTTCATCATAACGGCCCCTTCCGTGAAATGCACTGCACTAATGGCGACCAAAAGGGCCATACTGCCCGGTTTTGCAGATCTCAACCCAAACCCATTTCTTAGGTCTCTGGTCCGGGAGTCAGCCAGGCCTGTTATGGCTGTCGTGAAGTGGGGCATTTCTAGAAAAACTGCCCAAAAGCTGGAAATGAGGGAGGAATGGGGAAACAACTTGCTATTGGCCACAATGAAGCAGTAGCAGACCCCACAGTAGTCACGGGTACGTTCCTTCTCAACAACTCTTATGCTTGTATCTTATTCGATAGTGGAGCAGAAAGAAGCTTTATAAACCAAAACTTTAAACACTCACTTAAGCAATCCCCACAACAACTAAAAGAAACATTCGTCGTAGAAATGGCTAACAGAAAGACAGAGAGTTCTAACAAGATCTACCTAGGCTGTACCCTCACGCTAGATGATCATTCGTTCCCAATCGACCTCATACCAGTATTGATCAAGAGCTTCAATGTCATTGTGGGCATAGACTGGTTGAGTCTCCATCCTGCTGATATCCTGTGTTTCGACAAAGCAATCCGTCTAAACCTACCTAATAACAAAACCCTGTTAATCTACGGGGACAAACCCAATACGAGCCTTCGCATCATCTCGAGTATTCAAGCCCAGAAGTACTTACGCAAGGAATATCGCACATTCCTTGCACACGTTGTCAACACGAGCCAGAAAACGAAAGATCTAAAAGACATCCCCGTCGTATGCGACTTCCCTGACATCTTTCCAGAGGAGCTATCAGGTTTACCTCCTAAACGTCAGGTTGAGTTCAGAATCGATCTAATTCTAGGAGCTACCCCCGTAGCCAAATCGCCCTATCATCTAGCGCCTGCTGAGATGCAAGAACTGTCCAGTCAACTTAACGAGCTGCTCAGCAAGGGCTTTATAAGACCGAGCTTCTCACCATGGGGAGCACCGGTCGTGTTCGTGAAGAAGAAGGACGGATCGTTCCGTATGTGCATCGATTATAGGGAGCTCAACAAACTCACGGTCAAGAATCGTTACCCTCTTCCCCGTATAGACGATTTATTTGACCAACTGCAAGGGGCGAGTTACTTCTCCAAGATTGATCTAAGGTCCGGGTATCATCAATTGTGAGTGCTTGAGGAGGACATCCCGAAAACAGCTTTTCGAACTCATTACGGACACTACGAGTTCATAGTGATGCCCTTCGGACTGACCAATGCACCCGCAGTATTCATGGACTTAATGAATAGGGTGTGTCGTCCTTACTTAGATCAGTTCGTCATCGTCTTCATTGATGACATACTTTTCTACTCTCAGAGTAAGGAGGAGCATAGCGATCATCTACGACGAGTCCTAGAAACCCTGCGATCGAAGAAGTTATATGCGAAGTTCTCTAAGTGAGAATTCTGGATCCGAAGAGTCGAATTATTAGGACACGTGGTTAGCGAGGAAGGAATCCACATGGACCCATCCAAGAGTAAAGCTATCGAGAACTGGTTAGCACCGAAGATGCCTACAGAAATTCGTCAATTTCTTGGTCTCGCTGGCTACTACCGCAGATTCATTCAGAACTTCTCTAGGATCGCGAAACCCCTTACCACGTTGACCCAGAAGGGCATGACCTTTGACTGGGGAGAGAAACAGGAGAAAGCATGCCAGACCTTGAAACGAGCCTTATGAACCGCACCAATACTGTCCCTCCCCGAGGGGACAAAATATTTTGTAGTATACTGCGATGCGTCTAAGCAGGGGCTTGGTTGTGTCCTGATGCAAAGAGGTAAGGTCATCGCCTATGCCTCGAGGCAGCTAAAGACACATGAGGTTAACTACACCACACACGACCTCGAATTAGGAGCGGTTGTATTCGCTCTAAAGATCTGGAGACATTACCTGTATGGTACGAAGATCACGATATACACTGACCATAAAAGCCTCCAATACATACTGAACCAGACGGAGCTCAATATGAGACAACGACGGTGGGTCGAGCTACTCAATGATTACGACTGCGAGATTCGTTATCACCCGGGAAAAGCTAATGTAGTAGCAGATGCCCTAAGCCGAAAGGAATATTCTGGTCGAAGAGTCAAGTCATTAACAATGACTATCCATTCGCATCTATCCGCACAGATTAAGGAGGCTCAGCTCGAAGCTTTGAAGCCTGAGAATGTGGCGGGAGAATCCCTATGTGGAATGGATAAGAACTTAGAGGTCAAGGGTGACGGAGCCTTATATCTCATGGACCGAATATGGACACCGCGACATGGTGGCTTCAGAGACTTGGTCATGAAGGAAGCCCACAACACTCGGTATTCCGTGCACCCAGGTTCAGAGAAGATGTATCTGGACCTTGAAAAGTCTTATTGGTGCCCTAACATGAAAACAGAGATTGCTACCTTCGTGAGTAAATGCCTTACTTGCACGAAGGTCAAGGTAGAATACCAAAAGCCATCAGGGTTATTACAGCAACCGGAGATACCCGAATGGAAGTGGGAGCGGATCACTATGGATTTCATAACCAAGCTACCCAAGACAAAAGGCGGGCTTGATACCATATGGGTCATTATCGACAGATTGACCAAGTCCGTGCACTTCCTACCCATCAAAGAGACAGACAAGATGGAGAAACTCACAAGAACATACATTAAGGAAATCGTACGACTGCGTGGTGTTCCTATATCTATAATCTCCAATAGAGATAGTGGGTTCAGTTCAAGATTTTGGCAATCACTACAAAGCGCCTTAGGGACAAGGCTGGACATGAGTACAACCTACCATCCGCAGACCGACGGACAAAGTGAGAGGACTATCCAAACCCTGGAGGATATGCTGCGAGCCTGTGTGATCGACTTTGGTAAGGCATGGGATACCCACTTACCCCTTGTCGAGTTTTCCTATAACAACAGTTATCACACGAGCATCAAGGCAGCTCCGTTCGAAGCCCTCTATGACCGGAAGTGCAGATCCCCTCTGTGATGGGCTGAGGTGGGTGACACTCAGTTAGCTAAAGGACGAGTTCCTGAAAGCGCTCTCACAGGTCCGGAAATCATTCGAGAGATGACCGATAAGATCATACAAACTCGTGAATGATTAAAAGCTGCTAGAGATCGACAAAAAAGCTACGCAGACAAACGAAGAAAACCTTTGGAATTCCAGGTGGGAGACCGAGTCCTTTTGAAAGTCTCACCCTGGAAAGGAACAATACGCTTTGGAAAGCGTGGAAAGCTGAATCCAAGGTACATAGGGCCTTTTGAGGTTCTCGCCAGAATCGGCCCCATAGCCTACAAACTCAATCTACCCCGCAAGCTCAGTAACATACACTCTACCTTCCACGTCTCGAACTTGAAAAAGTGTCTATCCGACGAGACTCTTGTAATTCAACTAGATGAGATCGAGATCGACGAGAGGCTTAACTTTGTGGAAGAACCTGTGGAGATTATGGACTGAGAGGTCAAACGAAGGAAACAAAGCCGCATCCCAATTGTGAAGGTTCGCTGGAACGCCAAGCAAGGACCGGAGTTCACTTGGGAGCGCGAGGATCAAATGAAACTTAAATATCATCATCTCTTCGCTTAGCTGTGTTGTAATAACTTAGCTGCTTCAATTCTAAATTTCGGGACGAAATTTCCTCTAACGGGGGGATGATGTGACAACCCGAAATTTATTCCGTTGCTATAACCCATTTCCGTTAATAGAATATTTTATTTTATTATTTTTATTAAGATTTCCGTTAACATTTGGGTTAGACAAATCAATTAATGTTTTATTTTATTTTAGTGTCAAAATGGAATAAATAAAAACACGTGTAATACTCCCAAAGTTTTTGGGAAAAAATTTTAGTTTACGACTGAGCCGGGTTACGACCATTTAATCGGGTAAAATTTTAAACTCCGTTTAACGACGGTATGGGGTGGATCCCCACCTGGCCGCCAACTCAGACCCTATATAAGGGTTGAGTGGCCTTCATTTGAGGCTTTCCCCACTCTAGCTTTCTCTCTCTGAACTCTCTCTCTAGAAGTTGGGTTTGGTCAAGAATCACCTCATTCAAGCTCCAAAATCGTAAGTAATCCTCCCTAGCTTGTTGTTTAGCTTTGTATTCATGCAAACTCATGATTTAATCACCCAAACACCTTAAAAACTTGATTTTACGGTTTGGGAACACCTCCCAAAACCGTAAACTCCCATAGAGGGGTTTGAATCCCCAAAATCCCTCCAAAACCCTTCTAATGCTCATCTTTGATTTAGAAACTTACATGCATGAAGTTAGAAACCCAAAATCATGCCTTTAGGAGTGTAAACATGAGTTTACGGTCCATGAACATTCATGAACCATAAACACCAAAACCATAAACACGATAAAGGGTGTTTTGGTGTCCTTAACTCCTTCCTTAGCATGTTTAATGGACTAGAAACTTGTATGATTGAGCTTAGGATCACGAAACACGAAGGAAATAGTGTGCCAAAAAAGGGTTTACGGCCGTAAACCCTAGTGTTTATGATCGTAAACTCCCAAGGAGTGGTCCAAGGACCGCAAACTCCAAGGGAGTGCCCCTTTTGAACCCTAACCACTTCCCAAGGCATGGATTTAACCTTAGAACCCTTCTTAGTGATGCAAGAGACCTTAAAGCACACAAATACACTCCTCCCATGAGTTTACGGTCGTAAACTCATGGGGTAATTGGTCCCATAACCGTAAACTCACCTTGGGTGAGTATCTGAGGAGTAAACTCCATAGTGAGGCCTTACACTCCTTCCTTGCAACCTAATAGCCTCCTAACACTTGACCAAAGCATTTTTCTTCGCATTAGGATGTCTATACTTGTTTAATTAGTGTTTAGTCACTATTTACATGTAAACATATGTCTTCATATGTTTCTAGGGTCATAGAGTGTGTTCAAGTCTTCAGTTGACACCTATCATCCTACTTGACATTCCGTCCACTCCACTCGCTGCAGGTGAGTTCATACCCCTTAATTAACCTTTCAATTGTTTTTAAATGCTTTTATGGGGGGGATACAAGTTGAATCGAACAATTTATAGTATCAATCACATGTGATTTGTATCTTACAATCAAAAAGGGATTTCTATACTTTTAACCGTTTGCCTTCAAAAGTTGTTTTCAATGTTATTCAAACTCATTTTTCTGTAAATTTGTTATAAAAACTATTTTCAAACTCTTTTAAACTTTTTATATTTCTAAAATATATCCACACCAATATATTTATATAAGTAAGACTTGAAGGACTTAGGACTGATAGCTCGCCTTATCACCTGTTCTTGTTTGATTGGGGTCTTAGGGATAATGTTATCTATCCGACTGTTGTTGAATTCTTAGTTATATATTGTATGTATTTGTGTTGGATATGAATACCTTCGTTTACTCCAATATTTATGAGTATCCAAGAACGACTACAACATGTCAGTTAACTATAATAGGTATAGTTAAGGTTTACCACTCCTCGCTACCATTACTATGATACTTACCACCGTTAGTGCTGTTATGAGTCGCTACATGTTAAGTACTATACAGGAAGAATACTATATGCTATAATAGAAGAATACTACATACATTATACCGAGAAGCACGCTATACACTAATACAAGAGAACATACTAATACAGAATGTGATGCAATATTTCTACATACGACACTTTATTGTGCCTCCACCGTGTAACCTTAGTCTCCTGGAGGGAGAGCGGACTCTATGTGTATAGATATATACAGGGCGGACACTTACACATCCCGACTGCTAGCTACAGTCTGAGCCGTGTAGTCCCAGGGATGATAACATGCTACCACACTACATATGACCTGGAGGGTCATGATACATTCAATCGCCTATCCGCATGGTTACATACGTATTCACATTCGGAACCCTAATCTAACAAGTTACGAATTGTAGGTAAAGTAGACTCCCCGAGGTGTATTAAATACATATCGCTACCTAGAGTCTGCGGTTAATTACCATCCAATCGGCAGTAACACTGCTAGAATAATACATTATCTTGCCATTTACTTTGTTCAAATGAAGTCCAAATTATATTTTTATAATTATGAGTCTAATTGAGAAAACTTTTACACACTCAAAGGATCAAACTTACAAGTAACCAAGTCTTTGTAGAGGACTACTTTTATTAGAAAATATAGGATTTTCTAGAGATTCACACTATTTTCAAACATAATAACAACTTTCACGTTATACGATTGTAAACATTTTTGTACGAGCAATGACACTAAATTCGTACGAACTCACCAGCTTTATGCTGATACTCGTATTCAAAATAACTTGTATTCTCAAGTCGGCAATAGACAGGTACAAATGCAGTTTTTGAGAAGACAGAGCGCATACAAGACTCCTCTTTATTTTTTATTATACTTTTTGGTGTCTAACAAACTGTACAGAACACGCTTGAATTACAATTATTATATAAATGCAATGGACGTTGTTGCTTTCTTTTACTATTATGCATTGTTATGATACTGTACGTGACGTCCTCCACCCCAGAACGCATTCCGCCGTTCTAGGTTTTGGGGTATGACATAATCCAACAGTTTTAACGCATAGAGGGTGAAGAATATGGAAAGACATGAGTTACATGGTGTAACCCTAATAGCCAAAATATATAAGGACCTCATGGCTCAAGAAATTGGCACTAGTGTGTGTACACATGAGGGCTAGCCGATTTGAGCTTAGGAACCTTTTCTCTCAAGTTATTCCAAGATGTTGGTGATATTGTTTGAACCATTTGAGGTCTCACAATTGAGGCACTAGGATCTTAAGCTCCATGGAATCAAGCTACATGAAAAGGTATGTCTTCTAACTTGTTTATATTACCTGAGTATCAATGATTGTATGCTAGTTAGGGTAATACCTTGGCAAGTTCAAGTTTGCATGTATAATAGAGAAAACATAGATCCAAGGTATCTAGGGTTACATGTACACCATAGGAGTGTTAGAATGATCAAAACCCTTTAGATTGGCCATTGTTGGTCTCTGTATGGACTCTGTGAGTCAGTGAGACGACTCGACGAGTCAGTTAGGGTTTTCCCGACTTTTTGACATGCATGGACTCGACGTGTTGTCTGGAAACTAGGCGGTCAACCAGGGTTTTCACGATTTCTTAAATTCTAAAAGGACTCGACGAGTCAGTTGTCACACCCCGAAACCGAAGGCGCAATCGTTCCGGGGCGGAGGTAACGTCATGTTAAGTATCACAACCAATGTACATAGTAAGGAAAGTAAACAACCATTGCATTACATATGAAAATTTACATTTGTTTAAAAGTAAAGTGTTACAAGTGTTAAACATATGTATATATGAACAAAAGCTAAGACGACTCTTCTATACGCTCCGTCTTTTCCAAAAGATCGTGGGGTACCTGTCTAATGCGGACCTAAGAATACAAGCAGTTTGAAAATCAGCATAAAGCTGGTGAGTTCATAAGTGGTTCGTTTTCTGAAAATGAACAAGTTTCCTTTGGTTTTTCTAAAAATGTTGTTAACCAAGAAAATCCCATATTTTCTTATAGGTAAAGTTTAGTTATCCGTTTGTTACACAAATCTGGTTATGAACAGTTCAGTTATCCCAGGAAAAACCCTTATTTTCCTAAAAGTTGGTTACCAATCCGAAATGAAATGTACACGTATCTACCATACTTGCAGTGTTAAGAGATGTATTCTGAAAACTTGGTTGTTCTTGTAAAGTACATTAGTTTTAACACGTATATAAAACTAATAAATAGGAAGTAAACCGATTTCTAAGTTCATTATTACTAACAAGTAAATCTCTGTTATCCAAATTACGAGTTCCATAACCATACGATAGACTAGATATGGCAACAAGAAGTCCAATATCATTTTATGACTTTCGTCACCCTTGCACCTTTCGGTTCGACTGTAGCTAGCAGTCAGGTGCGGGGTAGTCAGCCCCGTATAGATCTATACACTCAAGTCACACTCTCCCTCCAGGAGATTCTGGATACAGGGGCGGTCCTCCACTCGCGTATCTCTATGGAGTGTTTCCGAGGACGTGTCTCCAATTTTTAAGAATAACAAATTTACAAGTAATTATACGGAATAATCTTGTTACAAACAGTGATCCTCCACTCGCGTATCTCTTTGGAGTGTTACCGAGGACAAATCAAATGTACTAATGTAATGCTTTTAACAGTGATGACATGGTACAAATCATTTGTGACATATAAAACATGACAGTTTATAAAGATTTTCACAAACAGTTTGAAAGCTAACTACATAGGTTAAACGGTTGGTTAATACTGTTTCCATTATTAAAAGCATATGGAATGTGAAACAATTCAAATGATATAATAAGTTTAATTACAAGTTATCCTTGTACTTTTTCTTGTATTCCCCCCTGAAAACATTGAAAACATTGAAAAAGGGTAGGGGTATGAACTCACCAGACGAGGTACGTGTCGGATACGAAGCTAAGTGTCAGTTCGGGGCTTGATAACACGCACGGTTCCTATATAATATGAAGAGATACACAATTGTATCTAATTAGACTTTGAACTACTAAATAGATAAGAATATACACTTCGAGACGCGAAAACGCTTTATTTCAAGTGTTAGGAGTGATCCGGGTAACATCAAAGGATGTGTAGGGCCTAGATAAGGAGTTTACTCTTCAAGAGTAAGCCCTTAGGGGATTTTATGGTCCAATGACCATATCCCCATGAGTTTACGGCCGTAAACTCATGGGTGGTGTGTTCTTGGGTGTTAAATGGTCTTACAATGCACAAAGGAAGGTTCTAGGGTTGATTATATGGCTTAGGAAGTGATCGGGACTTGAATTAACCTTGGAAAAGGAGTTTACGGTCTATGAAGATGCTCTTGATGAGTTTACTACCGTAAAAACATGAGTTTATGGACGTAAACTCATGCTTGCTCATGATTCATGTGATTTGGTGGTTGTAGGTTAAGCATACAAAGTTCTAGGTCCAATTCTAAGCCATACAAGGTGTTAAGGGCACTTTAACACCCTTTGGAGGAGTTTAAGGTCTAAGAAGGGGTGTTTATGGTCCAAGAATGTTCTTCGGCTGTAAACTCAAGTTTGACCCATTTGTGTATGTTTTGGTGCATCTCATGAAGGATTATAAGGTTCTATACTCTCATGGAAGCTTTTAGAGGTGTTTAGGGGGCAAACTAACACCTTAAAATGTGTTTAAGGTCCATGAATTAGGGTTTACGGTCCAAGCATGATCTTGGGCTATAAACTCATGTTCAATCCTCAAATGATAAGATTTTGGGGTCCTAAGCTCATGCATGCAAGTTTCTAAGCCATACCTAAGCACTAGAAGTGATTTGGAGGGGTTTTGGAGCTTCAAAACCCTCTTTAGAGGTGTTCACGGTTTTGGAAGGTGTTCCCAACCGTAAAAACTTGTTCATGGGTGTTTTGAGTGATTCAAACATGAATTTGCATACCAATCAAGTTAAACAACAAGTTAGGATAGATTTCTTACCAATTTGAGGCTTGAAAGGGGGTTTTGGATCAAAATCGGATTTTAGAGAGAAAGTAGTGAGAGAAAGTGTTTTTAAGAGAGAGAAAAAGCTTCAAAGTGATGTCACTCAATCCCTTATATAGGGTTGAGTAAGTGGCCCGATGGAATTCTACCCAATACTGACGTTAAATGGTGCTTTTGGTCGTACCCGATAAATTTGTCGTAATCACGACTTAGATGAAACTAAAAATCTTCCAAACGAATATGGAAAATATTTTAATGTTTATAATGTATCCCGACACTTATGAAACCGAAATAGAAGTCGCAATTAAATTAATTTAACTCAAAAGTTAACGGGACAAATTGAATACAAACGGTTTTATAATGACGGAATAAATTACGGGTTGTCACATTATCCCCCCTTTAGAGGGAATTTCGTCCCGAAATTCAAGATTAAGATACAAATCATGGATTTGGAATGAGATGCGGATATTTTTGCTTCATTGAGTCTTCACGCTCCCAAGTGAACTCGGGTCCCCGCTTGGCATTCCAGCGAACCTTCACTATCGGGATGCGGCTTTGTTTCGTATGTTGGATCTTTCGATCCATGATTTCGATTGGTTGTTCCACAAAGTTCAGGTTTTCATTAATCACGATCTCATCAAGAGGAATCACGAGGGTCTCATCAGATAGACACTTTTTAAGATTAGAGACGTGGAAGATAGGATGGATGTTGCTAAGTTCTTGGGGTAATCGGAGTTTATAGGCTACAGGACCGATCCTGGCTAGGATCTCGAAAGGTTTGATGTACCTCGGGTTAAGTTTCCCGCACTTTCTGAAGCATACCATGCCTTTCCAGGGCGAGACCTTCAACAGGACACGATCTCCAACCTGGAATTCTAGAGGTTTTCGTCGTTTATCGGCGTAATTCTTTTTTCGGTCTCGTGAAGCTTTCAGTCGATCTCGGATTTGGATGATTTTCTTGATGGTTTCGCGGATAATTTCAGGACCAGCGAGAGCACTGTCGGGGAATCGACTCTTGGCTAGCTGCGTGTCCCCTACCTCGGCCCAGCACAGAGGGGATCTGCACTTGCGACCGTAGAGGGCTTCAAACGGGGCAGCCTTGATACTTGTGTTGTAACTGTTGTTATACGAGAACTCGATAAACGGAAAATGTGTGTCCCACGACTTTCCAAAATCGATGATACATGCTCTCAACATGTCTTCCAAGGTTTGAATAGTTCTCTCACTCTGTCCATCTGTCTGAGGATGATATGATGTACTCATATCTAGCTTAGTTCCAAGAGCTTTCTGAAGGGACTGCCAGAACCTTGAGGTAAACCTGCTATCTCAATCGGAGATAATGGACACAGGCACACCGTGTAGTCGAACGACTTCTTGGATGTAGACTCGCGTGAGTCTTTCCATCTTGAATGATTCATTGATCGGAATGAAGTGATCAGATTTTGTCAAATGATCGACAATTACTCAAATGGTATCGTACCCACTCGGAGATTTGGGTAACTTGGTGATGAAATCCATGGTAATCATCTCCCATTTCCATTCAGGTATCTCGGGCTGCTGGAGCAGACCCGAGGGCTTCTGATACTCGACTTTTACCTTGGCGCAAGTCAGACACTTGCCAACAAAAGTAGCGATCTCGGCTTTCATGTTTGGCCTCCAATATTGTCTCTTGAGATCCAGGTACATCTTATCCGAACCCGGGTGAACAGAATATCTAGTCTTGTGTGCTTCCTTCATGACAACTTCCCTGAATCGTCCGAACTTTGGAGTCCAAATTCGGTCCATGAAACAGTAGACTCCGTCACCTCTGATCTCAAGTTTCTTATCCATTCCCCTCAAGGCTTTGCTCGACACGTTCTCTGGTTTGAGGGCTTCCAACTGGGCTTCCCGAATTTGCATGGATAACTGAGAATGGATATACATCGTCAGTGTCTTCACTTTGCGACTTGAACTTTCCTTTCGGCTAAGGGCATCTGCCACCACATTGGCCTTGCCAGGATGGTAGCGGATTTCGCACTCATAGTCACTGAGCAACTCTACCCATCGCCATTGCCTCATGTTTAAGTCCTCTTGATCGAAGATGTGCTGCATGCTCTTATGGTAAATGAAGATCGTGCACTTGGTTCCATAGAGATAATGTCTCCAAATCTTCAGCGCAAAGACTACTGCTCCTAGCTCCAAGTCGTGAGTTGTATAGTTGACTTCATGTGCCTTCAGCTATCTCAAGGCATAAGAAATAATCTTTCCCCTTTGCATAAGCACACATCCTAAACCCTGATTGGACGCATCGCAGTAGACAATGAAGTCCTCCGTCCCTTCGGGCAGGGACAGGATAGGTGCGCTGCACAAGGCTTGCTTTAACGTTTGGAACGTAATTTCTTGCTTTTCTCTCCAACAAAAGGGTACACCTTTCTGTGTTAGAGTGGTTAAGGGTTTGGCGATTCTAGAAAAATTCTGGATAAATCTGCGGTAATAGCCAGCGAGACCCAAGAATTGACGGATTTATGTGGGTGTCTTCGGTGCCGACCAATTCTCTATCGCTTTGATTTTAGACGGGTCCACGTGTATACCTTCCTCGCTTACCACGTGACCAAGGAAAGTTACCTTCTGAATCCAGAATTCACACATGGAAAATTTTGCATACAGCTTTTCCGATCTAAGCGTTTCCAACACTAACCTCAAGTGTTGTTTGTGATCTTCTTCGCTTCGGGAGTAGACAAGTATGTCATCAATGAACATGATGACAAACTTTTCTAAGAACGGACGACACACCCGGTACATCAGGTCCATGAACACAGCCGGTGCATTGGTTAGACCGAAGGGCATCACTACGAACTCGTAGTGTCCATACCGAGTCCTGAAAGCTGTTTTGGAAACATCACTCTCATGAACTCGTAGCTGATGGTACCCTGACCTAAGGTCTATCTTTGAGAAGTAGCTAGCTCCTTGAAGTTGATCGAAGAGATCATCTATTTGAGGAAGAGGATGCCGGTTCTTTACGGTCAACTTATTCAGCTCACGGTAGTCGATGCACATCCGGAAGGATCCATCTTTCTTCTTTACAAACAATACCGGAGCTCCCCAGGGTGAGGAACTCGGTCTGCTGAACCCTTTGCTGAGTAGCTCGTTGAGTTGGCTGCATAACTCCTGCATTTCTGCTGGAGTTAAGTGATACGGAGATTTAGCTACGGGGGTAGCTCCAGGAATTAGGTCGATGCGAAACTCAACTTGACATTCAGGAGGAATTCCCGGGAGTTCTTCAGGAAAAACATCAGGAAAGTTACAGACTTTGGGGATGCTCTCGAGGTCTTTAACTTCCTGTTTCTCATTGATTACATGGGCTAGGAATGCATGGCACTCCTTTTGTAGAAGCTTTTGAGCTTTGATGCAGGAAATGATGCGAAGATTGGAGCTAAGCTTATCGCCATAGATCATGAGGGTTTGACCCGAGGGGAGATTGAGACGGATGACTTTTTCGTAGCAAAGGATATCAGCACGATTGGGACTTAACCAATCCATGCCAATGATCACATCAAAGCTCTTTATGGACACTGGCATAAGATCAATGGGAAATGAATGATTGTTCAGGGTAAGGGTACAGCCTATGAATATATCGCTAGCGCTTTCTTTCTCACCGTTGGCCATCTCGACGGTAAATGTTTCGGTTAATTGTTGGGGATTATGTTTAAGGTTATGTTTGAATGAATGGCTAACAAAACTACGTTCCGTACCAGAATCGAAAAGGATACTAGCATAAGAGTTGTCGAGAAGGAACGTACCCGAGACAACGGTGGGATCGGCGACTACCTCCTCTCGTCCTAAAGCTAGGACTCTCCCAGTGTTACCAGCTGTTGCCGCCTTGGGGCAGTTCCTCTTAAAATGTCCGACTTCGCCACATTCATAGCAGGCCTGACCGACACCCGCTCTGGAATATTGATTTGCTGATTGGGCTGGTGCTTTGCAGAATCGAATCGTATGCCCCTTTTTACCACAGTTGGAGCATGACAGTTCACGGCAGGGGCCGGGGTTATGGTGGTATTTACACTTGTCACATAGGGGAAGGTTACCAGCATACCTACTAGTAGGTGTCTAAGTTGTGGATCCGACAGCAGAAGCAGCAACAGGGATAGTAGCAGCGTGGACTGCTACAGTTTGCTGCTTCTTTGAGGATTCCTGAGAAGGCTGGCTCTTCTTCTTCCAAAACTTTCTTTTCTCACCACTCGTCTTGGTCGGTTTAGGAGTGGTGGTTGCTTCCCCAAGGTCATCACTATGATCAATCAAGGTTTGCGCTAAGCTTTTGGCGTTGTCGAAAGTGTCTGGCTTTGCAGCTAAAACATTCCCTTTGGTTGGCTGGGTCAGCCCCCAGATAAATCTTTCAATCTTTTTACTTTCCTAGGTAACCATTCCCGGACAGAGAAGCGCTAGGTCTTCGAATCTAGAGGTGTAAGTGGCGAGGTCGGAACCCTTCATCTTTAGATTCCAAAGTTCATGCTCTAATTTCTGTATTTCGCCCCGCGGGCAGTACTCAGCAAGTAGAAGATCCTTCATGGCCTCCCAATCCATAGCATTTGCTACAGGTAAGGTTAAGGATTTGACTCGGCCGTTCCACCAAGTCAAGGCTTTATCGGTGAAAGTGCAGGCAACGAACTTCACCTTATCAGCTTCCAAACAAACACAGATTTCGAAAATAGATTCGATTTTCTCGAACCATCGGGTTAGGGAAATGACACCTCCAGTGCCATCGAAGGATGTGGGTTTCGCATTCATAAAGTCTTTATAGGAACACTCCTTCCGATGTCCCTGGCTACCTTCTTGGTTTTGAGGTTGGGTACCACCTCCTGGACCACCGGAGCCACCGGGGTTCATTTGAGACATGGCGGCTGCTACTGCGGCAGTAACAGCTGCCTGGAGCATCATAGGATCAAATTGGGGAGGAGGTGGTGGCGGAGGAGGATTGTTGTTCTTTGAGCTGGGTCTCTTTCTTGGAGGCATCTTGATCTAAAAAGATCAGGAAGGAGAGGATGGTAAGTCTTCTGAATTGAATCAAGAGATATGACAGATATATAATTATATTAAGCGATAAAGCAGGAAAGAGTTATCAAAGCAGATAAACTATCGCTAAAAGAATGATTGAGGAGCAACGCTGAAATGAGGATTTTCATAACGAAACTGGCTCTAGAAATACTCCCATAGTATTTCATGATTCGTTGCGACGACGGTTCGTTGTTTGGGTATTGGGTAAGTTTTAGGCATGCTGAACTGATGGGTTTTGGACATAAGAACTTTACCTATGTGCACATACAACCCTATAGCTTGGATCTAGGTTTCACTAATTGAACATGCAACATATCCAAGACTTTCATGGCTAGATCTAATGTAAACTAACAATTAAAACATATGAAATAGATCTAGAATAATACCTTGAGTTACTTGCTTGAAAACCTTCTTCTTCTTGGAGCTTAGAGTCACAAATGTCACTCCTCTAATGGATTACAAACACCAACTAGCAAGAAGATCATTTGAGAGAGATAGGAAGAGGGAAATCGGCTCTAAGGTTACTCCAATCACAAGGGTGGCCGATTTCCTCAACCCTATGGGTCTATTTATACTGTGAGCTCCTAGGGTTTCACCTTAAAACCCTAATTGGATAACTTAGCCTCAAAGCAATCCAAATCCTCTTCCAGATAGGGCCTTAGACGATTTCTAGGTTATCCACATCCCTAAAATCATCCAACCCATATCCATAAGGGTTCTTGGCTCAAAATACAACTTTCACACATTTGACAGTTTATACCCCTTTATTCAATTAATCTCTTTAAGTCACTAAATTAATTCCTAATTAATTGATGACTTATATTAATCAAATAATATTATTATTCTTTTAACATATCATTCTTATAATACATTAATAATAATATCACTTCTCTCTAAATCACCCTATCAAGTTGCTATGGTGAAGGCAACCCAAAAGGACCATGCACAATCGGGTCAAGTACTTACCAAATATAGTTACAGCCTTAGACAGTAATCCAACAGTCTCCCACTTGGATAAGTCTAGTAACTATAAACGAAAACACAATCCGATTAGCAATCGTAGCTCTCAAAGACGCTGTCAAATCTGATCATATCAGTAACCTGTCCTTTAGATAAGGGATTGTACAGTCCTCTGTTTTGATATCGTGTAGACGATTTCATGAAACATTGTCATACTCATTGTCCAAAAACTATTTTTCTCGATATCAGATTTATTTAACATAGAACTTAATTGAACACATCAATTCAGTCCTGAGTGGGCCCGGCACATAAGTCAAATCAAATTATCGAGTGGCCGTGATATCGCTTTTACCCTCTTAGAATAAAAGTAACAGATAAACTTCGACTTATATGCATTTACTTATCGACTAATCAATTATACACAACAATGCATTTTATGACATCACTTTACTGATGCGGTTTCGCATTATCAATGTACAACCAATTAGTAAATAATAAACCATATATCTAGGTTTTAAGACCATGTGATATTATCGTCTTGCGATCACTCCAAAGTGATTCCAGCAAGCGCGGGTTTATTCCAATGCTCAAAACTTGTTCATAAGCACTCATGAACGTTGCAGCATACCTTTGCTATGTCTAATACCATTTAGACAATCTACACACCAATTCATGACAATCTTCATTCATACCTACTTCCAACATATGAACGATTGTGGACTCTTCGAATAATTCGATTATTCTTAACAAACTCAATTATTCTAGAAGTCAAAACATGCAAAGTGAAACAATAGCTAAACAATTAACATAAGACAGTAACATTACTTATAAATAATACTCCTTTATTCAATCATCAAATGTCAATTATATTTATCTATTATACGTTTCTAATACTATCTAATCTATACTAATATCATCCTTCAACCCAATACTCCTAGCATGCTGCAAGTGCTTAACCATGCTCAGTCCCTTCGTAAGAGGATCTATTGGGTTATCTTCTGATAATATCCTCTTAACCACGAGTTGTCCTTCTTCTACTCGATGTCTAATAAAGTGATATTTTCTGTCGATATGCCGAGATCTACCATGATCCCTCGGTTCCTTGGTCAAGGCAACCGCTCCTTCATTATCATAGAAAATTTCCATGGGCTCCTTTATGGTAAGCACAACTCCAAGATCGCCAATGAAGTTCCTCAACCATATTGCCTCCTTTGACGCTTCGCTCGCTGCAATGTACTCTGATTCGTACGTTGAATCAGCTACAGTTTCCTGTCTGGAACTTTTCCAAGTTACTGCTCCTCCATTAAGGGTAAAGACTCATCCCGACTGCAAACGGTAGTATTGGCTGTCGGTCTGGAAACTGGTGTCACTATACCCTCGCACCTTTAAGTCATCACTCCCTCCGAGGACTAGAAACCATTCCTTGGTCCTCCGAAGGTACTTAAGGATGTTCTTGACCGCAATCCAATGCGCTCTACCAGGATTCCCTTGATATCTACTGACCATGCTTAAAGCAAAGGCCACATCAGGTCGAGTATAAGTCATAGCATACATGATCGAGCCAACTGCGGAAGCGCAAGGTACTCGGCTCATCTCAGCTATCTCGGCTTCGGTACTCGGAATTTGAGTCTTACTTAACTTGGTATTACTCTGTATCGGTAGTTCTCCCTTTTTCGAGTTTTCCATACTAAAACGTTTTAGTACCTTATCTAAGTAAGTATTCTAACTAAGTCGTATTAGTCTCTTACTTCTTTCTCTCACTATCCTTATTCCCAAAATATAGGAAGCCTCTCTGAGGTCCTTCATAGCGAAACACTTCCCGAGCCAGGACTTTACCTCCTACAGAGTCGGGATGTCGTTTCCTATGAGCATTATGTCATCGACATACAAAACGAGAAAGCTAACTATGCTCCCACTGGCTTTGACATATACACATGATTCATCTTCGCTTCGTACAAATCCAAACTCTTTGACTTTCTCATCAAAGCAAAGATTCCATCTGCGAGATGCTTGCTTAAGTCCATAAATGGACTTCTCAAGCTTGCACACTCTATTTGGATGCTTCGGATCGACAAAACCTTCTGGCTAAGCCATGTAAACATCCTCAGCAAGCTTCCCATTAAGGAAAGCGGTCTTGACATCCATTTGCCATATCTCATAATCATGAAATGCAGCAATAGCTAGCATCACCCTAATAGATTTAATCTTCGCAACTGGTAAGAAGGTCTCATCATAGTCAACTCCGGGAGTTTGAGTAAAGCCCTTCGCAACCAATCACGCCTTGTACGTGTGCACATTTCCATCCATGTCGGTCTTCTTCTTGAAGATCCATTTTCACCCAACCGTCTTACGTCCGGGCACATTGTCAACCAAATTTCAAACTTGGTTGTCATACATGGAATGAATCTCACTGTCCATTGCCTCTTTCCATTTTTTCAGACTCCGGGCCTGCCATGGCTTCCTTATAGCAATTAGGTTCATCTAGATTTATTAGTGTACTATCACTAATGTACGTGTCCCCTTCGGTAGTAATATGAAAACCATACAACTGGGGTTGAACTCTAACTATTTCGGAACGTCTAAGAGGTAACGACTCGTCAATTGGTTCAACCGGAGTTTCCTCCTCAGGTTGAACGCCAGCGGTAGAGGTTCCTTCATCACTCGGCTCTTGAATCTCTTCAAGATCGATCTGCCTCCCACTGTCTCCTTGGCTTATGAGTTCTCTCTCTCGGAAAACCCCTCTCCTCGCAACGAAGACAACATTGTCACTTGGTCTATAGAAGAGATATCCAAAGGATTTTTGTGGGTAGCCGATGAAAATACATCGCTCACTACAAGGTTCGAGCTTGTCATGAGTTTCTCGTTTTACGAAAACTTCACAACCCCAAACCTTGATATGTGCCAACGAGGGAGCTTTCCCTATCCACATCTCGTGGGGTGTTTTGGTAACCTTCTTTGTACGGACTCGGTTAAGGATATGGGCAGCAGTCTCTAAGGCATACCCCCAAAATGAGATAGGTAGTGAATCACGACTCATCATAGAACGAACCATGTCCAACAAGGTTCGATTGCGCCTTTCTGCCACACCATTTAACTGTGGTGTCCTAAGTGGCGTCAATTGCGAAACTATTCCACATTCCTTGAGATAGTCGTGGAATTCAAGACTTAGGTACTCTCCTCCTCGATCGGATCGAAGCATCTTGATTTCCTGCCCAATTGATTCTCCACTTCATTCTTGAACTCTTTGAACTTTTCAAACGTTTCAGACTTGTGTTTGATTAAGTAAATATATCCATATCTACTATAATCATCGGTGAAAGTCATGTAGAAGCAGTTTCTATCTTTTGTGGTGGATCTAAAGGGCCCACATACATCGGTATGTATGAGATCCAATAAACCCTCACCCCTCTCACAAGTGCCAATGAAGGGTGACTTGGTGATCTTTCCAAGTAAACAAGATTCGCACGTGTCATCTTCCCTAAGGTCGAATGACTCCAACACTCCATCCTTTTGGAGTTGGGCTATGCACTTCTTGTTGACATGTCCAAGACGACAATGCCACAAATATGCTTTATCCATACTATTGGAAGAATCTATGCACAACATATCATTTCCTAGGTTATCTACAACCATAACAGTTTCATAAATTCCATTACAAGGCATTGCTTCAAAGTATAGAACACCATTTACATAATAATTAATAGAACCATTCCTATTATTAAACGAGTATCTAAATCCTTGTCTAAACAAACCATGAAATGAAATGATGTTTCTTTCCATATTTGGCGAGTAGCAACAATTATTTAAATCTAGACCTAATCCATTACTAAGCACTAAAGAATATACTCCAATCTTGGTGACAGGCGACGATCTTCTGTTTCCCATGATTAGATTTATTCTTCCTTGCTCCACATCTCTATCTCTTCTTAGTCCCTACAAATCAGAACAAATGTGGTAACCACATCCTGTATCAAGAACCCAAGAAATAGTGTGAGATGAATTACTAGATTTAATTGTGTATATACCTGCAAAAGATGGCTTGATCTTTCCATCCTTGATGGCTTGCAGATATTCCAGGCAGCTTCTCTTCCAATGCCCTATCTTGTGGCAATGATGGCACTTTGCCTCCTTCGGGTTAGGGTTGGGATTAGCAGGATCAACTTTGGTCCCACTAGAAGAGGAACCATCTTGGGACTTTCCCTTGTGGTGGCTTTTTAATGGAGCCTTCCTCCTCTTGCCCCTTCCCTGCCCTATAGCCAAAACAGGATCAGTGGTTGGTGCGGGAGTTGGAGCAATAGACTTGTCCTTTAGGTTGCTCTCAGCAGTCCTTAGGAGTCCTTGGAGTTTGCTTAGGGTGACCTCTTCCTTGTTCATGTGGTAGGTCATCCTAAATTGGTTGTAGCATGAAGGCAAGGAATGAAGAACAATGTCGATGGCCAAATCCTCCCCAAAGTTAACATTTAACTTGTGAAGATTATCAACATATCGTTGCATCTTTTGCAAGTGCACAGTCAATGATTCTCCATTTCCCATCTTAGCGGTGATCATGTTAGTGATGATCTCGTAGCGCTCTTGCCTCGCGCTTTGGTGGTACCTCTCCATGAAGTCTTGATGCATTTCATACGGATACATGTCCTCATAGGACTTTTGGAATTCTTGGTTCATAGTGGCTATCATGATGCAATGGACTTTCGTTGCATCACATTCCTGTGTCTCAAAGACAGCCATCTCTCCAGGATTAGAGATTTCCGGGTTGACCTTCTTGAGCTTTTCGTCGAGGACATACTCTTTGTCCTCGTAGCGTGCAATGGTGCGAATGTATCTTATCCATTTGCTAAAGTTCGTACCATCGAAGGTCACCTTTTGGCAAAGACTCATTAACGTGAATGAGTTAACAGCAGTGTTGTTTGCGTTCGACATCTACAAATAGAAAGGACAAAGTTTTATTAGAATTTGGATCCCTAATTAAACACCCAAAATGAAAAATTAGGGCTAGGACCAAACAACATTATTTACATATTAGAAAAGGGATGTCGTAATCCAATCATGCAAATAATATGGAGGTAAGTGAATGACAATTCACTAATTCTTCACCATGAAAACATAATCTTAAGTTTTATTGAGAATTCCTAAATTTTAGAGATTCATTGAACTCTTCAATGGCATGTTTAAATCTCGATATGCCCCTCTAGCTTGTGACTGGGTTACCGAGGATCACAAAGCGGGTGTGAATTACCATGCAAATCTACATGGTGGCTTCATTGTTACAATCATTTATTTGATGTGCCAGTAAACCACACACGCTCCATCGAACTATGATAAACAATGAATCACCATTTGCCGCCATTGCTTAGAACCAATTAGTGTGCCGGTAAACCACACACGCTCCACTAACTGCTTAGCAAGGGTGCAAAGTGCAATTTCATGGGATTGCATCAATTCACTTTTCCTAAAGTAAGTAAGATTGGGAATTTTTGTAAAATAGTTTAGTTACTTAATAGATTCATTATACTTATTAATGAGGAGAGAGTTGCCCTATCCTACCCGTTCGACTAACGACCCTCCACCGGTCAAGCAAGCGGTGGGTGTGAGTGTACACTCATTAAGCGTCATTTTATAGGCAGCAACCTTATACCCACCTTATAGACCGACTTCGTGAATGAGACCTACTAACGGTAAGACTAACATTTTAATTTTACTTATATATTTATTAATCTTTTAATAATATAATAGTATAGGGTTGAATTTTAAACTTGTAAAACTCTAGAGTTTGAAATTTAAATTCTTCTAAATTAAACTATTAATCACAAAATTCAAATTTCAAAACTTCGGGATAAAATTGAATTTTTCAAAACAATAGGGATCAAATAACAAATAATTCAAATTAAACAATTAATTTCATAATTATCTATATTTGACCTAGTCTAATTTTAGTCATTAGATAATTACCAAATAATCTTAAATAGTCCAATATTTATCATATAAATAATTAATATTTAAAAGATTTGAAATTATCTATATTTATGTCAAGGATAATCATTCAATTAAGACAAAATTACAAAAATGGTCCCTGTGGTTTACTAAAAGTCACAAACTCAACCCCTATAATTTTTTTTATGCAAATGGTCCTTGTGGTTTGCAAAACTTGCAAGGATGGCCCTTTTTACTAACTCCGTTAAAATACTGTCGTTAGTGCATCCAATGTGGGGGTATTTTAGTCTTTTCAAGTATAAGAGGGACTAAATTTGTTACATTTAGCAAATCAAAAGGACCATTTTTGTTATTTTTCTTAAAAAGTAAAGGAACTAAGGTGGTAAGGGTCGAACTCACGACCTCCACTTCCTATGCATATACTTTAACCAAATGAGCCGATCAATCCCATGTTTTTGCTTCCTAAAACTAATTTATATACTAAGAAAACCGTTAAAACATAAATAATAAAAATATCCAAAAACATATTTTTACGTGATTTTTTTAATAAAACAAATATATTTTTTCGTATTGTAAAAAAATATATACAAATAAAGTTTTATGTTTTTTTTATGTATTTTGCTTTGTAAAATATATTTTTTATATATTTAAAAATATATTTTCCGGCAAAAAAAAACAAGTAATGTCTTTTTTATACATGTTTTTTAAACCGAAAAATAGTATTTAGAAAACCTAATGGGCCAATACAAAAACTTATTCGACCGATTTTGTATTCCAATACAATGTAATAACATATTATATAAAACGTATTCTTTAAATACATATAAAAGCATATTTACATAAAAATAAAAATAAGTTAACAATATAAAATTATTATTTTTATTAATTTATTCAAGTTCTGGTTTGGAAAGAACTTCTTTGACCAAATTAAAACAAGACAATACATATTAAAAAAAAGTTTTTTATGTATTTTTTAAACCGAAAAACGGTTTTTAGAAAATCGATTGGGCCAATACAAAAACTTATTTGACCGATTTTGTATTCCAGTACAACGTAATAACATATTATATAAAAACGTATATATTTAATTACATAAAAAAACATATTTACATAAAATAAATACATAAAAAAAATATATAAAAAACATACTTCACATAAAATAAATATATACAAAAAACTTTTTTTATGTTTTTTAGGAATATGTTTTTGTAAAATATGTTATTAGGTTTTTTTTTATGTATTTAAAAGTATACGAAAACTTATTTTTTTAAATACTTAAAACAAATACGTAAAAAAACAAATAATATTTCGTATTTTTTTTACAATACGCTAAAAATATATTTTGTTTTATTATTTTTTTTAAAATATGTTTTTTTAATATTTTATTATTAATTTATTTACGATTTATAGATGATATTAGTTAGTTTTCGAAAAACTAAATCAAGTGTGGCTCTAGCCTAATTGGTTAAGGCTTTGGTTGATTAAGGGAGAAAGGTAGGAGGCCCAAAGTTCGAATCTAGTACCCTTCATTTTCTATCATTTATATTATTTTAAGACAAATTACAAAAATGGTCCCTATGGTTTATCAAATGTCACGAATTCAGTCCCTTTATACTTGAAAAGACGAAAATAACCTTACACATTCAGTCACTAACGACGTTAGTAAAAAGGGCCATCTTTGCAAGTTTTGCAAACCACAAGGACCATTTACATCAAAAAAAATTAGCAGGGACTGACTTTGTGACTTTTGGCAAACCATAGGGACCATTTTTGTAATTTTGTCTTAAATTAAGTGAAAATTTGGATTTTTACATAATAAAACGATTTAGATATCAATCCAAGACAAAACAACAACAAAATCCCGAATTATCCTCTGTTTGACGCTCGGACTCGCCGAGTCAAGCTTTAGACTCGCCGAGTAGGGCCAACTCGCCGAGTCCAAACACTGACTCGCCGAGTTGGGTCGACAGAGGGCAAGAAAAAACGATTTTCAGCAAGTAAAACAGTTAAGCATCATATTCAATTGAAACCAATCATGGCTCTGATACCACTGATGGGTTTTGGACATAAGAACTTTACATATGTGCACATACATCCTTATAGCTTGGATCTAGGTTTCACTAATTGAACATGCAACATATCCAAGAATTTCATGGCTAGATCTAATGTCAACTAACAATTAAAACATATGAAAACAGATCTAGAATAATACCTTGAGTTACTTGCTTGAAAACCTTCTTCTTCTTGGAGCTTAGAGTCACAAATGTCACTCCTCTAATGGCTTACAAACACCAACTAGCAAGAAGATGATTTGAGAGAGATGGGAAGAGGGAAATCGGCTCTAAGGTTACTCCAATCACAAGGGTGGCCGATTTCCTCAACCCTATGGGTCTATTTATACTGTGAGCTCCTAGGGTTTCACCTTAAAACCCTAATTGGATAACTTAGCCTCAAAGCAATCCAAATCCTCTTCCAGATAGGGCCTTAGACGATTTCTAGGTTATCCACATCCCTAAAATCGTCCAACCCATATCCATAAGGGTTCTTGGCTCAAAATACAACTTTCACAGATTTGACAGTCTATACCCCTTTATTCAATTAATCTCTCAAAGCAGATAAACTATCGCTAAAAGAATGATTGAGGAGCAACGCTGAAATGAGGATTTTCATAACGAAACTGGCTCTAGAAATACTCCCATAGTATTTCATGATTCGCTGCAACGATGGTTCGTTGTTTGGGTATTGGGTAAGTTTTAGGCATGCTGAACACCACAGTCACTCCCAAGCACATGTTGGCCGTGTCTTGAATGAAGATAGTTGATTAGGCTATATTGACCCTAGACACGACTACATAACTGCCCAGGTTTAACCGTAGCGTCCAACACCCAATTACTTATGTTTTGTTCTACTTGTAGTTACGGATTCCGGTGGTTAGGTATACTTGTATAATTTTGAAAATACTTATATTTTAAAGCATACTTTTAGTTTCAGAGCACTTAGGCCCCTTAGTGTTTATAGTCTTATACCATGTAAGGTTTGGTATACTTAGTTCATTATAAACAAGGGCTCTGATACCAATCTGTCACACCCCGAAACCGATGGCGGAATCGTTCCGGGGTGGAGGTGAAGTCATGTTAAGTATCACAACCAATGTACATAGTAAGCAAAGTAAACAACCATTACATTACATATGAAAATTTACATTTGTTTGAAAGTAAAGTGTTACAAGTGTTAAACATATGTATATATGAACAAAAGCTAAGACGAGTCTTCTATACGCTCCGTCTTTTCCAAAGGATCGCGGGGTACCTGTCTACTGCGGACCTGAGAATACAAGCAGTTTGAAAATCAGCATAAAATTGGTGAGTTCATAAGTGGTTCGTTTTCTGAAAATGAACAAGTTTCCTTTGGTTTTTCTGAAAATGTTGTTAACCAAGAAAATCCCATACTTTCTTATAAGTAAAGTTTAGTTATCCATTTGTTACACAAATCTGGTTATGAACAGTTCAGTTATCCTAGGAAAAACCCTTATTTTCCTAAAAGTTGGTTACCAATCTGAAATGAAATGTACAAATATCTACCATACTTGCAGTGTTAAGAGATGTATTATGAAAACCTGGTTGTTCTTGTAAAGTACATTAGTTTTAACACGTATATAAAACTAATAAATAGGAAGTAAACCGATTTCTAAGTTCATTATTACTAACAAGTAAATCTTTGTTATCCAAATTACGAGTACCATAACTATACGATATACTAGATATGGCAATAAGAAGTCCAATATCATTTTATGACTTTCGTCACCCTTGAACCTTTCGGTTCGACTGTAGCTAGCAGTCAGGTGTGGGGTAGTCAGCCCCGTATAGATCTATACACTCAAGTCACGCTCTCCCTCCAGGAGATTCTGGTTACAGGGGCGGTCCTCCACTCGCGTATCTCTGTGGAGTGTTTCCGAGGATGTGTCTCCAATTTTTAAGAATAACAAATTTACAAGTAATAATACGGAATAATCTTGTTATAAACAGTGATCCTCCACTCGCGTATCTATGTGGAGTGTTACCGAGGAAAAATCAAACGTACTAATCTCATGCTTTTAACAGTTATGACATGGAACAAATCATTTGTGAAATATAAAACATGACAGTTTATAAAGAGTTTCACAAACAGTTTGAAAACTAACTACATAGGTTAAATGGTTGGTTAATACTGTTTCCATTGTTAAAAGCATACAGAATGTGAAACAATTCAAATGATATAATAAGTTTAATTACAAGTTATCCTTGTACTTTTGCTTGTATTCCCCCCTGAAAACATTGAAAACATTGAAAAAGGGTAGGGGTATGAACTCACCAGACGAGGTATGTGTCGAATAGGAAGCTAAGTGTCAGTCCGGGGCTTAATAACACGCGAGGTTCCTATGTAATATGAAGAGATACACAATTATATCTAATTAGACTTTGAACTACTAACTAGATAAGAATATACACTTCGAGACGCAAAAACGCTTTATTTCAAGTGTCAGGAGTGATCCGGGTAACATCAAAGGATGTGTAGGGCCTAGATAAGGAGTTTACTCTTCAAGAGTAAGCCCTTAGGGGATTTTATGGTCCAATGACCATATCCCCATGAGTTTACAGCCGTAAACTCATGGGTGGTGTGTTCTTGGGTGTTAAATGGTCTTACAATGCACAAAGGAAGGTTCTAGGGTTGATTATATGGCTTAGGAAGTGATCGGGACTTGAATTAACCTTGGAAAAGGAGTTTACGGTCTATGAAGATGCTCTTGATGAGTTTACTACCGTAAACACATGATTTTATGGACGTAAACTCATGCTTGCTCATGATTCATGTGATTTGGTGGTTGTAGGTTAAGCATACAAAGTTCTAGGTCCAATTCTAAGCCATACAAGGTGTTAAGGGCACTTTAACACCCTTTGGAGGAGTTTAAGGTCTAAGAAGGGGTGTTTACGGTCCAAGAATGTTCTTCGGCTGTAAACTCAAGTTTGACCCATTTGTGTATGTTTTGGTGCATCTCATGAAGGATTATAAGGTTCTATACTCTCATGGAAGCTTTTGGAGGTGTTTAGGGGGCAAACTAACACCTTAAAACGTGTTTAAGGTCCATGAATGAGGGTTTACGGTCCAAGTATGATCTTGGGTTGTAAACTCATGTTCAATCCTCAAATGATAAGATTTTGGGGTCCTAAGCTCATGCATGCAAGTTTCTAAGCCATACTTAAGCACTAGAAGTGATTTGGAGGGGTTTTGGGGCTTCAAAACCCTCTTTAGAGGTGTTCACGGTTTTGGAAGGTGTTCCCAACCATAAACACTTGTTCATGGGTGTTTTGAGTGATTCAAACATGAATTTGCATACCAATCAAGTTAAACAACAAGTTAGGATAGATTGCTTACCGATTTGAGGCTTGAAAGGGGGTTTTTGAATCAAAATCGGATTTTAGAGAGAGAGTAGTGAGAGAAAGTGTTTTTAAGAGAGAGAAAAAGCTTCAAAGTGATGTCACTCAATCCCTTATATAAGGGTTGAGTAAATGGCCCGGTGGAATTCTACCCAATACTGACGTTAAATGGTGCTTTTGGTCGTACCCGATAAATTTGTCGTAATCACGACTTAGATGAAACTAAAAATCTTCCAAACGAATATGGAAAATATTTTAATGTTTATCATGTATCCCGACACTTATGAAACCGAAATAGAATTCGCACTTAAATTAATTTAACTCAAAAGTTAACGGGACAAATTGAATACAAACGGTTTTATAATGACAGAATAAATTACGGGTTGTCACATCAGTGAACTGCACTCGACAAGTTTGGTCAACATGGACTGTTAACCTTGACCGTTGAGTTTGACTTTGACCAAGGGTTGACCAGTTTGACATCTAGGGGTATTTTAGTAAATTAGGAATTTATGGAAGTGCATCATTGGTGGATGTAGGTGTTAGAGTTGGAGCTGTATTTGCAGTAGTTTGACATTATCATTCTGAGCTACTTGTGAGGTGAGTTGTCCTCACTATACTAACAGGGTCGAAGGCACTAATGTTGACCCTTTTTCAGATTTGTATACGGGTTTATTGCATGATATGCTTATTGATTTACATCGTGGTAGTTAGGATGGTGATATGCTTGGTGACCTGGTTACGTCGGTATCCTGGTATACAGGATGATATGTGTTAGTTACCGGTTAGGTATGTATATTCTAACGTATGATATTAGGTGCACATGATTGTTTGATTTGGGGTTGGGTTGAGGCGGACCTGCTTTATGCTGAAGGCCAACATACCTAGGGCGGACCGGATAGACTACAGGCCCGTGAGGGCATACTAGTCAGGCTGACGGCGCGGCGAGCAGTCCGGATAGGCTGAAGGCCCTGCGAGGCGGCCCAGACATATCGAAGGCTCAGAGAGCGGTCCAGATAGGCTGACGGCCCTGCGATGTAGTCCAGTAAGGCCGAAGGCTCATTATGCATGTTGTTTTTTTATTTGAAATATGATTGTATGGCGTTGGTATTTTGGGGGAACCCACTAAGCTTGAGGATTACAGTTGTTGATTTTGTTTCAGGTACTTTGATGATCGCGGGAAGGTGAAGGTGTGATAATACACCTCATTATGTTTTCATGATTTGATTCTGGGATACTCTAACATTATACTATTTTGGAAAACATGTTTTGCAATAATCATTGATTTTGAAATGTTTTAAAAAGTTAAAATTTGGCATGATTCTTATGGATGTTACAAGTTCACATGTCTTGAAAATTTTCTTTCATTTCGAATATTATCATCCCTATAATGAAATACATAACAAAGAGGGATGCAACTCGAGTGAAATATACATCTATCATCTACACATTTTCGTTTCTATTTATTATCTAATTTTCTCTTTAACATGTTTAATATATATGCAAATATTTGGCTAATCCTGTCTTTTCAGAAGTAAAGGTTTTATAGGATTTTACTATTATAACCCTTTTGGAAATATCCTTAAAAACATTTTATAGCATTGAAATATCATACTCATTTTACAACATTGTATCTTATCATATCCTAAAAAAGTATTTTTGGAAAAAATAGGAAATATAATATATGTTGAGTATTTGAGATACTGAAACTGATATGGCATATTTGGTTATTTAGGGAAGCTGTCACACCCCAAAACCGAGAACGGAGGAAACGTTCCGGGGCGGAGGACGTCATGTAAAGTATCAAAACACAGTATAACAGTAAACAAGCAAACAACATCATCCATTGCATTAAATATATAGTTTTAATACAAGCGTGTTCTGTACAGTTATAGACACCAAAAATGTAAATCAAAATAATAAGATGAGTCTTGAATGCGCTCCATCTTCTCAAAAGTTGGCCTCGGTACCTGTCTAATGATGACCTGAGAATACAAGTTATTTTGAAAGAGTTTATCAGCATTAAAGCTGGTGAGTTCATAAGTATTTTAGTGTCGGTGTTTGTATCAAAATGTTTGAACGCGATTTTGAAGTACGAGTTTGTAAACAATTGTAATAAACGTATATGAATGTTTGTAAGTGTTTGTAAAAGTTTGAACCTCCTAAAAAATCCTATATTTTCTACTAAAAGTAGCCTTCTACCAAGGCATAACTGTTTTGAATGTTCGTTTGTTGTAAAAGTGTGTAATTTTCCCAAGTGTAACTATCATTATCAAAATATAGTTTGTACATTAATGTTTAAGTGAAATGATCACTAAATATATGTAAAGGGTAAATTAATGTAGTACTGTAGTTTTGTATTATAGGAACTACTTCTGTACTAACTACCTTAAACCAGATTTATACCAAGGTATTATGTGATTAATTGTATACTATCGACTATGTAACATGACAATGTAGGTCGTAAAAAGGTATGACGCTTGGCACCTGCAGACCTGCAGGTCCGGCTGTAGGTAGCAGCAAGGTGTAGGATAGTCAATCCAGTATAGATCTATACGCAAACACACGCTCTCCCTCCAAGAGACTCTGGCTACAACTCGGGACATGACATTGAAGGCATGCTCCGATACAGTGGATCACATTTATGTTAATGTATTCATGTATATGTAATGTATTGTTACTCGTTCTAGTATCGTTGTATATGTTCTCTTTCTAGTTTAGTTGTATATGTTCTCTTTCTAGTATAGTTGTATATGTTCTTCTTCTAGTATAGTTGTATATGTTCTTCTTCTGCTATAGTTGTATATGTTCTCATAGTAATTTAATGTATATGTTCTCATAGTAATAAGTACTGACTCATGAATGAACTGACTCATTGAATATTTCATTGTTCTAGCAATAGTATAAGTATTATCCTGTGCTACCCCTATGGTAACTTACTAATGATGTAACTGGTACGTATGAATATGGGAGAACTTTTATGACTATATATGTACACATGATATATAACTAATATTTAAACGACCTTCGAACGGATACCCGATACCGCACCAGACCACATCTCAAAGGCGAAAAGGAAATAGGGCGGGCAGGCCTTCCTAAGCCTTTTAGACATTGCTTATATAACTATACATACATAGACATGCAATTGATAAAAGTATAAAAGAGCTTAAGTAAATGTATTTGGTAAGTATAAGAATTTGTAAAACAGTTTGAACAGTAAGAAAATCATTGGTTTGTAGTTATTAATCACATGTGATACATGTAATAACTATAAGTATTCAACTTGTATCCCCCCCCCCCCCATAAAAGCATTTAAAATATTTAAAATTATTTCAAAGGTTAGTTAAAGGGGTATGAACTCACTTGGAGTGAGTGGATTGGATTGAAGTGTCGGATACGGTGCTAGGTGACAAATGGAGACTTGTACACACGCACGAGCCTAGTTATCATATAATGAACATGTATATAACTAATTAGCCAATTTATAACTAATAAATTAAGGTGGGACACTCTAGAACATGAAAACACTTTGCTTCAAGTGTTAAAGATCACAAGGGTTGCATCCAAGTGTTTGTAGGGCAAAGCTAGAGTGTTTGGGGTTCAATGGTAAACTCCTTTGGAGTTTATGGTTTTCATGACCATTACTCAAGGAGTTTACGGCAGTAAACTCAAGGATTTACGGTCGTAAACTCTACACTTTATGACCATATGTTGTTTTGAGGTTTTACAAGTCCTTTGAAGCATTTCTACTTGGTGGTTAGTCCTTTGGAATGGATTAGGGCATCAAAACACTCCTTTGAGGAGTTTACGGCCCCATGGTCATTTCCCTTTGGGTTTACTACCGTACACCCATATGGAAAATGGTATTGCCATGTTTTCAAGTCCTTAACTCATCAAGGTAATTGTCTAGGTTAGTTTTTGGGCGTAAGGAAGGAACATGGCCCAAATAAACTCACTTTAGGGTGTTTACGGTTTTGGGAGATCCCTAAACCGTAAACACATAAAAATGGTGTACTTTGGTGTTTTTCAAGGCTTAAACACATCAAGGGAAGGTTTAGACATCAAACTAAGGCTAGGTAAAGGACTTAGGCACACTTTGGTGCCTTACTTGGTGTTTATGGCCCAAGAACACTCTTGGACTGTGAACACCTTAATCCTTGTGCTCTTGGCACATTTTCTTGATGCTAACATGTAATACAAGCTTAATAGGACTCAAGGATGGAAGTACTTACTATAAGGAAGCTTGAAATGAGCTAAAAGTCCAAGATCACTTAGTGTGCTCTTGGTGTTCTCGGTGTTTTTGCAAATCTAATCAAAACACAAAAATGGATGGATGAAAAGATGTACAATCACTAGATTAAGTGTTATACCAACTTGAAATGGCTAGAACACTTACAAGTTTGAAGATCTTGAATTAAATCTTGGATGATACTTGAGAGGGATTTTGATGTGTTCTTGAGAGTAAATGTGAAAAGTGACTAGTTTGAGGAGTAAACTCATGCTTAATGCATGAGTTCAAAGTTTTGGAAGATTTTTCGGCCCAAACTTAAAAGTTTGGCCGTGAACTTCAAAGACACGAGGTGTTTGCGGTTTTGAAATTTCTAGACCCGAGACGACACTTCCTTTCACCCGTTCGTTTAAAGAATAATATTAAAATAATCAAACGAACTTTAAATTTTCTCAAGATAAGTACTAATGTAATTGACTTATAAATTGAATTGATTGACCTTTAGGGTTTGACCGATTGAAAATTTCGGGTTGTCACAGAAGTCTTTTTAGGGTTAATCATCTTATGATTCCCTACGATGCCTTTACAGTAGTAGTTCTAATCGAGCTCTTGTAAGGCATTGTTCTTATATTAGGCCTAGATTTTATATTTATGACATATATTTATTGATCCCTATAAATAATCATTATGTCAGCTTTTGGTGTAAGCTTTTGATCAGATTAGGGTTTTCTCTGTATGTTCATCTCATAATCTATACAAAAAAAACCTTTATCAAATTACTTGCATATATTGGTGATTGATTCTTGATTGTTCTTGATATTGCACATTCATCATCTCAGATTCATTCCTAACAAGTTGTATCAGAGCGGGTTCTTGTAGATCTCAGCGGTTTTTGCAAGAATCGATCTTGTTTATGGCGAAATTTTATCTTGAATCTCACCTTGTTCTTCAAGTTTGGTAATTTTTCTGAAAAGAAAAAGTCTACTACTTTGTTTTATTGCCAAATCTTGTTCAGATCAGTTATCTTCTACCTATTCTATCATATGATTTGTTCTTAATTTGTGTTTTTGAAGAGAATTAGAAGAAAATTTCATGTTTACTTGAATTTTCATGTTTAAATCCACTTTTTCTTTCTAAAATCCATCTCAGATCTGTTTTCCTTGTCTAGAAACCTTCGCCGATCCGTTTTCTCTCTCTAGAATCTTTTTCAGATCTACTTTATCTCTCTAGAAGTTCTGTCATTTGTTAAAGATGTAATGGATAAAACAAATTCATTGTTTGTCTGCATTTTAGAACTTGGATTAAAGGTTACTAAACCAATCTATGGTGTTAAGAAAGTGACCATGTTTCAAATCAGTTGTCGATCTATGTTGAATGATATTCCTGTGTTGTATAATCTTCTTGTTGATAACAAAATATCTAGATACTCATCTGTTAATTACCGTGAGTTAAGAGAGAATGAGAGAATGGTAGAACAATTTTGGATTATATATGAACATTTAGATCGGGAACATAAACAAATGTTGAAAATGAAAAGAGCTGAAAAAGAAAAAGAGCAAGTTCATGTTGTTCTTCAAGTTTCTGAAGAAAAAGTGACTCCAGATGTTCTTGTTGAGGGGGAGTTAAGTGGTTTATGTGTTTCAGATGAGTTACTATCCGAATTTAGTTGTTTTGAAGATGAATCTCAAAGAAAATCTTTGGAAATCATGAAAGTAAAGACATTTTGTTCTATTGGAACAACAACAGATGATTTATTATGTTCTGATGATATCTTTGAAGGACTGGTTCCCTACAGAAAGCCAATAATTCAAGATGTTCATATTTATCAAACTCCTAAGGATTGCATTCAAAAGTCTTCAAATGTTCAGATTCAGAAAGAAGAAAAAGTTGTTCATATCCGAAATTTGTTTCTGAAGCTTAGAAATAAGAAAAGGAAGAAGAAGAGAATGAACAAGAGTAAAATGAAGAAAGTTTGGATGCCCAAGGTACAAGTACCCAATGCTTGTGAAAAATTTGAATAAGCTGAAGTCAATAATGTTCAAAGAAAATTTCATTCAGGTGAATATGTTAAGATTTGGAAAAAAGAGAAAATAGTGTTCGGTTGGTTTAATGAATTCTTTGGAAATTTTTGTTTTCCAACTAAGAAGTGGGTATTATTTTCAGAGGATGATAGATTTTCTTCAAATAAGTGGGTATGCAAGAAACCAACTTAAAAGTTGAACCTTAAATGGGTACCAAAAATCCCATAAAAGTTTTGTTCTTAATTAAATAAAACGAAAATGGGGACAAATTCTTGGTGAAATCTGGTGGATTTGGTTCAAAGATATGAAATTTTGTTAAAGGAATCAAATTTATTGATTTTTTTATGTGTTTGAATTGACAAAAGGCTGAAAAAGTGGATTGTTGGGTGAAAAGTGTCATTTTTTTTGCAAAAAGAAAGCTGCCTTCTACTCTTTTCTGCTTAAAGGGTACAAACTATCAGTTTACTATAAGAGGGGGAGTTTCTTTTGGATTTATTGTCAATAGAGGTTTCGCTTCATTCCAATCAAGATGTAAAGGGCTGAATATATTACTTTGTTGTTTCTCTAGGGGCGAAATTCTTAACTTTGTTATACAATTTCAATTTTACAGTTATACTGCTGATCTTCGTTTCCATTGAGTTTTGATTCTCAATCAACAATTAACAATCAAAAACGCACTAAGTCCAGAAGCGAAAGTCTCGTTCTTTGCAGTGGAATTGACAAACAAGAAGCGAAAGTGAAGAAGCGCCATGCAAAAAAAATTGGAACCGAAATAGACCTAACGTTCGGTCTATTTAGCTTGGGTATGAAATTGAAGCGAAATTGCAACTTGCTTTCGGTCCTTGATTAGATTTCGATTCTTATATTGATGGAACGAACCTGTAATTGGCTTTGAAAGCGAACCTAAGACTCGCTTTTGGTCCATGGTAAATTGAAATCGGAGCGAGATTGCGAGAGGAACGAATCTTGAGTCGCATTCAGAGTCAACGTTGAAGGCTTAAAATCTCTTGTTCATATGATTCTCGGAATTATGACTGGTAAAAGGGCCCAATCGGAATTTCTTTGAGTTCGAATTCATAGCTCATCAGATTCACTACGTATCAAATACACTTGTTCATATGATTTTGACTTTTGTTGTGAAAGTTTCGTCGCTCTTGAGAATTCAACTGTGAAATCGTACAATCGTTCATCTCTCGGGAGTTCTTTGTTTTGGCGTCTGCGGAATCTACAAACGGAATCGGATTCTCTGCAACTCTTTTTTTTCGGCACTCTTCTGTATCGAAATCAAATTCAACATCGTCAAAATCAAAAGCGAATCGGGATTGAACATATTGCTTGGAATCGGGAGGTAAAACAGAAATCGATCGTATTATCCTTCAGCAATTTCGGATATTACGAACTTGGAATTGAATGTCGTTCCTAAAAGCAGAAGAAAAAAAAATGGAGCCGTTCATGAAATTGAAATCGAAATTAATCGATCGAAATCTGTTACAATTGAAATTGAAGTCGAAATTAGTTCTTTCAATCGAATCTTGATGGGGTGATGGGCTTTTAATGAGTTCCTGATTACCAATCAATACTATAGGAATTTGGTTTTAAGAATTTTGACTTTTTAATGTCAAAATTATTGTTAATCTGTTAATTGATTAAACGATGAAGAAGATAGCTATTTTACAGTTTCGGTCCCCTAAGTTTGAGCAAATTGGCAACTTCAATTTACTTTGACAAGTCAAAATGCTGATTCAACGAAGATGATGGGTAAAATTACATTTTGTGTTCCCGAAGTTTGTGTGGCTTGATACTTTAACCCCATATCCCGATTTTTCACAATATTTTGGGATTTTACCACTTTTACCCTTTCTTTCCAAAATATTTTTGTTTCTAATCTTTTCTTTGGTCTTATTCTTTTTAAACTCTTCTAAATAATTGCTTTGTTTCTATTCTTTTGTCTAAATTTAAAAATCGAAAAATACAAAATTATTTTTTGTTATTTTTCCGGTTTTAATTTTTGAGGATTGAGGATATTCGAAAAGAATTTGTTTCATCATATCTGACGGGTTTTGAAGATTGCTGCTGATTCTTCTTAACTTTCTGGATTCTCTGAATGGTATTTGTTGAAGATTCAAGGGGGAGTGATGATTATTCAAGGGGGAGTTCGTATTTGGAAGATTATTCTTATTTTTCTCGCTTTGAAGACCCCATGTACTGATGATTCTCACAATTTAGGGGGAGAAATGCCAAGAAGATCGGAAATCGTGATCTTCATCAGTTTCAACATCTAGGGGGAGATTGTTGAGTATTTGAGATATTGAAACTGATATGGCATATTTGTTTATTTAGGGAAGCCTTTTTAGGGTTAATCATTTTATGATTCCCTACGATGCCTTTATAGTAGTAGTTCTAATCGAGCTCTTCTAAGACATTGTTTTTATATTAGGCATAGATTTTATATTTATGGCATATATTTATTGTTTCCTATAAATAATTATTATGTCAGTTTTTGGTGTAAACTTTTGATCAGATTAGGGTTTTCTCTGTACGTTCATCTCATAATCTATACAAGAAAAACCTTTATCAGATTACTTGCATATGTTGGTGATTGATTCTTGATTGTTTTTGATATTCCGCATTCGTCATCTCAGATTTATTCCTTACAGTATCAATTATAACTAGCATTCTACTTTAAAATACTAACGTTCATACTTGGTACGATACTGATAGCATTGTACTTTGTAACATGACAAATATTTAACTATAAAGACCACTAAACAGAAAAGAATATGAGTTCTACATTTCTATCAACATGTCTCAATTTTACAAATAACTGATTTTTTTTTCATTAGATGATATTTTCTCCTTAAAAACAAAATGCTCCATTTGAGATCAAATACGTAAATCTATAACTATTAAGAATCATCAAACATAAAAACATAGTATTTTTATGTATTTTAAGTTGTCAACCCGTGTATCACAAGTTTATAACCTAGTGTAATATCATGGTGTCACACCCCCAAACCGGAACGGCAGAAACCTTTGGGGGCGGATGACATCATGTACAGTATCATAACAATTGAATAATAGTAATCAAATCCATACAAGTATCATATTGAAAATATGTAATTTACATTGTGTTCAAAACATTGATTGTTTGACATCAAAATTATAACAAAAGCTAAGATGTAATGGTACTATGCTCCGTCTTCGTGACGCCTGTGAGGGTACCTGTCTACTAATTTCCTGAAAATACAAGTGGTTTGAAAAAGTGTCAACATTTAAGTCTGTGAGTTCATAAGCATTTTGTATGAAGAAGTATGTTCTTTGTTCCTTGAAAACGTAAGTGTGTTCATCTATAAAATTCAATATTTTCTATAAAACAAGTTTGTATGCCGATGTTCATAAAATGATAGTAGTTGTTTCAGAAAATCCCATATTTTCTATAAAATGAGTTGTAGTCTTAGTACCTTATAACCAAAATTTCTAAGTTTCTTATGCGTAAATTTGTAATACGAAATTCTAAATTATTTAAGTGATATGACCCATACTGTTTCCCCCTATGATCACTTAGAATATACAAGTCATATATAATTAACATCGAACAAATAGTCGATTGAGTGACTCCGCCCTAAGTCCACAACCAAACAAGGAACATGAAATAAGCAGGAAACACACATTCAAATATCTACAAGATTTTTAATATATGTAACCTAAATGTACACGTTAACTAATCATAGAGTAAACAATAATAGTCCTTTTAGAAATGTAAGTTGCACTGTACTAGGAAATTAGTATACTGTACTCGTATTAGTATGTAATCCCTTTAAACGTTTGTTTCTAGAAATGTAATCCTTATTGTACTGAGAATTCGTGTAATGCAGTTTTATTGTTATGTAAAACTATTTGGAAGTATATTTGTCCCGTAAATCAAATGTAAAGTTAATGTTCAGTGAAACTGTCTGAAAATATATTACTCTGTAAATGTGTTGTTGTTTTCTCCATGTGAGTTCATATAACCATATTGTAACCTAAGATGGCTTGGTCACGACATTTTTCACCCCAGATTTGCGGGCCTAACTGTAGCTAACAGTTGAGGTGCGGGGTTGTCAGTCCCGAATAGATCTATACAAAAATATCTTGCTCTCCTTATAAGAGACTCTGGTTATAATTCAAGTCTTTCGTGGGCACTTAAATAAGTACTTGAAGGCGTCTCACAAATTGCTTCAACGAGTTTACGAGTAATAAACTAAAAACCCTTTTAGTAAATGAAAATGTCACTTTGTACTGAATAAACAGTATGTCTGACCATACCTATTATAGTTTATATGTTTGTTTTCGTATTGTATCCTGGACTTTGTAAAATAGTACTTAAGTTCCATAAACTATACCTACTATAGTTTATATGTTTGTTTTGTATTTTATCTCTGAATTTAGTAAAAATGATGTAAGTGTTCCATAAACTATACATATTATTGTTTATTATGTAAGTTCTTGTATTATTTCTTAAACTAGTAGAATAGTATGTGTGTTCCATAAAAAATACCTTTTATAGTTTATCAATATGTTTTTTATGAAATGAGAATATTTACGAAAATACCACTTTGCTCGGCATGTTACAAAAGGGGTTAAAGTTTTATACTCATATATATATATATATATATATATATATATATATATATATATATATATATATATATATATATAAATCATATATAATTGGAATTAAATAGGTAGTCGGACAAATGATTTTACCCTAAGCCCACAACCAAACAAGGAATAGAAGTTAAGACGACAACATTAGTCCTAAGTCTATTGAATCTTATATATATATATATATATATATATATATATATATATATATATATATATATATATATATATATATATATATGTTCTGGTAATAAAACAATAGTTGAAATAGTTGAATTAATTTAGAATAGCTTGGTACAGTTTCAAATATTTTGAAACGTGTGAAATCGTTTAAATTTGTTTAAAATCGTTTGAATGTTAACACAAGATCCCTAGTGTTTTACTTGTATCCCCCTAAAAACATTGAAAATTAGTGAAAATGTAGGGGTATGAACTCACCTCGAGTGTGTGTGCTTGTTTGGATACGGATGAAAATGTAGGTGATTACGAATGATCCTCGAGTTAGAATACGTGAAAGTAGTTGTATCCTAATAATATTTATACATGATATCGTATTTAAATTAGTAATAATAATTTAAAGTGTTAGACAACACTAAATAATGTAAGAAATACTTACAAAAACAATTCTTAAAATTGTTTCAAGTGTTCTTGGTGTTCTTGGGTATAAACTTGAAGATTTGAAGATTGTTCTTGGTGTTCTTAGTGTTTTTGGTGAAATTATGATGATTTGGGCAATATTCTTATGAAGATATGGTGATTTCTTATGAGTTTTGAGAGCAAAAAGTATAGGATTTTGGTGTGAAAAGTGAGATATGAGATTGGTTTTCGGTTGAACATATGTGTGTGTGTGTATATATATATATATATATATATATATATATATATATAGCAATGTGTTTTCAGCCTTAAAGGGCCTTATACTTTGAGTTTCGTTCCTTAATGGGCTTGGAATTGTGTTTTCGGCCATTTAAGAGGTGATTTTGGCCATAGCAAACCGAAAACTCCATGTTCCTTGAATCAACAACCGAAAACACCTTATGAATTAGATTCCAAAAACCAAAATCAACATGTTCTAGATGCTTTGGACCGAAAACCCAATGTATAGGGTATTATTCTATGGTTTTAAACTCAAACTTTTGGCTAATGTTGACATATATTAGCTTAACTCAACTTGGGTTTCAATCTACACCTAGTTATTAACTTATAAGCATGCCCTTATGGCTAAGGATGATACAATGCAACAAAGTTGCAATGTATATGGTTGGGGTTTAGACCTTACATGATCTAAAATTTTCAGGTTGTTACACATGGTAACCTGGAAATTCTGTTATCACACGAAAAAAGTAAAACTGAATATTTTTGGCATGTATCATGACATTAACGAAGATACCAATGGAATTAGGATAAAACCAAAGACTTTTGGGAAATATAAGGGGTTTTATGGTAATTCTTCTCTTCCTACTACTCTAGAGTATTTTTCATGAAGCTAAATGTACAAGCAATATAAACAAGGTCGGCCGTGAGTCCATTTCGGGTGTGTGGCCTCATATTGCCCTAGATTTCAGAAGGACCGAAATTTCAATCCATCGCAATTCCATCACTGATATTTCGTTGATACATCAGTATCCGCCACTAATCCGAAACTTTAGGAGAACATTTTTCATTTTTGCACATGACATTCAAAATTAATGTATCGGTCCTGAATATTGTAACACCGTAAATTTTCTAACAAAATTATCATTTCAAAACCACGTAATTCTCATAACACATTTCAAAAAAACCCAAATTGTCAAATTATTACAAAAAAAATCCGTAATTGTTTGAATAAAAATCCAGGATCCTCAAAACATAACTCCATCTCGTGTGTACAATCAATTCATCGCCTTCCCGCGATCCTAAGAAGTACATGAAACACATATCACAAAACACAGTAACCACGAAGCTTAGTGAGTTCCCTAAAATACCACACATATCTCATTAGCCTCTCATGGCTATATCTCAATAATGACCCTCCGGTCAATCTTTCTCAATGGGGACCCTCCGGTCCCACAACTCGGGTTGGACCCTCCGATCCTAACTCAATGAAGCTCGGAATACAACATCAACCACAAAGACATAATGCATGACATCACAATACTCAATAATAGCATACAATACCCTCCGATCACACAAAGTTACCACTCATGGTAAGTATAGTGAGAAGACTCGCCTCATAAGTAAGCAAGTAAACTTCGTACCCCTTTAACGGTCTAATGCCCGCCTATATGTCATATGACAACCTGAAATTTCTATTATGTACAAACATAGCAAGTCAATAGAAGTCAGAACAGTTGCTGTTAATTTTCAGACTTTTTAGAATAAGTTTGAGTATTTAAGGATTCACACTTTAGAGATATCAGGAGAGACGATACAATAGGGTTTTTGTGCAACACTGTTATTCCAAAACTCTAAGAAATTAGAGTTCACTGCCAGAATAAAATATTTTCAGCCAAAAACCCTAGATTTGGGAGTATATATATGAGAGTTAGTCATTATTTACACTTTTTCCAAATCTCAAGATCCAAAACCCATTTCTCTCTCAAGTATCATCCAAAAGTTTTTTTCAAGATATTCAATCTAGTAAGTGTTTCTAGCCTTCTTAAGTTGCTATATGACTTAATCTAGTGTTTTAACACATTTCTAACCATGAAATCATTCCAAAAGGTTGATTCTTCCATTTACACCAAGAACACACACTAGTGTTCTTGGACTTTTAGCTCATTTCAAGCTTCCATATAGTAAGTACTTCTATCCTAGATTGTTTTTAAGCTTTTTATACTCCTTTACATCAAAGAAAATTCCCAAGAACACCAAGAAAAAGTTGTTCACGGTTCAAGAAGTTCTTGAACCGTAAACACCAAATAAAGGTGCCAAAGGGTGCCTTAGGGTGCCTTAGTCCTTCACAAGCCTCAGAAACTTGTCTAAATCCTTCCTTGGTGTGTTTAAGTATATGAAAAGCACCAAAATCTCTCATTTATATGTGTTTACGGTTTGGGGATCTCCCAAAACCGTAAACACCCCAAAGTATGTATAAATGACCCATATTCCTTCCTATGCCTTAGTAACTAACATGGATCCATTCTTTGATGAATTAAGGACTTGAAAACCCCCAAAATACCATAAACACTATGAGTTTATGGTAGTAAACTCAAAGGAAAATGGTTTAGGAACCGTAAACTCCAAATAGGAGTGAAATGGTGCCCTAGTTCCTTCCTTAGTCACATACTTCAAGTAGAGAAGCTTCTAGGGACTTTTTAGGCTTCAAAACAACAAATGGTCATAAGTGTGTGAGCTTACGGCCGTAAACTCAAGGGTTTACGACTGTAAACTCTTTTGTTAGTGACCACAAAACCGTAAACTCCCTAATGGAGTTTTCCTTGAATCCCAAGCATACTAGCCTTTCCCTACAACACTTAGATGCAATTCTTAGGACTTAAAACACTTTGTATAAGGTGTTTAGCATGTCCTAGGGTGTCTTAACTTTGTTTATTAGTTGTGTAAATACTGATTGGATACATATATGTGATATTATATTTTAACTAGGATCATAGAGTGTGTTCAAGTCTTCACTTGATACCTAGCAATCCTACATCTCCAGTTCATCCAAACCACCAACTACAGGTGATTTCATACCCGTTGACTTAATCTTTTAAATGTTTTTAAATGTTTATAAATGCTTTATGGGAGGGGATACAAGTTGAATCATGTTTAGTTATTATATAAATCACATGTGATTAATAATTAACATGCAAATGGCTTTACTATACGTTAACTGTTTTACCAATCAGATTTCTTCAAATGTTTATCTTAAATGTTTTTCGGTGTTTAAAACACTTTATTAAACTGTTTATTAATCACTGTATGTTCATTTCAAAACCCTGTTACATTTGTGTTTCAAACAAAGGTTCCTTTATACTTAAACTGTTTTGTCAAACAAATACTTTCAAACCGTTTTAGAAACTGACCTCAAGTCGATCTTTTGTTAGGTATTAATCTTTTTCAAAGTTTTTATAAAACTCCTTATATGCTTTTATATTGTCAATTGCATGCCTGTATATGTATAGTTATATAAATAATGTTTAAAGGACTTAGGAAGGCTAGCCTGCTTTGTTTCCTTTTCCCCATTGGGATGTGGTCTGGTAGGGTATCGGGTATCCGTCCGAAGGTCGTGTAACTATCAGTTATATATCATGTATACATATAGAGACATAAAAGTTTTCCTCAGTCAGTTCCGTACCTTTGAGTAGCAAAGGCATACTTCAGGTTATACACGTACATGGTTAGTAACTATTATAGGTATAGTTAGGAGATACACTTACCATTCCAAATACAGGGAATCACACAAGAGTCAGTTCATTCATGAGTCTATACTAGTACATTACATGTTACATGAGTACGTTTACATAGATACGCTTACATGAATACGTTTACATAGATACGCTTACATGAGTGCGTTTACATAGATACGCTTACATGAGTACGTTTACCTGCATACTTTTACATGAATACTTTTACGTAAATGTTATATGATGAGTTAGTATTACATATTATATGTGTAGATATTGTTATATAACCCTCCTTCTTTTCTTTATTTTGTGATACAATCAAATAATCGACGAGATAGATTGGACTTTATATGCCCGTTCCAAAGGATACTTTGCGGGAATAACCATTCCTTGAACCTCTGTTAGCTACAGAGGTAAATGCACGTCTACGAATGTCTTCGGTTGATACCATTATAGGTATACTTTAAGGGACTAACTATTCCTACACCCAGCTGTTAGCTACAGAGGTAAATGCACATCTACGGATGTCTTAAGTTAACACTGTTAGTTATCCTAGTACAAAAGGATAATACTTAAGTTATTTATATTATTATTACCTTTATCTTGTGAGTCATTCACATAACCGACGAGGTGAATTATATTTATGTATCCTAGTTCCAAAGGATACAATTTATTATATTAATAATAATAGTCGTACAGTCGGGTCTTGGTAGAAGACTACTTTCAAAACAGTCGGGTCTTGGTAGAAGACTACTTTCAAAATAGTCGGGTATTGGTAGAAGACTACTTTCAAAACAGTCGGGTCTTGGTAGAAGACTACTTTCAAAACAGTTGGTTCTTGGTATAAGACTACTTGCAAAACCGTTAAGTCTTGGTAGAAGATTTCATCTATATTAATAGGAATCATAGGGATTTCTAGGGTTTCTCAAATGCTCTCAATTACTTACAAACATTTCCACACTTATACGAACTTTCTTTCAGAACAATGTCAAGTATTTCATTACAAGTTTTACAAATCAAAGACACATTAATACTTATGAATTCACCAGCTTTTTAGCTAATACTCGCTTTCAAAATAACTTGTATTCTCAGGTCACAAATAGACAGGTATGACGACCAGGTTTAGTGAAGACGGAGCATTCCAGACTCGTCTTATATTCTGATTATTCATTTTATTGTTGTATATTATGAAAGAACACACTTGTAATGAAAATTATACTATTAATGCAATGGATGATGTTGTTTCTTGTTTACTACTTTACATTGTTGTGATACATTACATGACGTCCTCCGCCCCATAATGTTTCTGCCGTTCTCGGTTTTAGGGTATGACATGTCATAATCATCTCTAATTAACACCTAAAACCACAACTGTAAATGAATTAAGCTAACTCCTCACTCTAGCCCTTGGAATGGGTAAAAGACCATTTTACTCCTCCATGGTCTTCATAATCCAAGTCTTAACCAACCGTAAAAGTCAACAGAAGTCAACACTCGAGTCAACAGTCCCTCTTGACCCAAATCGTCGAGTGCATCTATATAACTCGTCGAGTCCCCTTGTTTCATCAGAAGCGTTGTGAATGTTCATCTTAACTCGTCGAGTTATCTCATCAACTTGCGGAGTCACACGTGTCCAGACTCGTCGGGGAAAACCCTAACCGACTCGTCGAGTCCTCTTACCGACTCGCCGAGTCCCTTCAGCCCCTTTTCTTATTCAAATGTTTTTGGCCAGAAATGGTGTCTCATACTCTGGATCTAGCCTTCCAATGATCACTTATTCAAGCTTTACGTTCCTGCATGGCATCTATGGCTCAAAATGCCAAAACAAGCTCCATAAGAGGTCTCATGCATGGAAATTTGTCCAAAGCTTGATAAAGCTAGGATCTTTGGGCTCATGGGACTCAATATGTCCAGATCTAGAGCCTCAACTGCATTAGAAGCTCATAACACTCTAGATCTCGCAGAAGGATGGGGAAAATGGTCCTAAACTCCCTAAAACGAAATCTAACTAAACAGGGAGCAAGATAGTGACTTTTTACCTTCAAATAGTAGCTAAGAATGAGTGAACACCATATCCAATAGCTCCATTTCATCCAAGGTCTCTTGCTCTTCAACTCTCCTCCTAGAATGCACTAAACCCATAAAATTAACCTATCTTTCCATCACACAAGGTTACAGCTCGATTACGGTTTCTCACAGTGTAGTAGGGTGACAAGGCGTAAGGTCCTTTAAATAGGACACAAACCTGGAAATTTATGGTTTCCTCACACACCTCCTACTCGTTGAGTCGGGGTCCTTTGAAACGTAGAGTAGACTCTAAAGTCACGCGGCCAAATAACTCCTCTACTTGGCAAGTTAGGGCATCCAACTCGTCGAGTTGCTCTGCCAAAATGAATGAAATTAATTAAATAACATACCTGGGACTCGGGATGTTACAATTCTCCCCAACTAGAATCAGACTTCGCCCTCGAAGTCGTTTCCCGAGAATAACTCTGGGTACCGCTCTCGAAACTCGGACTCCGACTATCAAGTCCACTCGGATCTGTTTCGATGTTGCCACTGAACTGGAACCAAAGGCACCTATTTATTCCGCAAGACCTTCACCTTCCTATCCAAGATCAATATCGGCCTCTCAATGTAGTTCAACCTCGCATCCACTTGATTGTCCTCTAAAGGGACCACTACCATCTCATCGACTACACAATTCCTCAGCTGGGACACATGGAAGGTGTTATGAATCTGACTCAACTTCGCAAGCAGCTCCAACCGATAAGAAACCATACCCACTCGTGTGATCACTTTGAATGGACCGATGTATCTAGGTCCTAGCTTACCCCACTTCCTGAATCGAAGCACCCCTTTCCATGGGGACATCTTTAGGAGAACAAAATCTCCGACCTGGAACTCTAACTCGGATCGTCGCCAGTCTGCGTAACTCTTCTGAAGACTTTGGGCCATCAGTAACCTCTGTCTAACCTGCCGAATCTGTTCAGTCGTCTTGAGCACTATCTCAGTGCTCCCCTTCACTCTCTGCCCTACCTCTCCCCAACAAATGGGAGTTCGGCATCTCCTCCTGTACAAAAGCTCAAAGGGAGGCTTTCCTTTGCTAGAGTGGTGGCTTTTTTTTGTATGAAAACTCAGCCAAGGGAAAATAAGTGTCCCGACTTCCACTAAAGTCCATTACACATGCACGTAGGATGTCCTTGAGCGTCTGAATCGTCTGCTCATTCTGCCAGTCTGTCTGTTGGTGATAGGTTGTATTGAAGTGCAGCCGGGTACCCAACTCCTCATGAAATTTCTTCCAAAACCTGGAAGTAAATCGTACATCCCGATTGGACACTATAGATGTTGGCACCTCATGATGTCCCACCACCTCTCAAACGTAGATCTTGACCAATATCTCAGCAGAAGAACTTTCACCAATCACCGGAAGGTGAGCACTCTGTGTTAACCGGTCTATAATCACCCATATCACATCAACACCTCGTGCAGTCCTTGGTAACTTGGTGATAAAATCCATAGAAATATGCTCCCATCTCCAAGGGCTGTAACTTGCCATGAGGACGCTGATGCTCCGCCTTGACCTGACGGCAGGTCAAGCACCTCTCGACTACCCAAGCCACATATCTCTTCATATAGGGCCACCAATAATCCTTTTTCAAGTCCAAATACCTCTTGGTGGCTCCCGGATGGATCTAGAATCTCGAACGATGGGCCTCCTCCATCAAAATACGCCGAGCTCCGCCCGTATACGATACCCATATCCGCCCATGATAGGTCATAAGCCAACGACTATCCGTCTCAAACTTAGAAATCTGCCCAATAACCGACTCTCTCTTACAGTTTTTTGGTCTCATGGCATCCACCTGAGCCTCTCAGATGGTATCTAAGATTGGAGTCATCACCGTCATCCGCATGCACACGTCTCAGATCGGGGCACTCACGGCTCAGCAACTCAGGGTGTTGGCTACCATATTAGCCTTGCCAGGGTGATACAAGATCTCACAATAATAGTGTTTCACTATATCTAACCATCTCCTCTATCTTATATTTAGGGTGGGCTGATCCATAAGGTACTTCAGGCTCTTATGGTTTGTGTATATGGTACACCCAACACCGTACAGATAGTGGTGCCAAATCTTGAGGGCGAACACCACCGCCCCCTCCAAATCATGGGTGGGTTACCTTGTCTGATGAGGCTTCAACTGCCTCGATGCATTTGCAATCGCATGTTCCCTCTGCATCAACACGAAAACTTCCTTGATATAGATGCATCATAGTAAACTACGAAGTCCTCCACTCCCTCAGGAAGGGCTAACACTGGAGATTCGCACAATCTCTTGCGAAGAGTCTCGAATGAGGCCTGCTTCTTGGGCCCGCAAGCAAAAGTAAAACCTTTCCTGGTTAATCTGGTTAGAGGAACGACAATCTTGGAGAAATCCCTGATAAATCTCCGGTAATAACCTGCTAGGCCAAGAAAACTCCTGATCTTGGATGGGGACCTCGGCACCTCCCATCGCATAACTACTTCAATCATGGCCGGATCGACCAAAATCCCATCCTGTTTAACGAGATGCCCTAAGAACTGGACCACTCGTAACCAGAAGTCACATTTAGAGAATTTGGCATAAAGCCTCTCCATCCTCAATACTCCAAGAATCTCTGGTCCTCGAGTATACCAAGATGTCGTCGATATATACGATCACCAACCTATCCAACATAGGCCTGCACACCCGGTTCATGAGATCCATGAACGCTGCCGGCGTGTTGGTGAGCCTAAAAGGCATCACCACAAACTCGTAGTGCCCATATCTCGTCCTAAAGGTTGTCTTTTGGATATCATCCTCGAAAACTCTCATCTGATGATATCCAGATCTCAAGTCAATCTCGGAAAACCAAGACGCCCCCTACAACTGATTGAATAAATCGTCGATCCTCGGTAGTGGATAACGGTTCTTGACTGTCAACTTGTTCAACTCCCGGTAATCAATACACATCCAGTGTGAACCATCCTTCCTCTTGAAAAAAAGGATTGGCGCTCCCCATGGTGAGCTACTTGGTCTAATAAAACCCTTCCCCAACAGCTCCAGAAGCTGTGAGGATAACTCCTTCATCTTGGGCAGTGCAAGGTGATAAGGTGCCTTGGCAATAGGTGCCGCACCTGGAATCAAATCGATCCGAAACTCCACCTGCCTCTCAGGAGGTACACCTGACAATTCCTTGGGGAAAACATCTAGGAACGCACACATTACCAGGACCTCAGAGATAGAACTCGGTCTCTCAGTGGCAACTCTCGTATCCGTCACATAAGGTAAAAATCCGATGTATCCCTGCTGTAGACTCTGTCTCGCCCTGGCGGCATTGTAGAAAGCTGATCCAGATCTGCTCCCCTCGCCATACACAGTATGTATTCCCCCACTAGGGCTCGTATGGTCACTAACACTCACAGTCAATCGTAGCTCGAAACCGGCTCAACCAATCCATCCCCACTATGAAAAAGACATCACCCACCGCTATCGGCATCAGATATATAGGGAACTCAACACCAAAAAAGTTTAACACACATCCCCGGAACACATCAGTGGCAAAAGACCGCACACTCTTCGGCTATAGAAACCCTCAGAGGTTGACTCAATGCCTCATGTCTAACACTAATGTGTGGAATAAAGGATAAGGACACGAAGGATCGACTCACACCTGAGTCAAATAAAACCAAAGCAGTCATAGAACTTACAAGAAAAGTACCTATATACAACACAATATAAGCATAAACAAATCTCAAAATAATAGGAATAAGGAAATACGTACCGAACACAACATCAGGTGTTGTGCGATCTTCCTCCGCTGTCAGCTGGAATGCTCTCCCATTAGTTCTCGGGGTCTCGGCCTTCACCGACCGACTGTTAGTAGTACGCAAGGTTGCGGGAGCGGAAGCCTGAACTGATCTCTCAGTAAGCTGAGGACACTCGGCCTTTCGGTGGCCCATCTGGTTGCAATGAAAACCGACCGAGAATCCCTTGGGGCAATCCTTCGCCAAATTCCCGTCTTTGCCACATTTGTAGCACATCGGCACCCGAAAAGAACCCTCATGGCTCTTGTTGCACTTGCCACAAGTGCGGCCCTTTTAGCCTCCCGCTCTCGCATCAGCAGGCTTAGCCCTCTTTGTCGCAAGTTGGGACTGCACTGGTCTCTGGTCTCTCCCTTGAGACTCTCCCTCCTCCCTAGCCTATAACTATAGCTCAATCTCCCTCTGCTTGGCATTGGTCTGAGCTCAGCCAATGTCCGGTATGACGAGTTCGCCACGAACTCTCGTATATCCCTACACAGTATGCTCAAATATCAGCTCACACGTTCCTTCTCAGTAGATACATGCTCAGGGAAAAACAACGCCCTCTCATGGAACGTCCTCGTGATCTCGGACACAGTTTTGTCTTCTGCTTAAGAGATAGAAACTCATGGGCTAACCGTTCGCTCTCCACCTGGGGAACATACCCATCTCAAAACAACTATGTAAACCTATCTCGTGTGACTGCACCATGATCTGTAGGAGTAAAGTTGGCAGTCACAAACTTCCACCAGTCCCTCTCTCCCAAGCAAAGTAGGTTCAGCACGAACCGAACCCTTAGGTGCTCTGGGCATGAACATGTAAAAAAAACCCCTTAATTTCGAAGATCTATCTTATAGCAACAATCGGGCCATGAGTCCTATTAAACTCTAATGGCTTCATGTTGTTGAACTCCCGGAATAACAACGAGTCACCCCCTTGTGGCCTCAAAGCAGCTAGGGCTGCGGTGGCTGCAACAGCAGTAGCCTCAGTAACAACGGAATAACGCTCATCGAATGTCTCAATCAATGTGGTCTTATTATACCCGAACATCTCTGGTATGGCCTCCCAGATAGCTACACCCACCTTATTATGAATGATCATGTAGATCTCCTCGTGACTGGTACCATTGGTCCTAGGGTTGTGGCGTGTACCCATCATAATGTCTATGAAACACAACACGAAATATCATCAGAGACTCGCGCGAGCATACTCACACTCGATTTCTCATCCCTACATGCTCCTTAGTATCCTAAGGATTCTTACTTGGGTCTCATACAGATCCAGTGTTTTCAGTAGTTTGGGCCCAATACTACCTTCCACACCAACCTGTAGTCACCCTAAGTCCTCCTCCTAGGATCCTAATTCCCAAGTACTCTATCTCTTAGAAATAACATACTACCTTCTCAGCAGTCTCCTCCTATGCTCATTTAGATATATCTCCTAGATTATACCTTGTCTCAATCTCTTTCTAAGGGATTCCTGCTAGATACTCATGCTCAGTATATACTCAGGGCAAATAACAGATAGCAACATCTCCTAGACTAAGGAATCAGAAATCACGGAACTCTAGCCCTAGAATATGAAATAGCTTGCATATCTTCTAGCATGCATCCCTGAGATCTCATAAATATCTCATAATATAAACAAATAAGGATATTTTGGGAAATCACCGTTCGGGCTCTCGCTGATTGTACACACTACTCCATCTCCTTTTTATCTTAAAAACTCTTTACTTGTTTTAGAAAAATCATTTCTCCTTGATTTTTTTCTTAAATCCTCAGTTTTTGAGTTCAGATATACCGGAAGGTACATCCGAATTCCTCAAACCAAGGATCTGATACACTTGTAACACCCTAAGTTTTCAAACAAAATTTTCATTTCAAAACCACGTAATTCTCATAACATGTTTCACAAAAACCCATAGTGTCAAATTATTAAAAACACAAATCCATATTTGTTTGAATAAAAATCCAGGTTCATCACAACATAACTCCATCTCGTGTGTACAATCAAGCCGGCGCTTCTATCGTGTTCCTGAGAAGTACCTGAAACACATATCACATAACACGATAAGCACGATGCTTAGTGAGTTCCCCAAAATACCACACATATCTCATTAGTCTCTCATGGCTATATCTCGATAATGACCCTCCGGTCAATATGTCTTAGTGGAGACCCTCCGGTCCTAACTCAATGAAGCTCAGAATACAACATAAATCAGAAAGACATAATGCATGATATAACAATACTCAATAATAGCATACAATACCCTCCTGTCACAAAAAGTTACCACTCATGGCAAGTATAGTGAGAAGACTCACCTTGTAAGTAAGAAAGTAAACCTCATATCCCTCGAACGGTGTAATCCCCGCCTATATGTCATAATCATCTCTAATTAACACTTATAACCATAACTCTAAATGATTAAGATAACTCCTCACTCTAGCCCCTGGAATGGGTAAAAGACCATTTTACCCCTCCATGGTCTCCATAATCGAAGCTTTGACTAACCCTAAAAGTCAACAGAAGTCAAGACTGGAGTTAATAGTCCCTGTTAACCCAACTCGTCTAGTGCATCTATGTAACTCATCGAGTCGCCAAGTTTCCTCGGAAGTTTTGTGAATGTTTAACTTAACTCTGCGAGTTGTCTCATCAACTCACCAAGTCACACAAGTCCAGAATCGTCCGGGAAAACCCTAACCGACTCGTCCAGTTGGCTTACTGACTCGTCGAGTCCCTTCAGCCCCTTTTCTCATTCAGACGATTTTGGGTAGAAATGGTGTCTCATACTCTGGATCTAGCCTTCCATGTCTCACTTGTCATGTAAGGCTGCAAGCTTTATATTCATGCATGGCATCTAAGGCTCAAAATGCCAAAACAAGCGCCATAAGAGGTCTCATGCAAGGAAAATCGTCCAAAGCTTGATAAAGCTTGGATCTTTGGGCTAATAGGAACTCAATATGACCAGAGCTGGAGTCTCAAATCCATGACAAGATCATAACACTCTATATCTCGAAGAAGGATGGAAAAAAGGACCTAAACTCCCTAAAACGAGATCTAACTAAACAATGAGCAAGATAGTGACTTTTTACCTTCAAATAGTAGCTAAGAATTAGTGAACACCAGATCCAGAAGCTCCTTCTCATCCAAGGCCTCTTGCTCTTCAACTCTCTTCCGAGAATGCACTAAAACCCACAAAATTAGCTTAAGGTCCTTTAAATAGGACACAAACCCAGAAAAATAGGGTTTCCTCACATAGCTCCTACTCGTTGAGTCGTGGTCCTCCGACTCGCCAAGTAGACACTAAAGTCCTGCGACCAATTAACTCTTATACTCAGCGAGTTGGGGCATCCAACTCATCGATTTGCTCTGCCATAATGAATGAAATTGATTTAAAAATATACCTGGGACTCGGGATGTTACAAACATATTAAAGTCTAGTAAACTCTTCAAAGATGCTCGGTGGATTATTCAACATGCACAAATTACAACCAAACCATGCGACATCGTTTTTTGATTAAAGAATAAAACAGATAACATGATTATCACTTGCATTAAGTGAGATTTCAAGACAATTTCATTTCTTAACCAACCTTTCAAGAACACTTTGTCATGTAGCCAATCATGCTTTTCCACATCAAGAATATTTACCCAACCAATAAACGTTGTCCATCTCATCAAAACTATCTTGCCATCCCATTTTAAGAACAAAACATCTTACACTCATTTTAGCATGAAGGACCAATTACATTAAAACAGAAAAGATCATCCACCACTACCTCTCACGATCCTACAAGATTGACATAAAATCGTAACCATCATCTTTGTAAACCTTAATTATCTGTATATTAATACACCACATGTTTCATATATGTTAATTTTAATTTTCGTATGTAGAATGTATATTTTGTATATGTATGTGTATTTATATGTCTTTCATGTGTGTGCGTCTATATATATATATATATATATATATATATATATATATATATATATATGTATATATGTTTTTGAATGTGTATTATGTATGTATTTGTTTATTAGTATGTGTATCATGTATATATATATATATATGTGTGTGTGTGTGTGTGTTTGTATATGTATTTGTAACACCCTGTTCCAAATTGTTTCCTAATTCGGGCCAATGACTCAAAGATTGATTATATTATGTCACACCCCCAAACCAGAACGACAAAAACATTCGAGGGTGGAGGACGTCATGTACAGTATCATAACAATGCACAATAGTGAAACAATCACAACATCCATTTCATTAATAAAATAGATAATACATGTGTGTTATGTGTATAGCTGTAAGACACCAAAAAATATTAGAATAAAAGACGAGTCTTGAACATGCTCCGTCTTCTCAAAACCTGGTCCAATGTACCTGTCTACTGGTGACCTAAGAATACAAGTTATTTTGAAAGAGAAAATATCAACAATTAAGTTGGTGAGTTCATAAATGTTTTAGTGTCAAGTTTTTGCATTTGTTTCATGAAAATGTTTATATATGTATAGTAAAAATGTTTGTAACTATCTAGTGAAAATGTTTGAATACTTCATAGAAAATCCTATATTTTCTGCTTAAATGAAAAGTAGTCTTCTACCAAGACTCAACTGTTTTGTATGTTGTGTTCTCTTGAAAATAGTGTAAAATGTATGTTTGTACTTGAAATAGTATAAATGTATGTTTATACTTGAAATAGTATAAATATATGTTTTTCCATATTTGTAAAACTATCTTTACTCGAAAAATGTATGCATTTCTCATGTGAGAATATCACTGTATAAATGTAATGGAAAAATGAAAATTACAGTAGTATTGTATGAAATACACTACTGATGCATTAACTACTTTGTAACCAAACTGGTTAAATTAAGGTTAAAATGTGATAAGGTTATAAGCATGCTTGACTGACTAGTATAAAACGGGACGTTCTTCAGGCATCAAAAATGATATGATATTTGTCACCCGTAGACCTGCAGGTCCCACTGTAGCTAGCAGCAAGGTGTGGGATGGTCAATCATGTATAGATCTATACACAAACTCATGCTCTCGCTCCAGGAGACTCCGGTTACAAAACGTGACATTACAAGAATATTATTATGGCATGAAATAGTATCACACATTTTAGTTATCTTGTTCTTGTTATAGTATGTAAGTTCCTTTTTGTTCTCGCAAATGAATAGTATACTTTGTAATGAATAGTAATAGTATGTATGTATTGTTTCATGTATTGTTCCTTTGTTCTAGGAAAAGTATGTATGTATTGTTTCATGTATTGTTCCTCTGTTCTAGAAATAGTATGTATGTATTGTTTCATGTAATTTTCCTCTGTTCTAAAAATAGTTTAAAAGAGTTCTTGAAATGATTTTCACAACTTATAAAAGCATAAGAAATCCTTTGTTTGATTGTTTTCATATGTAAATGTTAACACAATTTTATTGTGTTCTACATGTATCCCCCCTGTAAAACATTAAAAAAAAAGTAAATTGTAGGGATATGAACTCACCTTAAGTGAGTGATTCGATTAGATGTTCGATATAGGATGCTTGTTTCCACAAGTTTGATCTCGGGACAAAACTAGTCCTAAAATGCATTTCACGTGAGATATTGGCATGAAATTAGTGAATATAACCTCAAAGGTATAAAGGAATTAACCTATGATATAAGGAACACTTGCAGTTCACGACTAGCTTAGGGGTTCACGGCCCACCTTTGGTGTTCACGGTCGCAAAGGGTTTTCGGCCCTTGAAGATTCAAGAATTTTCGGATGGACTCAATGTGTGTTCTTGGTGTTTCTTGGTGAAATAGGGAAGATGTTGGTGTTCACGGCCGTAAACTCAAAGTGAATGGTGATTGATTGTGAAGAGAAGAACACTAGATGTTCTAAAATATGATTTTGAGGTGTATTGGATGATCTTCGGATGATAGATGAGAGTGAACTTGGGTTTTTAGTTGAAGAATTTGAGAGAAAATGCTTGAGTTTGCGGCCCGAAGGCTCGTTTGCGGTCCGAACCGTTTGCGGCTGCGAGGGTCCTCAGTCTTAATTGTTTCCCTCAGTTAACACACAACACCTTTGAATGCTAGGTTTATAACCTTATAAACTCATTATCCTGACTATATTAAATAAATACAAGAAATAAGTTTAACCTTTGTTTGACAAGTTTGACTTTAGTTGACCAAGTTTGACTTCTACAAGATAGAAATTACTGGTTGTCACATCACCCCCCGTTAAAGGGAATTTCATCCCGAAATTAAGACTAAGAAACACACATGGACTAAGGAAAAAGATGAGGATGCCTTTATTTCATTTGATCCTCCTGATCGCAGATGAATTCAGGTCCCCATTTTGCATTCCAGCGAACCTTCACTATCGGGATACGACTTTGTTTTGTTTGCTTGACCTCCCTATCCATGATTTCTATTGGTTCTTCCACGAAGTTGAGGCGCTCATTGATCTTTATTTCATCGAGTGGGATAACAAGTGTCTCATCAAATAGGCACTTCCTTAGGTTCGATACGAGGAAGGTAGGGTGTACGTTACTAAGTTCTTGAGGTAGTCGGAGTTTATAAGCTACAGGGCCGATTCTAGCGAGAATCTCGAAAGGCCCAATGTTCCTTGGATTTATCTTACCACACTATCCCAAGCGTACCAAGCCCTTCCAGGGTGAGACCTTCAATAGAACAAGGTCACCAACCTCAAATTCCAAAGGTTTCCGTCTTTCGTCAGCATAGCTTTTCTATCGGTCTCTAGAGGCTTTCAATCATTCACGAATCTGAACAATCTTCTCTGTTTTTTCCCGGATGATTTCCAGACCCACCTCAGCCCATCATAGAGGAGATCTGTACTTTCGGCCATAGAGGGCTTCAAATGGAGTAACTTGGATACTAGAATGGTAGCTGTTGTTGTATGAAATCTCGACCAATGGTAAATGGATATCCTATGTTTTACCAAAGTCGATCACACAAGCTCTCAACATGTCTATCAATGTTTGTATATTCCTCTCACTCTGTCCATCAGTTTGTCGGTGGTAGGCTGTACTCATGTCCATCCTAGTTCCCAGGGACTTTTGTAGCGGCTGCTAGAATCTTGAAGTGAATCTACCGTCTCTATAAGATATGATAGATATTGGGACACTATACAGTCTTACAATCTCCCTAATGTATGTACTTTTCATTTTCTCCATCTTGTTAGTTTCTTCGATTGGTAGGAAGTGTACGGACTTAGTTAACCTGTTTACGATCACCCATTTGGTATCGAGGCCACTCGTTTTCTTGGGCAACTTGGTTATGAAGTCCATTGTTGTCCGATCCCACATCCACTCAGGTATCATCAGTTGTTTTAGTAAACCTGAGGGCTTTTGGTATTCTACTTTAACTTTGGCGCAAGTTAGACACTTGCCTACAAACCTGGATGAACGAAGTATCGAGTATTGTGCGCTTCGTTCATGCCAACGTCTCTGAAACCACCAAACTTTAGGTGTGCAGATCTGATCCATGAGGTAAAAGGCTTTGTCACCCTTGACTTCTAAGTTCTTATCCATCCCTCTTAGGGTTTCACCTGCCACAGTTTTAGGTTTGAAGGCTTTCTGCTGAGCCTCCTTCATCTGGGTGGATAGATGTGAATGATTGGCATAGTCAATACCTTGACTCTACGACCTGATTATTCTTTTCGACTTAGGGCATAAGCTACTACGTTGCTTTACAGGGATGATAATGAATTTCGCATTCATAGTCATTTAGTAGCTCGACCATCCGTCGTTGTCTCATGTTGAGCTCCATCTGGTCAAATATATGTTGAAGGATTTTGTGGTCTGTAAAGATAGTGCTTTTCGTACCATACATGTAGTGTCTCCAAATCTTCAGATTAAATTCCACTGCTCATAACTCAAGATCATGTGTAGTGTAGTTGACTTCGTGTGTCTTAAGCTGTATTAAGGCATAGGCAATGACCTTTCCTCATTGCATAAGAACACAGCCAATCCCTTGGTTGGATGCATCGCAGTAAACCAAGAAATCTTCTATGCCTTCCGGGAGGGATAATATTCATGCGCCGCATATGGCTTGCTTCAACGTTTTGAACGAATTCTCTTGTTCCTCTTCCTAGTCAAAGTTCACACCTTTTTGGGTCAATGTGGTGAATGGTTTTGCAATCTTTGAAAAGTTCTGAATTTATTTTGGCGTCTTTGGTGCTGACCAGTTCTCGATGGACTTTATTTTGGAATGGTGCATGTGTAGTCCCTCTTCACTAACCACGTGACCCAAGAATTCGACTCTCCGAATACAAAATTCGCATTTAGAGAACTTCGCATAAAGCCTCTCTGCTCGTAGTGTTTCTAAGATCTGTCGTAAATGTTGACTATGTTCTTCCTTGCTGCGAGAATAGATGAGTATGTCGTCAATGAAAATGATTACGAACTTATCTATGTAAGGGGGGACACCCGGTTCGTTAAGTCCATGAACACTGCGGGCGCATTGGTTAATCCGAAAGGCATCAATACAAACTCGTAGTGTCCATAATGAGCTCAGAAGGCTGTTTTGGGAACGTATTCCTCCAAAACTCGTAACTGGTGATACCCGGATCTCAAGTCAATCTTTGAAAAGTAGCCTGCTCCTTGAATTTGGTCGAACGATTCGTCAATCCGAGGCAGAGGATATCGGTTCTTAACGATAAGTTTGTTTAGCTCGCGGTAGTCGATGCACATTCAGAACGATCCATCCTTCTTCTTCACGAACAAGACCGGTGCTCCCCAAGGTGAGAAGCTTGGTCTATTGAATCTGTTGGGTCAAAAATAAGCTTTATACTTTACTTTTCCAAGAAACTATATTTCTTAGTCTAGGACCGTAAACAAAGTGGTGTTTACGGATGTATGGGTGTTCACGGCTATGAACCTGTTTACGTCCGTGAATGTGTTTTCGGTCAACTAATGGGTTTTCGGTTAAGGCCTTGTATTTTGGGCTTGGCCTTAGATCCATATATATATATATATATATATATATATATATATATATATATATATATATATATATATATATATATATATATATTGTGCTAATGGAGTCATAAGAGTACACGACTAGAGAGGAGCATTCATTCATATCATGTGCTAGAGAGAGAACTAGTGTGTGTTTTTTGGATCTTGTATGTGATAAGTTTTGAGCATTCTAACACTCCTCTGGTGTACATGTAACCCTATAAACCTTGCATCTATGTTTTCTTTATTATACATGCAAATTTGATTTTCCAAGGTTCTCAACCTAACTAGCATGCTATGGGGTACTTGTAATATAAAAGCTTAGGAGAATAAGATATCTTTTCTTGTGGTTGATTGCTTGGAGTTTTGAGAGCCTAGCACCAATAATGTGGATGCGTCAAGTGGAATCACAAATCTGCAAACCAACTTGGAAACTTGATAGAATAGTATGCACTTAGTAGAAATCGGCCCACCTTTGTTCTTACACACACTGGTGGCATTTCATGTGCCAAAGACCTCTTTATATAGTATGGTGTATTAGGGTTACATCCATGTAAACCCTAATACCCATGACCTTTCATTTCCATAGGATCCATGGGTTAAAAAATCCATGGAATATCCATGCAAGCATAGCCCATCCTAAATGAACATTGGCCCATTCTATATATATAAGAGTCCATATTTAATTAGTCTCTTTTGATCACTAAATTAATTCCAAATTAATTCTTGATCAATACTAATTAAATAATATGATTTCATATTAATATATTATAACTTATAATATATTAATAAATCATAACTATACTATTCTCAAAAGATTATCCATACAATTTCTTTCGGTGAAGTGTAACCCAAATGGACCATGTCGGGTCGGGTCAAGTACATTCAAAATATAGTTACAGACTTAGATACCTTATCCAACAGTCTCCTACTTGGATAAGTCTGATAACTGTAGTTTCAAGTATGACTTAACAATCGTAGCTCTTAAAACTCTGTTGAGCTATGAAGTGCCATTTTAGATAAGTGATCAATCCTTTGTTCTAGATATCAGCTGGAAAAATACATGGAACAACGTCGTACTTATTGTCCAACATTTTGTTTCCCGATTTCAGGTTTGTCTGACATAGAACTAAACTGAACACATCAATTAGGTTCTGACCGGGCCCGACACATAGGTCAAAACAAAATCATTGAGGGGCCCAAATATCGCTTATAATCCTCCAAGGACCAAAAGGAACAGATAAACTTCGACTCAAATACTTGTACTAACTACTTGTTAAATCATACACAAAGGCACATTTTATAACATCAAGTTACTGATGCGTTTTCGTGCAATCAACACACAAACAACTCATAGTCAACAACTCATATCTCTAGGTTTGAAGACTTATATGATATTACCATCTCATGATCACTCGAGATAAATTCCATTATGTGATACAAGTGAGTGTGGGTTTAATCCAATACTCAAAGCTTATGAGCACTCATGAATGTTGTAGCAACTTTTGCTATGTCTAACGCTTTAGAGATCTACAAGCCCAATTCAGGACAATATTGATTCATACCTACTTCCAAAGTACCACTGACCGTGGAGAGTTTGAATAAAGTAATTATTCTGGAAGTCAAGACATGCAAAGTTGAAACAATAGTAATCGATTGACACCAACTAGCAACACCTTACTTATAAATAAACAACAACTTTAATTTAATCATCAAATGCTACAAATGCCTAACCCTAGTTTCTGAAATAGTTATCTAATCTGTAAAACTAATATCGTCCTTCAGCCCGATGCGCCTCACATGCTGCAAATGCCTAACCCTAGTAAGTCCCTTCGTAAGGGGATCTGCTGGGTTCTCTTCTGACGATACCCTCTTTGACACGAGGAGTCCTTCTATCTTTTGTCTTATGAAGTGATAATTTTAGTCAATGTTTCTGGATTTACCCTGATCAGTCGGTTCCTTGGCTAAGGCAACTGCACTATTGCTGTCACAGAAAATCTCTATAGGCTCCTTTATAGCAGGTACAACTCCAAGGTCTTCGATGAAGTTCCTCAGCCATATCGCCTCCTTCGTTGCTTCACTCGCTGCTATGTACTCTGATTCACATGTCAAATCAGGTATTGTCTCTTATTTAGAACTTTTCCAAGTAATTTCTCCTCCATTCATGGTAAAGACCCAGCCTGACTGAGAGCGGAAATTATCCCGATCAGTCTGAAAGCTAGCATCACTATACCCCACTACTCTCAAGTCATCACTCCCACCAAGGGTAAGGACCTAGTCCTTATTCCTCTACAGGTACTTGATAATGTTCTTCACTACAGTCGAGTGAGCATTGCCAGGGTTCCCCTGATATCTTCTGACCAAGCTCAGAGCAAAGGCCACATCAGGGCTGGTCCAAGTCATAGCAAACATGATCGAGCCAACAGTGGAAGCATATGGTAATCAACTCATCTCAGCTATCTCAGCGTCTGTACTCGGGCTCTGAGCCTTGCTCAGTTTGGTATTGCTTTGGATCGGTAAATCACCTTTCATGGAATTCTGCATGTTGAACCTCTTCAACACATTGTCCAAGTAGGTGGCCTGACTAAGTCTAATTAATCTTTTACTCCTTTCTCTTAATATCCTTATCCCTAGGATATAGGCAGCTTCTCCAAGGTCCTTCATTACAAAACTCTTCCCAAGATACGACTTAATCACCTGCAAAGTTAGGATGTCATTTCCCATGAGTAGTATGTCATCCACACACATACAGTACCAAAAAGCTAACTATACACCCACTAGCTCTAACATTTACACGGGACTCATCTTCGCTTCTCGAAAAACCAAACTCTTTTACTTTCTCATCAAAAAAAGATTCTAGATGCGAGATGCGTGTTTCAATTAATAAATGGATTTCTCAAGCTTGCACACTCTATCAGGGAACTATGCATTGACAAAATCCTTTGGTTGACTCATGTAAACATCCTCAGACAACTTTACATTAAGGAAATTGGTTTTGACATCCATTTGCTATATTTCATAATCATGAAATGCAACAATGGCTAGCATAACCCTAATATACTTAATATTTGCTACTAGTGAGAAGGTTTCATCATAATCAACTCCTTGAGTTTGAGTGAAGCCCTTCGCAACCAGTTGCGCCTTATAAGTGTGCACTTTACCATCCTTGTCAGTCTTCGTCTTGAAGATCCATTTGTACCAGACCGTCTTACGACCATGTACATTGTCAAACAAGTTCCAAACATGATTGTTATACATGGACTATATCTCGCTGTCCATAGCCTCTTTCCACTTAGCAGACTCAGGGCCTACCATGGCTTCCTTGTAGTTATTAGGTTCATCCAAATTTACCAGTGTACTATCATTGATAAATGTATCACCTTCCGCAGTAATATGGAAACCATAGTACTGATCAACTGGATTCCTAACTCTAGAGGAACGCCTCAGAGGCAGAAACTCGTCAGTTGGTTTAACAGGAGTTTCCTCCTCAAGTTGATTGCTAGGGTTTGAGGTTCCTTCGCCACTTGAGTCTTGAAGCTCTTCAAGGTCAATTTGCCTCCCACTGTTTCCTTGGTTTATATATTCTCTCTCTTGAAAGACCCCTCTCCTTGCCACAAAGACCATATTCTCACTGGGTCTATAGAAGAGGTAACCAAAGGATTTCTTTGGGTGGCCGATGAAAATACACCGCTCATTTCGAGGTTCGAGCTTGTGCTGAGTCTCACGTCTCATGAAAGCCTCGCAACCCCAAATCTTGATGTGGTCTAAATTGGGAACTTTCCCAGTCCACATCTCGTAAGGTGTTTTGGAAACCTTCTTGGTAGGGACTAGATTAAGGATATAGGCGGCACTCTCTAAGGCATACCCCCAAAATGAAATTGGTAACGAATATCGACTCATCATGGAACAAACCATGTCTAACAAGGTACGATTGCGCCTCTCAGCCACATCATTAAGCTGTGGTGTTCTGGGAGGTGACAATTGTGAAACGATTCCACATTCCTTAAAATAGTCAAGGAATTATGTACTAAGATACTCTCCTCCTCGATCGAATCAGAGCATCTTAATGTTCCAACCCAGTTGATTCTCCACTTCCTGTTTAAACTCTTTGAAATTTTCAAAGGTTTCTGACTTATGCTTGATTTAGTAGACATAACCATATCTACTGTAATCATCAGTAAAAGTCACATAGAAGCGGTTAGCATCCCTAGTGGCGGTTCTGAAGAGTCCACACACATCTGTGTATTTGAGGTCCAATAAAGCTTCACTCGTAGCACAAGTACCAGTGAAGGGTGACTTTGTCATTTTTCCAAGCAAACAAGACTCGCAACTATCATCCAACTTTAAGTCAAATGAGTCCAAGACTCCAGCCTTTTGGAGTTGGCCTATGCGCTTCTTGTTGACATATCCAAGACAAAAATGCCACAAGGATGCCTTATCCAAACTAGTGGAAGAATCGATATGCAATACATTATTTCCTAAGTGGTCTACAATTAACACAGTTTCATATACATCCTCACAAGGTAATTCTTTAAAATGAAGAACATTATTATAAAAAGCATTAATACCACCACATTCATTATCAAATGAAAAAGTAAATCCTTGTCTGTACAAACCGTGCAAAGAAATAATATCTCTCGCCATTTCAGACGGGTAACAACACTTATTCAAATCTAACATTAACCCACTACTTAGAAACAAATAATAAACTCTAATCTTGGTGACAAGTGAAGCTTTCCTATTCCCCATGATCAAGTTTATCTTTCCATGCTCCACATCCTCACTTCTTCTTAGGCCCTGCAAATCAAAACATATATGAATAGCACAACCTGTATCAGGGACCCAAGAATTAGTATGCGATGAGTTATTAGACAATATAGTGTAAATACCTGCACGGGTAGGTTTGAGCTTCCCATCCTTAACATCTTGCAGGTACTTGGGGCAGTTTCATTTCCAGTGCCCCTTATCATGAAAATAGAAGCATTCAGCTTCCTTTGTGTTGGATGAAGGAGTGACAGAACCACCTTTCGTTCCACTCAAAGAGGAGCCATCAAGAGACTTTCCCTTGGTACCCTTCAAAGGGGTCTTTGAAGGGGTAACATAACCACCTTTGGTTCCATTCGAACAGGGGCAGTGTTAGGAGTAGGAGTAGTAACAACCAATTTACCTTTGAGATCACTTTGAGCGGGTTTCAAAAGTCCTTGAAGCTTGCTGAGTGTGACCTCCTCCATGTTCATATGATAGGTTATTCGGAATTGATTATAACAAGTAGGTAACGACTGTAGTATGATGTCAATAGCCAACTCCTTAGGGAAGCTTACATTCAACTCAGCAAACGGTCCATAAAGCTTTGTATTTTTTGCATGTGGCTCATGATGGATTTGCCATCCTTCATTCGGGTTGTTATCATGGAAGAGATGATTTCATACCTCTCTTGACGAGCACTTTGATGGAAGCGGTCCATCAGGTCCATGTGCATGTCAAAAGGGTAAAAGACCACGTAGGACTTCTTGATTTCAGCTGTCATTATGGCCAACATGATACATGCCACCTTTGTGGCATCTTTCTCAAGAGTCCTAAAGTCAGCGATCTCCTTTGGAGTAGCAGTAGACTCATCAATTTCTTTCAGCTCCTTGTCAGGACATATTCCTTGTCCTCTTAACTCGTGACTATCCTGATGTTCCTAATCCAATCATTAATGTCTGAACCATCAAAGATGACACTCCCACAAAGGTTCATGAGAGAAAAGGCGTTGGTAGAGTTTGAGCCAGAAGCAACATTGTTGGAAGACATCTGAAAAGAAGAAAGACAAGTTTATATTAGATATTGAATTCTTAATAAGACACCCAAATGTAATATTAAGGCTAGGACCCAACACAATACTTTATATCTTGGAAGACGGATGTCGTAATCCCAGCTATAAAATATTTGAATGTTGGAGAATGACGATTCACCAATTTCCACCATGAAAAATGAAACAGGTAATTAGGTTTTAATTGGATTGAAACTCCTAGATCTTTTGAGATTCATTGAACTTTTCAATGGCATGTTTAAATCTCGACTGTGCCCTCTCAAGTTTGTGACTGGGATCCCGAGGATCACTGATATGTGCATATTTAGCTATATATTTAGTATAGATTTTTATTATTTATAGGCTAATTATTTGCAATTTATGGACAATAGATAATTAATTGTGTTTAAATTATATTTTCAGTCCAAAAGATGTGCTCGGGAGCAAAAGGAAGTAGGAGATGCAATTGGAAATTCGGGAGTTGAAATAAAGAAGAAAAATGTCAAAAACAAGAAGCACTCGGCGAATCAACACCTGAATCGGTGAGTCGGGTAGAAGGTTCACGAAGTTATAGAAGTCCTTGCCGTTTACGGATTTTTAATGAGGGACTCGGCGAGTCGGTACCTTGACTCAACGAGTCAACTCTGTTTCCAGAAAACTATAAATAGGGACTTTAAGACCGAGACAAAAGACTGCTAGAGAACCCTAGGAGGATAAGCTGCGATTGAGGACACGGTGGAAGCTCTGGGAAGTGAAGAATCAACCCTACGTTCAATTTTGAAGAGGATTAAGGCAAATTCTAGTTCATTCTTAGTTAATCTTTTGATTGACTCGTGTTTGAACTAATTGAATTTGTTTTTGAGTTTGTTTTTACTGCCATTATGAACTAAAACCCTTATCTTCTGTGTAGGGTAATGATTTTGTGAATATGGATTGATTCTAAGGTTAGGACTAATTTAATTAATTTGGTGATATTGTTTTATTAAGCTTGTTAAAGAACCTTATGCATTAGCCATAACTATTTTTTGTTAATTGACAAGTAATTAAGTTGTATGAACATCTCTTAATTTCATACCTCATGTGATTTATGTGACAACATTGTTATGTGCCTAGGAATAGCAAATGTGAATCTAGGATTAATTAGAAAATAAGTAAATTAATGTGTGAGCCTGTGTGATAAACCATCAACAAGAGGTTAAGTGAATTATTAATTTAACTAGCCACTACAAGTCTTACTTAACCCGAATTGATAATCTAGGAAATTCATTAATTTAGACAACTGGCCATTGCTTGAATTAATTTTTTTCTAAGGATTAGTAATAGCGAACGTGAACCTAATCACCTTAGTTGGTAGCCAATGAAAAGTTAATCCAACACATTTTCCGTAAAATCAACCATAGGATCAAATGATTCAAACCTAAACAAAAGTCTCCTTAATTATTGAATTTAGTGATTTTTGTTGCTTTAGCTTTAGTTATTTAGTTTAAGTCTTAGCTAAATATTTAAGTTTCTAGTCTTGTAAAACTAGAGAAAACCCTACTTTCTATTACTTGTTCTAAGATAATATAAGTAATTAGTTTAATTTCCATTCCATGATTTCGATACCCTACTTATTTAACTATACCACAATTGATAGGTCCACTGCCTTTGTGTGTCTAGTTCATAATTAAAGAGTAGGATAAAACCTAGTTTGTTTCACACACATCAAGTTTTTGGCGTCGTTGCCGGGGAACGATTCAAAAATTAACATTAGTTTCTAGTTTTATCGATCCTTTGTGTGAGATTTATCTTGCACAAAGTTATTTCTTAAGTAATTTAGTTATTAGGTTAAGTTTTAATATTTTTCTGTTTTAAGAACTTTAGTTAATTTTTTTCAGTTTTAGCCTTGAACTCGCTGAGTGCAATCGAAGCTACTCGGCGAGTCCATAACTGATTTCTAGTTTTGTTTATGATAAGGGGAGGAGGTACACCTTTGATTTCACCACTTGAAGACTCGGCAACAACTTTGAGGAAAAACAAAGGCAAAACCGTAGGAGAAACCGCAACATCGAAGAATTCACTGTTAAAGAATCTCAAGTCTGTTTTTACTAAGAAAAAAGGCATGAAAGAGGAGGAATCCAACATCTCTTCAGTAGCGGACGAAGACCCGAAGAAGGAGGATACCGAGTACGAATCCGAAAAGGAAGGAACCAAATCCGAAGAAGGATGCGATTTAGAAGGAGAACCAAATCCGAAGAGGATACCGGCCCGAGACTCGTGCAACCCGCGATTCCCGCAACTACCACTTTTGAACTTAAAGGCCACATACTTGTTAAACTTAAGGAGATCCCATTCTATGGGAAGGATCATGAAGACGCTTACAAGCATCTTGACGAGGTCAATGACAAATCCGACTACTTCAATGTCCCTAATGTGGCTCGTGACACTGTCTTGCTTCGTATGCTACCGGTCACATTTAAGGGGGCTGCAAATGATTGGCTAAAATTACTCCCTCTAGGATCCATCACCACTTGGGCCAAGATGAAAGAAGAATTTATTGGTTAATTTTGTCCCCCATCAAAGATAGCAAAGTTAAAGAAGGTCATAGTAAACTTTGAGCAACAAGCTAGAGAGTCACTATATGAGGCATGGGAAAGGTACAAAGGCTTGCTAAGGAACTGCCCATATCACGATCTAAATAGTCAACAAGTAGTCTCTATTTTCTATGATGGAGTAAATGTAACAACTAGGAAGCTCCCTGATTCACAAGGACCTCTCACAAAGAAGCCACCCCTCGTGATAAATGAACTAATTGAAGAATTCTCTAAGCACTCTAGAGAATATCATAACCCAATGAATGAACTAATTCGAAGGGTGGTGAACTCAGTTAATGATAGCATGGCAGCAATGATAGCGAAGTTAGAGAATTTGGATCGATAAATGACTAAGATGGACCAATCTATCCATTCCATTAGAATGGGTTATGAAAACTTTAGAGGACCTCACCTCACTAAAGATTGTGATCTTGACGAGAACGAGATCCAGAAGGTGTAAGTGTGCTATTCAAGTGGTATGATGACAATTGGTGGAAACCGAAGAATGAATGGCTACCTTATGATGAGTACAAAAAGGCAAAGGAGGAGAAGTATAAGAAAAAAGAAAGGGGCTTTTATCAAAAAAAGGAATCGGTGCTAGAGAAGAAATCTGATTTGGAGGATATGTTCACAAGATTTGTAGTCGCGTCCGAAAAAAGGTACAATGATACCGACGCTGAAATGAAGGAGCAACGAAATATGCTTAAAGAGCACCAATCTATGACGATGGATCAACAAAATATGCTCAGGAATCAGCAAGCATCTATTCATAACATTGAAAAATAGCTAGGCCAGTTTGCACAACAAATCAACCAAAGAGCAACCGATGAACTACCTAGCAATATCAAACAGAATCCCAGAATGATGCATCTGAAGCCAATAACAACAGATTTTGAAACAGATTTCACTCCTCTGACCCATGTGCAGAAGAATCCCAGCAAGGTGCAAACAGAAGAGATAAATAGTTGGGAATCGAGTAAACCGAACTTGACTCGCCGAGTCGCCAACTAGGACTCGACGAGTCCAAGACCTGATGAGACAAGCAGCTTTCTTTTAAAACCTTACCAACCCCCTTGCCATTTCCAAGTCGATCCATACCTAATGAGCAGATTCAAGAATATAGGAGGTTTATGGAGCACATAAGGGCACTTCAAGTGAATATTCTGTTTATTGAAACAATACTTTAAACGTCAAAATATGAAATTTTGCTTAAAAACCTCTTTACAACTAGTAGAAATATGGAAGAAGTTGCTGAAATAGTGTTGAATGAACTGCCAGAAAAGTGGGGCGATCTGGGAAGCATCACCTTACCTTGTCAATTTGGGAACATAATGACCACACGAGCATTGACTAATTCAAGTTCAAGTATTAATATTATGCCATATTCCTTCTTCCAAAAGTTAAATCTTCCGATCCCAAAGCCTATTCATATGAAAATCCATTTGGCCGACAAAACGATAATACATCTAATGGGAGTGTGTGGAAATCTTCTTGTCAAAGTTGTTAAAATAGTATTTCCTATTGACTTTATAATATTAGACATGGAGGAGAAACTTAAAGTACCAATCATTATTGGGCGACCGTTCTTGAATACCGCTTGTGCCTTAGTAGATATGCGTGAATCTACGCTAATATTAAGGGTGGGGGATGATTCGGTGATTTTTAAAGCTAAGGAAAAGGATAAGCACATAGAGTCAAGAGAAGATAATGTTTCCTCAATAGATTTGGAGGATCAATTGTTAGAAAAAGAGCTTGCGTGCTTGCATGAAATCAATCCAAGTCAATTCTTATTATCTTTGGAAGAGAATTCTGATGCCAAAGGAGATATGGAGGAGATAGAGAGGATGATCGAGGAAGCTGATTATCAAGAAAGCCTTAAAAATATTGGAAGCTCACAAACTCGCCAAGTCTTACCTTCTTACTCGACGAGTACATACGAAAAATTCCGATTTGTTAAAGATTTTAGTCTGCAATGCATTAGTACCCTTTATGAACCAGATGGGCCCGTTTTACCTGATTACATGGAGAATCTTCTTGAGGAAAGCAAAGTTGTTGAAGATTTGTGCAACTTCCAAACTGCCCATTTGGCTTGCCTTGACACAATTATGCAAAATGATGAAGCAATTCCTCATGACATGAAGGAAAGTTTAGAAGATAAAAGGGATACTAAAACTTGGAATAAAGATAACCATAACTCTTTCATTGAATCACATATAGCGATGTCAACCAAAAGCAAAAGAACCAAACCTCGTGCCCTTGTCTCTACTACATTTGAAGTTTTTACTTTCAAAACACCGAATTCTTTAATATGTGATGAAAGTCAGGAAGAATTTGTGCCTTCAAGTGATGAGGAGTTAATGACCGAAAAGGAAATTGAGGAAGATAAATAAGGAAGGGAAATGATGGGGCGTGAAAAGGAAGAAGTGAAAAAAAGAAGCATGATAAAGGGATAAAGCGTAAAGCTGAAGAAATTGTTGAAAGAAAGAGAATGGAAGAAATGAAGAGGGCATATAAGAGAAGAATCCATCTTTACAAGAAAAAATATAAAGTGCAGAAACTGAAAAAGGAGATCCTAATGGAGGAAGCGGCAACGTAAAGCGGGATGGAGTCCAGCTAAAGGCTCCTAGAAAAGAAGTGTTAACGGCAGACAACCCGTTGATAGAGTTTGATTTTCTTTTCTTTTTCGTTTTTATTTTTCATTTATGTTTTGCGTGGTTTTTTTAGGATTTTTCTACTCAAATCTTCATATTCATCTATAAATGATTGCTTTAGGACAAGCAAGGTATGAGTGTGGGGTATGGTAATTTTTTTTAGAAATAATGATTTTTATTGACTAGACTAGTTCATCCATGACTCGACGAGTCCACACGAATCAGGGAAGATTTAATCGCGACTTGACTCGATGAGTCCATATACTGACTCGATGAGTCGATTTAATTTACTGATAAAAAAATAATAAATTTTATGTTGCTGTAAAATTAGGGATTTTACCCTAATTGAGAAAACACATTCATTCACACCAGCCGACACCCACTCGATGTGCCAAGAATCTCTTAAGAAATCATCTTCATTTTTCTTTGATTTCTTCTATTTTTTCCCTACAAGGTAACATCTTTTGTTTAAAGCTTTAATGTCTATAGAAAAATGGTCCTATTTTGTTGCAAAGTCGGTTTTGACTTGATTAAGTTTCTAGGGTTTCATAATTTTGTCTAAATAGAATGTTATAGGTGAAATTTATTGTGAATCCATACTTAATATACATTCCGAAACAAACTCCTGGGAACAATTTTGAGTTTTGTTGGATGAGTTGGTAGAAATCAGACATGCGACTCGAGCAGTTCATATGACTCGCCGAGTCGGTCCTTGAAGGAAGTCCTCATTTTTGGGTTTAATGTTCTATGATTTCTGTGTTTGTATGGATTGTGTCATTTTGCAGAAAATGTTTTCAAGAGGTGGATAGAGCTCTAGGGGTAACCGAGAGGATCATCCTTGGTTAAACTTTCCAAGAATTGATTCGAAATCCATGATGAAACGATGGAAGAAGAAGTTGATTGAAGTTAAAAGGAAAGAAATTTATGTACCAAATGCAATATATTGGGAATGGCCGGGGAGAGTCCGATATGAGGAGGAGTTGGCCCCGTTTCTTGTCGAGGAATTTAGGCATGAAGGGGTATCCATCACTTGTGATGGATGGGGTCGACTATTCCGTATGCAAGAACCGATTTTCAAGGAGCTGTGTTGGGATTTTTTCTCAACCATCAAATTTCGTGGAGGAAACGATTGTTACAACATGAGAATCATTACCTTTTTCCTTGGTGGTGAATTCCGCCAATGTAGTATGGTGGAACTTGCATGTAGATTGGGTATATATGACCAACAATTGGCCACACTGAAGGTTTTGGCACCTTTCTAGAGCATTGTCACAAGGAATTCCCGGAGGGTGTTGTGGGTTCCACTTGGTGGAACACTATTTCCAATAAGGTTTGTATCCCCAAGTCCACTCAAGAGGGGAGTATTAGATCACTGACCCATCGATTGATTCACCGCCTCATTGCTAATACAATCAACATGCGAAAAGATGACTACAAGGTTCGTAACCTTGATGTTTTCTATTTATGGAGTATTATTACTCCAAACACTTTATGCAATCTTCCATACTGCATAGCATCTTATTTAGCTGAGGGGCGGTCAAGGATCAAAAAACATCAAACATCAATGGCGGGATGTTTGTGACTCGCCTAGCAAAATCATATAGGTTAATGGAGAGAGGAGCATGGAACTTGATGACAATGGTCCTGACCCCTCCTTTTAATGTCATTCTTTTTAGAATATCAAGAATTACTGAAGATTATGGAGGGGGCCACTATTCCATTCCTCATGATGATGCGGTGATATGACTCGAGGAGTCGGGAAGGAGGGTAAGGCGAGACACGACCTAGCACATGAAGACCCACCGGTGATTCCCGTTGAAGATGAGATACCCGAGGAATGGTTTAATGTGCAGGGAAGGAGATACCAAGATGATTTGGGAAAGAGCTTCAATTTTACCAACCGGTCAATTATCCAAATGTTTAATCACTTCAGCATCCAACATGTAGATAAGGGACAATTTCCTTATGTGCCTACTTGGGAAGAACGGATAAATGCACGAAGGAGTGAAGTCGGTGGGAGTGGAGCAAGAAGAGATGATGAAGAGGAAGAAGATGAAGATTGAAGTTCTATATATCCTTTTTATTTGTTTAGTTGTGTTAAAAAAAATTATTTGTTTGCTTGTATTTAATTGTTTTGTTTCAACTTCTAAGTAGGATTTGGTTTGTTTTATTTTATGTTTGCTGTTGGTTCTTCTTAGAATTTGAATTAGGGTATGCATGCAAAGGGTCTAGAGAGTGAAAGAAAAATGGAAAGAGTCAAGTCTAGGCGAGAGAGAGTGAAGTTTTGAGTCCAAGTATCGAGTCCGGTTCTACAGAGGGTTAAAGAGTGGGTGAATACTGAAGAAGAGAAGAGCATGAGTGTATTTTTTATGCTACTTCAGCATACCAAACTGGATTTGATGCATAATACACATTTTTATCACACATCTTGGAACTCGCCGAGTACACATCATGAACTCGACGAGTCATAGGGCAATTTCATGAATTCTGCCATTTTCACGAAACAACTCGACGAGTCGCCTTACTAACTCAACAAGTTGAGTTTCATTCCACCTCTAAAGCTGCGGATTTGATGATATTTTACACGACACTCGACTGCATTTTTGAAGAATAATTCCTGAAGTTTTCTGAGAGTTTGTCCTGCAAATTTTGGAGCTGCACCACACGAGATTTGACACCCAAGACATGGATGAGTTGTTCCCATGTCTAAAGTCAGCTGAAGATGGAGCTCAAAAGAAGAAAATCAACCTCGCGACTACTATCCCATGGGAGTTTGTTCCAATTCCCTCTTTACTTTGTTTTTTTCTTTTTCATGCATAACATGCAATGGGGACATTGCCTTAGTTAAGTGTGGGGTAGAGGGTTGGTTACACTAGTTAAATTTTAAAATTTTCGCTAGGATTAATTCAGAAAATTATGGTAAAATCAATTAGGATTCCATGCTAGTATTGTGTTTGATGATTCCTTAAAGACCCAAAATGTTTAGTTAAGCCTATATACGTTATAATACATTTGCGTCCTCCTTTATTCTAGTGAAATCATGGAAACAAAAACACAACCTCGCATTGTTTGAAGGATGTAATATGTTTAGCATCGTGTACTTGGAATGCATCCAGGAAAACTAATACTTTAACCAATAAAGGTTGAAGTTGAGCACCCTTGCTTAAGCATGTAGGATTTGAGTGAAAAAAAAGAGAGTTATATGTTAAAAAAAAGGAGAGAGAATTACAAAAAAAAGTTTTAAGAATTTTGGAGCAATTAAAGTGAAGATCAATAGATCAAAATTCCGAAAAATCAAAAATTTTGAAGATACCAAGAATCATAAATGTGGTGAATTCCAAGAAATCAAGTCGAATTATCAAAAGTGGATAATTACAAAAGAGCTCTATTATGGTATCAAAAATTGTAATTTTCTAGTTTATGTATGCTTGGGTTGCTCAACCAAAAATACTTTTGAGGTTAAGAAGTTTTCTGCGGATGGATTCGGAGGGATGCATAAAATGACCATTGTTCAAAAGAAGTGAGCGAGTGTTTATGAGGATTATTAGTATTTAGAATTAGGGAGGTCCTTAGGAAAATTTTAGACACAAATGCATGCATTGCAGTCTTGACATAATGGCTGGGTTTGATTGGGATTGTCTTATATGATGTTAGTATGCTAAAATTATGTTTTGCTTGGGGTCAAGCAAAAGTAAAGTGTGGGGTATTTTGATATGTGCATATTAATCTATATATTTAGCATAGAGTTTTATTATTAATTGGCTAATCATTCCGAACTGATCATAACAAGGAGGTAAGGAGTGCAGTATGATGTAAATAGCCAACTCCTCGGGGAAGTTCACATTCAACTTCAGCAAACGGTCCACAAATCTTTGCATTTTTTGCATTTGGCCCGTGATGGATTCACCATCCTTCATTCAGGTTGTTATCATGGAAGATATGATTCCATACCTCTCTTGACGAGCACTCTGATGGTAGCGGTACATTAGGTCCATGTGCATCTCAAAAGGGTAAAGGTCCTTGTAGGACTTCCAGAGTTCAGCTGTCATTGTGGCCAACATGATACATGCCACCTTTGTGGCATCTCTCTCATGAGTCCTAAAGTCAGCGATCTCCTGTGGAGTAGCAGTAGACTCATCAATTTCTTTCAGCTCCTTGTCGAGGACATATTCCTTGTCCTCTTAACTCGTGACCATCCTGATGTCCTGATCTAATCATTAAAGTTTGAACCATTAAACATGACTCTCCCACAAAGCTTCATGAGAGAGAAGGAGCTGGTAGGGTTTGAGCCAGAAGCAACATTGTTGGAAGACATCTGAAAAGAAGAAAGACAAGTTCAGATTATATATAGAATCCTTAATAAGACACCCAAATGTAATATTAAGGCTAGGACCCAACACAATAGTTTATATCTTTGAAGAGGGATGTCGTAATCCCAGCTATAAAATATTTGAAGGTAGGAGAATGATGATTCACCAATTTCCATGATGAAAAACGAAATATGTTATTAGGTTTTAATTGGATTGAAACTCTTAGATCTTTTGAGATTCATTGAACTTTTCAATGGCATGTTTAAATCTCGATTGTGCCCTCTAAAGTTTGTGAGTAGGATGTCGATGATCATTGATATGTGCATATTTAGCTATATATTTAGTATAGATTTTTATTATTTATTGGCTAATTATTTGCAATTTATGGAAAAAAAGGTACTTAAGTGTGTTTAAATTATATTTTCAGTCCATAAGATGTGCTCGGGAACAAAAGGAAGCAGTAGATGCAATCTGAAGTTCGGGAGTTGAAATAAAGAAGAAAAATGACGAAAACAAGATGAACTTGGCGAGTCAACGCCTGACTCAGCGAGTCGGATCGAGAGTTAGCGAAGCTATAGAAGTCCTTGCCGTATGCGGATTTTTAATGAGGGACTCGGCGAATCGATACCTTGACTCGACGAGTTAACTCTATTTCCAGAAAACTATAAATATGGACTTTAAGACCGAGACAAAAGAATGATAGAGAACCCTAGGCGGCTAAGTTGCGATTGAGGACATGGTGGAATCTCTGGGAAGTGAAGAATCAGCCCTACGTTCGATTTTGAAGAGGATTAAGGCAAATTCTAGTTCATTCTTAGTAAATCTTTTGATTGAGTCATGTTTGAACTAACTGAATTCGTTTTTGAGTTTGTTTTTACTGCAATTATGAACTAGAACCCTTATCCTCTGTTTAGGGTAGATGATTTTGTGAATATGGATTGATTTTATGGTTAGGATTAGTTTAATTTGGTGATATTGTTTTGTTAAGCTTGTTAAATAACCTTATGCGTTAGCCATAACTATTTTCTGTTAATTGACAAGTAATTAAGCTGCATGAACATCTCTTAATTGCTTACCCCATGTGATTTATGTGACAACATTGTTATGTGCCTAGGAATAGCGAATGTAAAACTAGGATTAATTAGAAAATAGGTAAATTAATGTGTGAGCTTGTGTGATAAACCATCAACAAGAGGTTAAGTGAATTATTAATTTAACTAACCACTACAAGTCTTACTTAACCCGAGTTAATAAAGTAGGAAATTCATTAATTTAGACAAATGGCCATTGCTAGAATTAATTTTTTTCTAAGGATTAGTAATAACGAACGTGAACCTAATCACCTTAGTCGGTAGCCAATGAAAAGTTAATCCGGCACATTTGCCATAAAATCAACGATAGGATCAAATGATTCAAATCTAAACAGAAGTCTTCGTAATTGTTGAATTTAGTGATGATTGTTGCTTTAGCTTTAGTTATTAATTTAAGTCTTTGCTAAATATTTAAGTTTCTAGTCTTGTAAAACTAGAGAAAACCCTACTTTCTATTACTTTTTCTTAGATAATATTAGTAATTACTTTAATTTCCGTTCCCTGAGTTCAATACCCTACTTATTTAACTATACCACAATAGATAGGTCCACTACCTTTGTGTGTCTAATTCATAATTAAAGAGTAGGATAAAACTTAGTTCGTTTCACACACATCAATTGCAAACAAGGTGTGAATAACCATGCAAATTAATTTGGTATCCTTAATCATTATCACCTAATTAATGTGTCGGCTACCCACACGTGCTCCACCGATTTATGATAAACATTATTTCAACCTTTTCCACTCTTACTAGTCCATGTTAGTGTGCTGGTTACCCACACACGCTCCACCAAGGACTTGGTAAGGGACAAAATGTAATTTCATGGGTTAACACCAATTTCACATTTTCCTAAAGTAACTAAGATTGAGAATTTATAAAAGGTTAAGTTACTTTATATTCATCATTATACTTTTAATGAGAATTATAGTCATTGTCCTACCCGTTCGGCTAAGGACCCTCCAACAGTCAAAGAAGCGGTGAGTGAGAATGAACACCCATTAAACCACCATTTTATAGGCAACAACCTTATACCCCCCTTATAGACCGACTTCACGAATGAGGCCTACTAATGGTAAGACTGGCTTGAATTATAACTTTTAAAACTCTAGTGTTTGGAATTAAAGTGTGTGTGAGACTTTACAAATTCCAAGACTTGAGGGCAAGTTTTGAAACTATTCAAGACTTTTCATTTCTATAACTTATGAGTTTTAATGGTTTTAATGAAAAGACTTTTGGGATTCCATAACTTGAGGACAAGTTATGGAGTCCATTAATTGGCATTTAGATCAAGAATTACACTAACAAACAATTTGCAAATAATTCCTATGATCTACTAAAACTCATAAGCATGAGCATTCATATCAACACTTTCAAGAATCATATAACCACATATAAAACTTGAAATTTTGATAATAGCCTTTGAAAATGGATTAGCATAATCATTACCATGTCGAAAAACAGATTTTATAAGTCCAAAACAGTTTAGGGTAATGATTCTAGTCCATTTCCAGCATCAAAATTCGAAAATCCGCACACAAGGCCTCCTACTCACCGAGTGTACGAACCTACTTGACGAGTAGAATGAGTTTACACTTGGACTCGTCGAGTCCCCCCATGGACTCGGCGAGTCCACTGAACAGTGAATAGTTTTTCGATTTTTTCAAGCATTTTGCATCAAGTATAATGAAAACAAGGCTAGGCTTTGATACCACTGATGGATTTTGAGCATTCTAACACCCTTATGGTGTACATGAAACCCTAGAAACCTTGGATCTATGTTTTCTCTATTATGCATGAAAATTTGATTTTCCATTGTCTCAACCTAACTAGCATGTTATTGCGTACTTGTAATATAAATACTTAGTAGAATAACATACCTTTTCTTGTGGTTGATTTCTTGGAGTTTTGAGAGCCTAGCACCAATAATGTGGATGCCTCAAGTGGAATCACAAATCACCAAACCAACTTGGAAACTTGAGAGAATAGTATGCACTTAATCGGCCCACTTTTGTTCTCACACACTAGTCCCATTTCATGTGTCAAAGACCACTTTATATAGTATGGTGGATTAGGGTTATGTCCATGTAAATCCTAATACCCATGACCTTTCATTTCCATAGGATCCATGGGTTAAAAACTCCACGGACTATCCATGAAATCTTAGCGCATCCTAAATGAACATTGGCCCATTCTATATATAAAAGAGTCCATATTTAATTAGTTTCTTTTGATCACTAAATTAGTTCCAAATTAATTCTTGATCAATACTAATTAAATAATATGATTTCATATTAATATATTATAGCGTATAATATATTAATAAATCATAACTATACTACTCTCAAAAGGTTATCCATACAAATTGTTTCGGTGAAGTGCAACCCAAATGGACCATGCCGGGTTGGGTCAAGTACTTACCAAATGTTGTAACGAACTTAGACACCTTATCGAACGGTATGTTGGAACATTATTCTAATCATATAAACATTGAAGATTCATGAAGATTCATCTTATTCTTCTTCCCTTTCTTCTCATTTGATCGTGCATCTTCCAATTGATTGGGATTCCACACCATCACTTGGATCTGATTGATACATCAAGCAAATTTGGGACTTACAGTTGGTATCAGAGGTTGGATTGTATCAATCATATTGGCAAGATCGGGAAAGTTTTTGCACTTTTTCTTGAAGAATTTTTCGTTTTTGGATTGTTTTTTGAAAAATATTGGGGGTTTGTTTTTCAAGTTTTTCATAAAAACGAGTTTTGATCAAGTTTTGGGTTTAAAAAGGGTTAAAAACGCCATTTTTTGACATAATCTGCGAGGGGTTTGCGGTCAGAAGAAGCATTTTCAGCAGTACTGAAGAAGGGTTCACGGCCGAAAAAGCTTTCACGGCCCGAAGAAGCTTTTACGGACGAACTCTCCTTTTTGGTCCGAAGCTCGTTTACTACCGAGGATAGTTGGCGATCCTCGGATCTTCGGCCCAGCACGTGTTCGGATGACCTCGTGTTCGGTCCTCGCGTGTGACACCCCCAAACCAGAACGGCGGAAACGTTCGGGGGCGGAGGACTTCATATAAGTATCACAACACATGCAATATAGTAATCCAAATACAAACAACCATTTCATTAATAAGTATAAGTTTTACATAAGAGTTTAAACATTACATATTCAAACACCAAAGTAGGTACAGTAGAAGACAAGAGTCACGGTACGGTAATAGGTAGTCTTCTCAAGAGCTTCGGGAGTATACCTGTCTACTGGATTCCTGAGAATACAAGTTATTTGAAAAAGAGTAGATCAACATTTAAGCTGGTGAGTTCATAAGTATTTTAGTTCTGTAAAGTATACTCTAGGTTCTTTGGAAAAGTTCACTGGTTCCTCCAGAAAATCCTATATTTCCTGAGGTGATAAACTGATAACCTCAATAGTTTCCCTCTGTAATTACTTAGTTTATATTAATTATGTATAACCTCATATCGAACTGACAGTGAAATGGGTGTATCTGCCCTAAGCCCACAACCAATCAAGGAACAGGAAGTAAGGCGGAAGTCACACATTTCACTGTCAATCAAATATTACTTATATATAACTCTGATGTAATATCAAAGGACTTATAGAATTAATCAGTAAAGGTCTTTTATGTTATACTAGTTTACAGAGATTGAATGACTAAGTTCCATTTGATAAGTGGTTTAATTCCATGACCCGTTTCATTGGTAAAAGTGGTTTTATCCCATAACTGTTTCCTTTGTATAAGTGGTTAAATTCCATAACCTTTTCTTTTGAAAGAGTGGTTTAATTCCATAAACTGTTTCATTTGTAAAAGTATTCTTAGTTATATATGTTCTATGGTAAAAACCTTAGTATTAATCCTAGAAAATATTGTATTATCCATAATACTGCTTTGTGGTTTTAAATGTTCAAAAACAGAAGTACAAGTATATTTACCATACTTGATTTCATGATACGTAGCTTTTACTGTAAGTAAAAACTACAGAAGGTATATTTGGTCGGGATGTAATTATCTTTTCTTACTGTTTTAAGAGAAGTATATTACTTAGTAATTCACTCATTGTTTTATCCATGTGAGTTCTATTAACCATACTAATATGACTGATATACTTGCGGCGACGTTCTTCAGGCGTCGGAATGGAATGATATTTGACACCCTAGGCCTGCCGGCCAAACTATAGCGAACAGTAGAGGTGCGGGATTGTCAGTCCCATATAGATCTATACACAAATTCATGCTCTCCCTACAAGAGATTCTGGTTAATAGGTTAGGACTTAAAGTCGTACTTAGATAAGTACACCGTGAAGGGTCTCAAAAATTTATTGTTTCAACGAGATTTACGATGTATTTTTACCCCGTGATTGCTAACCCTGGTACTCTGTATCGTACCTTTGTTGATGCAAACCCGGTATGATGTATTATTACCCCGTGATTGCTAACTCTGGTACTCTGTATCGTACCTTTGTTAATGCAAACCCGGTATGATGTATTATTACCCCGTGATTGCTAACCCTGGTACTCTGTATCGTACCTTTGTTAATGCAAACCCGGTATGATATATCTTTACTTCTTTAATATGTTATTCGTATATTAAAGGCATTATACATATCCTGGTATAGTTAAATAAGTTTTGGTACTTTCCTTGGAATGTGAATCATACTCGTATATTTAGTTTTGAATCATAAATTATACCTATTATAATTTATATGTTCTATCTGGTTAACATGATTTCTCATGGATGAACACCTTTGCTCAGCCTGATACATAGGTAATGATACCAAAATGAGTGACCTTTTTATACTAATATATGTATAATATATATAATTAAGAAGGAAACGACCTTCAGACAAATAACACAACCTTAACTCCACATCCAAACAAGGAAAAGGAAATAAGATAATTTATTAGTCCTAAGTCCTTCAAATCTTATTTATATATTTATAGATATATAAACATGATTTTTGGCATTTATAATTTGAAATAGTTTACAAAACATTTTTCAAAGAATTTAACGGAGTTTACATGACTTTAAAGATTTAACATGGCTTTAAGTCATTTTGGATGTATTTGGTAATTCTTGAAAGCATGCGGAAACTATTTGCGTGATTATTATCACATACAGTTATTAACACAATTTTTTTATTCTGTTAAAATTGTAATCCCCCCTAAAAAGCATTTTGAAACCATTAAAAAAGTAAATTATACGGGTATGAACTCACCTTGATAGGTGGTAATTCGGGCAGCGTTTCGTTTCCCGGAAAATAGTTTATTTGACGAAAAACCGGCTTAAATCAGGCAGAGTTTCGATAGGAGAGAGGATGAATTTTTGAGAATTCCGGGGCTCCGGGGCTTGCTTCGGGCTTTAGACGTGATACCGGGGCCTTCGGGGGTCGTGAGAAAGTCGAGGGGGTGAAAAGGTGAAAATTGATGAAATTTGGGGTAAAAAACCTCTCAAATCCGAGAAGTCTCGCACGCTTTATATAGGGGTGCGAGGGTGCGGTACGAAGGGAGACAGCTGGCGAGGGCGAGGAGTCAGCAGCCACGCGTCGGATAGGAGGGTGGTACACGAGGCGAGGCTTCGGACATGTCAGCTTCTGAGTGGACCGGACTTCGATCCAATAGGAGAAGGCCACGCATGCGAAGGGGGTGTCCGAGGGGTGTCCGATGCGAAGGTGTAGGCTTCTTATTGGACCGTAGCTGCGGTCCAATCCGATGGTGACACGGCGATTTGCGGTCCAACCCGAAGATGACATGTGGCAGTCTCGCATGCGAGGGTGACGTGGCAGAATAGTGACTATGCGATTTTTCTCGGTTTTTGAGCCAAAAACTTCTAAAATTCATAACTTTTGCATACAAACTCCGTTTTTGACGTTCTTTATATGCACGCGTAGGTAAAATTATATTCTATGACTTTTTTTTAGTCTTCGTCGGCTAATTTTGAATTTATTTTTAATATTATTATTTTTAACAGACCGGGACAGGAAAATCCGTTAAAAATTCATAACTTCTTCATCCGACGCCCGTTTTTGTCTGTCTTTTTACCGTTGTGCTACTTTTGACAAGACCTTCGATTCTCGTTTAAGTTGCGTCGGCTAAATATTGATCAATTTATATTTCGAATTTTTAGCTGTCTACTGCTAAACCAAAACTTCGAAAAATCATAACTTCCTCATACGAAGTCAGATTTTGACGTTCTTTTTATGAACGTTCTCGGTTTAACATATACTACAACTTTTACTTAGATTGTTAAGTCTAAAAATCCTTTTATCGAAAATTCGCTTTTTACACTAAACAATGTTTTGCCGGTTTTATCGTGGATTTTCGATTGGTCATAACTTCTTCGTTATAACTCGGATTTCAGTGTTCTTTATATTTTTGGAAACCTTGTTACAAACTCTACCACTTGGTTCATCCCAATTATGATTATAGATCAATAAATTTTTGACCAAAATCTGACTGGTGTCACATTATCCCCCCGTTAGAGGGAATTTCGTCCCGAAATTAAGTCTAAAGTGATACTCATGGACTAGGTCTAATCTTCCCTTTCCCAAGTGAAATCAGGTCCTCGGTTTGTAATCCAGCGAACCTTCACTAACGGGATAATACTTTGCGTGGTTCTTTAGATTTCCCTATCCATGGTTTTTATTGGTTCTTCTACAGAGTGTAGACTTTTATATAACTTGATTTCATCAATTAAAATAACAAGTGTTTTATCGGATAGACACCTCTTAAAATTAGATATGTGAAAGATGGGATGAATGTTATTAAGTTTTTATGGTAGTCTAAGTTTAAAGGTACAAGACCGATTCTGGTAATAACCTCAAATGGTCTTATGTACTTTGAGTTTTGTATTTCACGCTTTATAAAGCGCATCTTGTCTTTCCTGAGTGAGACCTTCATATGACAAGGTCATCAATCCTGGAATTCCAAGGGTTTTCATTTATCGAAGCCGTAGTTTCTTTGGTTAACTCTGGAAGCTTTATGGAGCTTCCCGATTCGTATTTTGTTTTTGGTAGTTTCTCGGATGAATTCCAGATCAGCGAGGGTGATGTGTTGAAATTGGAACTCTAGCTAGTTGCGTATTACCTAATTTAGTCTAGTGCAGATGGGATCTGTACTTGTGACCACATAAGGTTTTGAATGGAGGAACTTGAATGCTAGTGTGATAATGATCTCGACTAATTGGTAAATGGGTATCCCATTCTTTACCATAGCTGATCCCATCGAATCATGACTACTCGAGTTCCTAGAGATTTTTGAGTGACCACATAAGATTTAGAGTAGGACTGCTCTCCACTTTAGGGATAGCCTTTTAGTCCTTGAAAGCGAGTTCTTTCCCGATCGATTATAAGATAATACAAAATAACAGACCAAGAAAAGGCATTATCATGGCTGCCAATTAAATCAGTTATTATTGCAAAGTGGTCCCCATATTTTCAATTATATGCCATTTAAAGTTCTAGGAAGTTTAGAAGATGATTCTATTATCTCAGTGGAGATAACAGATATTCGCATACCGTGCTCTCACACGTTCCAGTTATCTTCTCTACTAGCCACATTTTCAGGTCTCACGGCTTCCTGTTGAGCCTCCTTACGTTGTGTGGAGAGATTTGAATGGGTTATCATTGTCAATGATTGAAACTATGACTTAGGTACTGTTTTCGACTTAGGGTGTTAGTTACTATATTGGCTTTGTCGAGATGATAACGAATTTCAAATTCGTAGTCATTTAGTAGCTCGACCCACTATCGTGGTCTCATGTTGAATTCTACCTGGTAGAATACATGATGTTGGCTTTTGCTCCGAAGTTCCTGATCACACTCATACTTGGCTCATCTATCATCACCTCGTGTATACAAGTTGTATATAATTTAGATTTCCCAAAACGTTCAGATGGGCGACTCTGCCCCAGGTCCACAACCAAACAAGGAACAGGAGATAGGGCGGAAGCACACATCCTTAATCTTGTTAAGTCTAACTTATATACCACCCTCGTGTATACACTTAGCAATGATAGATCAAGTTAATGAGTTCTTAGTCTCTATTCTTGAACTTGACCTGCAGTACAATGATTTTCCTATGAGATCTATTGAGGTATTTCAGTAGTTACTGACTTCTAAGACTACTTCTTTGCTTTTCGTTTGAAGTTTCCTGTCTTCTAAGTAGGCTAGAATGGCAAGGTACTCTTCTCATGGGTACTTCTGAAGTTTTGAAACGAGAGGAAACCTAAGGGTTTTGTGTTATGGATTGAAAGAATTTCATCATACGGCTGATTAAGGAAAAGTTCTCTTATACATCATAAGAATTTTCACATGGTAAGGGCCGGGCCAAACCATGTCGAATGAGGATGTCAGAATTTTCTCGATGAAATAGATATTAAGTCGTTCTGGGATGAATGATTACTAGAATGATATCCTAAGTACCTAAGTTTTCCGTGCTTCTGGTTTTATTCTATTATTATCACTACGAACCCTTTTTTGATTCGAAGTTGGCGGGTACTACCAATACGAGGGTCCTGATAATTTGAAATTATGAACTTTCATGAAACGATCCTTACTAGGTCTCTCTATAATTGCTTGGTTCATACAAGTCATGTATAATTAAGATTGGTAAGACCTTAGACTGAGCAACCCTGCCCTAAATCCACAACCAAACAAGGAACAGGAAATGAGGCGGGATTACTCACTCTAACTCTACAAATCTTAATTATAAATGACCCTTATGTATACACTAAGTTATCATAGCTTACCTGTTAGGGTTTCAAAATTTTATATAAGTGTTATGATTTAGTTTGAACGGAAGAGTAATCATAATTATAAATAGTTATCGGGGTTTGGAAGCGTACCAAAATATAGCAGGGTTCTTTGATGCTTTCCCATGTATTGGGATCAAAATCCTTCTGCTCCCCCGTAGTTCTTCTCTATTGGATAATCCCTCTTGTAATGTCCTGTTTCACCACAATGGTGACATATGGGAATGGTTCCAAAATCAGTAGTTGAAGTGATGAACTCGACTGGAGTTCTATAGATGCGGGCGGTATGCCCCTTTATGTTGCATCTATTGCAATGCAGGTCTCGGCAAACTCCATGATGATGGTAGTTGCACTTGCTGCCGTGTGGGAGGTTTCCTAAGTACGGCTTGGTTGGTGCTAGAATAATAGGGCTGATGGGGGTATTGACTGCCCCAGTTCGTTGCCCTCTGTTAGGTTCTTGAGTTGAAAAACTCCTTTTCAAGTTCTCGAACTTTCATTTAAGGATATTAGGCTTAAGGTTCAAGGTGTCCTTACAAGTAGGTGCTTGTGGCTGTACTTGGTCATCACCACGATCGAGATTACCGATAGCATTACTACTAACATTTGCATTGTTAGCATTAAGGTGTGCCATGACAGCTGTTACAGCTGCTGTGACCGCAACTTGAAACGTAGCTGCATCTATCTGAAGGATTGGTGTTTTGCTGGTGGGTTGGTTACACTTCTTTGGAGGCATGATTTTGTTATATGATAAGAAAATGAGTTCGTGAGCGACTATCGTGTCTCTAGATGTATTCTAACCATTTGTATCTATGTATTAATCTTTCGTTTTGTTATATTGTTCTTAATGATTCAACCTGCATCCCTATGATGCAATCCTGGTAAGGAATATAGTTAAGTTTCTAGAATGGTTAGGAACCGAGTATCATCCGAACTAAGTTACCTTCGCTTGGTGGATATCGTTTCCCAATTTTCAAAAATATTCGAAAACAATTCATAACAGTGTCTACATAGAATAGACTTATGAATTTGAGAAGTAATCACCATCAATTAAGATTCCATGATCTGATTTATGGTCATTAGCTATGACAGGAAAAGAGGATAAGCTCCAAACCTAATGTGAGTAATGAAATCACTAACTCACTAGGTTGAACTGATTTACTAGTTATTACTTAGATGAAATTGTGCTCAAACTCTTCACATGAATCATGCATGGTTTTCCTTTGTTCTCCATTTTATTCTCTCCTGGTATTGATTTATTCTCTCCTGGTATCTATACGGTGTTTTTCTCCTCTGTAGGTATATTGAATTCCCGGGCTGTCTTACTTCCGATTCTGACCCTGGTCCGCATTGCTTCGTAATGAAGATTTTGAATCTCTGAAGTTCATGCAAATCTCTCATTGGTGTCCTAAATAGGGTAAGGGCACTAAATGATTTCTATAGTTTATGTACTTCTCATATGTTTCTTTCTTGGGATTCCCCTAATGAAATTCTGTTGGATCCTCCTTGACTCTTCTATTGATTTCCAGAGTATTTATCTAAGGGGTTTATACGAGAATGGGAATGTCTAAAGAATCTATGAGAAAATTTAAATTTTTACAAAGGTGATCCTTCCTGGTCCTCTTATAATCACATGGGGTGTACCGATTATATATAATCCAGATCAAATAGACCTTCGAATAAGTAATCCTACTCTAAAACCACATCCAAACAAGGAAAAGCAAGTAGAGTGAAAATCACATATTCTAAGTCCATAAAATATCGGCTATATATAACCTTAACGTATCCACTTAGTACTTATAGACTTATCAGAAAAGATCTTTTTAACATTTCCCAAAAGTTTATTTAAAATACTTCCATGGTATTTGATTCTTGGACTTCCAGTTATTAGAAGTTGATAAGTTTTCAGTTTCCTTGTTATAGCATCCTAAAATACTCCTATAGTATTTTAAGCTTTGTGTTTGGTTCTACAATTCATCTAGTACATAGGTAAGTTTTAGACTTGTTGCAACAATACAATCACTCCCAAACACATGTTGGTTATATCTCAAATGAATATAGTTGATCAGGCTATATTGATCCCAGATATGATTACATAACTGTCTAGGTTTAACTGTAATGTTCAACATCCAAATACTTTTGTTTTGTTCCTCTTGTGATACTCATTCTATTATATATATTCTGCATTTTATAAAATATTGTTATAATTTTAAAGTATAACTCTTGGTCAGAGTGCTTTTATCCCAATGGGTTTATAGTTGTATATCTTTTATGACTGATATACTGAGTTCACTATAAACAATGCTCTGATACCAATCTGTCACGCCCCCAAATCAAAACGGCGGAAACGTTCGGGGGCGGAGGACTTCATGTAAGTATCACAACACATGCAATATAGTAATCCAATATAAACAACCATTTCATTAATAAGTATATGTTTTACATAAGAGTTTAAACATTAAATATTCAAACACCAAAGTAGGTACAGTAGAAGACAAGAGTCGCGGTACGGAACTAGGTAGTCTTCTCAAGAGCTTCAGGAGTATACCTGTCTACTGGATTCCTGAGAATACAAGTTATTTGAAAAAGAGTAGATCAACATTTAAGCTGGTGAGTTCATAAGTATTTTAGTTCTGTAAAGTATACTCTAGATTCTTTGGAAAAGTTCACTGGTTCCTCCAGAAAATCCTATATTTCCTGAGGTGATAAACTGATAACCTCAATAGTTTCCCTCTGTAATTACTTAGATTATATTAATTATGTATAACCTAATATCGAAATGACAGTGAAATGGGTGTATCTGCCCTAAGCCCACAACCAAACAAGGAACAGGAAGTAAGGCGGAAGTCACACATTTCACTGTCAATCAGATATTACTTATATATAACTCTGATGTAATAATAAAGGACTTATAGAATTAACCACTAAAGGTCTTTTATGTTATACTAGTTTATAGAGATTGAATGACTAAGTTCCATTTGATAAGTGGTTTAATTCCATAACCCGTTTCATTTGTAAAAGTGGTTTAATCCCATAACCGTTTCCTTTGTATAAGTGGTTAAATCCGATAACCGTTTCTTTTGAAAGAGTGGTTTAATTCCATAAACTGTTTCATTTGTAAAAGTATTCTTAGTTATATATGTTCTATGGTAAAAACCTTAGTATTAATCCTAGAACATATTATATTATCCATAATACTGCCTTGTGGTTTTAAATGTTCAAAAACAGAAGTACAAGTATATTTACCATACTTGATTTCATGATACGTAGCTTTTACTGTAAGTAAAAACTACAGAAGGTATATTTGATCGGGATGTAATTATCTTTTCTTACTGTTTTAAGAGAAGTATATTACTTAGTAATTCACTCATTGTTTTATCCATGTGAGTTCTATTAACCATACTAATATGACTGATATACTTGCGGCGACGTTCTTCAGGCGTCGGAATGGAATGATATTTGACACCCTAGGCCTGCCGGCCAAACTGTAGCGAACAGTAGAGGTGCGGGATTGTCAGTCCCATATAGATCTATACACAAATTTACGCTCTCGCTACAATAGATTCTGGTTAATAGGTCAGGACTTAAAGTCGTACTTAGATAAGTACACCGAGAAGGGTCTCACAAATTTATTGTTTCAACGAGATTTACGATGTATTATTACCCCGTGATTGCTAACCCTGGTACTCTGTATCGTACCTTTGTTGATGCAAACCCGGTATGATGTATTATTACCCCGTGATTGCTAACTCTGGTACTCTGTATCGTACCTTTGTTAATGCAAACCCGGTATGATGTATTATTACCCCGTGATTGCTAACCCTAGTACTCTGTATCGTACCTTTGTTAATGCAAACCCGGTATGATGTATCTTTACTTCTTTAATATGTTATTCATATATTAAAGGCATTATACATATCATGGTATAGTTAAATAAGTTTTGGTACTTTCCTTGGAATGTGAATCATACTCGTATATTTAGTTTTGAATCATAAATTATACCTATTATAATTTATATGTTCTATCTGGTTAACATGATATCTCATGGATGAACACCTTTGCTCAGCCTGATACATAGGTAATAATACCAAAATGAGTGACCTTTTTATACTAATATATGTATAATATATATAATTAAGAAGAAATCGACCTTCAGACAAATAACACAACCTTAACTCCACATCCAAACAAGGAAAAGGAAATAAGATAATTTATTAGTCCTAAGTCCTTCAAATCTTATTTATATATTTATACATATATAAACATGTTTTTTGGCATTTATAATTTGAAATAGTTTACAAAACATTTTTCAAAGAATTTAACGGAGTTTACACGAGTTTAAAGATTTAACATGGCTTTAAGTCATTTTGGATGTATTTGGTAATTCTTGAAAGCATACGGAAACTATTTGCGTGATTATTATCACATACAGTTATTAACACAATTTAATATTCTGTTAAACTTGTAATCCCCCCCTAAAAAGCATTTTGAAACCATTAAAAAAGTAAATTATACGGGTATGAACTCACCTTGATAGGTGGTAATTCGGGCAGCGTTTCGTTTCCCGGAAAATAGTTTATTTGACGAAAAACCGGCTTAAATCAGGCAGAGTTTCGACAGGAGAGAGGATGAATTTTTGAGAATTCCGGGGCTCCGGGGCTTGCTTCGGGCTTTAGACGTGATACCGGGGCCTTCGGGGGTCGTGAGAAAGTCGAGGGGGTGAAAAGGTGAAAATTGATGAAATTTGGGGTAAAAAACCTCTCAAATCCGAGAAGTCTCGCACGCTTTATATAGGGGTGCGAGGGTGCGGTACGAAGGGAGACAGCTGGCGAGGGCGAGGAGTCAGCAGCCACGCGTCGGATATAGGGTGGTACACGAGGCGAGGCTTCGGACATGTCAGCTTCTGAGTGGACCGGACTTCGATCCAATAGGAGAAGGCCACGCATGCGAAGGGGGTGTCCGAGGGGTGTCCAATGCGAAGGTGTAGGCTTCTTATTAGACCGTAGCTGCGGTCCAATCCGATGGTGACACGGCGATTTGTGGTCCAACCCGAAGATGACACGTGGCAGTCTCGCATGCGAGGGTGACGTGGCAGAATAGTGACTATGTGATTTTTCTCGGTTTTTGAGCCAAAAACTTCTAAAATTCATAACTTTTGCATACGAACTCCGTTTTTGACGTTCTTTATATGCACGCGTAGGTAAATTATATTCTACGACTTTCATTTAGACTTCGTCGGCTAATTTTGAATTTATTTTTAATATTATTATTTTTAACAGACCGGGACAGGAAAATCCGTTAAAAATTCATAACTTCTTCATCCGATGTCCGTTTCCGTCTGTCTTTTTACCGTTGTGCTACTGTTGACGAGACCTTCGATTCTCATTTAAGTTGCGTCGGCTAAATATCGATCGATTTATATTTTGAATTTTTAGTTGTTTAATGCTAAACCGAAACTTCGAAAAATCATAACTTACTCATACGAAGTCAGATTTTGACGTTCTTTTTATGAATGTTCTTAGTTTAACATATTCTACAACTTTTATTTAGATTGTTAAGTTGAAAAATCCTTTTATCGAAAATTTGCTTTTTACACTGAACAGTGTTTTGCCGGTTTTATCGCGGATTTTCGATTGGTCATAACTTCTTCGTTATAACTCAGATTTCAGTGTTCTTTATATTTTTGAAAACCTTGTTACAAACTCTACGTTACAAAGTTCATCCCAATTATGATTATAGATCAATAAATTTTTTACCAAAATTTGACTGGTGTCACATCGCGCATTGTCCTCGCAAGAAGTAAATTTAAAAACATTGTTAGGAGCAAGACTTGAACCCGGGTCTCTTGCCTCCTCCCTCCAGCACCTTACCGGTTGGACTAGCAAGCCACACATTAAAGATCCTTCTTCTTTAAATCAAATAGCTTCATTATTTCGGTTCCTATTTTCGGATTTTTAACACTTTTAGCCCAAAATCAATTTTTTTGAATTTTAAAATTCCATTTTCTACCCAAAATTTTGGCTTTTAATTTTTGACTATCATTTTTGACTTTTAACCTTGAAATTTTGACTTTGACTTTCCTGTTTGACCTTCGACTTTAAACTTTGACTTTCTCGGTTAACCTTCAAATTTTATTTTAGCTTTTCGGTTTGACTTCTAAGTTTGACTTTTCAAGTTTGACTTTTTACGCTTTAACTTTTAAGGTTGACTTTTGAGTTTTAAAGTCAAAGGGTAATTTTAAAAAGAAAACAATGAGTTTCTCAAACATTCCGGTCAATGAAGTTTCATGTTCTCAATCTTGTGAAGCTACAATTAAATTTCTTTGTAAACAAATTAATTTGCTAAAAAGTGAAACTCCGGACCTAAAATATGAAGGCTATACACTTAGGAAAGGTCAAAAACCTTTAAAAGAACAACTAGACGTCAAAATCAAGGACTTCCAAAAACTTCAAGAAGAATATAGCAACAAATCTGAAAACTATGACTATGATAAGGGACAACTTGCTGAATTAACTACCGAACTTGATGCATTAAAAGCTAAATATAAAGATGTTGAATTCAACTTTAAGAAACTCGATGTATCAAGTGAGGTAGTTGTTTCTATGATTGAAAAACAACTAAAATTTAAAGATAATCAAAATAAGGGTCTAGGGTATAATAGCATTCCACCTCCCTTTATTGACAACTATAACCCATCCCTTGAGACCAACGAGGAAGAAAAGTCTGCTTAGTATGGACAAACCCCTGTCCCAACTTCAGTTAAGACTGAACCATCTAGGCGTACTAAGGTTATTCAGGTGAACGTTTCTGATGCTTGTACTTCGTGTGCAGGTAAAGTACAAGAAGATGACAACAAGGAGGACACTATTAAACAAACCAATGTCTCCTTGAACTCTGAATATGTTGCTTCTAACTTAGTTACTTCTAAACCAGTTGTTGGTAAATACAGGCCACCAATTCAAGGTAAATAGAGTGCCTGTTGCAAGTGTGCTTATGGGAACAATCAGAGACAAGGCAAGGGCACGCCACCAGGGGCAGGAAGAAACAATTCCTATGTGAAGAAAAAGACATGTTTTCACTGTGGAACACTTGGACACATTGCCAGAAATTGTCCTAATTGCGCATACGTTCCCTATTACACACAAGGATAAAGGAACGCACAAAGAGGGAGCTTTTCCAAAAGAAACCCTTCGAGGCCACGTTCAAACAATGGTGAATGGAATGCACAAAAGGCCATGAATCCAACTCTGAAGATCAAGAAGGGAATTCCGGCCAAGAAGCAAAGCTCAAGAGATGCTCCACTGAAACCAAGAACGGTTAGGTCAAAGCCATCTCGACGGCTGACTTCAAGTTCAAAAGCAAGTACTAAGCCACAAATCCGATCGAACAAGAAATGGGTTATACCCGACTACAAATGGGTACCAAAGGTTCAATATCCCACATGTTCTAATGATTTTAATATTTCTTCATCTTCTATTTGTGATAAGCAGGATATGTCATGGGAGAGAGTACCTTGCGTTGATGACAAAGGTCGACCAAGTTTCAAAATAGACTGTGTTCAAAGACCAACTAAACTAACACTGTGTTGGAGCAGCTATGGAGGAATATCAACAAACTTCGGTTTGTTGACAGTGGCTATTTCAGGCACATGATAGGGGACATCTCTCAACAATATAAAATTTTGAACTTTGTTTGAGAGTATGTTTCCTTTGCGGGAAAGGAAGAAAATGACAGGATCATAAATGGGGTTTGTGCTTAATGATGTGAATAATTTTTGGATCTATTCAAAGATTGAAACATAGCTAAGGCTGAATTCGTTGCTGCTTGCGTCTTCAATTACCGACTTTCGGTTTGAATTCTTTCGATCCTCCTAAGTTTTTCTTAAAATGATTCGTTTCAAAGACAAATTTCTTTTAATTTTGCACCTTTATTTTATTTCTTCCCTGTGCTCAATTTAAGTTGGAGAAATCAAAATACAAAAAAATTAGCAAAAAAAATAAAAATAAATAAATAATTACATTTTGCATTTTACTTTTGTTTTTTTGTTAAATTTGTTCATATTTTCTTGTATGAACAAATTTAGGGGGAGAATTAAAAAAAACAAAAACAAAAACAAAAATAAGAAAATTTCAGAAATATACAAAAATATTTTTATTTGTCTCTCAGAAAAATCAAAAATCCAAAAATATTGTTTTTGAGCGTATTTTACTTGTATTTATTTCTAAGTGTGCTAAGTTTACTTTTATTTTTTATGTTTACCTCAAAAATTTTCATTTGTCTTGAAAAGTGAATTCAGGAGAAGGTGAGACTCAAGAAGTATCTATTGAAATATTCTGAGCAAGGAGAAGAAACCTGAAAGTTAAAAGGATTCACAGTCATTACACTTCACATTACTTTAACAAGGAACTGACGGATGAGTCACATGTGAGTGATAGACTCTTCCATATTGAGAGATATACCAGTCTTAGTAGGAGTCTTCACATCAAATATTAATGATCAAAGGACATTTTCACCATGACCAATGTGAGACACCAAACCATTCTTCAGCCATATCTAAAATTTTCTCCATCTAATCATTTCCACGTATCGATACCCCTTGAGGTTGGAGTACAAAACAACTCGGCTGACGGTTGCCAGAAAGTCTATGATTATGATCATAGATGTCGTTGTCACCATGACTCTAAGTGAAACCCAAAATCCAAAACCATTTAATTTTGAATTGACGGTGAACATTTTTAATGTTATAGATTTCACCCATGAATTGAAGGATAATGACTCATACCTGGTGTGACATTGTACAAAATGACAGTCAGGTAGCTTCTTTCTAAAGAAATGACGTATCTAAGGAATTGAAAGACTGAAACTGTACAAACTGTCAGATTGGTCTTGTCAGCTTTCTTTACCTAAGAACTGTCACGACACCAGGGCGATTCACCCAACAAGGAAACAGGTATCGCTGAACGTCTCGCCAAGGGCCAAGTTAACTCATTAACTTGATAACTATATTGAGATCTATAATCAAGGGTATATAGGGGAAAACATCAAAACTAGCCACGAGTAGTTCTTCGATACTCAACAAATCATAGTGCGTTCCTCTGAGTTCGCACAGATACTGCCAGAAAGTCTCTTTCTGAGCCAAGGATTCATCCTTGAACAATTGTGGTGAGAAGGGTCTTTATGATTCTTTCTGTGATCCATAGGGACTTTTTAGTCACGGTTACTTCTCAAGACACATCAGTGATCATTCAAGAACATTCATTCGAAGAAACTAGAAGTGAAGATCAATTTTCAACATACAATCTTTTAACCGCAGAAGCAAGGTGAAGCTGACTAGAAGATTATGTGACGAATTGTATTGAAGCCTCCTCAATCAATTTGATCCTATCTATGTACGTGCTAAAGTGATCCAGAACTTTCGTTCTTTGTTATTCTATCTGAAGATTCTCAAGCTGAAACTGATGATTTTCAAGAAGCCTACTCACCCAACGTTCGTTCAAAGCCAAATTTTGAACAAATGCCCATCCATTCAAGATGAAGTCATTCAGCTAAAGGATTCAGTTGTTCAGCTTGAAGTTGTGAAGAAATTGAAGATTAAAGCTGAAGCCAAGCTCCAAATGAAGATTGACAAGAAAAGCCAGCTAAATTCTTAGGGGGAGTTTGTTGGGTCAAAGAAAAGAAAGCTATAAACCAAGTGGGAGATTGTTGGGTCAAAAATATGGTTTATACTTTACTTTTCTAGGAAAATATATTTTTCAGTCTAGGATCGTAAACAACCTGGTGTTTACAGCTATATGGGTGTTACATTGAAGCCTCCTCAATCAATTTTTTGCTATCTATGTACCTACTAAAGTGATCCAGAAGTTTCATTTTCTGTTATTCTCTTTGAAGATTCTCAAGCTGAAAGTGTTGATTTTCAAGAATCCTTTTAAGAAGCCTCCTCACCCAATGTTTGTTCAAAGCCAAATTCAGAAGAAACACCTATCCGTTCAAGATGAAGTCATTTAGCTAGGGGATTCAGTTGTTCATCATGAAGTTGTGAAGAAATTCAAGATTAAAGCTGAAGCCAAGCTCCAAATGAAGATTGACATGAAAATCCAGTTACATTCTTAGGGGGAGTTTGTTGGCTCAATGAAAAGAAAACTATAAACCAAGGTGGAGATTGTTGTGTCAAAAATATGGTTTATACTTTACTTTCCTAGGCAAATATATCTTTCAGTCTAGGACCGTAAACAGCCTGGTGTTTATAGCTTTATGCGTGTTCACGGCCGTGAACTTGTTTTCGGTCAACTAATGGGTTTTCGATCAAGGCCTTGTATTTTGGGCTTGGCCTAAGAATGTGCTAGAGAGAGAGAACTAGTGTGTGTTTTTTGGATCTTGTATGTTGGAACATCATTCTAATCATATAAACATTGAAGATTCATCAAGATTCATCTTATTCTTCTTCTCTTTCTTCTCCATTTGATCTTGCATCATCCAATTGATTGGGATTCTGCACCATCAATGGGATCTGATTGATACATCAAGCAAATATGAGACTTATAGAATTCCTTGCTTATCAGTTTGTTCCGTTGACTGGATAGTTCCTGCATCTCAGTTGTTTCTAGTCGATAAGGAGATTTGGCCACAGGTATAGCTCATGGAATTAAGTCAATTCTGAACTTGACTTGACGTTGTGGAGGTAATCCTGGCAGTTCTTCGGGAAAGATGGCGGGAAAGTCGCATAATTCAAGGGTTTTCTTTACGTCTTTCACCTCTTGGCTCATATCAACCACGTGAGAAAGGAATGCATGATATTCCTTTCGTAAATACTTATAGGCTCGAATACTTGAGATGATTCGAAGGTTCGTGCCTGGTTTGTCGCCATAGATAAATAGGGTTTCGTTATTCAGTACATTAAGACGAACGACTTTCTCGAAACACATGATGTCAGTATGATGAAGACTCAAACAATCCATGTCGATAATGACGTCGAAACTTTTAATTGAGATAGGCATGAGTTCGTTTTGGAATGAATAGCTATCTAAAGAGAGGGTGCATCCTAAGTATATATTGTTAGTGCTCTCAGTTTTCCTGTTATCCATTTCTACGGTGAACATGTCTTTTAGTGCTTATGGTTGTTGTTTAAGTAAGTGTGCAAAGTTTTGGTTCACGAAACTCCACTCCACTCCACTATCAAATGGTATGCATACATAAGAGTTATCGAGGAAAAATGTACCCGTGACCACCGTAGGGTCTGCCACAGCTTCCTCATGGCCTATCGCCCAAACTCTTCCCACTCCACCAGTATTCACTGCCTTTGGGCAGTTCCGTTTGTAGTGCCCAACTTCGCCACTCCCGTAGCAGGCCTGACTTGCTCCAGTACTAGGGACCTAGGAGATTGGTCATGTCGGTGCCTTACAGAAATAGGCAGTGTGCCCCTTGCTGTTGCAGTTAGCATAGTGCATCTCCCGACAGGGTCTGTTGTGGTGGAAGTTGCACGTGTTCCACTTCGGAAAACTCCCAGCGTATTGCTTTGCTGGTGTAGGGACAGCAGGTGTTGTTGCGGGATGAACAGCCACAATATGCTATTTCTTGGCAGAGTTCTGTGCCGAGTTGTTCTTCTTCCTGTCCCTAAACTTCCTCTTGTTTATTGGTTGTTTTGGCTGGTTCTGGGACAGTAGGGATTGTTTTTGGTGTGCGAACTCCATGGTCAGTGAGTCGTTGTGCCAATCGTTTGGCACTGTCGAATGTAGTGGGGTTTAAAGAAAATACATTCCCTTGAAATGGATGTACTAGTCCCCAGATGTACCTCTGAATCTTCTTGCCCTCAATGGGGACCATCCCTGGACATAAAGCCACCGGATCACTAAACCTAGCAGTATATGCTACTATGTCTAAGCCTTTCATGGTAAAGCTCCAAAGTTCCTGTTTAAGTTTCTGAACTTGCGCCCCTCGGACATTATGCTTCTGTCATAAGCTCCTTCAGTGTTTTCCTGCCCATCGTGTTAGCCACTATGAGAGTAAATGACTTGACACGGCCATTCCACCATGTGAGGGATCTGTCTGAGAAGGTGCATGCAACAAATTTTACTTTGCTTTCTTCCAAACAGAAGCAAATCTCGAAGATGGACTCCGTTTTCTCTATCCATTGCGATAGAGCGATAATTCCATCACTTCCATTAAAGGCTTTGGGTTTGCAGTTGGTGAAGTCTTTGTACAAACTCTCCTTAGGGTGCCTGTGACTATCACTTTATGTCGAGTTAACACCTATTCCACTTCCCCTAGTGTAACACTCGTGTTTCTAGCCTAGGCATTTATATTGATTTGATAGTCTAGGTTAACCTTTGTAACTCATTTTGAAGAAATGAAAAGGAGTTATGTGAATATTATCTGAATTATGTGTTTTATGCTTAATTATTAGGGCTTAATTAATTAAGAATAAAAATAAGCGTCAAAATTAAAGTGTGAGATAAGCCCGATATCTTTACAAAAAGTTGTAGTGTTCGAAACAAGGATTTCGGGGATATAAAGTATACCAAAATCCGAGTTATAACGAAGAAGTTATGATCTGTCGAAGTTTCGCGACAAAACCGGCACGATGCTGAATGTCGTAAAAAGTGAGTTTTTGATAAACTACTTTTTAGCCTTAGTAATCTAAACGAAAGTCGTAGTATTCGTTAAACTGAGAAGTTCGATAAAAAGAATGCCCAAATCTGACTTCGTATGAGGAAGTTATGATTTTTCGAAGTTTCAGCGTAGCAGTAGACAGCTAAAAACTCGAATTTTAGATCGAGCGATTTTTAGCCGACACAACCTAAACAAGAATTGAAGGTCTCATCATTAGGAGCATAACGGTAAAAAGTCTGACGAAAACGGACGTCGGATGAAGAATTTATGAATTTTTAATGGATTTCCTGTCCCGGTCTGTTAAAAATAATAATATAAAATTTAAAATCAAAATTAGCCAACAAAGTCTAAACGAAAGTTGTAGAGCGTAATTTTAGCTACGCGTGCATATAAAGAACATAAAAACCAGAGCTCGTATGCGAAAGTTATGATTTTCGCAAGTTTGGCACAAAAATAAAGAAAAAATGGGAAAAACCGGGCAATTTCGCATGCCACATCACCCTCGCACGTGGCAGCTGCTGAGTGGACCGAACCCATGCGTGGCACCTCCTGATTGGACCGCAGCCGAGGTCCACATAGAAGCCAACAGCTTCGCATGAGATGCCCCGGAGACACCCCTCGGACACCCCTTCGCATACGTGGACTCTTCCCATTGGACCGGGGCTGCTGACCAATCCGAAGCTCGCAGCTGACCAGACCGAGCCTCGCTGAAGCAGCCACCTGGTCCGAGCCTCGCAGACGCGTGCCATCCCCTCCTTGGTTCGGATCCGAGCCTTCGGTCCTCCTCCACTATAAATAGCAGCCATGCGAGACTTCCCGAGGAACTTTGGAAATTGGCCATTTTTAACCCCTTTACCCATATTTTCTTCATATTAACATCCCCCAAAGCCCCGGTATCGATTATAAGCCCCGGAATACGCCACGAAGTGCCCGAGAAACTTGGAAAATTTACCTTTTCGGTTTCGAAGCCCGACTTTTGCAAAGCCCGGTTTCTCAATAAAACTCCCGGTTTTATTAGAAATGATCGTTTTAGGAAACGAATTGCTGCCCGATTATAATCAAATCATGTGAGTGTATAGTAACTTTCATTTTACACATAAATATGAAGTATTTACCTTATAATACGTGCTATGTGTAAATATATTAATTATTTATTTGAGGTGATTGTTGTGTTGATGTTTTATACAAGTTTTAAACTGTATAAGTATTTTTATCTACAAATATGTTGGGTAGAACATGGGTAGATAGTGATGTGTGATAAAATAAAATTGATGAGAGGCCTCGATGTGTTTTGAGATCCAGTCATCTAGCGGAGTTTGGATGACGACCACGGACTTTGTAGACAGTCTAGTGGGAAACATTAGCAGGTCCGCAACCTGTAGGTGTTAATGAACTAAGAGTGTTCATTCGCTGTACTCCATCCTCCTCATGGTTGCCTTTAGGACATGTATGGCTGAGGAAACCCCTTAGCAGTAGTGTCCATCCCGATGATATTCTTTAGGCTAGGTCCCTTGTGACAAGTGTTTAGGGACATAAAGTGAGGATAACGGGAACGGGTAATCAGGGTTATTGTTGATTGATGAACTTAGTAAGTTTATTATTATTGTGGGTTGAAAACCCTATATGCTCACCAGGCTCCCAAACCTGACCCACTCAGCTTTTTATGTTACAGGTAGTGGACCCCGAGCATAGTCGGAGGACAACGAGAGATTTTTGGATTATAGGCCAGTAGTTGTAAATAACTGTTGAAAGGCTTATAATGTCTTGTTTATGCTTTTGATATGTATCGGAACATGACATCCCGAGGTTTTGATATATATATATGGAAAACATATACCTTCTTAATGAAGGGTTTTGATAAACTTTTATCATATTTTCTTTGGGGACCAATTCCGCAACATCTTTTAAAAAGATTTCTCTGATTTTATTTTAAAAAGCATAAATTAAATCGGTCTTTTCTGGCCGAGAAATTAGGGGATGTCACAGTTGGTATCAGAGCATTAGTTTAAGCGAACTAAGAAATTGTAGAATTTCTAGACTTGAACTTAGAATGCTAAGTGATGATTGTGAGATGAGTGTCTACCTTATTTTAGACACGAGCACTAGTTTGTTTTAAGGAAGATGCCTAAAATGCCCTTATGTGCTAAATGCAATGTGTTTGCCATGTGTGCCATTATTTGTTCGGATCTATGGTCTGTTGCCGACCGGATCTGGAAACCTTATGTGTTTAGGATTCTAAGCGTGTCATTACGAGATTAGAACTAACATGTAAACGTTTCAGAGTGATAAGGGAATTGATATGTCTAACAAGGATAAAGACCTAAATTCGCCTTATTCATTATATAGATTGTAATGGCAAGAACTCGTAGTGGAGCTGCAAATGCAAATGGAAACAGGGATCAACAGCCTCAACCTCAAGTAGTTGAGCAAGTACCTGTTGTAGGAGCTGCACCTGAGCCAATGACGATGGTTGGGGTACAAGCAATGATCCAGATGATGTTAGATCGCCAAATGGAGGAGACAAGGCGATTACTATAACAACATAGGGAAGAGACTACGATGCTTGTTGAACAGCCCGTATTGAATGAAGGGCAATCAGTAGGAGGGAACTACAGTGGGACTCTTGGTCAAGCCAACCCACCGATAGTTAGACAAAACAACCCGGATGGAGGAGTTAATGGACGCGGATGCAAATACAAAGATTTCATGGTATCTAAACCGCCGTGTCTATCTGGAAGTCCGACACCAGTGGAAGTCATGAATTGGATCTCCGAAATGGAGACGATGTTTGAAAGTTGCGAGTGCAGCAACAAACAAAAGATCGCACTTGCAATTCCTCTGTTAAAGTCTGTTGTGTTGAGCTGGTGGAAGTTACTAGCTGATTCGATGCCCAAGGGTGAAGCTAGTAAGATGTCTTGGGAAGAATTTGTGGTACAACTGAAATTGCAGTATTGCTCTGAGCAGGATCTTCTGGAAATCAACAATGAGTTCCAGAATTTAAGGAAAGGAAAGATGAGCATTACTGAATACGCTGCTAGTTTTATGGAAAAGATGAAGCTAGTTCCTCATCTAGTTCCAACTGAACTCTCTAAGGTCAACAAGTTTGCCCTCGGATTACCAACAGACTTTGGTCTGATGGTTAAGCAAGCAACCACTTTGAAAGCCGCCATCTAGGCTGCTAAGAATGTCGAGGTTCAGATCAAAGAGAAGGGTATGGAGAGGGCAGAAGTTGGTGAAAAGAGAAAATTTGAAGGAACTTCGGGTTCCAACAAGAAAAGCAAATTTTCTAAGTCCAAGAAGTTTGGAGGAAGAGGAGGTGAAGTGAAATGGTGTGAGAAGTGCAAGAGAAAGCACTCTGGGAGATGTAGTGAGGAGGTGACTTGCTTCAAATGTGGAAAGACTGGGCATTATGCCAACGTGTGTCCGTCCGACAAGAGGGTATGTTTTGAGTGCCATGAAGTAGGGCATATTCTTAAAGACTATCCAAAGAGGAAGGATGCCGCAAAGCCCAATCTACCACCAAAGCCGAAGGCGAGAGCCTTTCAGATGACACTTGAAGTTGCAAAAGAAGAAGTCGATGTTGCTTCAGGTACTTTTCTTGTAAACGAATTGCCTGCCCAAATTTTGTTTGATTCTGGAGCCAATTACTCCTTTATATCGCATGAATTTGGTAGAAAGCTAGCTTTGCCTGTAGATAGGCTAGTTAATGCCTTATTAGTCGAGATTTCTAGTGGCAAGTTTGTACCTGTTAGCCATCGTATGAAAAACATCCTCATTGACTTGGATGAGAATAAGTTCCACGAAGAATTATTGCCTATCGAGTTAAATGGATTTGACATAGTTTTAGGAATGGATTGGATTAGAGCCAACGATGCAGAAATATTATGTAGAAAGAAGATAGTAAAAGTAAACCCGCCAGGGAAAGAGTCGTTTATGGTGTATGGAGACAAACGCAGAGTAAACTCTGGAATCATTTCCTTAATGAAAGCCAGAAAGTGTTTGGCCAAGGGATGTACATCATATCTAGCGTTCGTGATCGATGCTAAGATGGAAAAGAAGGAGGTGCAGAATATTCCGGTGGTGTGTGATTATCCGGAGGTCTTTCCCGAAGATCTTCTCGGATTGCCCCCTGATCGACAAGTAGAATTTCGTATCAACTTGTTACCAGGAACGACGCCGATAGCAAAAGCACCATATCGATTAGCACCAACAGAGATGAAAGAACTTATGACACAACTTCAGGAGTTATTGGACAAAGGTTTCATTCGACCTAGTTCATCGCCCTGGGGAGCCCCTGTGTTATTTGTAAAGAAGAAAGACGGAAGCATGAGAATGTGCATCGATTACAGAGAGCTGAACAAAATGACGATAAAGAACAAGTACCCGTTGCCAAGGATCGATGACTTGTTCGACCAATTGCAGGGTTCGAGCTATTTCTCGAAGATCAATCTTAGGTCGGGATACCACCAACTAAAGGTGAGAGAGCAGGATATCGAAAAGACTGCGTTTAGAACAAGATATGGACACTATGAATTTTTGGTTACATCGTTCGGACTAACCAATGCCCCAGTAGCTTTCATGGATTTGATGAATAGGGTTTGTAAACCATTCCTAGATAAATCCGTGATAGTATTCATAGACGACATCTTGATTAATTCGAAGAGCAAGCAAGAGCATGAAAAGCGTCTGCGTGAAGTGCTAGAAGTCCTGAAAAAGGAGAAGCTGTATGCAAAGTTCTCCAAATGTGAATTTTGGATACAAGAAGTCCAATTTCTAGGTCATGTGGTTAACCAAGAAGGAATAATGGTTGACCCAGCAAAGATTGAAGCTATGATGAAGTGGGAACAACCAAAAAGTCCTACGGAGATTCGAAGCTTTTTAGGATTAGCTGGATATTACCGAAGGTTTATCCAAGGCTTTTCTTCGAATGCTACTCCATTAACAGCTTTGACCCACAAAGGAGCTACTTATGCTTGGAATGAGAAGCATAAGGAAGCCTTTGAGAAGTTGAAGAAGAGACTGTGTGAAGCACCAATTCTTTCATTGCCTGAAGGAGTTGATGACTTCGCAGTTTATAGCGATGCATCTGGAGTTGGGTTAGGTTCTGTTCTGACCCAAAGGGATAAAGTGGTAGCATATGCATTGACGCAATTGAAGGAACATGAAAAGAACTACTCCACTCATGATCTGTAGTTGGCAGCGGTAGTATTCGCCCTAAAGATATGGAGGCATTATCTTTATGGCACAAAGTGTAAACTTTTCACTGATCATAAGAGTCTCCAATATCTCTTTAATCAGAAGGAATTGAACATGAGGCAACGACGCTGGCTAGAGTTACTCAAGGACTACGACTATGAGATACTTTACCACCCTGGTAAAGCAAATGTTGTTGCTGATGCTCTCAGTCGGAAGGTAAACCTTCAAAAGAAAAGGCCAAGAGCGTTGAAAATTGAAGTTGTCTCGACAATTGTGGAAAGTATAAAGAAAGCTCAAGAGGAAGTTTTGAAGAAAAATGACCGAAAGGAAGAACGTTTGGGCAAAACGTTAGTGTTCGGTACAAACAACCAAGGGTTGAAGGTATTCCAAGATAGAATTTGGGTACCTAAGACGGGCGGAGTAAGAGATCTTCTGATGGAAGAAGCTCACAAGACCATGTACTCGATTCATCCCGGCAGTACAAAAATGTATAAGGATTTAAAGCCCTATTATTGGTGGCCGACAATGAAGCTCGATGTTGCTAAGTATGTGACCGAGTGTGTGACTTGTGCTAGGGTTAAGGCACAACATCAGAAACCATATGGGACTTTAGAGCCTTTACCCGTACCCATGGGTAAATGGGAAGACATCACCATGGATTTTGTGACTAAACTGCCCAGAACAAGGAACGGTCACGACATGATTTGGGTGGTCGTTGATCGCTTCACTAAGAGTGCACATTTCATAGCAGCCAAAGAGAAGTGGTCTATGGATAAACTTGCGAATTCTTACGTGAAGGAAATTGTGAGGCTTCACGGTGTTCCGATAACGATTGTGTCCGATCGTGATAGTCGTTTTACCTCGAGATTTTGGAGGAGTCTACAAGAGGAATTGGGTACCAAGTTGTGTTTGAGTACAGCTTACCATTCGCAAACCGATGGTCAGAGCGAGCGAACGATTCAAACATTGGAGGATATGCTGAGAGCATGTACCCTAGAATTCCAAGGTAACTGGGATGAACACTTACCTTTAGTAGAATTCTCCTATAATAATAGTTTCCACTCAAGCATTAAGATGGAACCTTATCACGCTTTGTATGGGGAAAAGTGTCGAACGCCATCATGTTGGCTGGAAGCTGGGGAAAAGCAGTTTATGGGACCTGAAATAGTCCATCAGACTGCCGAAAAGTTGAAAGTGATAAGGGAAAGGATGTTAGCTGCTCAAGATCGACAAAAGAGTTATGCTGACAAGAAAAGACAACCGATAACCTTTGAATTTGGAGATTTGGTTTTACTTAAAGTCTCGCCGTGGAAGGGACTTATAAGATTTGGTAAGAGAGGGAAGTTGAGTCCAAGGTTTATTGGACCATTCAAAGTTCTTCAGAAGATCGGGAATCAAGCTTACAAGCTAGAGTTACCGGAAGAACTGGAAGGTATTCATAACACCTTTCATGTGTGTTACTTGAGAAAGTTCACGGGAGATGTGCCCGACAAAATTCCGATTTCTGAGTTAAGGTTGGATGAAAACAAGAGGTTGATCGAAGAACCTAAGACAATCGTTGACCGTAAGACTATGAAGTTACGACGCAAGATGGTCGATTTACTGCTTGTGCGCTGGAAACATACGAATGGACCAAATCTCACTTGGGAAACGGAGAGTCACATGATGAGTCGCTACCCGCATTTGTTTGGTGATATATGATTCCGAGGACGGAATCATCCTAAGGGGAGAGAATTGTAACACTCGTGTTTCTAGCCTAGGAATTTATATTGAGTTGATAATCTAGGTTAACCTTTGTAACTCATTTTGAAGAAATGAAAAGGAGTTATGTGAATATTATGTGAATTATGTGTTTTATGCTTAATTATTAGGGCTTAATTAATTAAGAATAAAAATAAGAGTCAAAATTAAAGTGTGAGATAAGCCCGATATCTTTACATAAAGTTGTAGTGGTCGAAACAAGGATTTCGGGGATATAAAGAATACCGAAATCCGAGTTATAACGAAGAAGTTATGACCTGTCGAAGTTTCGCGACAAAACCGGCACGGTGCTGAATGTCGTAACAAGTGAGTTTTTGATAAACTACTTTTTAGCCTTAGTAATCTAAACGAAATTCGTAGTATTCGTTAAACCGAGAAGTTCGATAAAAAGAACGCCCAAATCTGACTTTGTATGAGGAAGTTATGATTTTTCGAAGTTTCAGCGTAGCAGTAGACAGCTAAAAACTCGAATTTTAGATTGAGCAATTTTTAGCCGACACAACCTAAACGAGAATTGAAGGTCTCGTCATTAGGAGCATAACGGTAAAAAGTCTGACGAAAACGGACGTCGGATGAAGAAGTTATGAATTTTTAACGGATTTCCTGTCCCGGTCTGTTAAAAATAATAATATAAAATTTAAAGTCAAAATTAGCCGACGAAGTCTAAACGAAAGTTTGAGTTAAGGCTACCTTTACAACCGCAGTCACTACAACTTGAAAAACTGCAGGATCGTATTGTGGAGGATGTAGTGGTTGAATTGGAGTTATCGGAGGATTGTCGCTGGTTGATCTATGAAGAGGCATCTTCCAACTATAAGTTTAAAAAGATGAAGATAATAGTAAGCATTAAATAGTTAGAATAATGAGAGCGTTCCTTGGTCTAACATACCATTGATCAACATGTAAATGATGAAGTGTTTGCAATTGAGGTCTACCATTTGAAAGATAAAAGAATTTGGATAAGGATTTTTCAATAGGATTGGATGTCTGTCAATATCATTGGTATTATAGATGTAAAGAGTTCATGAAAATTTGACCTTGTAATAGGTCTACAAATACCAATACAGAGAAAACTTGACAGCATAATGACCTAACGAACTGAACGTTCAGGGTCTAGATACATATACAAAAATAATAGTAGAGTCTAAGAGTAGACCTAATCTATATCCAAAAGAGTGAGTAGAGTAGACTCTACTCATGAGGAGTGTTGTTCTAGTTGGTACTAGATTCTGCCTTGGACTCTGCCAGTTGGTGTTATATTTCCCACACATGCCTTTCCAATGCCACTTGACTCCGTCGAAGTTCCCTAACTTCGGATCGACTGGCATTCAGTTATATATGTAGTGGGTCAATGTGAGTCCTAGTTAACTCCTGGTCCTCTTTCAGGTGGCAGAGACAGAGTGTGTCGACACCTGAGTTAGCCTTGATTTCCATGACTTGGTCGATGGTTGCTCTTCCTTGTTCAGTATTGCGAGCAACACGACGAACCAAGATAGGAAGGACTCTGTCTACTGAACCTCCCTCATTCAAGTTGTAGAAGCTTCGGTCTCCATTGTAAAGAGGTGGTTGTCCTTGTTCATGGCTCCACCTTCCCAAGTTCACTGCCCAAAGAGGCGTCAGGCCTTGACAATCCTAACGAGGGTTAGGATTTTTGGCAACTTGAGGTGGATCATAGACCTCAGGTTCTGAGTCAGAGTCTTCCTGCTCATCCTCTTCATTCTCTTCCTCAGAACTCTCCTCGGGGTCTCCTTCTACTGGGACCACCGGGTTCTTTACTTCGTGTTCAGTTTCAAGCCATCCACCATTCCCATGCTCGGGAGAGTACGGGTCGCCAGGTCGATGGAATCCAACCATGTTATATAAGCGAGAAAAGGGGTGTAAGAGACATATAATAGATGTATCACTATAGTTATTATAGGATGTTCCTCACCAGTTACTTCAATACTTGCTTAGCACATACTAGTTATATATCACAAAGATATAATAGACCTTCGAATAAGTGATCCAACTCTAAGACCACAACCAAACAAGGAACAAAAAGTAAAGCGAAGATCGCAGATTCTAAGTCTATAACATCTTAGTCACATATAACCTTATCGCATCCACTCAGCAACTATTGACCTACTAGTAAAGACCTTTTTAGTTTTCACATAAGTAATTAGTACAACAAAATACTCCTATAATATTTTAAGTTTATGTTCTGTCCTAGTGTTTCGTTGTAGTAGAGTAGGTAAGTTTTTAGCCTTCTTGCAACACCACAACCATTCCTAGGCACATGCTAATCACTTCTTGGATAGATATAGTTGATCAGGCTATATCCATCCCAGACCTGATTATATTTCCCCAAGCCTACTTGTGTTGTTCAACAACCGCAATACTTTTATTTTGTTCTAGTATGACACGGTTCTTAGTATGAATGCATGTATGTATACTTTAGTAAAATATATTATTATTTAAAAGGTATAAACTCTTGGCCAGAGTGTTTTAATCCGTATGTGTTTATAGTTGTATATCTTTTACGGGTTGATATACTCAGTTCATTATAAACAAAGCTCTGATACCAATCTGTGACACCCCCAAACCAGAACGGCCGAAACATTCAGGGGCGGAGGACGTCATGTACAATATCATAACAATGCACAATAGTAAAACAAGCACAACTTCCATTTCATTAATAGAATAGTTAATACATGTGTGTTTTGTGTATAGTTGTAAGACACCAAAAATATATCAGAATAAAAGACGAGTCTTGAACATGCTCCGTGTTCACAAAACCCGATCCAGTGTACCTATCTACTGGTGACCTGAGAATACAAGTTATTTTGAAAGAGAGTATCAACATTTAATTTGGTAAGTTCATAAGTGTTTTAATGTCAAGTGTTTGCATTTATTTCATGAAAATGTTTGTATTTGTATAGTAAAAACGCTTGTAACTGTCTAGTGAAAATGTTTTAATACTTCCCAGAAAATCATATATTTTCTGCTTAAATGAAAAGTAGTCTTCTATCAAGACTCAACTGTTTTGTATGTTCTGTTCTCTTGAAAATAGTGTAAAATGTATATTTGTACTTGAAATAGTATAAATGTATGTTTATACTTGAAATAGTATAAATATATGTTTTTCCATATTTGTAAAACTATTCTTACTCGAAAAATAGTATGCATTTCTCATGTGAGAATATCACTGTATAAATGTAATGGCAAAATGAAGATTTATAGTAGTATTGTATGAAATACACTATTGATTCATTAACTACCTTGTAACCAAACTAGTTAAATTAAGGTTAAAAAGTGATAAGGTTATAAGCATGCTTGGTTGACTAGTATAAAACACGACGTTCTTCAGGCATCAAAAATGATATGACATTTGTCACCCATAGACCTGCAGGTCCCACTATAGCTAGCAGCAACGTGTGGGATGGTCAATCCTGTATATATCTACACAAAAATTAATGCTCTCGCTCCAGGAGACTCCGGTTACAAAATATGACATAACAGGAATATTGCTATTCCGCCAAATAGTATCGAACATTTTAGTTATCTTGTTCTTGTTATAGTATGTAACTTTCTTTTTGTTCTCGCAAATAAACAGTATACTTTCTAATGAATATTAATTGTATGTATGTATTGTTCTTCTGTTCTAGAAATAGTATGTATGTATTGTTTCATGTATTGTTCCTCTGTTCTAGAAATAGTATGTATGTATTGTTTCATGTATTGTTCCTCTGTTCTAGAAATAGTATTTATTGATCCTCTAAACTATACCTATTATAGTTTACTAGTATGTTTGTTTGAACTATTCTTGATTTGTAGAAAAGACTCATTTTCCCAAAGTGTGCAACTGAGTAAAGTACATACTTTAAAAATGGAGTTAAATATTCATGTATATATTTAGCAAGCATAACTATGATTTAGCCGACAGTTGGACTAGTGATCCTACCTTAAGCCCACAACCAAACAAGGAACATGAGTCAAGGTATTTAGCAATAGTCTGAAGTCCGCTAAAGCATACTTATACATAAATATAGAAATGAATATGATTTTCTTAATTAACATCAGTCTAAAATAGTTTAAAAGAGTTTTCGAAATGATTTTAACAACTTATAAAAGCATAAGAAATCCTTTTTTTGATTGTTTTCATATGTATATGTTGACACAATTCTACTGTGTTCTACTTGTATCCCCCCTCCCCTTAAAACATTGGAAAAGGTAAATTGTAGGGGTATGAACTCACCTTAAGTGAGTGATTCGATTGGATGTTCGATATAGGATGATTGTTTCCACAAGTTTTATCTCGAGACAAAACAACTCCTAAAATGCATTTCACGCGAGATATAGGCAAGAAATAAGTGAATATCACCTCAAAGGTGTAAAGGAAACAACTTATGATTTAAGGAACACTTACCAAAGAAGTGTTAGAACCGAAATCAACCAACTACTTAGAGTTCACGGCTAGCTTCGGGGTTCACGGCCCTCCTTCGGTGTTCACGGATACAAAGGGTTTACGGCCCCTGAAGATTCAAGCGTTTTTGGCTGGACTCAATGTATGTTCTTGGTGTTTCTTGTTGAAACGAAGAAGATGTAGGTGTTCACGGCTATAAGTCAAAGTGAATGGTGATTGATTGTGAAGAGAAGAACACTAGATGTTCTTAAATATGATCCAGAGGTGTATTGGATGATCATCGGAAGATAGATGAGAGTGAACTTGGGTTTTTGGTTGAAGACTTTGAGAGAAAATTCTTGAGTTTGTTGCTAGAAGTGTAGAAGTTAGGATAAATTTAGTCAAAGATATATATATATATATATATATATATATATATATATATATATTGGTAGAGTTAGCGGTCCGAGGGAGTTCACGGCCCGAAGGCTCGTTTGCAGTCCAAACTGTTAGAGGCTGGAAGGGTCCTCAATCCTAATTGCTTCCTACATTTAACATACAACACCTTTGAATGCTAGGTTTATACACCTATAAATTCATTATCCTGACTATATTAAGATAAATATAAGAAATAAGTTTAACCTCTGTTTGACATGTTTGACTTTAGTTGACCAAGTTTGACTTTTACAAGATACAAATTACGGGTTGTCACATGTTAAGGCTTAGGGCCTTTGGAAAAAGAGGCATTTAGACTCATCGGGCGTAAGTAAGGTAAGTTGGATGATTCGGGAGTCCGGTTTGTGATTTGGAGCCTAAGGGTATATCCGTAAATTGGCAGTTCGGACATTTTATGAATTTTGGATTTTGTTCGGGAAGTTTTAAGGAAAGGATGAATTAATAGAAGTGTAGAGCTTCTTGTTACCTTCTTGTGGATATAAGGATCATCGAAAATATTCTTAGAACGAGGAAGTTATGGCCTTTAGAAGTTGGAAGTTTTAGGGTTTTGCCTAGTACTCGGGGGGTACATTGTTGGGCGTACTAGGCAAGGACGTCGTGGGACACCTTTGGAGTACACTGGGCATACCAATATTACGTTTGGCATACAATAGCCTTAACCAAACCCTAGATTAGGGTCTTGGACCCTATTTAAGCTCCTTAACTCACCACCAAACTCGATTATCTTCAGCCTCCAATCATTTAAACCCTATAATCGAAAACCTAGCCTCCATTCATGTGGTTCGAGGTTTTGGTGTTTTTACGCTTTTTGGTGATTATTAAAGAAGAAGGAGCTTCTTGGTGAAGTGAGGGATTTCTTGGATCTTTTGGATCCAACCTTTATGCACCTTGTCTATCCTCTGGAGGTATAAACATTCTATCATGATGACTCCAGGTGTTAGATCTAGTTTAAGGAGTATTTTGGGTTCACATTGGTCCTTAGGGTCATCGTTGTGAGTATGAGCTACTCCAAGAGTCTAGAATGTTGGATCCTGCCACTTAGAAGGTCTATTTTTCATAAAAATGTCATCTTGATGAGTTCTTTTGGTCCATGCGTGAGTTTAGGTGTTAATTATGGATTTATTGAGGTTTTGATCCCATTTAGCCATAGAAAGGGGTAAAGTTGCCAACTTTACATGTAAGATCAGTTTGAGTCAATATAATTGTTTGGGTGCTTTTTAGTTAATCATTAAGAGCTCATTTCGGATTTTTTGGGCCACTGATGAGTACGTTGGGCATACATAGGAAGTACACTTAGCATAATTAGGATTTTGTGCATTATCGGCTTGTACATTGTGCTTTGTGGGTGTCTACGCATGGCATACCCTTCTGGTTCGCAGGGTCTACTCCCCAGTAAGTCTATTTTGGACCTTTTCAAGGTTTAGGCCCTGTTAGGCCATTGGATTGTTGCCTTTGGTCCTTGGATATAATATGGGCCTTCTTGGAATAGGGCTTAGGATGGTCTTTAGGCCCAATTAGGAAGTTGGGCCATATTGGGCCTTGGGATGTCATTTAAGAAATTGGGATTTTGTGTGCAAATGAGTTGGGCCTTGGTTTTAGGCTAAGTAAGAAAAAGGGTAAAATGGTCTTTTACCCTGGTCATTGGGCAATTGATTTAGATTCTTTATTATGGGTCAAAATCCAATTATTAGTTGGATGTTATTTGATAGTACTAGCGTGTGGGGATTTTTACAGATCTGCAGATAGAGATTTTATTTGAGAGATTCAACATCTTGAGGTGAGTCCTCCTTGGCAGTATCCATGTGCCGAGGGCACCAATGGCAGCACACTAGTTTATGTTGTAGTGTGATGATTGTATTTGTGACAATTTTTAGTTATGCCTATGTTTAATTAATGACTATGTGATTTCTGTTATGCGATTATGTGGTAGCGGTAGGGGGTGAAATAAACCCAATATTTGGTTGAAGTAAACCGAAGGGTAGGCCAGCACCTATATATGCTTGGTAGGGTAGGCCGACACTCATATATGTTTGTTAGGGTAGGCTAACACCTAGATATGCTTGGCACTCTCCGGTTGAAATAGACTGAAGGGGTAGGCCAGCACCCATATATGCTTGACAATATGTTTGTTTCGTATGTGGTATTTGAGGGGAACTCACTAAGCTTTGTTGTTATAGTTTTAAGTTTATGTTTCAGGTACTTCCCGTTCGAAGTAGAGGGCCCGACTTGGTCGAAGCGCATCCACCCATGTTTCCGCACTTTAATGATTTTGGGATTATACTCGGATAAATGATTTCTTATAAAGTACTTTTCAATATTTTGAAAAATGATAATGAATGTTAGACTTAAAGATAGTTAATGTTTTGGTTAAATTAAAAATGAAATTTTTACCTCATAATTTTTGGGATGTTACAAGTTGGTATCAGATCCTCGGTTTGAGAGATTCAGCCACACTATCAGGTATGTCTAAACTCAAATTGTGGAATTGATAATATTTTTAAAGAAAATGAGTTTATAAATAGATTTGAAAAGGGGAATAATTTTCTAAAGGGGATTTACAAACATAAAAAGGGTTGGTGCGTGCAATCAGCTGATCTCAACTAAGTGATTCCCAAAATACCCATACATGTTGTTATGTTATATGTTATGTGAATATCATGTTAGATTAGGGCTAAAGATCTATGAGATATGCCTTTGTATTCATGTTGTATGAGCTTGTAGACTTGCATGCTAGTACTGATCAGTCAGTGATAGGATGGTATGTATAGTTTTTGCTTTGTACTTTGAGGATCACCGATTAGCTTCAGCTAACCAGTAAGAGAATATACTAAGTTACATATTATTGAGACTCGATAATTTTAGAAGATCAGGTTTTAACACTATTTCACAACTCTCGTTTGAGTCTAACCGTATTAGTGTGAGGCCTTTATTTGAAGAATTATCTAGTGTCGGTGATATATAATTGTATTCGTAAGCCAGTTAGAGGGTGTTAGGGGAGTTCCTTCTGCAGTTGTTAGTGGGGAATAGTGTGGTGGTTTCCCTAGAGGAATCTAGGACGAATGTTAGTGCAGCGAAGATGCTGGTAGCCAGTAAGCTTGAGAAGCCCTCTTAATTGGTCTGTAGATTGGACAGATACTTCGCGAATGCTGTTTACTTTGTGCTTTGTGGAACTCTTAAATGATGTGAGTTAGCTATTAAGTGAATATGCTAAGTCACATGTGACAAAGGTTTAATAATCAGAGTGGGGGATTTGACCCTATTACACAACTCTTGTTTGAGTCTAACCATTGTAGGGATGATTCCTTTACTCGAAGCATTATCTAATATTTGTTACATGCAGTTGTATTAATGAGGTGGACAACTGAAATTATGTGGAGTTCTTCAACAACTGATGGCATGCTGAGGTCGAAAACCTAGGAAAGCCTAGGAAATGTTCGGTGGGTTTAGTCGTGGTGTTTAGCGAATGTTTAGAGTATCAGTTCAGAAGGTAACTTGGAGGATTCAAGAAGATTCTTGAGGAAATTAAGGATAGGTGTGGAAGGTGGTATTAGGTCCATACTACTGAAAGCACAAGATCAATACTCGAATTAAGGAGATTTTGGAGAATCTAGGGAGCCTGTGGGAAGAGGATTCAAGGTTATGTCTTGATCATTTGTATGGTTGTTTTATAGAATGGTGATGAGCACGCAGGAAGGAGTTTCTGGGTCTGGTTCCGGCTCAGGTATAGGTACTGAGCCGATCGATAAGCAGATATGGGAATTCATCTCGTCGAAGATTACCCACAGTATTTTGGAGTAGACCCCGATGATTTTTGGTTCGGTTAAGATGGGGATTATGGAGTTATTGGATGAGCGCCTTGGGGCTTTCAGCTTTGAGGCTGCAGCAGGAGAGTTGGGGGAACAACATGAGATCGAGGCTTGTGGAGCCCTAGAATCTCTCGGGGATGAGAATCTTATTGCTAACCCTTGACATGGGGGATTGAAGGTGTTTGATGTATCATGCATTCATAGGGATCGATTTAATGTTTGGATTTCCACCAAGGTTTCGCATGTGGTACGCAAGGAGTTACCTATCATTATTGGTCGTGTCACTGATAGATTGTTCGTCGTGTACGATGATCAGATATTGGCTATTCCGGCAGTGGATGGGATGATCGAGGTGACTCGGGAGCAGGATATTGGTTTAGGGAGGCGACTGGTGAAGAGGAAGTGGATTGGATGTTGCCATGTCTATCATTAGAAGCCCGAGGGTACAGTATGTTGATGCAAAGGATGAAGGAACATATCAGAGTGGGCACAATAAGTCTAAATGTGGGAGGTGTGGATGGAAGGGCCACCTTCGCCAAGAATAGTATTATCTTGAATCCTTGAAATACTACAAAATTTTATAACGTGTTTGTTATAATATACAATGTCACATAAACAAAAATCATATTTTTTGTATCATGTAGCATTTGTTGTGTTGACTAGTTATTTCACGATAAAATATCCATAATATGTATACGAAAAGTTTATACTAGTTTATTTGTAGCAATATGTTAAATTTTTAAATAAAATTTTTATTAACTAGGATTACCTATATTTTCACATAAAAAGGTAATTGATTTATATTAAAAAAAATATATTGGCACATGTATTACCCCCCCCCCCCCCCCCCCCCCGGAAATAATTAAATATATTAAAAAAGGGTCGGAAGCAGTCACCCTTGAAGTATGAGTTCGTGTTGTTCGGAGTTCATTTAGTTTTGGGAAGCTCGATGTGAGTAACCACAAAACCACAATTCTTGAACTTTGAAATACTTTCGGGTCCATTTCATAACAAATTTAAACTATTAGGGGTTGATTTGTACGATTTGGGTAAACAAATACCAAATGAGGGATACTTTTAATTAAATGGGTTTAATGTTTGGGTTTGGGACTGATTTGGTTAAAATAATTTCAAAGGAAGGATTGTTTTGAATTAATGTATCCAATGATTGAGGATTAGATGGATCTTGTAAAGTATTCATGAAATGACAGTAACTTTTGACTAATTTAAATCCAAGTTTGATTCTTCTTTGACTTTTGACTTGGTCGAAATGAGGAACACGTTTTTAGAGGGTGTTTGGGATTGCTTTTAAAACAACTTTTGTCTTTTTAACTTTTTCAAAAAGTTAAAAACGGGCCAAAATATGTTTTGGTAATAAAAAATAACTTTAAAAATAACTTTTAGTGTAGAAGGAAAAGTTACTTTTCAAAAGTCACAAAATTCTATCTTTTAGAGACTTTTGGGACTTTTTAACCTTAAAAGTTAAATTTTACCCTAAAAGCAAATACAAACACATTTTAAAGATTTTCTTTCGAAAAAAGTCACTAGCCAAAAGTCATTTTAAAAAAAGGAGTTTTAGCCTTAAAAAGTAATCTCAAACAACTCCTTAGGTTGAAGTTTCGTTCCAGTCGATCAAAAGGGCTCCGAGAACGGGAACGGGTGTCATCTTCATCATACTGAAGGGCAATGGAATACGATGGGAAACAGGCGATGGTCGAACTTCATGAGGAGGGTGGAAGCAGGTGCCTCCGACGAGACCCTAATGGATCGTCCTTCGTGGTCAGCTGTCGTCGGAATGAAGAAAAGTGGAGGTAGCAGATCAAGGGGGTGTTTGGGATGAATCCACTCGAAAACCAGAGGCTCCTGTACTCCTCTCGACCAGATCAGCATAAAGTATGTTTTTTTTTTCATACCCTGTTACAGTGTCTTTCATAGTTATGCATAATCTTTTTAAAAAAATTGAAATCATCTACTCCAATGTGTGTTTTTTAAGTAGAATGTCGAATACTAGAAGTCATCGTTCGTCAGATGATCTCCCACTAGAGATTTTGAGTCGCATATTTGTAGTATTAGGGGCAGACTCTACGAAAGACATCGTCTCTGCAAGACTTTGGTAATTCTTAATAAACATCAATTAATGAATGTATATTCAATGAAATACAACTTTATTTATTTGTTATTTAATGTGTATTTAAAATTTTTAAGTTCAAAGAAGATGTATGAAGCGGTGGGTGATCCTCAAGTGTATAGAACAACATTCATTGACATGTTCGAAGGAATGGGTCCCAAAAATCTGAAAGCTAATTTATTTATATGCATATGTGCATTGCATAATAACATTAAACCCATGTTCAGAAAAGTAATTTTTTGTGTAGTTTCAGTAATTATATGTAATCTATACCATTTATTAGTATTTAGTGTCATTGATGTTATATATTGATATTGTTATTCTGTCAACAGGATGAGTGCTTTTATTATGGCAATTTTGATACAGGATTGACTTTGTTGAGACAGGCAGCATATGAAGATCATCTTGAGGCAATTTATTTTCTTGGAATGATCTACGTTTCAAAAGGGTCTCATTAATGTGATGGAGGTATGTATATATGGTATATACGTAAATTAAATTATATATATAGTTAATTAAGGCATGCTTGTAGTTTGGGGTTAGTATTTAGTTGTGTTGCGTTGTATAATATTTATTGTTGTATTGAAAAGGATACATTAGATTAAGTGATGGATATTTTAATGTGTAGGTTTACAATTACTTGATGCCTATTTTAGCTGGGCGGTTCCGAATGATGGGGAGTACATGTGTGTTGTTGATAGTGCCTGTTGATGTTGTTCATAGATTTACAACGAATAACATCACATTCCAATGTGAAGACCCACGTCATTCTGTTAAAGGTGCATTTGCAATAGGCCATGAAGAGGATGCGGATCGACAAAGATATTGCATGGTTTGTCGTTGGTATATAGAGTATGGTAGATTTTGTATATTTCTTAAAAATATAAATGGTTGATAATAGATTGTACATTGAATATTAGTGTTCCTATTGTATTGTATATGAAATTGTATACTACTATAATTTTATTTTCGTTTTATGTTTACATCATTCTGTTAAAAGGGCATTTTAGTAATTTTTTCTTGCTATGTTGTTTGAGTAGGAAGAAGTATACGTAAAACCCATGTTATTTTTGTGATGAAGTATAGTTAATGGAATTAAAAATAAGGTTGTAATTAATTCGTTAATAAGGAAAAAAATTTACATAGATTATATACTCTAACATGCCCGATTTTAAGGGTGTGCAAGAGGTGCAACCACACAGGCCCCGGAAAAAATAGGGCCCGAGTTCTAATAAAATTATATCGTTAATTAGTCATTATATACTATGTTTTTCAAGAAATTATACACAACTTCATTAGCACAACTAGTTTAACCATGCCCTTTTCTAGCATAAGCTTAAGTTCGAGTCTGCTTGCCAGCAATATCTACTTTTATAATTCATTTTTACATTTTTAGCCATTAGTTTATGCCACATATTACCAATTCAAAAACATTTAATTCAAGCCATATCTTAAAAATTCCATTGATCATAATGATAATTCATCTATAGAATAAGAAAATTAGTTAAGCATACAACATCCCAACAAATGTTGTTACAAACAAGCTATGCGTTTTGTTCCATAGAAAAACAAGCTAACAAAATCATATTCCATAACAGAATTCCCTAGAAAAATACCTCCGAATGATACTTACATAGCAAATCAACTATAGAGTTGGTTTCCATCACAATCTCCGTTGCATAGTTAGCATGTTAATTAATTCCATAGAAACAGTACAACGGAAAGTGATTTCGTAACAAATGTCGTTGGAAAATTGCTACGAATTTTTGTTCCATAGAACTATCAGTAGCATAATACCAACGGATATGGTGTCGGTAGCATTTTCCCTATCAAGTCACAATCTCACTACCAGAAATAAAATCCGTAGACAATGTGGTAGCAACATTGCTATGGAATAACATTCCATAGCACGATCCATTGCAGATTAACAACGAAAATACATTCCATAGTGACCTTCCCTAGCAAAATCGTGTTTTTCTTATAGTCGGTGGTGGGTCCCAGGGCTTGAGCGGATCCTTTTTCCAACCTGGAAGTAAACCCGTATCCGTCTGCATCTATATCTCCATTTTCATCATCCATGGATTCGTCCTTTTTTCTTCCAAATCAATTGACACTTTTTCCCATTCTTTTCCACCGATCAAGTGCATCTACAATGTTACGAAACGAGTTCGGTTGAATTTTTTTACTAGACCAAGGGTCAACCTCTGGTAGTTAACTTATATGTTCATCATTTAGTTTCCCGCCTTTTGAAGAATCAGCTATAGTGACTTCTTTTTCTGAAAAATTAGAGAAACCACATATATACGCCATGTCACTTTGCATATCTTTACTGTTTTATCATGTGGCTTTTGGTGCAACATCACCCATGGGTGCCCCATTTGACCCACCATTTGTATGAGTGGCAGAGTCTGCGTTTGGTTGGATTTCATTGCCAAAATCAGTGGTGATAGTTGTACTTTTGGTTGGATTTCATTGCCAAAATCAGTCGTGACAGGTGTACTATTAGCATCGTTCTTTTGGTCATCCACGCCATTATCACCATTCTTTTCGTGGTTTTCCTCTTCAACATCCATGTTAGCATTTTCTTCAATTGAATTCATGTTTTAATCTTCACCATTGTGTTGATTTTTCATATGAATGATTCACTGTTTACTTTTTGATGTGTTGCTACACCTAGGTGCAAATTATTTTTATCTACAAATTTGTTCCTGAAGTCATGTTAGAAATATCAGTTATTGTAAAAAAAAAAAACCCTGTGTATTTTGACCATTTTTTTCTAAAAAGGACATCCTTCTTTTTAACAAAAAAGTCCTCTGTTATTTTTGGTTTAAAAAGGGTCAAAATACATAGGATTTTTTTTAGAATAACCTAGGATTGATATTTTTGTGTTAACATTTTTTTATTGTGTACAGAAAAGAACTACAAGTTAACAATTCCTAAGTTTTCAAGTGAAGAGAAAAAAAAACAAGACAATGTAAGTTGACTTTTTTTGTGTAGAGAATTAAAATTAAAATGTAATTGATTGTTTGACACTAAAATTCAACCACCAAGTGATTTACATAAGAAGCGTATGGATATGGTGAGAGTAGTATATATTATATATTATCTGTTTGTGATTAATTGATTTATTATTATAATAAAGTGGTTAATTGTTTAATTTGTATTCATTCATATATAATGGAAATGGAATGAAAGTGTTAGACTATTTATAAATCACAAGTGCATGACATATAAGTTACATGTGATTCATATGTAATTTACATATGAATCACATGTAATTCACATGTAAATCACTATTGAATCACATATGAGTTACATGTGATTCATATGTAATTTACATATGAATCACATGTAATTCACAAGTAAATCACAAATGATTCACCTCTGAATTACATGTGTTTCACATGTAAATCACATGTAATTCACACGTAAATCAGAAGTGAATCACACATGAGTTACATGTGATTTATTTCCTATCGAATAAAATACTTGTATTATCTTGACACAAAGACATGAAAACGCTTTGAAACTTGGTAGTATTTTTTGCTTTTTTGTATTTTATTTCCTATCGAATAAAATACTTGTATTATCATGTTTATAAATTACTAAATAAAAATGGATTTTTTATATGATTACTTACGGATATTATAGTATATGAAAGATCCATATACGTACCTATAAAATATGCATATATGCACTTAAAATGTTGATATTTTGGGTTAAAAAATTATTGTTTTTTTATAAATATTTCAGTTTTTTTTAATTTATTGATTTTTCAAAATTTTCTTTTTTAAAAAAATTTGCAGTTTTTTAAAAAAATATTTTTCAATTTCTTTTAAAAATTAAAGTTTTCCAAAAAAAATCTGCATTTTTTAAAAATTTGAAAATTTTTATTTAAAAATAATATGAAAATTATATTTATTATGTTTATTTTAAGACCTTATTATTAATGTTTCTAATACACAAAAAATTGAACATTAAATGAGATTTTTAAGATGATCAAGCCCTTAATGGGATTACTTTGATCTAACACTTTACCTTTAGTTCTCGGATTCTCGGTAAACTATGACTTCTCAACCGATCTCATCCATATATATATATATATATATATATATATATATATATATATATATAAAATGTCAAAACTTATAATATGTTTCAAACCTACTTTACGCCGATAATCAATCAACGTGTAATACGTTATTCAGAAATCGACCACCACCAACACGAAGATTACTTGTGCATGAAGAATCAAATTTGCTGAGTGATTTGGATCTTATAATTGTATAGTTTTGTTTAATTCACTAATATGTAAGGATTTCCATATATTACATAGTTTATCCTAGTAAGTAAGTTGTGCTAGGGTTATTTGTAACTCTATTGCTTTGTGCATTCTCTCTTTGTGAGAGTTTTATTAATCGAAATAAGTTTTCGATTAAGTATTTGTTTTTTATTCTTTCATTATTTCTTTTTGTGTAAATTCTAAGATTACAACTGGTCTCAAGGCATGTTCTCTGTTTTTAGTAAGCAATGTCGTCTTCCTCATAATCATCGTTCATTGCTGCTTCATTAAATAAGATTCCTATATTCGTTGAAAACAATTTCTCAATATAGAAATCTAAGGGACCTCATGTGCCATTGAATTTTGAAACAAAAGAGAGTAAAATACTCGAGATAAAACATGCTCCTGATCATCAGTAGATTGAAGATAACTAAAAGATGATAAATCTTTATATTTGTGGTCGTGCTGCTATTGGCAATGCTATTCCATACAAGATCTATCATCTTGTGAAAAACTGTGTATTTTCCTAGAATATGCTTTGTACCTTAATGATTGCATACGAAGGCACTACAGAGGTCAAAGCTTCTTAAGAGAACAATCTCAACCGAAAATACAAACATTTCTTTACCTACAATAATGAATCTCCTACTCGAAATTGCAATCTTATTAGTTGTCTTATAAATGATGAGGATATTTAATATCATCAAGCATAATCATGCTCTCATGCATAAGTTTCTTGATTCCTTAGATGAAAAATGAGAACGTTACGTTGATGTTCTCTAAAATAGTGAGAAGATTAATACTATGTATCGGCAAAGTCTATTTTGGAATTATAACAAACTATGAAGAATCAAAGATACAAAGGAAATAAATCATGAAATATAGCATCAAAGACAATTCCTCTGATCTTTTTATAAAAAAACCCATCATTTCTCAAAACATTGACAACGACAGCACATATCACATTGGCACAGATAATGAAGAGTGCACCAACTTCTCTGAGCTTGCGTCCAATGTTATGATTGTGAAATAGTTCAATAAGTTCGATGAAGCTAGAAAGATGAATGATCCAAGAACGGTTCAATCAAGTAGATTTGGATCATCAGGGCAAAGAAAGTTTGATGATGCAAGTTCAAGGAAAATTTCTGATGAGTAGAGGGATGATGGAAAATGCTTCAATCGTGGAAGAACTGATCATTTTGCTAGGGACTGAAAAGTTATGAAGAATGACTCCAAGGATGAGTCATATGAAGCAAATTACAAACGCTTGGTTGCCTCCCTGGAAAAGAAAAATATGGGATCAAAGGTTCTTCTTGCCGAGGAAGGAAACTTGGTTGGGTAGAATGAATCATTTGAGGATGAAATTGAAAGAAAATATATGTGTTTTGTTGGCCACCATTGATCTCTCATTCACTGGTGACTCTAGCAATGACTCAAATACTTTTGAAGCTAATCTCATACAAGCTGCTAAGGAGGGCAGTGGTCATGGACTCATCTTTTGTGTATAGGGTTTAAAGTATGTAAACTATTTTGACCATGAAAAGAATATGATATTTGATTATTTGTGCTTTGACCTTAAGAAATCAAATTAGGAGAAACTAGACCATCAAAAAAATTAAGCAATTGACCACTGAACTGTCTCTCTCAATGAGAATTCTCTATCTCAAATTAGTTCTAACCTTAGATTTTTATCCATTGTGAATTTTAAACTCATTAGTGAAGGGGAAGCTGCTCAAAGGATTTCTCAAAATTGTTAAAAAATTATAAAGAGTTGGGCTTTTTCTAACATCAGAAATACCAAAATTCTAAACGAATCAGAATCCACGTTAGTGTGAAAAGATTATCGGTGGTCAATTACAAGAAGCCATTGATGTCTTTATGCAAGTTGAAATTGAACCATGTTTTCCTTCAATGAAAAAACTTCTTTATGAGTACCGGACAAAATTCATTAGTAATGCTTTCTCGATTGGTCAAAATCTAATAAGCAAATGTTGTATTCTTAATATCCCGTGGTTGTCATAATCCTTATAGTTCATATAGTTGGATCCTCTTTGTGGTTCTGCTAAAAATATCATAAAATAAACTAGTTATTTTAAAGTGTTACGTTTGCCACTTATAATTCGTTTATAAAAAATGATTGTTTTTAGCTTTCCGGAACTCCTGAGTTGTCGTCGTCTGATATACATCTTACTATAAGTTGATGTAAAAACAATCTTATAATGGGCTTTCAAGATATGGATTTTTTAATATATTATAAACTAATCTACTGCTTCTATGGTAAAATGAGCACCTACATCTAATAACTGTGAATATGGGTGATTGTAACAGCAAACATCTGAAAATACATGTATTTGCTTCCAGTAATATACATTTAACTAATACAAAAGTCATAAAAATATATGAAACAGAACATGAAAAGTCAAGATAGGCGTTGCGAATAGTTACATCAAATGATCAAATTGTTCATCTTAAATGATAAAAAATATTCAATGCAAGCTGTTATTTCAACATATTTTAATCGAACCCAAAGCATTGACTTTAGGCATGATCACATGGATCACATGTTAGGTTCTTTTTTACATTGTAGAATTGTAAAAAGCAGGCGTTAATTTCATGGACACCCCATTTAAATATTTTTATATATCTCGAAATGCAAACATGATGTTGTGTTCACGACTTACCTAAGAGATGACTATATTTTAAAGCGAAATATTCAGTGTTTTCCTTTCATTTACCATCTTACTAGTTTTCTTTATAAATAATCGCCAAAAATAAATACAATAAGCAATCCGTTTTCCCATGAGTCTGAGTTTATAGGATGACAGGTCCGGTTGCATTTACTAAATTTGAAAGATGAAACTCTCACTTCAGGTGTTGTTTGCTCATATCCTAAATATATCTGTGAATAACCTTTGAATTAATTGAGTTGTCATTGTTATCGAGCCTCTGTCAATCAGAAACCTGTTAAGGAGTGGTAGATAACACCATTAATTATTGAAAATCTTATATATTTTATGGTTTAACATTTCAATAATACAATCTAACGATCCAACAAACAAATTAGAATATCGATCCATCTAGATGGTGTGTTAGCTTGGCTATCATCAAGAGATTATAAGCAATTTAACCTACATTCATAAGAGAGTTACTTTATTGTTTCGGGTATAGTGTGTATTTGTTGTTTGTAATCACCGGTACAAATAACACAATTGGCCACCTTTGAAAACTGACGCATAATGGAAGCAAGAGTAGGAAATACTCAGAGTATTTTATATCTGTAATTGAAAATACCCTAAAGGCTTACATAGGGCCTTATATATAGGAATGAGCTAAAGTTGGTAAGCACGACCAATTTTAAAAAACTAAAATCAACAATAAATTCTTGCAATTATACAGGTAAGTAACAAGGGAAATTATAAAATCCATGAAATGACATATTATGTCATTAAAACTTAATCTTTGGAAATTTCGAGAATGGATCGAAATTGAGGAAATTGAAAATTAGAAGCCTACACAATGGAATTTGGGGATCGATGAAAGGGCATGTCATCTTTGATAACATGCCAGGAGATCCGGGTCGTCGAGTGCTTTCTGTTGAAATATGGCACACCACCAAATTCCTTACAGATGAAAAGTTACGTCTTTTTTATGTTGCCATATTTTGCTCCGTTTTGTCTTTTTCCCAGGTGTTTTTCACACGGGGTCATAAACGCTTCAACCAACTCATCTATATCCTACATAACATTCCCACAAAATTGAAAAGAACTGAGTTCTCATGATAGATAACTTCCTCTTGAGGGTAGTACTTATAGATATATGAGACACTGAAAGTACTAGAGATTGAAATTATAGTTGGGAGATCCACAACATAAGCGTTATCATTAATCTTTCGTAAGATCTTGTAAGGGCCATACTTTCGTTGTCTTAATTTGTTATTAGCTCCCACTAGAACACACTCTTTTGTAGATAAACCTCGACTCTGTGTCCCACAATGAATATCTCGATACAGCTCTGATGTCTTCTACTTTGCATTCACTTGGGCAATATTTTCTACGATGAGCAACTTTATTTGTTGTGTTATCCGGTTCCAGGATGAAGAATGGTTTTTAAAAATGAAATTTTTTACTCAGATTTTTGAGATGTTATATACAAAAATAAAACTAAGGTTCTTAAAAATGAGTGTACTGTAAATAGTAGATTATATATGATTGATCATAACAAAAATATTTAGTACTTTTCATATTTTTCTCAATCATTCTCAATCAGTGAAAAAAAAACTCCCCATACATCGTATCTAAAAAACCTAGCATGAAAGGTGTAGCAGAGTGAACCAACAAGATTCTTATAATATATGTTAGGAAGTACTATTAGTCATTCTTCCTTAGTTGACTCTCATTAGTGGGGAATTCGAAAGATAATATCTTATATCCAATATAAGGTGCCAAGTAAAGTAGTCACCAAAACCTTTGCAAGATTTAAATGAATAAAAATACTAAGCATTAGAAACTTTTGTATGGAATTTTCCCACATCTAGATAGTTATGTAAAACAAGCAAGAAAAAATAATCATTGAGGTGGATGTGCTTGGAAGAGAAGAAAACATTGGGGGTGTTTCCATTGAAGAAAAATATGGTCGTCGGTAACCAAGGTTTTGCACGTATAACAGTTTCATACAACATTGAAATTCTTCGTCAAGCACCAACCTATAGAGCAACTTCAACATCCTCAAGAAGTTTCATCAAGGAGATCTATCAAGGATATGAGAAATATGATTTCAAATCATTATCTCATTGTCTACAAGAAAATGAAAAACATATTGGCTTAAAGGAAGATGATTCAATCCACTTTCTTCGAGGAATTTTGTTTAAACTATCGGGAAAGAATCAATGCCATGAATGATGAAATGAAGTCAATGAAACACAACAATGTTTTGGATCTCGTCAAGTTTCCTAGAAGTACACTACAAGAAATATACCCTTTAGCGGCGACACCATTACCGGCGACAAGGGGCTTTACCGGCGACATTATCTAAAGTCGTCGGTAAAGCCCCTTGTCTCCGGTAATAGTGTCGCCGCTAGATGGTTGCTACCCGAATCCACACTTTCCCCCTCTGTTACATCTAAACTGTTCGATGAGATATCCAATCCAACGGGTGGGGTGTCTTATCCTGTCTAACCTAATACCGGAGACATAGATGTCGCTGATAAAGGTTAGAAAAAGGCGCCGCTAATAGTTCACTAAAAATAGCGCGGTACCCTTCCCTCCAGTTTGTCGCCGCTATTATTCATTGTCGCCGGTAAAGGGTTTGGTGTCGCCGCTAAAGGTGTTGCCGCTATTGCCTCTTGCAAATAAAAAAAATGCACGCAGAAACCCTCCATTCTTCATTCTTCTTTCTGTTTGCTTCCAATTTCCTTAACCATTTCGCCGATTTTCTCTTCAATTTGCTTCTTCCAAGCAAATTTCTCCCCATATTGTTCCAAGCAAATATCTCTAGGTGTGGTTAAAGCTTTTGGGACCAATTTCTACCTCCATTTCTTGAAGAAAGGTAAGTTGATTTGGTAATTTCATTTTTATTTTGTATGTTAATTTCGATTTGTAGCTTTATCTAGTGATTGAATGGTAATAAATTGTTCATATTCTTGTTTTTGGTGGTGTTGTTTTGGATTAGAAGCAAGTTATTCAATTTCTTGTTTGTGGTTATTGAATTGCAATTAGTTGTATAACTTCCACTTGTAGTTTAGCCTTTAGGGACATTTGATGATTATTAAAAGCTGATTTTGATGACTAAATTGCAATAAATTGTTCAATTTCAGTCATTTTGGTGGTGTTGTTCAGTTTTTCCGGTGAGGGTACTTTCGGGTGAAGACTAGTTTTTCCGGCTACATATTCATTGATTTCCGCCACTACAGGTTCTATTATTTCATTTTTTTGTGAATTTTGTATTTATATGTGAAAATTGTCATATGTGAAAATTAGATTGTATATTTCGTATTTGTTTGAATATATGTGAATTTGGTATATATATGCCAATGTATGTGTGTTTGATGTATATGTGGTATATTAGTATTTGGTAGAAATTATATGTATTTGTTATAAGTAGGATGTTATTGTGTGTATGTGAATGTATGTATGTTTGTTGTAAATGTAATATATGATTGTGAAACTTTTGTATTTGGTATAAATAGGATGTTATTATGTATATATGTGAAACTATGTGTATTTGGTTTAAGTAGGATGTTATTTTGTGTGTATGTGTATATATTTGTATTTGGTGTATATGTGGTATATGTATGTAAATTTCATCCTCTTATGTATTATGTAAAACTATGTGGTTTTGGTATAACTAGAATGCTATAATTGAAAAAAAATAAAAATAAATTATTGTTATAATTTGAAAAAAAAAACACAAAAAAAAATTATAAAATTGTTTAAAAACTTATATACAAAAACTAGAAAGTTTGTAGTTTTTACCCAAGTTAACTCCAAATTAATTAACCAATAAGTTATATAGTTAACTTATAATCTTCAAATTAATTTATAAGGTTATATTTCTATAACCAATGATAACCGGTTACCATAAAAATAGGTTAAAGGATGCTATAATTGAAAAAAAAATAAAAAAAAATTATTGTTATAATTGAAAAAAAACACAAAAAAAAAATTATAAAATTGTTTAAAAACTTATATACAAATACTAAAAAGTTTCTAGTTTTTAAATGTTTTATTTGCAACATATTTATATAATGTTATAAATTAATATATATATATATATATATATATATATATATATATATATATATATATATATATATATATATATATATATATATATATATATGGGAAAAGTGAATATACCCTTAAGGGTATATAGCTTAGGTACCCAAACACATCATAATATATCGTTTTGTTTGATATATTCATTATAATGTTCTTAAACTTCAACCCTTAACTTGATTTACTTTCAAAATTTTCCAAATTTCACTATTATCTTTCTCTTATATCACCTCTATTTGCCGAACATCTATTAGGCTATTCATATTGTACTTGAAAATGAAAATATGTAAGAGGGAGATAATTGTGTAATTTATAAAAATTATGAAAGTAAATCAAGTTAGAAGTTAAATTATAAGAACATTGGACAATTAGAACGTATTATATGATACAAAACGACGTAGTATAATGAGTATGGGTACCTAAGCTTATATACCCTTAAGGGTATATTCACTTTTCCCTATATATATATATATATATATATATATTTCAATCTCGACGGTAAAAAAGAACAACACAACAACATAATATGTATGTATAAGTATGTGAATTTCATGTTCCTATATATTATGTAAAATTATGTGGTTTTCTTATAAGTAGGATGCTATAATTGAAAAAAAAAATTGTTGTTATAATTGGAAAAAAAACACAAAAAAATTATAAAATTGTTTAAAAACTTATATACAAATACTAGAAAGCTTCTAGTTTTTAAATGTTTTTTTTGCAACATATTTATATAATGTTATAAATTAAATATATATATATATATATATATATATATATATATATATATATATATATATATCTTAATCTCAACGTTAAAAAGAACAACACAACAACATAATATATATATATAACAGTATGTGAATTTCATGTTCTTATGTATTATGTAAAATTATGTGGTTTTCTTATAAATAGGAGGCTATAATTGAAAAGAAAATAAAAATTAATTATTGTTATAATTGGAAAAAAAACACAAAAAAATTATAAAATTGTTTAAAAACATATATACAAATACTAGAAAGTTTCTAGTTTTTAAATGTTTTATTTGCAACATATTTATATAATGTTATAAATTATATATATATATATATATATATATATATGTATATATATATATATATATATATTAATCTCGACGTTAAAAAAGAACAACACAACAACATAATATGTATGTAAAAGTATGTGAATTTCTTATAATTAGAAAAAAAAAATAAAACAATGCTAATTCTATATACTAAACTCTAAACCCAAAATTATGTTTCAGCAACATCATGTCTATTGATAAAAGCTGGACTACTAATCCATATCGAAACCATCCCGAGTTCCAAGCAGGACTCAAAGCTTTTATCGAGCAATCGAAGTCACACCTTGATAGTAATGGTAAAATCAGATGTGCGTGTGAAAAATGTGATAACCGTTACTTCAAGTACCCGACTGCAGTTGAACTCCATATATTTATAAATGGTTTTAGTAAGTCGTACAAAATTTGGATCTATCATGGTGAATCTTTTATTCCTCCAGTCGTCTTGTTAAGTAACCAAATGGCCGATTTAATCGACGATGTGAAGTGGGAGTCGAGAGAAAATGATGCCAACCTTGATGAAGGAACCTCGAATACAAGTGGTAGCGGTGTGGATGATGATTTTGCACAATTGTTGGAATAAATGGAAACTCAATTGTATCCTGCTTGCATCTTTTCTTCCCTTGAGTTTCTAGAAAAGTTAATGCATATCAAGGTGAACAACAAATGGACTGATAGTTTATTTGATCAACTCCTTGAGTTGTTGTAATTAGAATTTCCCAAAGGCAACAAGGTTCCCCTTTCACATTATCTAGCCAAATAGAAACTAAAGTCTATTGGTCTGGGGTATGAGTCGATACATGTGTGCAAAAACGATTGTTGTCTCTTTTGGAAAGAACACGATTCATTGCAAGTTTGTCCCGTTTGTAAAGAGAGCCGATGGATCGATAAAAACACCAAGGGTAAGAAAGTACCTCATAAGGTGTTACGGTACTTTCCTGTGACCCCTAGACTACGGCGTTTATATTGTTCAAGGCACACTGCCAAAAATATGATTTGGCATAGTACCAAATGTTCAGAAGATGGTGTGATGCTTCATCCTGTTGATGGGGAACATTGGCAAGATTTTGATAAAAAATACCCCGACTTCTCGAGTGAACCCCGTAATGTACGCCTAGGTCTTTCAGCTGACGGTTTCAATCCATTTGGAAACATGTTTAATCCACATAGCACATGGCCGGTCATACTCACCACATACAATCTGCCACCCTGGCTTTGTATGAAAGAGTCATCATTCATGTTGACTTTGTTGATTCCAGGCCCGAAAGCTCCTGGCAAGGACATGGATGTTTTCCTTAGACCGTTGGTGGAAGAGCTTAAACATTTGTGGAACTCAGGCATACGTATTAAAGATGCGGCGACAAACACATTCTTCACGATGAGAGCTATGTTGTTGTGGACAATAAACAATTGACCAGCTCGTAGTAGTCTATCAGGTTGGAGTGGGAAAGGGTATAGAGCATGTGCTACTTGCAATGAAGACACTCCTTCGTACCGTGAAACAAACAAAGTCGTATATATCGGTCATCATCATTTCCTAGATGCTAATGATCCGTTAAAAAAGAGGTTGGACTTTAACGGGATGGAAGAGACAAGACCTGCTCCGAGAGACTTTAGTAATGATGACATACAAGAGCAACTAGGTTGCCTACTAACTCGTAAACTGGGTAAACATCCTGAGCATGGAGGCGAGGAGCCAAAGCAACAAGATTACGAGTTGAACTGGTCGAAACGAAGCATTTTCTACGAACTCAAGTATTGGTCTTCTCTACAGTTGAAACATAACATAGATCTCATGCATGTCTAGAAAAATGTGGATGAGAGTTTGTTATGTACTCTTCTAATGAACGATAAAAGCAAAGACACATCAAATGGACGAGAGGACTTGAGAATTCTAAACATTCGTTGAAATGAATGGTTGCAAAAAAAATGGTGACAACAAGATACTCTTTCACGAAATCTACTCGACAACTCTTTTGTCATTTTATAAAAGAGTTTAAACTGCCGGATTAGTTTGGTTTGAACATCAGTAAGAAAGTAAACGATACAAATACTAAAATTATTGGGTTGAAATCGCATGACCACCACATTTTTATGCAACGTTTGATACCGATTGGAGTAAGAGGGTTGTTAGACAAAGATACATATACACCTATTGTAGACCTTTGTATGTTTTTCAAGCAACTTTGTTCCAGAACATTGAAGGTGGAGGATATGAGGAAAGCAAAAGTAGACATTATTGCAATCTTGTGGAAGTTAGAATTGATTTATCCTCCACGGTTTTTTGACATTATGGTTCATTTAGTTTTGCATTTACCTAATGAAGCGATTGCCGGAGGCCCGGTATGTATGAGATGGATGTATCCCTTCGAAAGGTACATGAAAAGACTAAAAAACTATGTCAGAAACAATTCGATGCTGGAAGGTTCTATAACCGAGGGTTATGTTGCTGAAGAAGCTTTATCATTTTGTTCGATGCACCTTCAAGATGTAAAGAATCGTCCGGAAAGAAATGTAGATGTTGTCATTGAAAACACAAAGTTTTGGATGTTTGAGTCTAAATGTCGACCGGCCAGCACAACTCAAATCAAAACTCTTAATTTAACGGAAATGCATAACATGGAATGGTTTGTATTGAATAGCTGTGAAGAAGTTAGACAATATATCAAGTAATTAATCTTATCTCTAACTTTCATCCTTAATTTTTTTTTTATCTTTTTAAATCTATATCTTTTGGTCATCAACATAGGAAATTCAAATATGAGCATCCCCAAAGTGATGAAAAGAGACAATTTTGTAATTGGTTTCGTGAAAAGGTAATATAAATTAATAAACAAATTTGTTTCATTGATCTAATGAATACATAATACATATTAATTTATAATTTCTAGGTTCATCAAATGAAAATAGAAAACTCTCCAGAATTCCACAAAGAGTTGTCGGCTCTTGCAATGGGTCCGCAAATGAATGCTTATTCTTACACGGCATGCATAGTCAATGGTGTTAGGTTTATGGTACTAAGTCGTGACACACAATGGAAAACACAAAACTCTGGGGTTTTAGCAGTGGGTGAGAAAGGCGAGAAATATTATGGCCAGGTAGAAGAGATTAGAGAGTTGAGGTATACACATGATTATATAATTGTACTATTTCGTTGCAAGTGGTTTGATACTCGAACAAGAGTTATTTCTAGTGATAATTTCACCAGTATCGACACACGACGCGAAGCATACAAAGATGATCAACTCATATATGCTTCACAAGCCAAACAAGTGTTCTACATTAGAGAGCCAAACGATAACCATCGGTGTATTGTCGAGCATGTTAATCATCGAAGTATTTGGGATCTACCATCGAACGATGACCTTGTTCAAACTGTTGACAATGTCCCACATGAAAATTTAGACAATGTCGATGTACTTCAAAATATCTCTTCATCCGATGCTCCACTTTTTATCGATTTCAGCATGTACGTTCAAAACATTCCTAGAGTCATTGTTGATGTAGAAAGTGCAACTGATGTTCCTCCGCTAACTGGTAGAGTCAACGATGTTTCTGATTGCGAGACTGATTATGATGAGACCGATTCTAATTATGATACCGAAGAAGACACTGAAGGATATGAGGAAGATTCAGGTTAGAATAGTTCTTATGTAATGTGTATTTGTAATATGTGTTTGTAATATGAACTTTATTTGGATTTTGTAATATGTGTTTGTATATCTTATAGTTTTTCAGGAAATGATGAGCATATGGATTTTGTTTATGTATACCATGGCTGCTGTCATGGGTCATGGACATGGGGGAGACGGAGCTGAGGACCCACCTATCACAGGTGGTAGTAGAGGTGCCGGTTAGCATGAGCAAGACGGTAAATATTATTATGAATTTTTATTTAATATTTTTGTTCAATTATTATAAATTAAATATCGTTTCTAATAATTTTTTATTATATTTGTAGTTGAGGAACGTGCCCGAAGGAAAGTTCGAGGCAAAGCAAAAAACATAAAACTTGAAAAACAATCTTACGGAACCAGGGGAAACCAACTAGCTTGCAATATGATAGGGATATCATATTTGATCCCGTCGGAGAGCCGAAAGACATGTTTTTCCGAGAAGTTGGAAAAACAATGTGGCAAATGGCCCCGTTTGACAAATTGACTTGGAAAAAAGTTTCCCCTTCAACACTGGATACCGTATTACAACATTTAGCGGTAATTATTTATTTAAATATATTTTATATGGTTAACTATAATTCTTTTTACTTGTTTAACTTATTATTATTATTTTTTTGTAGACAAAGTTTGATTTTGATCAGACGTACCAGGATGTACAAGCTAATCTGTTGACAAAGAGTGTTCAAGCAGCTTTGTTAAAAGGTTATCGAGAACGTAAAGCTGACGCAAAAGAATATTTTATGTTAGTTGGAGGGTATGATGATATCCCGGGAGCATTAGCCAATCCTCTGGAGGGTATTCTATTTGATAACTGGCCGAAGGCAGTTGAGTATTTTCAAACGGACGAACACAGAATTGCATCAGAAAGGAACAAAAAAGTCTGTGAAATGCAAACAATTCTGAATCGTGGGTGTTCGAGCTCGTATAGCAGTACTTGCTATAAGATGGTACCGTACTTTACATGTAATTATTAATTTAAAATATAATCTAATATTTAAAGTTAAACAGAACCTTAAGAGAGTGGAAACGTTTCTTAAAGCTCATACCAATAAGAATGATGTATTTGTTACTGCTGAGGCGGAACAACAACACGTAAGTATTTAATTATAATTTTATCATATAATTAAATGTTTATTTATACTTAATTATTACTCACTTTTGGGAGTTACAGAATCGGTTAGCTGAAGAGCTGTTAGAACAAACTCAAGGTGAAAGTGATTTAACCCCCGCTCAAGAAAGAGCTACATTCGAGAAAGTATTAGGAGAGCGATTTGACCATATTAGGGGCATTGGCCGTAAACCTTATGCTCTCCCACCGATTTCACAGCCTTCGCAACCATCATAACAAGCATCACAACCATCGCATGTAAAACAATCTACTTTGGTTTTTTGTCCCAAGTGCAAGAAATAACAATGTACTTTGGTTTTCTATCTTAGTTTAAAAATAGCAATCTACTTGAGCATCGTACAATGCATGTTGAATTGGTAATTTTGGTTTTGTGGTGATTATTTGCTAAAAAGTTTGGTAATTTGGTTTTTGTCCCAAGTGCAAGAAATAGCAATGTACTTTGGTTTTCTATCTTAGTTTAAAAATAACAATCTACTTTAGCATCGTAAAATGCATGTTGAATTGGTAATTTTGGTTTTGTGGTGATTATTTGTTAAAAAGTTTGGTAATTTGGTTTTTGTCCCAAGTGCAAGAAATAGCAATGTATTTTGGTTTTCTATCTTAGTTTAAACATAGCAATCTACTTTAGCATCGTACAATGCATGTTGAATTGGTAATTTTGGTTTTGTGGTGATTATTTGCTAAAAAGTTTCGTAATTGGGTTTTTGTCCCAAGTGCATGAAATAGCAATGTACTTTGGTTTTCTATCTTAGTTTAAAAATAGCAATCTACTTTAGCATCGTACAATGCATGTTGAATTGGTAATTTTGGTTTTGTGGTGATTATTTGCTAAAAAGTTTGGTAATTTGGTTTTTGTCCCAAGTGCAAGAAATAGCAATGTACTTTGGTTTTCTATCTTAGTTTAAAAATAACAATCTACTTTAGCATCGTAAAATGCATGTTGAATTGGTAATTTTGGTTTTGTGGTGATTATTTGTTAAAAAGTTTGGTAATTTGGTTTTTGTCCCAAGTGCAAGAAATAACAATGTATTTTGGTTTTCTATCTTAGTTTAAACATAGCAATCTACTTTAGCATCGTACAATGCATGTTGAATTGGTAATTTTGGTTTTGTGGTGATTATTTGCTAAAATGTTTCGTAATTGGGTTTTTGTCCCAAGTGCATGAAATAGCAATGTACTTTGGTTTTCTATCTTAGTTTAAAAATAGCAATCTACTTTAGCATCGTACAATGCATGTTGAATTGGTAATTTTGGTTTTGTGGTGATTATTTGCTAAAAAGTTTGGTAATTTGGTTTTTGTCCCAAGTGCAAGAAATAGCAATGTACTTTGGTTTTCTATCTTAGTTTAAAAATAACAATCTACTTTAGCATCGTAAAATGCATGTTGAATTGGTAATGTTGGTTTTGTGGTGATTATTTGCTAAAAAGTTTGGTAATTTGGTTTTTGTCCCAAGTGCAAGAAATAGCAATGTACTTTGGTTTTCTATCTTAGTTTAAAAATAGCAATCTACTTTAGCATCGTAAAATGCATGTGGAATTGATAATTTTGGTTTTGTGGTGATTATTTGCTAAAAGGTTTCGTAATTGGGTTTTCGTCCCAAGTGCATGAAATAGCAATGTACTTTGGTTTTCTATCTTAGTTTTAAAATAGCAATGTATTTTGATAGTTTTTTGTTTATGTTTGACAATCTAACTTATAAGTTATATATATATATATATATATATATATATATATATATATATATATATATATATATATATATATATATATATATATTGTTATTAATTATGTAGTTGGAAAATGTTCGTGGAATGCTCTGCGACCCGGCATGTAGGGATGAGCTTTATTCGTTTTTTCAATCACAAAATAATCAAGGAAACGATGGGAACGAAGATGGTGGTATGTAAGGATGCGTTTTATTTGCATATGTAGTCATGCTTTGCGACTTGGTAGATTGTAAAAAATTGGTTGTTTTGCTACTCGGATATTATGACTTTTGATATTTAATTGAAATCGGATGTTTGTTTGTAATTTGCATTGATACTATTATGTTTGATATTTAATCGGATGTTTGTTAATATTTAATTTGTAATTAGCGTCGACACTATTATTTTTTATATTTAATCAAATATTGTTATTATCGGCGACACTTTTACCGACGACATTATCACCGCCAACCAAAATCATTTATTAAAAAAAAAATAAAAAAAATGAAACTGTTATTACTGGCGACAAGTGTTATTAGCGGCGACAATACTCATTAGCGGCGACATAGTCAATAGCGGCGACTTTTCTCATTAGCGGCGACATAGTGACCAATAGCGACGAAACAGTTCGACGACTCATTACCGGCGATAGCGGCGAGTCGCTGCTATTAGTATTACCGATGACTATTGGGACTTTTACCGGCGACTTTTGTCGTCGGTAAAAGCCTTTTTCCTTGTAGTGGTATGAAACCTATTTTAATGTTTAAAACAAAAAGAGATTTGAATGAGAATATCAAGATATATAAGGATCGTATAGTCATAAGGGATTAATTCAAGACCAATTAATAGATAATAAAGAGACTTTCCTTATGGTATCCTAAAAATACTTTTAGAATGGTAATGACACTAATGGCTGATTGTGAACAAAAGCTACATCATATGTATGTGAAGACTAATGGAAACAAAAAAAAAAGGTTTCGTATAGTCTAACCATAAAAAATTTGTGTCATGATAATTAAATTCTATGGTTTATAACTTCGGAAAATCCATCGACGGTCTCAAATAGGCCTCAGCTAAAGTGATATCACAAGTGTCACCTGGTCATCACCTTATATGGGCTCGAGGGAAATGGTGTTGATGAAATTGTATAACACAGGTTTAGTGGGACTAAATACGTCTCTATGGTATTATATTTAAATGGCATTCTTCTTACAAGCAAGAATATAGGCTTATTATATGAAACCAATAAATTTCTAACAAAAAGTTCTTGTTGATTCCATTTTTGTATAATAAATCAAGAAAGTAAGGCAAAGCTCTCAAATTGTTCTTATATTTTCACATAAGAGTTATATCTAAGAAAAATTTAGGTATATTTTACATAAAAAATAGTGAACCAGAAGATACAATAATGTTGAAGGAGAAATTTTCAATCTAACGTCGTGCCCCAAAATTATCCTAAGATAAATGATAAATAAAGGATATTTTATGCTTCAGAGATTTTGGAGGTCCTTACTTTCTATGAATCAAGTTTTGTTAGATATCAAGGTAGCATACACTCCACGTCATACTATGGTGGTTAGAGAAGTCTAACTATAGAGGTCTACTATATAGAGAATTATGAGTAGTAGATGGCTTTACAAGTAGTAGATTGACTTGATGTATCAAATTATGCAATTTTGTCACTAAATTATGAGTAGTAGATGGCTTTACAAGTCATTGAAGATTAATTGTAACAACATTTCAGCTACCTTAACAAAGGTATCTTGATAAAGTCAAATTTTATTAATACAAACAAGAGAGTTCATAGTGAAACAAGGGAGTTCATTGAAGATTAATTGTAACACATAGAAAATGATTTAGTGGTAGAAAACTCAGTTACTATAAGTTTAATTAATAAGGTGCTTCATAATAATATTGCTCATATATGCATTTTTATAGATAATACCTTAATTTAATGGGAGTTTTTATGTACTATGTGTTTTATATCAAGAATTTTTTTTTTTTTTTTTTTTTTTTTTTTTTTTGAATTTATGTAGAATAAAGCTGATGATATTTTTTTAAATCATTATCCTGAATTCAAGACATTGCAATATTTATGTTTCGTAAAGAACTAACATTACTTAAGAGAATAGTTGAAGACCTGCTGAAATTAGACATGTGTAGGCTATTCTGTATATCATTTTATTCCACATTTGATATATGTCATTGAGTTTGTAGGTATGGAGATCTTGATAGTTTATTAATCCTTTGGTTCTATATATATGCATAAGATGGACAAAATTGTTTTTAAGGAAATAAGTTATAAATGAATCGTAACGTGCCTATACAACTTGTAGTATATTTTCGAGAATGTAATGCCCAAGTAGGAGATTCTTAGAATATTGTAATAATAAATACATAATATTATAATTCATTATATATTAAGGTGGGTATTTATGCTTATAAGTTACATATGGTTATTCATAATTAAATTAAATGTCATAATTATTGTAACTCCCATTTTCAGAACCAAAAATTTTCATCTTTATTAAGGTAAAACTTCCTAATTTATTAATCCATTAATTAAGAAAACTATTTATTCCGAATTACATTTATTAATAATCAGAGTATTGTAGAAATGCAGAATCTTCAATGTTGTTGATGAGTGTGTAGATTCCCACAAAACCTTAGTGAGTTTCCCCCAAAATACAACCATATAAACAAATCACATATACAATCAAACATGTCGGGTGTAGTCAACCGTCGGGTTGGAATACACCAAGCTCAGTCAACCTTCAGCTCCAGTCATCCTCAGAATGAAATACACTAGGTTGGAATGCCAATATACAATAGGTCCAATCAGCCATCAGGCTGGAATACCAGGGTTTGTTGGCCTACGACCTCAACCCTACCGCTCTTCCCGAGCTTTCGTGCCTACAGCTTTCAGCCGTCCCGTACTGGGTATCTTGGCCTACTGCACAAAGCAGGACCGCCTCAACCCAAACCAAGCACAATATGTCGACATATAAACAATCATGATCAAGTAGGCACCTCATACAGACAAACATCAATGATACAGCTTATTACCGCCTAATAGTCCTTTCGCAACATACAGTCCTGCTACCGGAAAACTTCCATAGAATGCGTAACCATAAGTAACCAAAGGTGAGATAGCCACCCAAATAGATGATCATACTATAAAGCAATAGCCAAACAAGGAACTGGCAAAAGAGCCTGGACCAAGAGTTCTCAGGCTATCCTACATGACCAAAGATAGTCCCTAAGGGTACTCAATAGATGATAACCAGCAAGAACAGATAACATATAGTTCTACAGGTTGTTACCACAAAGCAACATACTCAATACCAAGAGAGAGATCTAACAAATCATTATAGTATAACAGCATACTCAATACTAGAACCCAGATCTAACAGATCACTACAGCATAACAACATATGCAATCCCTAACATAGGTCGAACAGATCATTATAGTATAGTAGCATACTAAATATAAACAATCCAAGGTATGCATGGATGTATATACTTAGAAATGTGATAGTCACCCGAACATTGATCCTACTCTAGAACCACAACCAAACAAGGAACTAGTAAGAGAGCTTAGATCAAAAGTCCTCAGTCCATCCTACATGACTATATATAGTCCCTATGGCATCCCTCTACTAATAGATAATCAAAACAAGTGGGTCAGCATTGGTGCCTTCGACCCATGGGTACAGTGAGGCGAAAATCACCTTGATTTGCGCATAGATAAACACTGTAGAAGCGAAGAACTCTACATGCTTCAAATCACTTTGAAATCACCTACAGGAAGACACTTGAGCCAATACCTGATCACGGGTCATAGTCACTTGCAACAACGACCACTTCACATGAAATGATGATTAGGGTTTGACATAAAATGAAGATTAGTGTTAAGTAAGAACACTTAACCCATTAAGGACATAATCACTTAAGGGAATGAATGATTAAGGTTTGACTTAGCCATTCTTGGGTGAAATAATAGTCTTATCAACAGCCCAAATACGCGCCAGGTCATTGTCCAAATAGAGGTCCCCGATTCTAGTGTCTTTCATATAAAATGGTAAGTAGGGTTAGTGTTCCACACTTAACCCATTAAGGACATAATCCATTAGGTCGAATATTGCATTAAGTTAATTGTAGGGGCATTATTAAGTATTATTTAAAGTTTAATTAACAGCTTTAACTCGAAAAACTAGGGTTTCTTGACATTAGGGTTTCCTAAACTCTAATTAGGGTGTCCAACTCCTAAAGTTAGATCATTATTTAATTAAATAAACATATATTTTAATAAATTGGGCACCACTCACTGCCACCTCGGGCAGCGGTGGTTTGGGCGGTCCATGGCGACAGGAGGCGGCAACCATCATTCAAGGGCGGGTGTTATGAATTTTAGGTCAAAACACCATCCAAAGCCTCTCAGTTTCCACGTGACGCTAATCCAACACCCATACACGCACACCATCACCTGATGTGGCGAATGGTGGTGGTAGAATGATGGCAGAAGGTGGCAGTCACCACCATCGTGGTGGTGGTGGTGGGTTTTCTTCACTTCAGCCTAAGAACTGCTTATACAACATCCACCATTACAACACACACTCAAACACCATATCACACACGCACAACAACCCACACACGGTGGTCGGTGGTGGTAGAAAAAGCAGAAAGGGCAATAGCTACCATGGTTGGCTGCCATGGTCGCTCTCTTCAACTTTGGGCCAGCCAAGATACACGCACAAGTCACGATTGCAGTAGTGATACACATACACGTATGTGAGGAATGTGTGACATCCCCATTTTCATGTCCATAAAAGACCTATTTTGTTTATGCTTTATATAAATTAGAGTATCTTTTTTAATAAAAATGTTACGGAATTTGCTCCCAGTAAAACATGATAAATACGTTATCAAAGAATATCTTAAGAAAAGTATTTTTATTCATTTTAAAACAATTGGGATGTCATCGTCAATACAGAAACATAAGCATAAACAGAACTTTTATTCATTAACACTAGTGATTTATATCTCTTTAATCTCTCAGTGTAATGTGACTTCATATCAACACCTGTAATATAAATAAACTGAGTGGGTCAGGTTGGGAAACCTGGTGAGTACATAGGGTTTTCAACCCACAATAATATAATTATTATGTTTAATCATCAAACAGTTAACCCAATTACCCATCCCATTATATTCTTTATTCTTAAGGATCTACCCTAAGAATCAACTATTTCTCGTTCATTCATTCCTAAGGAATAGGCACGGAATCTATCATTGCCAGGGTTTACTCAACGGGCACTAAATCCATAGTTACCAAGGTTGGCTCAACGGGCGCTAACTCCATAGTCGTCGGGGTTTATCTCGTTTATTGACAGTATCGTTTTCGAGAGTCCACTCGTAATACATATCAATGAGTTTTTAGAGTACACCGGTGAACACATCGCTCACAACACTTATAGGTTGCGAGTCTGCTAATGTTCCGCTGGACTGTCTAGAATAGTCCGCGGTTGTCATATATACTCTGCTAGATGACGGGGCCATCGCTTGGGTCATCGTTTGGCCTATCGTTTTAGCTGATCGTTTTGGCTCATCGCTTTGGCTGATCGCTTAGGTCATCGTTTCGCACCATATTTTATCGCTCATATATCATCGCTCATCATTTATCTCACCTCTAATCTACCCATGTTTTACCCATCACATTTTGTATATATAAAATACATACAGTTTAAATCATTTCAAACGTGTATAAAATCATTCATCCGGCATAGACAAAAAGTATTCAGATAATATGCACACATAGCATGTAATTTATATAAAATACTTCATATCTGTGTGTAAGATGAAAGTAACTATGCACTCACTTGTAAGGTGGTGATTCCGAACTCAGACAACGCTTCGTTACTCTTAAAATGATTTCCTTCGACAAAACATAGCATCATTACCACTAGGGTTTAGTCTAATGTTTGGCGAGACTAATTAATAGTCTAGTTATTATTACTATTCTATAACCGTTAAACAATAATCTTCACCCACTATGTAAAGACAGGGGTCAGACATAAAACACCGGAGGGCAGGACCATTTTGGCATATAGCACTTCTGAAAGCCAACTACCCTATGCGGCCCTTTAAACCAGATTCCTCGTACCGCGAGTGGTTAAAAGGATATTATAATGACACTATATAACTCATAATAATAGCCTAAATACTCATTATATGTTCCTAATAACATTACTATATTGAAACATATGATATACTAAAGATAGGGTAGACATAGCTCACTTACAACGGATTTTCTCGAAAATCGAGCTTCACTAGAGTAGCGTTCCCAAGCCAAAAGGCTCTTTTCTCGAGACTCCAGGAGCCTCAGGGCTTCCTTTGGGTGCTAGGGGGTTTACCTACACTTTAGGGGCTTAAGGGAGGCTAGAGAGAGAGTCTAGAGAGAGAAAGTGGAAGAGGAAAGGTGTGAGAATGAATGGAACCTGACACATCTATTTATAGTGTGAGATCCTTATGGAATTGCTGAGGTGGGTCACTGACTCAACGGGTTAGTGCCATGTGTCATCACCTGGTGGCTTTTCTTGGGGAGAAAGCCTTGGCCCGTATTCAGCCACATCACCCCTTTCGCAGTAGCACCCTGCCGACTTCTAAACCCTATAACTTTCGCATACAAGCTCCGTTTTCGACGTTCTTTATATTCATGCGTAGGTAAAAACAAGATCTACAAGTTTTATTTAGACTCCATTGGCTAATTCTCGAACGATCTTAAATTTAACAGTAGGAGGCGATTATATTGTTAAATGCTCGCGTAAAATTCATAACTTCTACATACAGACTCCGTTTTCGTGTGTCATTTTATCGTTGACTTCCTATTAATGAGAGCTTCAACTCTCATTTAGGTCACATTGGCCAAAAACCACTCGAACTAAAATTCGAGTTTCGGGTCGTGCACTGCAATGCCAAATCTTTGAAAATTCATAACTTCCTCATACGAAGTCAGATTTGGGCGTTCTTTTTTTGTATGTTCTCGCTTTATTGTATACTACAAATTTTGTTTAGATCAATAAGGCCAAAAAGTCTTCTATCATAAATTCAATATTTACATTTCCCGGTACCGTGCCTGTTTTGCCGAAAAACTTCGACGAGCCATAACTTCTTTGTTATAACTCGGATTTCGGCGTTCTTTATATGTACGGAACCCTTGACAGATATTCTGCAACTTGGTTAAGATTATTTATTCTCAATAATATTTTGTAGAAAATTCATTTTCGATCCCTATTAGCTCTAAATTGACTAGCCCGGATCTGTGGGCGTTACAGAATGAGCACCCACTGATACACGTACACAAATCAGCTTCCCTTGCAGCGGAAGGCAGTGATATATGATGACTGGAGCAGCAGAAGTGTTGTTTGAAGTGCAGCGGCGATGGCTAGCAGCGACCTGAACGAAAGCGGAGGGGGAAGGACAGTGTTGGCGCCAGAAAGGTGGTTGCGCCCGTCACACTCACAAGAACGACCATGACTTCCGTCTTCGCACCTGTTCCTCAACAAAAACAGAAACAACGACAAAGGCCCTCAACTTGGTGGTTCCTGGCTTCGATGTCAGAGTTGAAGCAGCGACCTCCGGTGTCTCACAGTGGCAACTTAGTTGATTGTGGCGGCTGGAGATGAGGGGGGTGATAAGGTGGCGGCTATGGATGATGTAGTGTTAGGGTTTGGGGTCCTGCACTTTAAAAATGGGAGGGGTAAGGAACACGAATTCAAGTCCCGTGTTTTTCCAAAAATAGATGCATTTTAATGAGATTGGTCCCAGCCTCAATAATTATTTTTTAATTTAAATCCAATAATTACTAAACAACCTTTGCTTCATAAAATCCTTTACACTTCAAGTCCTAATATTACAATATAGACCCCAAATTTTGGAAACTATATCATTTAACTCCTTAAGGCTAACTCTAAATTATTATGGATTTAGGACAAAAACAAAATAAAATTATAAATTACATCTCGGAGGACTTATTTATCTATTCATTTATTTATGTATTTATATATTTAGTTTTAACGGAATGTTACAATTCTCCCCCACTTAAATTAGATTTTTGTCCTCGAAATCAACTCTCGTTTCTACTTCAAGATATACTTCCCCACAACACCAAAGACGAATGAATATCCACAGAATTAATCTATTGCCAAGCTTCTCTGCTAAACGTCGACACTCTAATCCCGCAACAACAGGGCATCACCGTAATGGAAACTAATTGATCTCATAATGAACTGAACCACATTTTTACTCTGCTTCGACAGCCCTGCTGATTTATCCACTATCAATACTATGGCTCACCCCTGATCAGACGATAAGAGTGAAGCAAAATCAAAACTTGGCTCTTAACACCCTAGGGTCCAAGAACAATCACGCTTTACAGATGCTATCACAACCAAGACCATTACTAATCGAAGGGAAAATCCAATAGCTGACGGTGATCTTATCGCAAAACCCAAAGATTTAGTAGGTGTGCAAAAATCTAGAACTTAGAGAAATCCATACGGGAAACGAGTCTTGGTACAAAGTCTTCCTGCTGCGACGCTCCACTCTCCCCTAATTGAATTATGCTAGAATATGAGAGCTTCATAGTCCTTCGATACCCAAAGTAACTCACACTCTATTACTTGATCATAACCACTGATATCCACATATACATGAGAATCTGAACCTACACAACATTCTGTTGGATTAGGTGTCTAAGCCCATAACTATTATTGGTATGTACTTGAGCCGAGAGTAGCATGGTCCATTTAGGTTGTATGGCACCGGAACAATCTGAAGGATGGATAAATAGGAAGAGGGTATTTATGGTTTATTAATATATTATAAGTTATAATATATTAATACGAAATCATATTATTTAATTAATATTGATCAAGAATTAATTTGGAATTAATTTTGTGATCAAAAGAGACTAATTAAATATATGGGGATTGATTTGGTAAATCATTCATTAATATAAAGTGGGCTTATCATCCATAGTTCTTCATGTTGGGATAAACCCATGTGGTAACCCACATATACTTCATGCAGGTTTTAACCCATGGAGCATGAGGGATATGGAAAGTTATTAGGGTTTACATGGTGTTACCCTACTTTCCCACATTATATAAGAACCTTCCTAGCTCATGAAATTCGCACTTAAGTGAATACACAAGAAGGGCAAGGCGATTTTGGTGCAAGAAGTAACCTCCTATCAAGTTCCTCCATTTTTTTGGTGGTATTGTGTCATTCCATTTGAGCTGCAACACTTGGGGTACTAAGTTCTTAAAGGCTTAAGGAATCAAGCTACAAGAAAAGGTATGTCATTCTACTAGTTTTTTGTAATACATATACTTCGTAGTATGCTAATTAGGATGAAACCTTGGAAAAATGAAACTTTTCATGTATAATAGATAAAACATAGATCCAAGGTTTCTAGGGTTGCATGCACACCTTAGGAGAGTTAGAATGCTGAAAACCCATTAGTGATATCAGAGCCTAGGATTGTTTTCAATTATACTTGATGCTACATGCTTGGAAGTGCTTTGAACATCAAAAATTTGTTGTCTGGACAGCGGATTCGCCGAGTCCAAGCACAATCCTGACCAACTTGCCGAGTTGATTCATACACTCAATGAGTTGGAGCCCCTTGATGCAGATCTTCAATGTTTTTGGCTAGAATTGAACTAGGATCATTACCCTAAGCCGTTTTTTAACTTATAAACCTGTTTTTTGATGTGGTAATGATCATTCTTATTTAAATTAAAAGATAATTGTCATTGTTTCATGTTTTGTATTAGTTTATATGGTTAGGCTAATTACATGAAACTTGTTTGATATGAATTGTCTTGTTCTTATGAGTTTAATTTAGTTCATAGACATTTTGATTGTTTTTCTTGTTAGAATTTTTGATCTAAACGGATTTTGATGAATTCCATTACTTTTCCTCAAGTTATGAAAAATGAAAAGTTTTTCTTTTAAAAGGATAATTAAAATCATGGGTTATGAACTTGAAGAGTCTTTTTCCCATAAATGGTTTTATAAACTCCATAACTTGTCCTCAAGTTATGGAATGTCAAAAATCTTTTCTTAAAACCTATATTAAACTCATAAGTTATGGATTCCAAAAGTTTTTGAATAGTTCAAAACTTGCACTCAAGTTTTGGAATTTGTAAATATAAAAGTCTAACTTTTGAAACATTTAATTCCAAACCCTAGAATTTTAAAATTTAAAATTCTACCCTTATACTATTATAATATATATATATATATATATATATATATATATGTATGTATAAGAACAAAGTCAGTCTTACCGTTAGTAGCCCTCATTCACGAAGCCGGTTTATAAGGGGGGGTATGAGGTTACTATCTATAAAATGGCAGTTTAGTGTGTGTCTACTCTCACCCACCGCTTCCTTGACTGGTGGATGGTCGTCAGCCGAACGGGTAGGATAGGACTCTAATTCTCCCTTCATTAAATGTATAATGACAAATATAAAGTAACTAGAAACTTATAAATTCCCAATCTTAGTTACTTAGGAAAATGTGAATATGATGCTAACCCATGAAATTGCCCTTTGCACCTTGTTAAGTCGTTAGTAGAGCGTGTGTGGTTAATCGGCACACTAATATGGACTCATAGTGCATGGCGAAGGGTAGCTTGATGTTAATCATAGATCAATTGAGCATGTGTGTACCAAGGTAACATTGGGTGTACCAAGGTAATTTGCATGGTTATTCACACCTTGTTTGTGATCTTCGGCATCACAGTCACAAACTTGAAGGGCACACTCGAGATTTAAACATGCTATTGAATTGTTCATTGAATCTCAAAGAATCTAGGAGTTTCAGTTCACTTAAAACCTAAAATTCTTTTTCATTTTCCGTGGTGGAAGTTGGTAAATCGTCATTTACCTACCTTCAAATATTTTGTAGTTTGGATTAGGACATCCCGCTTCCAAATAGTAAAATATTGTGTTGAGTCCTAGCCTTAATATTTCATTTGGGTGTTATATTAAGGACTTAAATCAACTAACTTGAATTTCTCCCATTGTAGATGTCTAGTTCAAACAACTATGGTCTTCCCAAATCCATTGGAACAAGCTTTCCTCATGAAGATGATGTCTCACGGTTAGATCATGGAAATCATACTTCACTTCCTCCACCTCCTCCAATAATTCTCCCTAACCCACATGCTCAATGACTTGAAAAATTCAAGGTCACTCAAGCCCTAATTGGAATAAAACATGAAGATGGAAGGCTTGTGTGTACTCATGTCTTGGAGATGAAGTCACATATTGTCAGGCTATGAGAGTATTGGGTGTCGAAGTCTCAACAAAGTTGGCTATTGACTGGGTTCTTTAATCACTTCCTATAGTGATTTCATTAAGGACTACAATGTGACAGACCACGACATGACCCTTGTTGATCTTACTTATTTGCTTGTTGCTGTTGAATGAGCAATGATTTGGCGCACTGGAAAAGCAAATTTGATTGGAAGATCTACTCCTCAATTTTCAGTGGACATTGACAATGGAAACATTGGAAGTCCAGAAAATATTTCTCTTTCCAAGGGAAAGAGAAAGGCTAAATTTGATATTTTCTCGTGTAAGATTCCCAAAGACTCTATATGTTTCTATTGCCAATAGAATGGGCATTAGTTGTGAAGCTAACCTGACTACCTGAAAGATCTGAGAAAAGATAGAATCGAAAAGTTTAACTCTGCTTCAGGTAAGTCTACTGTCTAACTCTATTAACTTCCTAATTGTTGATTTTTAATACATGATGTGACAAGGTTGCGTTTTGATATTTTGTAGGATCATGCAACACGAAGGAAGCTTAAAGGAAAGATCATGTTGAATCTGATCGCGAAGATGGATTTCAATTGCATGGTTCGAAGATCGGATTTTTGGGTTGCTGCTTAGGAGTTATGATAGATTGCTAGAAAATATGTAATAACATAGTTTTCATTTGTCATTTCATTGCAAGGAAAAGTTTTTTCAGCATTTTAAATAAATATTTTTTTTGTTGATTTTATCTTATCTTATATCTCCTTAAAATGGCATTTTTAAAAAATTGATGTTTGTATGTTTCAATTGTTACTAATATGGATTTGCTTCTTCCAGTTTGTGGTAGTGTCAAGTATTTTATGTATAAGGAAAGATTCTCATCATCAAAGTTTCAGTTGGATAGAAACATGGAATCATACAACTTGTATTGCGTGATGAATGAAAACCTTCATCTTTGGGAAATTAAGACTAATTCCTTGTTCACATGAATATGTGAGTCAAGTAAAGGACTAGGGGATCAGGTACACTGGGTGTGCGCTGGTGAGGTCCACCATGAAGATCGATAAGACTATTCGTCATGATTTACTAAAGTTTAGTAAACATGGTTATGCTTACAAGTTTAAGTATAATTCTGAAACATTAGAAAAGGTTCAATGTATGGTTGAACGAATGAGAAGAATCAAATTAGGCAGAAGGATAAAAGTTTCTCCAATCTAAAAAAGATAGGAGAGTACTTTAGTATCATGTTTTATGATCATCTTAATGGTTATGGAAAACCATATCACAATTGATCCTCTAAGGATATCTTAGTGAATTTGTATGGCTAAAAAGAGGAATCGTGAATTGTTGAAATAGTTTAAATCAAGAAGATGAGTCGTAATTTGTTCCCAAAACAAGTCTTAGAGTCATACTCAAGGATTGTAACCTTGAGTGACATAATCTTAAGAAAGGTTTAAAACACTTATCAAATGTAGAGTACAAATTTACTACTCTTGTACATTTGAAATTGGTAAGTTGTGATGTTTTGGATAAAACAAAGACCAACTAAGGCCAATTATGTAAAGTGTTTGTCTGGATAAGAATCCACACTAACTCTTGAATATTTGATTTGTCATGGAATGATTCATGAAAAGAGAATCTTATACGTCAAGTGGGCAGTGGGAGTCTTAAAGGATCTTGAAAGTTTAAAGAACTAATCAAGAATAAACCTAATGTTAAACACTAGCACACGACTTGAGGTTTGTAACCTATCGTGTTGACATATTCTTTTTTCTATGCCCATTCAAGATAAAGTTGATTATGCATGTGAGTTCTATGAGTTCTTAGTTGTTTGCATATCTACATGGAAGCAATGATAGGCCCTTGAGCTACCAACTGGAAATAAATTAAGATTGAACAAGTTCAGTCCATATGAGTTTGGATTTGTCACTAAACATGTCTTGTGATTATGGTTTTAACAAATCCACATGGATAGGAACACATACACCATAAAATCTAACTGTCATAAGGTTTCTCTCTGATTCATGAAAATGATAGTGAGGAAACGCTTTCACTAAGTAGATTTTAAAGAGATAGAATTGTGATATTGGCATTCACAAATTCAATTATCATTGCTATATCCCTCTTCATAATTTGAATTGTGAGAAAAGGCAAAGGGTCTAAACATTTGAGACTTATTGCTATAAGTTCTAAAATTGTTTAGACACACATGTGAGCTATCTAAGGAAAGGTGTATGAGTTTGAGAAGCCTAGATATAGTCGTATCGAGGCATCTCATATCAAAAATCTGAAATTTGGTAATGAAAGTTAATAAGTATTGATTTCTAGAAGTCCAACTGTTTCTAGGTACATGTCAAAGTTAGTGGAGCATAAGTGTTATGCTAGTAAGATAATAATTATCATGCTAGTGGGAGCATAATTATTATGGAAAGTGTTGCAAGTTAGGAACGTTAATTATAGAAAACCAAAGTTTCAATTCGTAGGTTACTAGGTTTGAAAAGTTGTTTTGCTATAATTAAGGGAGAGGAATTCATACTTCATTTAAAATCTAAAAGCTTAGATTGAGATTTTAATCAATTTTAGTCAAATATATATAAATGTTATGTTGGAATGGTTCAAGATAAGGAAATTCTATATATGGAAATGTTAATTGCATTCTCAAAATTTGATTATGATTACGGCATCCCTTTTAATTATTCGAATTGTGAGAACATGGCAAATAAAAAATATTATAGCAAAAGACTGATTAAGTATCATGTCTTTATGTTAGACATTATGAAATGTATCCCAAATGCTTCGGGAAAAGGATCGATTACATATTCTATAGTATTCTCATGTTCTAAATTTTCCAAATGCCTAGGGCATTAAGAGGGAAAAAGGAATAGAACCGAATATGACTAAAGTGGTTAAACAATTGTTAAGGACAATCTAAGCTTCGTCAAAGATTGGTCACTTAAGGACACTTGGAAGTATAGTAATGGAAGGACCATATTGACATTATTATGAATAGACAACAGTCTATTAATAATGAGTTGTCGTATGGAAAATATGGAATGTTTCCATATTGGGAGTTGAAGAATAGATGAGAAAGTTAGAAACTTTTATGCAAGAAGGATGTTCAAAAGAATGTACTTTGAATTTGAGACTTCATTTCCATGGAATTGTATTATAACAATCTCCAAATGAATATTGTGTAATATCATTGGTCAAGTCTCTATGACTTTTGGCACCAAGACATTACAAAAGAATCATTGCATGATAGTTTAGAATCTAACACTTTCTGGCAGTGACATGAATTTGGAATTTTGAAATAAGCCTCATTGAAATGTTTTTCAATTGATCTACTTCATAAAGTAAGGACCATAAACAAATATAGAGTGCATGCTTGGTGTATGGCATAACTATTGTTTAGACAAAAATGGTATGCATGCTTGGAGCATGGCATAACTATTGTTTTAATTCAAGTATTAAGTTGATTATTCAAAACATTATACAATGAATGATGATTATGCAATATGGCTCAAAAGTTTTGTGGCCATATAGGATTAGTATTATTCTTGTGTTTTACTTTGCATGTTTTGACTTCCCAAATAACTAGGTTATTCAAACCATCCACAGTCGATCTTACTTTGGAAGTAGGTATTGAGGCAAGACTGTCATGATGGGTTTGTAATTTGTCTAGGACAAGGTGGCTACAGTGTTCATGAGTACTCCTGGAATAAGATTTGAGTATTGGATTCAACCCATGCTCATTTGAATCACTTCAAGGATTTTATCACAAGTTATCATGAGACAATAATATCTTATATTCTTGAAACGCAGACATGTGAGTTGTAGTTGGAGTCGGTTACACATTGACATATGTAAACGCACCAGTAACTTGGATGTTATAAAAAATATTTTTCTCTGTAATATGATGATTAAGTACAAACAAGCATTTGGGTCGAAGTTTATATTTTCCTTTTAACCATGAGGATAAAAGCGATATCCGTGGGCCCTCGATGATTTAGTGATGACATCAGGCCTGGACTGATTTGATTTGTTTAATTAGTCGGTCGTCATAAATTGGAAATCGGAAAACAACATATGGACAGAGAGAAGGATTATAATCCATGTCTCATTCCATATGATATCAAGAATGGAGGAATATATGATGCCTTATCTAATGGACACGTCATTGACTAGGTCAGAGTTTGACAACGACTTTTAAGAGCTACGATTTCTAGTCAGGTTGGATTCATGCTTACAATGATAGTTATTAGACTTATCCAAGTGGGAGACTATTTATTTAGATTTGCAAGCCCATAACTATTATTGGTATGTACTTGACCCGAGAGTAGCATGGTCCACTTGGGTTGCATGGCACCAGAACAATCTGAAGGATGGATAATTGAGAAGAGTTTGTTTATGGTTTATTAATATATTATCAGTTCTAATATATTAATACGAAATCGTATTATTTAATTAGTATTGATCAAGAATTAATTTGGAATTAATTTTGTGATCAAAAGAGACTAATTAAATATATGGGGGTTGATTTGCTAAATCATTCATTCTTATAAAGTGGGCTTATGATTCGTAGTTCTTAATGTTGGGCTAAACCCATGTGGTAAACCATGGATACTCCATGGAGGATTTAAGCCATGGAGCATGAGGGATATGGAAAGTCATTAGGTTTTACATGGTGTAACCCTAGTTTGCCATACTATATAAGAATCCCTCTAGCTCATGAAATTGGTACTTAAGTGATTACACAAGAAGGGCAAGCCGATTTTGGTGCAAGAAGTAACCTCCTCTCAAGTTCCTCCATTTTGTTGCGGCTATTGTGTGATTCCATTTGAGGTGCAACACTTGGGGCACTAAGTTCTTAAAGGCTTAAGGAATCAAAATTCAAGAAAATGTATGTCATTTTACTAATATTTTGTAATACATATACTTCATAGTATGCTAGTTAGGATGAAAACTTGGGGCACATATGAATACCAATACTACCACAATTTATAAATAGAAGAACTGTCAACTCAATTCTCGGTCCTCGGGACCCCGAAGGTCCCTTGACGGCCATCGGGTAACTACCAAGCTAAGGGCGCAGGATCCAACACCTCACTGAGAAAAGGACAATGAGCTCTAATGGGCCTTGTTGACGGCAATGAAAACAAACTTGCACACTCCAACCACAGTCTCTTCCAAAATGAACCTCCTCTCCACGCCGACGACATGTAACAGATTTGCGCTTCCCTCCAACTGATCCCGAATTCTAGCCTGCGGAATTGAATCACTTCGCTGCAGACTGGGACTTATCCGAAGACTAACACTAATTCCTTAACTGGGTGTCTATCTTAATCTTTCGCCTCCTCACGGCATCCTGAAGCTCAGCAAGAGAACCATAGTGTTGGATCGACACGATCTGGTCAATATTCGTCTTGAGCATGCTTAAATATCAAGTCATCTGAGCCTGCTCTGAATCAGTGAACTTCAGACTAAACAAATCCCTCTTAGTGAATATCTTGGAGATCTCCATTACTGACTCGGTTGTCTTTCTCAGATCTCGACACTCCTGGGCCAGTCTCTCTCTCTCTCTCTACCAGGGAACATACCTTGCATGGAATATCTCCGAGAAATATTCTCAAGTCATCGCGGCCCTCTGCTTAGGAGTATAAGAACTAGTCACTAGTCTCCACCAATCCCTTGTCCCCAACCTGAGTAGGTTCAGGGCGCTCTAGACCTTCTGGTCATCTGGAAAAGAACATGTGAAGAAACAACCCGCCATGTCAGACAGCCATCTCATTTCCATAATCAGGTCTGGCACCCAATCAAACTCTAGTGGCTTCATATGATCGAAGTCTCAATACTAGAAACCTCTATATCCTCGAGCCCCAATGGCAGCAACAGTCGCAGTCGTTGCAACAACAACAACCTTAGAAAGTATAGCATATCGGTCATCAGAGTACTCCATCATAGAGGCCTTGACAAATTCAACTATCTCTGGTATCTACCTCCAGACCAAAAAAACAATCTCTTGATGAATGATCTCCCCGACATGGTCCTCTGTCAATGCTGACCCATATTGGCCATCTTCTCCTGATCCTGATCCGGACCCCTCCTCAAATTGCCTCATAATCCCCATACTGAAGATAAACCATGGAAATATCACACAAAATGCATATAACACCAGGAGAACCAATCGGCAACGAAACCCTCGAGGATCATGACTTCCCTGATACGCGTAGGGGTTCTGTGTTTCTAGTAGTGGCCCATACTACCTTCCACACCTACTCGTACTTGTCTCAGAAGATCAACACAACAACCCTAACCATACCTATAAAATACACATACCCTCTATCGTCTCATCCTAGAGGAAGGCTAGGCATTACACAATTGGTCGGTAGACACCACACAACTCATCCATGAAACTTCTACCAACCCTGAAACACTCGTGTATGCTAATCATACATAACGTTGGACCCTATACATAGTCAAATACTTGATTCTACCTTAATCCCTTCATGAAACAAGAACAGGAAATAAGGCTAAACTAAAAATTCTCAAGCTATAGAATCTTAGTTATGTATAACTATACTCATACACTAAGCAGCTACAGTAATGATGTCAATTTCATACAAGAAGAACCCTAGGCTATCAGGCATCATATATTAAGGTGGGTATTTATGCTTGTTGGTTACATAAGGTTATTCATAATTAAATTAAATGTCATAATTATTGTAACGTCCCATTTTCACAACCAAAATTTTTCATTTTTATTAAGGTAAAACTTCCTAATTTATTAATCCATTAAGTAAGAAAACCATTTACATTTTAAAAAATCAGAGTGTAGGGTTTCAATGTACTCCATGGATTATGGAAATGGGACCCCTTGATGAAATGCAAGTTAAAAGCCCAAGACTTGTCTTTTCCCTATAAATAGTCATGTATTATTCATAATTAGGGTTAAGAGTGAGGCAAAGTCTAGTCGCCACGTTGTGAGGTTTCTTAGGTAGAGTTAGATTATTTACTTTATTCTTAAAGGGTAATCTATTCCTCATGTTTTGAACAAATTGAGTGATCATTCGACATATCTTTTTTCTTTGTGTTTGTTCTTATTTTCCACATCTTGTTCATTAAATAAGAATTAGAGTTTTAATCCCAACAAGTGGTACCAGAGCGGGTCTTTGAAGATCTATTGAATTTTGAAGTATTAGTTCTTGATTTGATGATTTTATGCACATATTATTGAAGATTATTGGTGTTTTGGCGTTTTGGAATCAAAATTCTATTCAAGTGACTATTCATGTAGATTTATGTTGTTCATCTACTCTTCATCTGGGTAATTTATTCCGATTTGTATACTGTTTGTATTCTCTGATTGCATCTGATTAGTTGCTCAATTCATAAACAATATATTACATCGGCATATCTATTCCATCAATTTAGCCCAATGATTTTTAACTTATATTCATCCGATGTCGTATTTTTCACGAGCCCATCATCACCATATTGTTCATTTGTCTCATACTATAAGCCCATGGATCTCTTTCACTATTCATTGATTTGCTCGTACATCGCCATATGAAATCACAAAGTTCTGATCCGCATGCGTTCATCCCTTGTTCCTTCAATCTTATGTCGATTATGTGTTCCTGTAATTTAATCGATCCAAAATTATGTTTGGGTTTTTCACAGTTTCGATTACAAGCTATTTCAATTGACTTAATTCTCTTGATGATAGAGTTTGTGTTATAGCGTGTTCCTTGTATTCATTCATTCTGTAATCAATCTTTGATCTATCTTAGTGTTTTTTGTACGAGTCTTACTACTAGAAAACAACCCTTTAATGACGCAAAAACAATGACACGCGATGATTTACGATACGCAAAAGCGTGCGCCCTAAAAATAATGTCATGTCTTCTAAAATTTGAAGGATAAAGGACACACTTTTGTGTGTGCCCTAAAATTAATGGCAAACAAAACAAAAATTAAATGCACAGAGGGCCGTTATTTAAAAATGGGCATCGTCTATAAATGTCACTTTATATATTTTTTTTAATGAAAGGCGCGTTCTCTTCTTTTGCAGCAAGGGGGAAATGAAAATCCCAAAAGTTTGAAAGGCAGATTGTTATCCGCTACCTTATTTCCATCGGTCTTTTCTATCTCTCTCTCTCTCTCTCTCTATATATATATATATATATATATATATATATATATATATATATATATATATATATATATATATATATATATATATATATATATATATATATATATATCTCACTCTAATAACCAAAAAAACCCTAATATCATCACCAATCCTCTTTTCTCCCAGAACAAAAATCGCAATATCACCAAATCTCTGATCCCGTCTTTTGAACGGATCAAACCCGTAGGGGTTCTCGATTTCCCTATGTTGATGTGTGGTGACACGAACAAAAAAAAAGAGTGTAGCGCCTATACCTTTCAATCTAATTTGTCGGTTGCTTCAAATCAACTCTTGCTTTATCTCTCACAGCGGTTTCTTTATGTGTTCCCTTCAACTCCGTTGATGTCATTTTCCAAGGCCATCCTGGATAATCAGCATAATCGGTAAGCGGATGCTTGCGTGCTTAACTCCTCTCAACCCTACATCAGCCTCACGTGAAAATGTGATTCACGAAATGGTGTCGTTTGCTGATGAAAGTTGCCTTCTTGCTTGCTTCCGGTCAGCCTGACATCACATTGAGATGGAAGACGTGGTGGTGGGTTTTCCTTGTGGCTGGTGGAGTTTCTACCAATGATGTTTTCCACTCTTACATCCCCTTTAGTCGACACCTCTTCTTCTTTGCTGCTTACTCACCCTAAATCAGGTAATACCGGCACAGACCTAGCGGTGAGGTTTCCTTATTGACAGTGGTGGAGTGTTTCCCCAAAGCTACTTGGTTTGTAGCGCCGATGAAATGTGCCATTTCCACCTCTACTTGCATTTGCCGACTCGCCCTCTTTTAATATTGTCTATTAATAGCTTCGGTCGCCAACTTCTGATGTGGGTTTCAATGTATTGTTGGGATGTTGGTGCTTCATAGTTGATATCCCTTGTTTATTAGGAATTGTATGGATTGGTCTTGAAGAGGAATGAAAACAAGCGATTCATGGTTCAAACATTTGTCGAAGTCATAGTAACAGACTATATATATCTGATGTCATATCGGTTCTTTGTTGGACCGATGTCTTCTATCTTGTTAACTAGACAAAAGGATCAAATTTTTGATGCTTTCACTTTGTAAGATGATATATATGCTATCTGTTCTTGCAATTACAGCAAAATGTATTTCACTTTGTGATTCTACTTGGTGCAAAAGTAGAAGACTATGCCTAATCAACTAATTGATTTCGTTGTTCTCTAGAAATTTGGTTAGGGTTTACTAACTCATATATTTTTTTAACTATTTTGATTCGGTTCATCTTTATATTCTATTTGATTAGGGGTATTGTTAATAACCAAACAATAGTTGGAGGGGGAAGAAGTATCCGGGGAGGTAGGAGGTAACCAGAATAAAGTGACATCAAACTATTACGCCTTATGCTCTTATTATTATACTCATTAAACATAAATGATAAAAGAATTATTTAACAATTATTCTTCTTCTTGTTGTCTAGGGGTGCATTGGTAATTGCAACACCTTATGCTAGTGGCTTTGACCACTTCTTCATAGCAGACGAAGTTCAATTTAAATTTGACAGCTGTCTTAGGGCTCTACACGAAACAGTGAGCGTTTTCTTTTATATTTTATGTATATAAAGTTTCTTTCCATTTTCTTTTACCTGAATTAAGGTTGGTATACATATAATATAGGTGAGGGATCTTCCAGCTTTTGGAATTGGACATTCTCTAGGATCTGTGATCCACGTTTTGATTGGTTATTTTTCTTTTTTCTTTTTTCTTTTTCATGAACCAGTGACAAATTGACAATCAAGTAAGTTTGTATTGATCAGGTTCCAGGTATGCTATACAGACGTGTGGTAATGTAATTATGGCTTTCAACAACAAGGTTTTTACTTACTTGTTATTATCCATTTCTCTTTAATTATTGCATTTAGTATATCATAATATCACTTGTCTTTTACGATGCCAGCATGGCTGTCCCATTGCTCTCACCTGTTCTTTTACCAATGGCTCAAAGCATTGGACCAATCCTCTCACAGATTGCGTCATCACCAACTATCCGTTTTAGGGTAACAATTAAGAAACAATTTTTTTAATATAAAATGAGTGATTCCATTTGTACAGGTAGAAATGAATTTAAAAAACTTGGAGAACCTTAACCCTCGTATTATGAAACAAGTTATACCATTGATTGAGCAACTTCCTCCTTTGTACATGGAGTTGGCTAGTGGAAGAGACAGATTCTCTCCAAAACCAAAACAAACTTGAAGACTGGTATCTATTATTAATTATGTAAATGTAAATGTAAATCCTTCTGTTGAAAGTTGAAACATTATGAATTTGTTCTGCAGATAAAATCATACTATGGAATCTCGAGGAATCTTTTAATTAAATTCAAAGATGATAGGATTGATCCACCCTAGCTTAGGTACTTAGCTCAGAGTCTGCCATTTGTTCAGTGCTGGATATGTCAATTCGTTCACTCCATGGTGATCATGGACTTCCTTTACAACAGGTTTGGTTGTTCTTGTTTCTGTTTGACTTGTTGACTTAATAATATATCTTGTGTTGTAATTTGTAAACCTATTTACATTGATCAGGCTTTGGCAGATGTCTCACCGGGAATGGTAGATGCTGTAAATAGGGGTTGAGAGATATTTGCAAATTTAACTGTAGGGACACCATGGAAAGCAGTTGCTAAAGAAGTAGGTAATTCACTAGGTGTAGACTTTCCAACTCTTTGTGAAAATAATTCAAAAGAGTTAGATTTGCTTGGTGATACAATTATTGCTTGGATGATTACAAACATTGGTGCAAAACATTTGAATCCATAGGATTAGAATCCCACCAAAAGCTAAGATGGGAGTATAATATGCTCAATATTTGTAAGTTTGTTAAATGAATAGACCCGCGAACACTATCAAGGGCATGGAAATGCATGGAAATTGATGGTAAAACACATGCCCATATCACCAAATGTTGTAAAATACAAATGGTAAAACACTATCAAGTTCATTTGTTAATAAGCTTTTAATTTCCATCTCTTCGTGTGTCATATATTATCACCAAGACACTTTGGGATCACAAATCTCACTTATCAACTTTCAACACTGTTGTCTTGAGCACGACTTCGGTGCTCCCAATGACATACTGACCGGCCTCGCCCCAACAAATCGGGGTCCTGTACTTCCTCCCGTAGAGCATCTTGAAGGGAGGGCTGTCAATACTCGCATGATAATTGTTGTTATACGAAAATTCCGCTAACGAAAGATACGTGTCCCAACTGCCACCGAAATCTAGGACACATGCCTGGAGCATATCCTTAAGAGTCTGAATCGTCCTCTCGCTCTATCCGTCTGTCTGAGGGTGGAAGGCGGTGATGAAATGGAGACGAGTACCCATCTCGTCATGAAACCGCTTCCAGAATCTGGAAGTAAAATGGACATCTCGGTCTGACACCACTGAAACATGCACTCCATGTCGTACCACAACCTTTCGCACATAAATATCGGCTAGCTTCTCAGCCGATATGCTCTCCTGGATCGGTATAAAATGAGCACTCTTCGTTAACCGATCCACTATAACCCAAATCGAATCCACTCCACGTGCGGTCCTAGGGAGCTTAGTGATAAAATCCATGGTGATGTCTTCCCATTTCCACACTGGAATGTCTAACGGTTGCATCTTGCCGTGAGGCCTCTGGTGCTCCGCCTTAACCTTCCTTCAGGTCAGGCACCTTTCCACATACCAGGCGACATCCCGCTTCATGCGGGGCCACCAATAGTCGGGTCGAAGATCTCTATACATCTTCGTTGCCCCTGGGTGGATGGAAAATCGAGACTTATGAGCCTCGTCCATCAACACTTGTCGTACTCCACCCCAGTACGATACCCAAAGTCTCCCATGAAGGGTCAACAATCCTCGACTGTCATAGTCAAAGGAAGCTACTCGGCCCACAATCCTCTTACACTTCTGCCTCTCCTCCTTGAGGCCCTCGACCTGAGCCTCTCTGATCTGCTCCAACAATGGAGTAATTACTGTCATCCTCAAACATATGTCCTTGATCGAGGCCGTTGCCAACTTGCGGCTCAGGGCGTCGGCCACTACGTTAGCCTTCCCTGGGTGATAAAGGATCTCACAATCATAATCCTTTACCACATCTAACCACTGCCGCTACCTCATGTTAAGATTCGGTTGATCCATGAGGTACCTCAGACTCTTATGATCCATGTAGATGGTACAACGGACCCCATAAAGATAATGCCTCGAAATCTTGAGAGCAAACACCATTGCCCCTAGCTCTAAATCACGCATAGGATAGTTAGCCTCATGAGGCTTCAACTATTTAGAGGCGTAAGCTATCACATGGCCTCGCTGCATCAACACTGCTCCCATACCTGTGATCAAAGCATCACAGTAGACTACGAAATCCTCCACTCCCTCTGGTAGGGTAAGGATCGGTGCCTTGCATAATCTATGTCTGAGGGTCTCGAAAGCTATCTGCTGCTCAGGCCCCCAGCGGAACACCACCGATTTCTTAGTCAGTCGGGTGAGAGGTACTGCTATCTTGGAGAAATCCTGGATGAATCTCCTATAGTACCATGCTAAACCTAGGAAGCTCCGAATCTCAGATGGAGATCTCGGGACCTCCCACTGCATCACGGCCTCTATCTTGGCCGGATCTACCAAAATACCCTTCTGGTTGACGAGGTGCCCAAGGAACTGCGCTTCGCGCAACCAGAACTCTCACTTAGAGAACTTTACGAAAAGTCTCTCCCTCCTCAAAATCTCTAGCACCTCTCCCAGGTGCTGCTCTTGGGTCTTGGAATAAACCAAGATGTCATCGATAATTACTATCACCGACCGATCCAACAACGGCCTACATACGCGGTTCATGAGATCCATGAACGTGGTTGGGGCGTTGGTGAGCCCAAACAGCATCACCACGAACTCCTAATGACCATATCGGGTCCTGAAAGCAGTCTTCTGCACGTCCTCATCTCTGACTCGCATCTGATGATACCCGGAGCGTAAATCGATCTTGGAAAACCAAGATGCTCCCTGCAGCTGATCAAACAAATCATCTATCCTCGAGAGTGGGTAACGGTTCTTCACCGTTAGCTTATTCAACTCCCGATAATCTATACACATACGGTGCGACCCGTCCTTCTTCTCCACGAACAAAATCGGTGCTCCCCAGGGCGAACTGATCGGCCTGATAAAACCCTTTTCCAGTAGTTCTTGCAGTTGCATAGACAACTCCTGCATCTCTGGGGGAGCCAACTGATTCGGTGCCTTGGCTATCGGAGCCTCACCAGGGATCAGGTCAATCCTGAACTCGACCTGTCTCTCGGGAGCTATTCCAGGCAAATCCTTTGGAAATACATCCGGGTAGTCTCGCACTACTGGAACATCGTCAACTGTCACCTTGCCCTTCTCCCGGGCATCCAAAGCATGGGCAATATAACCGGCGCAACCCTACTGGAAATAGTGCCTCGCTCTCGCTGCTGAACACAGAACTGGTCCGCGATGTGGCCTCTCGCCCTGAATCACTAACTCTCTCCCACTGGGGGTGCGAACCCTCACTAACTGCAGCTCACAATCTATCACCGCCCCATTAGGGCTCAACCAATCCATGCCTACTATGACCTTATTCCCTCGCAGGGGAAAAGGGACCAAGTCCACCGAAAACTGCTCATCAAATAACTGTAGAGAACATCCTCTATGTACTCTCGCCACCCAAAACAGTCCTGTCAGCTGCTATCTCAACCTCAAGTGGACAATCTAGCTCCCCTAGAGCTCTGCTAAACCTCTTGCTAAGCGCAAGAGAGATGAATTATCGGGTAGCCCCCGAATCAAACAATATTGTGGCTGAAATGTCGTTCACTAAGAACAACCCTATACAAAACATATAACCATAAGAAAAAATCAATAATAAATGCAGAGATTAGGGAAAAATACATACCCGTCACCACGTTAGGAGTCACTCGCGCCTCCTCTGTTGTCAGCTGAAAAGCCCTACTCTTCGCCACTGGCATCTCAACTCTGCCCTGACAGCCATCTGTAATCCTCAAAGTAGCAGGAGCAGGTGCTGACACCTTCCCTGCAGCAGCTAAATTCGAACACTGGGAATTTTTATGTCCCCTCTGATTGCACTGGAAGCAAATCTGATCTGATGGCGCAATGGCGGTAGTAGTGGTTGTACAATCTCTGCTCATATGCCCAGTCCGACCACACTTGTAGCAGCCGGAACTCCTTACCTTGCACGCCCCGTCGTGCAATCTCCCACACTTGCCACACCAACCATGGCTCTACTGACTCCTGGATCTGTGATCTGAAACCTTGGGCTTTTTTCCCGAGCTCCCTGAACCCGAAGCTGCCTCCGGCTTCCTTTTTCTCTCCATCTCAAGGTCAATCTCTCTCTCTCTCTCTCTTTCTCTCTCTCTCTCTCTCTCGCCCTAGCAATCATCTCATCCAACGTTTTACAGCTGGACCGGCTCACAAACTGGCGGATGTCACTCCGCAGCATCTCATGATAACGGGCCTTCTTCATTTCCTTATCAGCTATGTACTAAGGAACGAGAAGCGCCCTTTCCCTGAACTTGGCGGTAATCTCTGCCACTGTCTCTGTAGTCTGGGTGAGGTCCTAAAACTCCCTGGCTAACTGCTGCACCTCAATAACCAGTGCAAACTCAGCTTTGAACCTGGCAGTAAAGTCAGCCCAGGTCATAGCATCCAAAGTTGTGTCATCTCCAATGACATGACCGACCTCCTCCCACCAATCCCGTGCCCTGTCCTTCAGAAGACAGGATGCCAATCTGACCTTGTCCCCCTTGGGAGACCTACTCGTGTGGAAAGCATTGGCCACATCCACCAAAGATCACTAGAGTCTGCTCAAGAATGATACGGGTCACCTTTGAAGTGAAAAACTCTCTAGTCTGCTCATCTAGATGCTCGGCTCCCGAGCGTGATCCAGATCCCACTCCAGCACCTGAACTGCCGGCTGCTGGCCTAGGTCGCAAAACCACCATTCTGAAAACATATCATGGCAAACGTCAGTACACTGAAATATCTCAAGGGATTGCTACTACTACAAACTTCCCGGTGTCATCTCCGCCTTCCTTGATTCGAGTACGGATCCTTTGCTTTCAGCAGTATGGGCCCAAACTACCTTCCACATCTATCTATACTTTCCTCAAGAACTGCCTTGACTCCACCAGGTCACTATACTGCTAATGACTTCTGCTAATCACATCCTAGGCTTGCCCTAGGGAAACCTTTGACTCCACCGAAACCAGTCCTTAGCTGCTGAAGGCCTCCTTGTAATGCCAATTAGCCACAACCTGAATACCATTACATGCAATGAGGATCGGATAATCCTTCGAGTAAAACACTCGTCCCTACAACAGTTAAACTCAAACGAGAGTTGCGCTATAGGGTCAAATCCCGCACTCTGAGATAATTCAACCCTGACCACATGTGACGTGATGTATGCAGCTAATGACTAACTCCCATCACTCAGAGTCCCACTAAGCACAATGCAAGCAGCATTCGGATAAGGGAAACATACTCATGCAAACACTTCTCATAGTTAAGAAACTGTACTAACATACAATGTTAAGCTCATACTATCAGGCATAACCTACACAAGCTATCCTACTACTTTCTACTCACTACTAGCATGCAATTCTCATCAAGCTGAAACACATAAAGCAGGCACATAAGGCATCCTCCTAGATCCATAGTCCTATACTAGTATGTTGTTCTACTGAAACTGGAACTGATAATATAAACTTGTATGGGTAATTTGGGAGTACTTACTTGAGCTCGGCTGATCACACGCTCCATACCTTTTTCTCTTCATCAAAACTCTCTTTCTTTCCAAGTTCTTTTTTCAAAAATATTTTTTGAAAATGTTTTTCCTTTGAAAATCTTTTACCGTTTCCTTAGTTTGAGTTCAGACACACCCGAAAGTGTATCCGAATCCCTCAAACCAAGGCTTTGATACCAACATGTAACATCCCAAAATACGACCCATAAATTTTTGTTTAATCATTACTAAAATCCTTAGATCAATACCATAAAATAAAACCCATACGTGAATATCTCAAAAGCATAACAAAGTATCACAAGAAAAATTGTATCAAGACTGTATCAAATCATATCAATGAAAAGCTAAATCAACTCCCATGACAAAACTGAAGCTGTGGTGTGTGCGATGCCATCATCTCGAGCTCTTCCCTTTACTTGCGGAAGTACCTGAAACCAAAACAGAAACTGTAAGCACGAAGCTTAGTGAGCTCCCCCAAACTACCACATACCATACAATAACATATAAACACATACTGGGCCTTGCCCACTGCATCGGACCGAAGTCCGGAAACTGCATCAGATCGAAGTCCGGAACTGACTAGGACCTTGTCCCCTGCATTAGACCGAAGTCCGGAAACTGCATTGGACCGAAGTCCGGAACTAAGTAGGACCTTGTCCCCTGCATCGGACCGAAGCCCGGAACTAACTACATCAGACTGAAATCCGGAACTGACTGGGACCTTGTCCCCTACATCGGACCGAAATTCGGAACTGACTGGGGCCTTGTCCCCTGCATCGGACCGAAGTCCGGAAACTGACTGAGCATAACATATCAACTAGCATAAACACATATACTACATACTGGATCAGACCGAAGTGTGGAACACATAACACAGAACATGCTTGAATCACAAAGACATCAAGCAATCTAACTACTGCATCGGACCGAGGTCCAGAACTACTGCTAACTAAACGGGCAGGCATTGTGGCTGTAGACCTATTCCTACTGGAAGGAAAACTCACCTCGCAGTCTAGTTGTTGAATGAACGGCACTGGAATCTGTCTGCTGCTGCTCCAGTTTCACCCCGGCTACAATTTCCATAAGTACACTCAACAAAATACTGATAACTATAGTGAGGGTAAAATGACTATTTTACCTCTGATCAAAGTCAACCTCTTGGTCAAAGTCAACATGTAGTTGACCTGACTCGTCGAGTCCCTACTCTCATTTCTCATTTCTGTGCGCTACTACTCGTCGAGTTTGGCATCGACTCGACGAGTTCCTCATTGATACTAACACTTAGTCAATCTGCATCCGACTCGCCGAGTTGTATGAACAACTCGTCAAGTTCTCCTTCAACATATGAACACTCCGACTGTGACTCGCCGATTTGTATGAACAACTCGCCGAGTCTGTTCTTGGGATAGGAAGATTGTCGAGGACTTGCCGAGTTAGGGCATTGACTCGTCGACTCTCTCCATGAATGAGTCTGATCTCCGACTCACTGAGTCCACCTAAAACTCACTGGTTCCACTCGGCATAATACATAGAAGGCGGAAAACTCGAGGACTCGCGACTCGACTCGCCGACTCTGAAGAACGACTCGCCGAGTCGGTTGCATGCAACTTCTATACAGTTGATTCTGCTCAAAACCAATGCATACAACTTATAGATCTGTGTTCTTAAGGCTTGGTTATCACGTAAAGTTTCCAACTTTACGTGTACATATGCATGAAAAGGGATTTAAAGGCTCAAAAGACACTTAAAAGAGTAGATCTACGATTTTCATGCAAAATGGCTCCATAAAGGTGTTAGATCTACGTTTTTGGAACTGAAACATGGCTAGATCCGAAGGCTAATCAACCCAATGTGATCCCTCTACTATAAAATGGATAAAATGGCCTAAATGTGATTAATAATGGAGAATCAATCATAAAAACAGAAGGAATCCATTTATTACCTCAATAAACTCTGTAGTGGATGAAAGATCTTGGATCTCCTTCTACTCCTTTGGATCTAGCTTCCTTCTTCTCTTCAAAACTTCAAGATTCACACAAGAAATGCTCAAGGAATGGTCAGGGTTTGCTAAATGATGCTCTGAGGGTGAAGGAGGCGAGTTTGGGGCTCATAACATGGTTTAAATAGGGTGAAAAACCCGTGGATCTAGGGTTTCTTCCAGCCTGGTGGACTCGCCGAGTCCAGGATATGGACTCGCCGAGTTGCCAACTTAAATGTGCTCAAAATCTCGTCTCTACTCGGTGAGTCGGGCCTACAACTCGCCGAGTCCCAGCTAAAATGCCAAAAATACTTAGATTAAAATACATACCAGGAACCAGGTGCTACAAGAGGAAGGCAGCAGAGGGGATGACGATGGGGGCTTCGGGGAAGAAGCCCAAGGGATCCGATGGTAGGCCGAAAGGCCAGTCAGGGCGGGACCGCTGTGAGAAATGTGGTCGGTCACACGAGGGAGCTTGTCGCAATTGGTCGGGTTCAGGCTGATATAATTGCGGCAAGGTTGGACATTTTGGCAGAGATTGTATTGCCCCTACTTCTGCGATTCAGATATCTGACCTGACCTGCTTTCATTGCAATCAGAAGGGCCATAAAAAGGCAAATTGCCTTAGATTAACAGCAGCAGTAGCGGCGCCAGCAGTGGCGCCGACTCCAGTGACAACACGGGTTGTGGATGGCCGGAAGGCCAAGTTGGAGACTCCAGTGGTTCAGAGCCGAGCATTCCAGCTGACAGCCAAGGAGGCACACGCTGCATCCGATGTGGTGATGGGTATGATTTCTTATTTAATGCTTTTATGTTATGTCGCTGTGATTTTGATATATTATGTGCCTTGCTTAGGATCGTTCCATGTGAACCCTATCCCGGTTTAGGTGTTGTTTGATTCGGGTGCCACTTGATCATTTGTCTCTCTTGCGCTTAGCAAGAACTTTCTGGAGTCTTCAGGCATGTTGGATTGCCCTCTAGAGGTCGAGATTGCGGACGACCGGTCGGTACGAGCGTCGGAGGTCTACTAGGATTGTGTTTTGAGGTTGTTCGAGGAACGTTACTTTGTGCACTTGGTTCCCATACCTTTGCGGGGGAACAAGGTCATTATTGGTATGAACTGGTTGAGCCCAAATGGGGCAGTGATCGACTGCGCGCAATAGTCAGTGCGGATTAGGACCCCTAGTGGGGGAGAGCTGGTGGTTCAGGGCGAAAGGCCACAACGAGGACCAGCTTTATGTTCAACAGCGAGGGCTAGGCGCTACCTTCAGCAAGGTTGCGCAAGTTATGTCGCCTATGTTATGGATACATGGGAGGTGGGTAGGGCGACGGTGGGCGATGAGCCCGTAGTACGGGAGTTTGAGGATGTGTTCCCCGAGGAGTTGCCTGGGATACCTCCAGAGAGGCAGGTGAATTTCAATCAACCTGGTCCCTGGTGTGGACCCGATAGCTAAGGCACCGTATCGGTTGGCTCCTCCGGAGATGCAGGATTTGTCTACACAGCTGCAGGAGCTGTTAGACAAGGGATTCATTAGACCAAGCAGTTCACCCTGCGGAGCCCCGATTTTTATTGTGAAGAAGAAGGACGGGCCGCATCGGATGTGTATAGCTTATCAGGAACTCAATAAGGTAACGGTGAAGAACCGTTACCCACTCCCAAGGATTGATGACCTCTTTGACCAGTTACATGGAGCATCTTGGTTCTCCAAGATTGATCTGCGCTCAAGATATCATCAAATGAGGGTCAGAGAGGAGGATGTATAGAAGACGGCGTTCCGGACGCGCTATGGCCACTATGAGTTCTTCGTGATGCCTTTTGGGCTCACCAATGCTCCCGCCGCGTTCATCGATCTCATGAACCGCGTGTGCAGACTGATGTTGGATCGGTCCGTGATAATTTTCATCGATGACATCTTGGTCTATTCCAAGACGCAGGAGGATCATGAGGACCATCTACGAGAGGTTCTGGAGATTTATAGAATGGAGAACTTGTATGCTAAGTTCTCCAAGTGTGAGTTCTGGTTGCACGAGGTGCAGTTTCTTGGGCACCTTGTCAACCAAAACGGGATTTCGGTAGATCTGGCCAAAGTGGAGTCCGTGATGAGATGGGAGGTTCTGAGGTCTCCATTTGAGATTCGGAGTTTCCTAGGGTTAGCCGGCTACTATCGGAGATTCATTCAGGATTTCTCCAAGATAGTCGTACCCCTGACCAGGATAACGAGGAAGGTCGTGGTCTTTCATTGGGGACCTGAGCAGCAGGGTGCATTCGAAACATTGAGGCAGAGATTGCGCAAGACATCAATCCCAGCCATGTCAGAGAGCATGGAGGATTTCGTCGTGTACTGTGATGCGTCCATCTCGGGTTTGGGCGCAGTATTGATGCAGAGAGGGCATGTCATTGCTTACGCTTCGAGGCAGTTGATGCCTCACGAGGCGAATTACACGACACATGATATGGATTTTGGGGTTGTTGTGTTCGCCTTCAAGATTTGGCGTCATTACCTCTATGGGGTTCGTTGTACGATTTACACGGACCACAAGAGCCTGAGGTATCTCATGGACCAACCAAATCTGAATATGAGGCAGTGTCGGTGGCTTAAAGTGGTAAAGGATTATGATTGCGAGAGCCATTACCATTCGGGAAAGCCCAATGTGGTGGTCGACGCGCTTATCCGCAAGGTAGCGCCGATGAGGGATATCTGTATGAGGATGATAGTGGTGACTCCGCTTTTGGAGCGGATTCGGGAGGCCCAACAGGAGGCCATGAAGGAGGAACATCGGAATAGCGAGCGGATTGTGGGGCAGGTTTCCTTCTTCGACAATGACAGCTGAGGGTTATTGACACTATACCATAGGGTGTGGGTTCTATACCACGGGGGTGTGTGCCAGGTTCTGATGGAGGAGGCGCACAAATCTCGATTCTCCATTCATCCCGGGGCGACGAAGATGTATAGGGATCTTCGCATGGACTATTGGTGGCCCTGCATGAAACGGGATGTAGCATGGTACGTGGAGCGGTGCTTGAACTGCTGTAAGGTCAAGGCCGAGCACCAGAGGCCAGACGGCAAGATGCAGCCGTTGTACATTTCGCTATGGAAATGGGAGGACATTATGATGGATTTTATCACAGATCTCCCCAGCACCGTGCGAGGGGTGGATTCGATTTGGGTCATCGTCGATCGATTGACCAAGAGCGCTCATTTTATTCCGATTCAGGAGAGCATCTCGGCTGAGAAGCTGGCCGGCATCTATATCAGGGAGGTGGTCGCACGGCACGGGGTGCCAGTGTCAGTGATTTCAGACAGTGATGTGCGGTTTACTTCCAGGTTTTGGAAGAAGTTTCAAGATGAGCTGGGTACTCGTCTGCATTTTAGCACCGCTTTTCACCCTCAGACGAATAGTCAGAGCGAGCGGACCATCCAGACTTTGGAGGACATGCTGCGAGCATGCGTGTTAGACTTCGGAGGTAGTTGGGATACCTACCTCCCTTTGGCGGAGTTCTCTTATAATAATAGTTATCATGCAAGTATCAATCGTCCTCCCTTCGAGATGTTGTACGGGAGGAAGTGTAGGACCTCAATATGTTGGGGCGAGGTTGGCTATGATGGGTTTGAGCCATAAGAACCTTCCTATGTGCAAATGCAAACCCTAATGCTTGGATCTAGGTTTCTCTAATTGAACATGCAACGTATCCAAGACTTTTATTGATAGATCTTGTGTAAACATTCAAATCATAACATATGAAATCAGATCTAAAGTAATACCTTGAATTGCTTGCTTGAATCTTCTTGTCTTTAGAGCTTAGAGTCACAATTGTCACTCCTCTAATGGCTTACAAACACCAACTAGCAAGAGGATGATAATAGAGAGAGAGAAGGGTGAGAAAATCGGCTCTACGGTTTCTTGAGAAGCATGAGTGCCGATTTCCTCCACCCAATGGGTCTATATATACTACGAGCTACTAGGGTTAGACCTTAAACCCTAATTGAATAACTTAGGCCCTAAGCAATCCAATGATCCCTATAGACTAGGCCTTGGACAATTTCTAGGTTTCTCCAAACCCTAAAATTGTCCACCCTCTTATCCATAAAGATTCATAGTCCAAAATACAACTATCACACATTTGACAGTTTATGCCCCTTTATTCAATTAACCTCTTTAAGTCACCAAATTAATTCCTAATTAATTTATGACTTATATTAATCAAATAACAATATTATTATTCCTTATATTATTCTCATAATATATTAATAATATTTCTTCTCTCATTATAAATCATCCTGTCAAGTTGCTATGGTGAAGGCAACCCAAAAGGACCATGTTCAACCAGGTCGAATACTTGCCAAATATAGTTACAGCCTTAGACACTATTCCATCAGTCTCCCACTTGGATAAGTCCAGTAACCATATACACAAGCACAATCCGATTAGCAATCGCAGCTCTCAAAGACGCTGTCAAACTCTGATCTTATCAGTCCTTTCCTTTAGATAAGCGATCGTACAGTCCTCTGTTCAGATATCATATAGACACAATCATAGTCCAACATTTAGTTTCTCGATCTCAGATTTATTCGACATAGAACTTAATCGAACACATCAATTTAGTTCTGATCGGGCCCGGCACATAAGTCAAATCAAATCACCGAGCGGCCGAGATATCGCTTTTACCCTCTTAGGATAAAAGTAACAGATAAACTTCGACTTATATGCATTTACTTATTCTCCAATCAATCATACACAATAATGCGTTTTATAACATCAATTTACTGATGCGGTTTCGCATCATCAATGTACAACCAATTAACAAATAACAAACCATATATCTAGGTTTTAAGACCATATGATATTATCATCTTGCGATCACTTACAATATACATATATACCTTTAAATTGATTCCAGCAAATGCGGGTTTGTTCCAATGCTCAAAACTAGTTCATAAGCACTCATAAACGTTGTAGCAACCTTTTGCTATGTCTAATACCATTCAGACAATCTACATACCAATTCATGACAATCTTCTTTCATATCTACTTCCAACATATGAACGATTGTGGACCGTTCGAATAATTCGATTATTCTTAATAACTCAATTATTCAAGAAGTCAAAACAAGCAAAGTGAAACAATAGTTAAACAATTAACATAAGACAGTAACTTTACTTATAAATAATACTCCTTTATTTAATCATCAAATGTCAATTACATTTATCTATTATAAGTTTCTAAAACTATCTAATCTAAACTAATATCATCCTTCAGCCCAATACTCCTAGCATGCTGCAAGTGCTTAACCCTACTCAGTCCCTTCGTAAGCGGATCTGCTGGGTTATCTTCTGATGATATCCTCTTAACCACGAGATGTCCTTCTTCTACTTGATGTCTAACAAAGTGATATTTTATGTCGATATGACGAGACCTACCATGATCCCATAGTTCCTTGGTCAAGGCAACCGCTCCTTCATTATCACAGAAAATTTCCATAGGCTCCTTTATGTCAGGTACAAGTCCAAGATCACCAATGAAATTCTTCAACCATATTTCCTCCTTCGATGCTTCGCTTGCTGCAATGTACTCTGATTCGCACGTTGAATCAGCTACGGTTTCCTGCTTGGAACTTTTCCAAGTTACTTCTCCTCCATTAAGGGTAAAGACCCAGCCCAACTGCGAACGGTAGTTTTCCCTGTCGGTCTAAAAGTTGGCGTCACTATACCCTCGCACCTTTAAGTCATCACTCCCTCCGAGGACTAAAAACCATTCCTTGGTCCTCCGAAAGTACTTAAGGATATTCTTGACGATAATCCAATGGGCTCTGCCAGGGTTCCCTTGATATCTACTGACCATGCTCAAAGCAAAGGCTACATCAGGGCGAGTACAAGTCATAGCATACATGATTGAGCCAACTGCGGAAGCGTAAGGTACTCGGCTCATCTCTGCTATCTCGGCTTCGGTACTCGGACTTTGAGTCTTACTCAACTTGGCATTACTTTGTATTGGTAATTCTCCTTTCTTCGAATTCTCCATACTAAAACGTTTCAGTACTTTATCTAAGTAAGTGTTCTGACTAAGTCCTATTAGTCCCTTACTTCGTTCTCTCACTATCGTTATTCCCAAAATATAGGAAGTCTCTCCGAGGTCCTTCATAGCGAAGCACTTCCCGAGCCAGGACTTAACCTCCTGCAGTTTCGGGACGTCGTTTCCTATAAGTAGTATGTCATCGACATACAAAACGAGGAAGCTAACTATACTCCCACTGGCTTTGACATATCCACATGATTCATCTTTGCTTCGTACAAATCCAAACTCTTTGACTTTCTCATCGAAGCAAAGATTCCATCTTCGAGACGCTTGCTTTAGCCCATAAATGGACTTCTCAAGCTTTCACACTCTATTTGGATGCTTCGTATCGACAAAACCCTCTGGCTGAGCCATGTAAACATCCTCAACCAACTTCCCATTAAGGAAAGCGGTCTTGACATCCATCTGCCATATCTCATAATCATGAAATGCTGCTATGGCTAGCATCACCCTAATAGACTTTATTTTTGCAACTGGTGAGAAGATCTCATCATAGTCAACTCCGGGAGTTTGAGTAAAGCCCTGCGCAACCAATCGCACCTTATATGTGTGTACATTCCCATCCACGTCGGTCTTCTTCTTGAAGATCCATTTGCACCCAACGATCATACGTCCGGGCATATTATCAACCAAATTCCAAACTTGGTTGTCATATATGGATTGAATCTCGCTGTCCATTTCCTCTTTCCATTTTGCAAACTCCGGGCCTGCCATGGTTTCCTTATAGCTATAGGTTCATATAGATTTTTTAGTGTACCATCACTAATATACGTGTCCCCTTCGGTAGTAATATGAAAACCATAAAACTGGGGTTGAACTCTAACTCTTTCGGAACGTTTAAGAGGTAAGGACTCGTCAATTAGTTCAACCGGAGTTTCCTCCTCGGGTTGAGCACCAGTGGTAGAGGTTCCTTCATCACTCGATTCTTGAATCTCTTCAAGTTCGATCTGCCTCCCACTGTCTCCTTGGCTTATGAGTTCTTGCTCTCGGAAAACCCCTCTCCTCGCAACGAAGACAACATTGTCATTCGGTCTATAGAAGAGATATCCAAAGGATTTCTGTGGGTAGCCGATGAAAATACATCGTTCACTACGAGGTTCGAGTTTGTCGTGAGTATCTCGTCTTACGAAAGCCTCGCAACCCCAAACCTTGATATGTGCCAACAATGGAGCTTTCCCTGTCCACATTTCGTGAGGTGTTTTGGCAACCTTCTTAGTAGGGACTCGGTTAAGGATATGTGCGGCAGTCTCTAAGGCATACCCCCAGAATGAGATAGGTAGTGAAGCACGACTCATCATAGAACGAACCATGTCTAATAAGCTTCGATTATGCCTTTCTGCCACACCATTCAACTGTGGTTTCCTAGGTGGCGTCAATTGCGAAACTATTCCACATTCTGTGAGATAGTCGTGGAATTCAAGACTTAGGTACTCTCCTCCTCGATCGGATCGAAGCATCTTGATTTTCCTGCCCAATTGATTCTCCACTTCATGTTGGAATTCTTTGAACTTTTCAAACGTTTCTGACTTGTGCTTGATCAAGTAAATATACCCATATCTACTATAATCATCGGTGAAAGTCACATAGAAGCGGTTCGCATCCTTTGTGGTGGATCTAAAGGGTCCACATACATCGGTATGTATGAGATCCAATAAACCCTCACCCCTCTCTCAAGTACCAGTGAAGGGTGACATGGTCATCCTTCCAAGCAAACAAGATTCACACGTGTCATCTTCCCTAAGGTCGAATGACTCCAACACTCCATCCTTTTGGAGTTGGGCTATGCGCTTCTTGTTGACATGTCCAAGACGACAATGCCACAAACATGCTTTATCCATACTATTGGAAGAATCCATGCATAGAACATCATTTCCTAGGTTATCTACAATCATAACAGTCTCATAATTCCATTACAAGGCATTGCTTCAAAATATAAAACACCATTTAGATAAGCATAAATCGAACCATTCTCATTATTAAACGAATATCTAAATCCTTGTCTAAACAAACCATGAAATGAAATGATGTTTCTTGCCATATCTGGCGAGTAGCAAAAATTATTCAAATCTAAACTTAATCCATTACTAAGCACTAAAGAATACACTCCAATCTTGGTGGCATGCGACGATCTTCTGTTTCCCATGATTAGATTTATTCTTCCATGCTCCACATCCCTATTTCTTCTTAGTCCCTGCAATTCAGAACAAATGTGGTAACCACACCCGGTATCAAGAACCCAAGAAATAGCATGAGATGAATCATTAGATTTAATTGTGTAAATACCTGCGAAAGATGGCTTGATCTTTCCATCCTTGATGGCTTGCAGATATTCCAGACAGCTTCTCTTCCAATGCCCTATTTTGTGGCAATGATGGCACTCTGCCTACTTTGGGTTTGGGATAGGCTTAGCAGGATCAACCTTGGTCCTACTAGAAAAGGAACCATCTTGGGACTTTCCCTTGCGGTGGTTCTTAGAAGAAGCCTTCCTCTTCTTGCCCCTTCCCTGCCCAATAGCCAAAACAGGAGCAACGGGTGGATTGGGAGTTGGTGCAATAGACTTGTCCTTGAGGTTGCTCTCAGCAGTCCTTAGGAGCCCTTAGAGCTTGCTTAGGGTGACCTCTTCCTTGTTCATGTGGTAGGTCATCCTAAATTGGTTGTAACATGGAGGCAAGGAGTGAAGGACCATGTCGATAGCCAAGTCTTCCCCAAAGTCGACATTCAACTTGCGAAGCCAATCGACATACCTTTGCATCTTTTGCAAGTGAACGGTTAGAGATTCTCCATTACACATTTTAGTAGTGATCATGTTAGTGAAGATCTCGTAACTTTCCTGCCTCGCGTTTTGATAATATCTCTCCAATAAGTCTTGATGCATCTCGTACGGATATATGTCCTCATAGGACTTTTGGAATTCGACGTTCAAGGACATACTCCTTGTCCTCGTAGCGAGCAATTGTGCGAATGTATCTTATCCATTTGCTAAAGTTCGTTCCATCGAAAGTCACCTTTTGGCAAAGGCTCATTAACATGAACGAGCTAGCAGCAACGTTGTTTGTGTTCGACATCTACAAGTAGAAAAGGACAAAGTTTGATTAGAATTGAATCCCTAGTTATCACCCAATATGAAAAATTAGGGCAAAGGCTCATTAACATGAACGAGCTAGCAACAACATTATTTACATATTAGAAAAGGGATGTCGTAATCCAACATGCAAACAATTTGAAGGTAAGTGAAGGATGATTCACTAATTCTCCATCACAAAACATAACCTTAAGTTTTAAATGCATTTAGAATTCCTAGATTTTGGTGAGATTCATTGAACTTTTCAATGGCATGTTTAAATCTCGATATGCCCCTCTCGTTTGTGACTGGGATGCCGAGGATCACAAAGTGGGTGTGAATAACCATGCAAATCTACACGGTGACTTCATTGTTACAATCACCTATTCAATGTGCTGGTAAACCACACACGCTCCACCGAACTATGATAAACAATGAACCACCCTTTGCCACCTTTGCTTAGAACCAATTAGTGTGCCGGTAAACCACACATGCTCCACTAACTTCTTAGCAAGGGTGCAAAGTGTAATTTCATGGGTTTGCATCAATTCACTTTTCCTAAAGTAACTAGGATTGGGAATTTGAAAAACATGTAGTTACTTTGTATTTTAATATTATACTTTTAATGAGGAGATAGGGTTGCCCTATCCTACCCGTTCGGCTAACGACCCTCCACCGATCAAGCAAGCGGTGGGTGTGAGTGTACACCCATTAAGCGCCATTTTATAGGCAGCAACCTTATACCCCCCTTATAGACCGGCTTCGTGAATGAGGCCTACTAACGGTAAGACTAGCATTTTAATTATATATATATATATATATATATATATATATATATATATATATATATATATATATATTAGTCTTGTAACATTATATTAGTATAGGGTTGAATTTTAAACTTTGTAAAATTCTAGGGTTTGAAATTTAAATTGTCCAAATTAAACTTTTAATCACAAAACTAAATTTCAAAACTTAAGGATTAGTTTTAAACTTTTCAAAACATAAGGGATCAAATAACAAATAATTTAAATTAACCATTTAATCTCATAATTATCCATATTTGATTTATTTAAATGTTTCTTGCCAAACAATTTACCAATTTAATTAAAATAATCAATTAATATCATATAAGGAAATTATTATTCAACTAATTGGCAAATATGTTTTGTTAGGTCAAGAATATACTCACATATATGTTAAAATTCAAATTTTATTGACCCATAAAGAGTAAGGCAAGTTTCCATAAGAAAAACAGCAAGAAATCCCGAAACTAGCTCCATCTGACGCTCGAACTTGCCGAGTATCACAATGGACTCGCCGAGTCCACTATGGAACTCGCCGAGTTCATCAGGCAGATGGACAAAAATCGAATTTTGCAATCAACAAGCAATCAACCAATGCATCAATTCAATAGAAACCAATCAAGGCTCTGATATCAATGATGGGTTTGAGCCATAAGAACTTTCCTATGTGCACATGCAAACCCTAATGCTTGGATCTAGGTTTCTCTAATTGAACATGCAATGTATCTAAGACTTTTATTAATAGATCTAGTGTAAACATTCAAATCATAACATATGAAATCAGATCTAAAGGAATACCTTGAATTTCTTGCTTGAATCTTCTTGTCTTTGGAGCTTAGAGTCACAATTGTCACTCCTCTAATGGCTTACAAACACCAACTAGCAAGAGGATGATAATAAAGAGAGAGAAGGGTGAGAAAATCGGCTCTAGGGTTTCCTGAGAAGCATGAGTGCCGATTTCCTCCACCCAATGGGTCTTTATATACTATGAGCTACTAGGGTTACACCTTAAACCCTAATTGAATAACTTAGGCCCTAAGAAATCCAATGATCCCTATAGACTAGGCCTTGGACGATTTCTAGGTTTCTCCAAACCCTAAAATTATCCACCCTCTTATCCATAAAGATTCATAGCCCAAAGTACAACTATCACACATTTGACAGTTTATGCCCCTTTATTCAATTAACCTCTTTAAGTCACCAAATTAATTCCTAATTAATTTATGACTTATATTAATCAAATAACAATATTATTATTCCTTATTCTCATAATATATTAATAATATTTCTTCTCTCATTATAAATCATCCTGTCAAGTTGCTGTGGTGAAGGCAACCCAAAAGGACCATGCTCAACCAGGTTGAATACTTGCCAAATATAGTTACAGCCTTAGACACTATTCCAACAGGCTAGAGGGTAATGGGGAGCACCGAAGTAGTGCTCAAGACAATAGAGAGGATCCAACAGGTCTGAAGTAGGCTTTAGACTGCTCAGAGTCAGCAGAAAAGTTATGCCGATAAGCGCCGATCAGACCTGAAGTTCCAGGTCGGGGATATGGTTCTCCTGAAGGTGTCGCCATGGAAGGGAATTATCTGATTCAGGAAACGGGGAAAGTTAGGACCCAGGTACATTGGATCGTTTAGGGTTATAGCCCGGGTGGGCAAGGTGGCGTATAGGCTGGATCTGCTAGCCGAACTCAATCAGATCCACAACACTTTCCACGTTTCCCAGCTGGAAAATTACCTGGTGGACGACTCAGCAGTGGTGCCCTTTGAGGACATTCAGGTCGATGGCAGCCTGAACTACATTGAGCGACCTGTGGCGATCCTCGACCGGAAGTCGAAGAATCTGAGGAACAAGAGAGTGGAACTCGTGAAGGTGCAATGGTAGCACCGAAAGGGCTCGGAATGGTCTTGGGAGCCGGTGGACGAGATGATGGAGCACTACCCAGAGCTGTTTCAAGAACGAGCAGCAGACTTCGAGGACGAAGTCTAAAATAAGTGGGGGAGGTTTGTAGCACCTGGTTCTTGGTACGCATTTCTTTTTATTTTTATCTAAGTATTTTGAATTTTTGGCCTTGGACTCGGCGAGTTGACGGACGAACTCACCGAGTAAAGTGGGATGGGATGCGGGATTTAAGTGATGGACTCAATGAGTCGGGTCCTGGACTCGACGAGTAGACGCTATCTAGACAAAAACCATAATCCGAGGGTTTGCACCCTATTTAAGCAATGTTATGACGACCACAACGTCCCTTATGCTCCGAAAACACCTCTCATTGAAACCCTAGTCGTTATTGAAGCAATCTAAGCGTTGTTGGTGGATTTTGGTGCTTGTGATCATAAGAAGGAAGGATAAAAGCTTGAGGAAGCAAGTAGAGACCAAGGGAACTCGAGTTTGTGCACCGTCTACAGCTCATTGAAGGTAAAAAGCGATAAACTTGCTCATTCATTTGTTAGATCCCTCATTGGGTAGATTTAGGGCTTTTATAAGCCATTTTTGGTCACCAACCATGTTTGCAAACATGGTTGGGGGTTAAAGCTTCTGAATCACATCATTAAAGGAGTCACTACGCAGATTTGGGTTGCTTTTGCACCCATGAAAGGTCCCATGCACCATAGGAGCTTGTTTTATGTCTTTTTGAGCTCAAAGTCCCATGCAAGCATGTAAAGTTTGTAACTTTACGTGCTAGATCGATTGTAGAAGCTTGGTTCTATATTTTGATCAAAGGTTGTACATCAGAAATCGAGGATTTAGAGTGTGGACGTGACCGACTCGGCGAGTCCGTTCTTAGACTCGAAGAGTCTAAGGCTTTGAGTCCCATATCTGTTGAGGGTCAAAGGAACCCAGTTGAGTGTTAGAAGGTTTGTAACCGGACAGAAAGAGTTACCTAATGCATTGGACGTGATTTTAGACCTGGAGTTCATGGGACTCGACGAGTGCTAGAACAAACTTGGCGAGTCCATGGCAATCTTCTTAAGGATGAAGATGAACTCGACGAGTTGTTCATCAACTCGGCGAGTTGAGGACAGAACTTGTTCATCAAATGAAGGTGAACTCGACGAGTTGTTCATCAACTCGGTGAGTCGGATGAGTTTCATGCGATGTTTATATGATAGAGGAACTCGTCGAGTTGACAGCCCAACTCGACGAGTCGGGTCATGGATGAGGACGAGTAAAGGGTGAGGGACTCGGCGAGTTGACTGCCCAACTCGGTGAGTCGAGTCAACTTGAAGTTGACTTTGACTAGACTTGGACTAACCTTGTTTAGGGTTGTACTTGTTGTGTGTTGACTTGAAAGTTGTCGTGTAGGGATCGAGGAGTCGAAGGGAGTCGACTTGTCCGCCGAGGATAATTCAAATATTGCACGACATTGAGGTGAGTTACCTTCCAGTAGGGGTGTGTCTAAGGCCACAATGTTGGCCCACCAAAAAGGGGTATTTAGAAGAGAATGGTCTTTGTGATAATTATCTTGGTCTGGTTATGTGTTGGTTATGAGATTTATCTGGATGATATGTTATGTGTATATTAGGGATTAGTTTCCGTAACAGTGGTCCTTAGGACCCAAGGGTAGGTCAGTACCCGGATATGCCTGACTGTATGTTTATATCGGTTGATTGTATGCTAATGGTAGGGGTGAAATAGTCCCTAGTTACCGGTTGAAAGATACTGATGACGGATACCGGTTGAAAGATACCGATGTTGATTATCGGTTGAAAGATACCGATGATGGTTACCAGTTGAAAGATATCGATGGAGGTTACCGGTTGAAAGATACTGATGAAGGTTACCGGTTGAAAGATACCGACGATATTGTATGGTATGCGGTATATGGGGGAACTCATTAAGCTTTGTGCTTACAGTTTTATTTTTGGTTTCAGGTACCTCTTCGTCGAAGGGGAAAGAGCCGGCAGTGTAGCAGCGCATCACACACACACACACTCACATGGTTTCCATAAGAAGTTTTTGGGTTTGTACTCTGCTTTTTATTACTTTTGACGTTATGGTTTGGGACACAACAATATGATTTTGTGACGTGTTGTTTATTTGACAATATTTTGGTAAAAAAATTTATGGAATTGTTAATTTAAAAATGAAATTTTCGGGCTTGAATTTTTGGGATGTTACAGCTTGTTTATAAAACAGTGGGGAGATTGAAGGAACGAGTGATGGAATTGATGGGAATACAACAGAGGTAAGAAACCTTTATTTCATCACCTGAAGTTGAGAAGGCTGAGCCACAAATGATGTCTAAAACTAAGGTAAAATGAGACAGTTCTCTATTTTTAAAATTGTAACAGGTGTACCTGAAGCTATTCCTGTAATAAGATCACCTTTGGTAGAATTATTGTGCGGAAGTGCTAGTGTGGGACAATCCACTTTGACTCGTTTTCATAGTTTACACACTTTTGTATTGCCGCTTCTTACTGCCGTATTTATGTTAATGCACTTCCCTATGATACGTAAACAAGGTATTTCTGGTCCTTTATAGAGAAGAGATAGCATAGGTACAAGGAATTCCCGGCATCTCGTAGAAAAAGAGTATAAACAAACAAAAGGCTTTTTAGAGTTTTATTTTTTATCATACATAATCATAATTACTAAAAAAAATTTGGTTCTTTTTACAAACTTGAGGTCGATAAATCCGCAAGTCTAGAAATTCATTTCGGACAATTGAACCTTCTCGAACTGTTTCATTTTAAGAACCAAAAATATTTGTGCCAAAATAACAGATGCTAAGAAGAACAAAAGGCCTTGTACACGTAATGGATCTTGAAGTACTATTTCTGCATCTCCCTGACCAAGGATTCAGAAGTGAAAGAAATCATTTTATCTACTAATAGTGGACAAATTGGCGTATTACCAAATCACGCTCTTATTGCCACATCAGTAGATATAGGTATTTTGAGAATACGCGTTAACGACCAATGGATAACGATGGATCTGATGGGCAGTTTTGCTAGAATAGGTAATAATGAGATCACTGTTTTAGTAAATGATGCAGAGAAAAGTGGTGACATTGATCCACAAGAAGCTCAGCAAACTCTTGAAATAGCGGAAGCTGCTTTGAGAAAAGCTGAAGGAAAGAGACAAAAAATTGAGGCAAATCTAGCTCTCCAACAGGCTAGGACACGGGTAGAGGACTAACTTTCTATTTTTATAACATCCTGTATCTTATAAAAGTTTAATCTTTATTTGGTTGGTTGATCAGTTGAGCAGCTGGCAAATACTAAAAGACGTGACTGAGCAAAAGAAAAAAGCAAGAGAGGTCTGGTGCAGAAGATGGACTTTCATCGATTGAAATCATGTTTTACAACAGTCTTCTATCCATTCTTGGCGTTTCTTATAATAGTTATTAGAGAATTCTCAAGTTCAATCTCATTATTATATGCAAAGGTCAAGATCTCCTTATGTGTGTATATTGAGTGTTATGAGAAGCCTTATTGACATTATTTGGTAAATAAGCAAAAAGTTAATTACTATGACCCTGGTTCTTTTCCCCCCATTAAGTGTTGTCTTGGATGAAGTGCTATATGATAAATGATGTTAAAAACATATTTGAAAGGTGAATAAGAGGAAACTTGTTAAAAGTTAAGAGTTGATAAGGATAGTTAAATTCACATATTTTGTAAGGATAATTAAATTCACATGTTTTGAATCATTTAGACTACATGTTTCTCTCCTACATTATTTTTGTTTCATTACTTTGTAGGGTGGAGATGATGCTCTTAACGAAGCTACAAAGGAAGGGGGAGATACAAATACATTAACTGTTATGGCGCCTATTGCTTAAAAAGAAAAGAGAAATAAAGCTTATTATGTGGACATGTGTAACGACAGAAAAATCACAACCAATTTAAGCTTTTCAAAAACAACCCGATTTCATTAAATTATTACAAAAAGGTTTTCAATATAATTTATTTAGAGTATTCCCAGAATCACATCACAACATAAACATGAGGAGCGGTACGATCACGCCTTCGCCTTGCCACGGTCTCCTGAAGAACCTGAAAAAACATTAAACCACAACTGTAAGCCCGAAAGCTTAGTGAGATATCCCCAATATACCAACCACACATACGCCCTTCCAGGCCACGACCTTCCGGTCCAAATCATAGTGCCTTCCGGCCCATAACATAATAACATACATATCATAACAGAACACAGAACAACCATGCACTTCGGGTCTACTGTGAGACTGGTCCGCCGCACCGGCCAAGAGTCCACCTGGTCCACCCTCTGAGTCTAGCCATGTACATCGAGTCTGCAGTGTGATTGGTCCGCCCGCACCGGGCCTTCAATCCACCTGGTCCACTCTCTGAGTCTACAGCATGACCGGTCCGCCCGCACCGGGCCTTCAGTCGGTCTGGTCCACTCTCTGAGCCTCAGCACGTCTGGTCCGCCCTCTTAGGGCCTACAGCCTATCCGGACCGCTCGCTGGGCCTTCGGGAAAACCGGTCCGCCCTGGGTGTCTTGACCTACAGCACAAAGCAGGACCCGCCTCAACCCATCTCTAATCCAAACAACCATGTGCACATAAACATACAATCATATAACAATTCACAGTCAACAAGCCGATCAAACAGATCACATAGCATATCATCATCCTAACCAGGATACCGACCTGACCGGTCACTAGCATATACCATCCTAGCTACCAGGATGTGAACATATCAAAGCAGTAACATAACAACAAATACCCGGATCTCAATCCGATAAAGGGCCGGCCTTGGTGCCTTAGACCCTGTTGCTATAGTGAGGATAACTCACCTCGCACTGCCGAAAATCTGAACTGAAGAAGCAGACTCAATCTGGAACTAGCCAACATAGCACAAATAACATTAGGCCAAACACAATACTCCTCCAAGGTAAATTGACCATTTTACCCTTAACTCAATCCGGCCCAACACTAGGTAAGCTCCCAAGCCCACCAATGGCCCAAAGTCCAAAAGTCCAAAGCAAAGCCCACTATTGGCCCAATTTACTAAATTGGGCCCACCTCACCAAATGGGCCTAAACTCAAGATCCATAGCAACCAATGGGCCCACAACACTCTAACCATAATGTCCAGTCACGGCCCAAAATCCAGCAGCCCAAATAACAGCCCAATCCCTAAGGCCCAAAATGAAAAACCCAACAGAGGGAGTACGCTGGGCGTACCCTCCCTGGTACGCTGGGCATACACGCTGAATCGCGACTGAGGATCGGGGCACTGACCCGCTACGCGGGGCGTACTACCATGTTACGCAGGGCGTAACTTCGCTACTCATTAAGTCCTCATAACTTCTTAATGGCTTAAGCTCTTAAGCCCAAACTTCAGATCCCTTGGCCAAATATGCCTAAGATTCATAAATTCTCAAATTTTATCACTTGGGACGTCCATAAAGCTCTTAATCCAAGGTCTTAATCCATTAAGACCTACATATCTCACACATGGAACAACCACAGCCCTTGGGACCTCATTTTTCTCACTCAATACCTCTCCAAAGGTCTGAAAGGACAGATAATCTCGGCCAACTCAAAGCATGTATCAATATGAGGACTTTTGGGACAAGAATGATGCCAAAACTTCACAACACTTAGATCTATGCAAAATAATTGACAAGCAAGAAGCTTTATACCTCAAATAAGCTCCAAAAGATGATATCTTTCCAAATCTACAAGCTCCAGCCACTCCAATCCTTCTTTGACAACTTCCACTTTCTTCTTCTAGCCTCTCCTTTGCCAAAACAAGCTTTTCAAGGCCAAACACACCCAACAATGGAGGTGGAACGGCTATCTAGGGTTTTTGAGGTTAAGGGAGAGCTTATGGAGGCTAGGGTATGAACCAACATGTTCCTTATATAGTGGCTGACCCTAATTTTAGGGTTTTAGAACTCTGAGAGTACGTTGGGCGTACCTCTAGTACGCTGGGCGTACCTCTAGTACGCTGGGCGTACTCAACCTTGCACCCGCGTCCACTTACGCCCTTACACTGGGCATAATCCCAGCTTACATTGGGCGTACTCGGCGAGTCCCCAAATTTCATACTTGGCCCTCATTTTCCACTTTTCCCACAAGATGACCAAAATACATTTCCCTTCAATCCCGGGAACTCACAATTAAGTACTCTTAGGAACGGGGCGTTACAACATGATATCTAAAACAAGGAGGTGCCCCTTAATAGCAATGTAGTATTAGGTCATATAGTTAGGGAAAGCCTCTTAATAACAATGTACAATCGGATCCCCTTTATACCAATTTTTTGACATGATGTTATGCATGAAATTGATTGTTTTGGTATATATTTGTTTCCATATTGTTGTATTACGCGTAAATGAGTATTGTAAAGATGCGTCGTAAATATATATCGTAAATGGTTGCTGAAGTTTATGACACGCAAATGCGTGTCATCTTCATTTATGACAGGGACTTTAATGATACGCAATGTGCGTTGTAAACGTGCATCGTAAGGTCACGACACGCAAATGCGCATTGTCTTCCTTTATGACAGGGGCTTCCTTGATACGCATTGCACGTCGTAAATGCGCTTCGTAAATGCATGTCATAAATTCGCGTCGTAAATGTGCGACGTCTATAGACGACGCGCAAAAGCGTGTCATCTCTCGTTATGACAGGGCTTTCCTTGACATGCATTTGCGCGTCGCCTGAGCGTTTTACGCCAGCATTACACGTCGTAAAAGGCTGTTTTTCTAGTAGTGTCTGTGGTTAAATAATCTACTTCTTTCAATCGTTTTGTTTGGGAACCAATTTTTGTGAATCCTTGGTCGTATGTGCTCTGACGATTTCTTTAAAGCGATTGGGTGTTTGGCAATTTCGACTACCAGTGATGAATAGATAAATATCAGATGAACATAATAGGGTTGTGGTTTTATTGGACAAAATTCTAATGTTTGATCTCACTGGGTATTGGAAAAGTGATGTAGGGAACGATTGAAATCAGAATTTGATCTTAATCGACTTAATTTGAGCAGATGTTCTTGGCAGTCAGTGGAAAAAGTCAAATTTGAATTTGTGAATTCTTTGGTACGAACTGTTTCACATGTGAATGGTTGGGGATTTACAACTTGCCAATGAAATCGAGACTCAATTGAGATGAACAATGGGCTAAAACAAAAAGTCAGAATTGACTGAGAATCGGGGTGAGCCTCAAACGAAAGAACTTACCTGCGAATCTTTAACCTGTGAATCTTTGTTGACCGTGATTCACAACAAATCAGTGCTTGGAATTGGATTCGGAGCGAGAGGTCATAGTTTCGTGGTTTCCTTGGTTTGCAGCGAACCTGTTGACTAGAGTTCACACCAAGTCTGTAACGATATGGCTTGGGTTCTTTATAGTGATCTGGCTTGCAATCGACTACGAAAGGCCCGGATTCCCATCTTCATTCTCGGAACGAAAGTATAAATTTGGGGTTATTGGGTTTGTTGTTTAGTCGTGAGTTGTGTCACTGAGTTCGTCAACCGCTTGTAAAAGGTGGAAGATGACTCATGTTACACTATTGGTACCTGTAACTTCAGCAAATTGACTCTTTTGGTCCCTGTTGTTTTCACAGCTTGGCGTGTATGGAACAATTCCAGAAACTGTTACAAATGAAGGGGAATATGATGCAAATTTATTACTTTAATCCTACAATTTCAGCAAAGTGACAGTTTCAACCAATTTTTCGTAAAGTTTACAAATTTGAGGGCTGGTTAACAGTTTGGATTTTTTTATCACACATATTTTTTCGTGAACAGAAAATTCAGGATTCCATTAAGTCTTGGCGGTTCAGAAAGTGGTTTTTCAAGATAACGTCAAATTTTTTCGACTATTTCGGATTTTATACTTCATTGTTTATATCATTTTCTTACAGAGGAGCATAGTAATTTTTTATCCATTCAAGATCATTCTCATGACCATTTGAAGGCTTTATAATCACGTTTTTTATTATATATCAGGGGAGAATTTGGTATGACCATTCGAAATTCGATTTGTGACTTCTCAAATTTGAAGATTTTTGATGAAGCTTGTGGTAGAATTATGAAGGTAGATTTTACAATAGCAGTTCGTCATCGGGCTCTTCTAAAGCTTTTATAGAGAAGTATCTTTTATAGTAGCAATTCTTCATCGAGCTCTTCTAAAGACTTGTTATATCTCCGACTTCTGGTATTTTCTTGATCAAGTGGCGTTACAAATCTTAAAATTTGGGTTTTTACATGATAATTTTTGGTGGCATCATTTGCTTATTTGAAGATCATTATTACTTGGAGGGGGAATTCTTTAAAGACAAGAAGTGATTCGTTTTCTTAATTTTTATGGAGGGTTTGGCTTTATTGAAGATCTTTGGGATTACAATAGAAAATGAAGTTTAAAGACATTACTTTAGTTCTTGGTTATATATATATATATATATATATATATATATATATATATATATATATATATATATATATATCCTAGAACCCGTTTTTGAAGACTATTGAAGAATCAAGATTCGTGGATTGCTTCAAATATTCCTCGTTGCGAGATCATTTCATATTTGCTAGATGCTTGTTTTGGAAGTTGAAGCCTTTTCATCGATTCCATACTTTAAGGGGGTGATTGTAGGGTTTCAAAGTACTCCATGGATTATGACAATGGGCCCCCTTGATGAAGTGTAGGTTAAAAGCCCAAGACTTGTCTTTTCCCTATAAATGGTCATGTATTATTCATAATTAGGGTTAAGAGTAAGGCAAAATGCAGCCGCCACGTTGTGAGGTTTCTTGTGTAGAGTTAGATTATTTAGTCTATTCTGAATGTGTAATCTATTCCACATTTTTTAAATAAATTGAGTGATCATTCGACATATCTTCTTTATTTGTGTTTGTTCTTATTTTCCACATCTTTTTCATCAAATCACAATTAGGGTTTTAATCCCAACACAGGGTAATGTAGAAACGCATAATCTTCAATGTTTCTGATGAGTATGTACAATCCTGCCTTCGCCTTCCAGCAATAACCGATGATACCTGAAACCATACACAACTGGGTAAGCAAAAATCTTAGTGAGTTCCCCTATAATACTACCATATAAACAGATCACACATACATTCAAACATGTCGGTCCCATTCAACCATCGGGTTGGAATACCCCAGGCCCAGTCAACCTCCGGGTCCAGTCATCCACATGATGAAATACCCCAGGTTGGAATGCCAATATACAACAGGTCCAATCAGCCATCGGACTGGAATTCTAGGGTTTGTTGGCCTACCGCCTCAACCTTATCGATCTTCCTGAGCCTCCGTGCCTACGACTTACAGCTGGCCTGCACTGGGTATCTTGCTCTACCGCACAAAGCAGGACTGTCTCAAGCCAAACCAAACACAATATGTCAACATATAAACAATCATATTCATGTAGGCAAATAATACAGGAAAAAAATCAATCATACAACTCGCTACTGCCTACTAGTCCTCTCTCAACATATAGTCCTGCTAGCAGCCAACCTCCAAAGAATGCGTAACCATAACTAACCAGAGGTGAGATATCCACCTGAATAGATGGCCCTACTCTAAAGCCACAACCAAACAAGGAACAGGCAAGAGAGCTTGGATCAAGAGTCCTCAAGCTATTCTACATGACTACATATAGTCCCTAGGGCTTCCCTCTACTAACAAATAACCAAAACTAGTGGGCCGACATTGGTGCCTTCCACCCATGGGTACAGTGAGTCGAAAGTCACCTCGATATGCGCATAGATAACCACTATAGCAACAAAGAACTCTACCAGCGTCAACTCACTTCCAATCACCTACAGGAAGACACTAAAGTTAATACCCAATCACATGTCATAGTCACTTGCAACAGTGGCCACCTCACATGAAATCACAATTAGGGTTTCACATAAAATGACGATTAGGGTTAGGTAATAACACTTAACCCGTTAAGGACTTTATCACTTAAGGGTATGACTGATTAAGGTTTGACTTATTCATTCTCGGGTGAAATACTAATCCAATCAACAGCCCAAATATGTGCCCGGTCATTGTCCAAATAGAGCTCCCTGATTCTAGGGTTTTCACATAAAATGATAACTAGGGTTAGTCTTCCACACTTAACCTCTTAAGGACTTAATCCATTAAATCCAATATTGCATTAAGTTAATTGTAGGGGCATTATTAAGTATTATTTAAAGTTTAATTAACAACTTTAACGTGGGTCCCGACCAACTCCAAAAACTAGTGTTTCTTGACAATTGGGTTTTTTAAACACTAATTAGGGTTTCCAACTCCTAAAGTTACATGATTAGCTAATTAAAATAAATATATATTTTAATAAATCAGGCACCACCCACTGCCACCTCGGGCAGTGGTGGTCGGCGGCGGTTTATGGCGGCAGGAGGCGGCAACCACCATTTAAAGGGCGGGAGTTATGAATTTTAGGTCTAAACACCAGCAAAAGCCTCTCGGTTTACACATGACGTTAATCCAACACCCACACACATACACAACCACCCGAAGCGGCGGCTGATGGTCGTAGAACGGGAGCAGAAGGTGCCAGCCACCAACTCACGGTGGTAGTGGTGGGTTTTCTTCACATCTGACTAAGAAATGCTTATACAACATCCACCATTAGAACACACACTCAAACACCTTATCACACACACATAGCCACCCACACACGGTGGCTGGTGGTGGTAGAAAAAACAGAAAGGGCGGCAGCCACCATGGTTGGCTGCCATGGTGGCTCTCTTCAACTTCCGACCAGCCATAATACACACACAAGTCATGATTGCAGCAGTGATGCACACACATGTACGTGAAGCACGAGCACCCACTGAAACACATACACAACTCAACATCTCTCGTAGAGGAAGACGGTGATGGATGATGACCGGAGCAGGAAAAGGGTCGTTTGAGGGGCGGCGACGATGGCTAGCAGTGACCGAACGAAAGCGGAAGGGGGAAGGACAAATTTTGCGGCAGAGAGGCGGTTGCGTCCGTCACCGATCACAACAGTGACCACGATGTCTATCGTCAGTCCTCATCCTCAACAAAAATGGAAACAACTACGGCGACCCTCGACTTGGTGGTTCCCGGATTCGACATCAGCGGTGCAACAATGATATCCGGTGGCTCATGGTGGCGACGTAGTTGACATCGGCGACTGGAGATGAGGAGCCTGATAAGGTGGTGGCAGGGGATGATGTAGTGCTAGGGTTTGGGGGTGCTGCACTCTTAAAAACGGGTGAGGTAAGGAACACGGGTTCAAGTCCCGTGTTTTTCCAAACTTGGATGCATTTTAACGAGATTGGTCCCTGCCTCAACAATTCCCTTTTAATTTAAATCCAATAATTACTAAACAACCCTTGCTTCACAAAATCCTTTACATTTCAAGTCCTAATATTACAATATAGACCCTAAATTCTGGAAATTATACCATTTAACTCCTTAAGGCTAACACTGATAAATTATTATAGATTTATGGCTAAAATTAAATAAAAATATCAATTACATCTGAGGGTTTATTATTTATTTATTTATTTAATTATTTATTTATTTTTAAGGGAATGTTATAATTATGCCATCATTACAAATGACAAAACAATTTCTTTTACATTAGCTCTTTGATCATCATCATTAAATTAAATATTTGTTGATAGAAACTAATGAACCATTGTTGAGGAAGACCATCACACATTGTTTCAAGTTAGTCGTCGACATGATCAATGGATCCACATACCTATTACTTTTACACCTTGATTCAAGAATATGTTTTGATATAGGGTTTATATATTTATGCTAACACGTTTGAGATGATTTTAAGTTATATGATCAATGTTGATGATTGCCATGGGTTATAAAGTATTGTCGAACTCAATTTGTCGCTAAATACGAACCAGTTTGAACCAATGCATGTTAGAAATTGGGTAGAGTTTATAGTGGAGATCTGGTTACCCCATGTATCGTGTAAACACTTTCCAAATTGATATTTCTACCCTATGCTTAGGTTACAAGATATTCATCCTAAGATAATCCAAGACGACACTTACGAATCTAGGCACAAAAAACATAAACCAAATTACTAGAGAATTCTGAGTTCGTATGTAGAAAAATGAGAGCTAAAAAGTGATTTCCTCTTTAAAAGGAGAGTTGTTTTAATATAGAACATGATACGTAGGCTTTCCTCTTATGGTTGGCCGTCATGGGTTCCTTTGGAAACAAGTCAAGTTAATCCTGAATTAATGAGGAAATCAATGGTTTCCAAAACTGACGATCATAGTCAGTTTTACCATAACCACCCTCAAGAATTCAATTTTCTACTATGTACCCACTTGCAAAATCCGAAGCCCTTTGGGGCACTGCCCCAAACCCCGAGGGGCCCGAGCTACGGGCTCTGCCCCTTGGACCCTGTTAGGAGCGCTGCCCCTGGACCCTGGCAAAGGGTCGTTGCCCCTTTGGAAACCCTGAACCTGTAGGCGCTAACCCCGGTCCCCCGACTTATCGTCAAACCGGTTTCTAATTTGATCTTATATATACGTACACTCCGCACATATCCACACATATTATATTACAAATTAGGAAGCTCTTAGCTCACATGTAAGTCCAGTTATACAGTTATACAAAATGTCTTGCTGACATTAAAATCCCCAACAAAGCATGCAAGAGTCTTTATGAGGATTGCCAAGAATTAGAGTTTAAGTCTGTTTTGAACTATTTATTCTAAGATTTAATAACACTTTGTTGTTTAAAACGTTAAAAAAAATTCTAATTTAGATTTTTAACAAAATTAAATGGTGGAATAATATTTAGAAAAATCCAAATGAAATTGAAAACGGAAGAGGTGTGAACAAAAAAACATAATATCATAGCTACTGTATAGAAACGACGTATTATAATACGCAAATCTATTTGTCCGAATATTATATTGTCAAAAGCATCTAAACAATGTGTACAATTTTTAAGGTCTTTAAGAATTAAAATATAGCTGGCATGGGAAATATATTAATACCTTAAGTTAATTGCTCCTAATATTCTGTATATCTTTTATAATATTTTTAATTTTAAAGGAGTTGACCTTTGAATAAAGCAATGACGAATTAGGTAGCGCCTCTAAGCAAACTCCATTCTGTATTATTGACAGCCAGTGGTGTGCTTCTACCATAACCACTCTTCTTTTGAGCGGCATACAATAACCACGCTTCACCACCAATATCACAAGACAATGTCTTCTTCACGCCTAAACCTTGAAAATTTTTCAATTCCGTTGGAGGAGATCAACCTTGCCACCCAGAACTTCAGTCCGCAAAGATGTATTGGAGGCGGTGGCTTTGGTTACGTCTACAGTGGACAACTCTCAAACCGCTGGCAAAATCGCATAGTTGCTATCAAACGCCTAGCTACAGATAGCCACCAGGGGGAGAGCGAGTTCCACACCGAGGTTGAGATGATTTCCTCATTCGACCATGAAAACATCATCTCTTTCATTGGTTATTGTGATGAAGACAATGAGATGATTATCGTTTATGAGTATGCTATCAACAGAAGCCTTGATTATCATCTCCAAGACCGACAAAAGATGCGTTGCATAACATGGACACAACGTCTGAATATTTGCATAGGAGCAGCAAGAGGTATTAATTATCTTCATTCGGGTCGTGGGGAGCATGACAGGGTAATACACAGAGACGTCAAGAGTGCCAACATTCTATTAGATCACAATTGGGTTGCAAAAATTTGTGATTTTGGTTTATCAAAATCGGGTCCAAAAAATCAGCCAAATACCGAACTCTATACACAGGTAGCTGGAACCCAGTATTACTTAGATCCCACTTACCATGAAAGTGGCATTCTACGTAAAGAATCAGACATATACTCTTTTGGTGTTGTGATGTTTGAAATGCTGGGAGGGATGCTGGTTTATCGTATAAGAAACATTGGAGATGATATGTCACAGTCTCTAATAAATTTAGTCCGACGTTACTATGAAAATGAAGCAGACATGTTAATCGATCATGATATTAAAAATCAAATTGACAGAAGCTCTTTTGACACCTTTAAACAAATTGCTTATCAATGCCTTAGTTTTGATCCAATGGAACGGCCTGCCATGAAAGAAGTCATTAAAAGGCTTGAGGATGCATTGGATATTCAAGTAAGTATTTTTATGAGTAGATTACTGAAATCATCCCTATGGTTTGGTCAAAATTACACATTCGGTCCCTGACTTTTTTTTGCACTCGGATCGTCCCTGTGGTTTGATTTTGTTGCGTTTTTCGTCCCTATGGTTTGGTCAAAATTGTACGTTTGGTCCCTAACTTTATGTATGTAATGGACGAAAACCGCAACAAAATCAAACCACAGGGACGATCCGAGTGCAAAAAAAAAAGTTAGGAACCAAACGTGAAATTTTGACCAAACCATAGGGACGATTTCAGTAATTTACTCTATTTTTATTTAACTATTTTGAAAGAAATCTAGTTTGATGTGAAAGAATCAAGACTGGTAAGGATCATACAACATATTTTTGTTTCGAAATGAACAAAAATCTCTTTTGGTTTATTTGATATGCCTTTGTGTATCAAACTGTCTTTTTGAGAGGGTTGAGTTGCAAATCCTTTTATAGACGATAGCCAACTTAAGGTGTTGAATGTCTTCCATGCCAACACAGTCTTATTTTACTTATGCATTATATAAATATTAGGTTGAATGAATTGTTGGAATTTCATCAACAGTTAAGGGGAGTTTAAATACCAAATGGCTTATGAGTTTAAAATTTTAAATGTAGCTGCAGGGAGATTTTGCTGAACTTATTCAGTTTCTTATGAAAGACTTCAGATTCTGTCATGGCATACGTGTTGCAGCATTTACAATGTACAAATGCCTCCTCTATTGGAAATGTTTTGAAAATGAAAGAACCACGGTTTTTGATCAAGTTATCCAGATATTTCGCTCAGCAACTGAGGTACTTCCTCCATTAATGATTAATAAAAAAAAGTATTATTTACAAATCACATTAATTCAAGGGCGCGAGATATTTAGCAACATTTATCAACATACAAAGCTTAGCAACATTACAAGTAAAATGAGATTTGTGTAACTAAATCATCCCTATTTTGTGTCATCCTATAAATTCATTTCCGTGATGCTACTGAAACATAGAAAATATTTATCGGTTTCTTCCAATTTAATGACAGTCGTTCTGAATGCAGGATGAAGATAATAATGAGCAGATGGCATATTGGCTATCATTTACATGTACTTTATTATTCTTAATTGAAAAAAGTCTTGAACGTGGAGATCCAACTCATGGAAGAATGACAACCGTATGGATTTTTTTATTTTACTTTTGCTATTTTTCTTTCCTATTGATATATTAATGTTTTAAGACATGGTTTTCTACTTTTAAGGAATCTTCTTTTTCCGTATCTTCTTTTGATTTTGCTGACACACATGCTGAGGCTACAGTTAAGGTAGTGCAACAAGTTCAAGCCAAATACCCTGCTTTGCTTTTCCGTCAGTTACTAAAAGCACTTGTAGAGAAAACATATCGCATTATTCGTGACAATTTCAAGGAGGAGCTGAGACCAGTACTAGACTTATGTATTAAGGTAGCTGAACTTTTGATTAATCCTCTTCTTAACACAATGTCTACAAGCGATTTAAAAATTTCAATTCGTATTTTTAATATTGAAATTTGAAAATTCAGGCTCCACCGACATTTCTCATAACATCGGATGAATCCTTCCAGGAAGACTCAGAATTCAATCACTGGCAAGGCATTGTTGATCTTCTCAACATTCTTTGTAGCACGATAAAAGAACATTTTGTATGTGCATTATTGTTTTTCTCATTATAGACATATAACTGCTGGAGTATTTAGCATGCATTTCATTAGTTCTTAAAGATGGATACAGTGATTGGAATTCTTATTGGAATTATAATAACATTCCATAAAATTCTAATTCATCGTCGAAGTAGGTGACGAGTCTTTAGAGATTTTTTTCCAAAATTTTCTAATATGGTACAATTTCAGGTGCCTTCAACAATTGTTCAGATGCTATTTGCTCAAATATTCTCATACATCAATGTGGAGCTCTTTAATAGGTGTATCCATTATTCCATTGGTTATTTTCTTTGTTTCCGGTGGTAAAGATTCTTTAATTTGGTGATTATCTTCTTTCTATAGTCTTCTTGTACGACAGGAGTCCTCTTCATTCAGAAGTGTGGAATATTTGAAAGCAGGGATAGGAAAGTTGGAGCAATGGTGTTGTGAGGCAACAGAGGTGATCATTTATCCCGATTCTTCTCGTCCTATGTATCTTTATTTTTGCATTTCACATTTTTTTCATTGAAAAACTGAAGTTGCTTGTGGTTCTACGTACCTTATGAAAAATCAAAAAGAATAACGCGTGTTCCTGAGTTTTTTCGTAAATTCATTAAAGGAAAGAAAAAGAAAATTTTGACAGAAACAAAGGGAGGTGAAGGAAAAATATTCATTATTCCGTAATCTCGAGTTAGATGGAAATGAAAGGAAAATTTTAAGTTTTTGTGTTCCAGAGTTAGGACGAAAAAGAAAATAAAACATAAAATTTCCTTCTCATTTTCTTCTCAAATCCGTCTAACATGGGAGGAAAATTTGGAAGGAAAATATGGCTCTAAAATCCTTTCTCTCTCCTCACTTTCCTTTCATTAACAAAACTCAGGAAAACGATTTTCCTTCAACATCCCTCACTTTCCCTACGTATCTTCCCATTTATCTCCTTAAGTAGAACTCGGGTTATTACCAATAGGGTTTCACCTTGTGACAAAACTGGCAACTATTAAAGCCGTTGGCCCATGTGATAGGATCCTAGCTTCTGAGATAGAATCGCACATAGAAGGTCCGCGGTTAAAACTTCGGCCCATCCAATATATATATATATATATATATATATATATATATATATATATATATATATATATAGGTTCAGATAATTTGAGACCATGTTAATTTTATCTAAAAATAATTTTAAAACGCAAAATAAAAGAAAATTTTCAAAAAGAATAACGAGTGTTCCTGAGTTTTTTCGTAAATTCATTAAATGAAAGAAAAAGAAAATTTTGATAGAAACAAAGGGAGGTGAAGGAAAAATATTCATTATTCCGTAATCCCGAGTTAGAAGGAAATGAAAGGAAAATTTTAAGTTTTTGTGTTCCAGAGTTAGGACGAAAAAGAAAATAAAACATAAAATTTCCTTCTCATTTTCTTCTCAAATCCGTCTAACATGAGAGGAAAATTTGGAAGGAAAATATGGCTCTAAAATCCTTTCTCTCTCCTCACTTTCTTTTCATTAACAAAACTCAGGAAAACGATTTTCCTTCGACATCTCTCACTTTCCCTACGTATCTTCCCATTTATCTCCTTAAGTAGAACTCGGGTTATTACCAATAGGGTTTCACCTTGTGACAAAACTGGCAACTATTAAAGCCGTTGGCCCATGTGATAGGATCCTAGCTTCTGAGATAGAATCGCACATAGAAGGTCCACGGTTAAAACTTCGGCCCATCCAATATATATATATATATATATATATATATATATATATATATATATATATATATATATATATATATATATATAGGTTCAGGTAATTTGAGACCATGTTAATTTTATCTAAAAATAATTTTAAAACGCAAAATAAAAGAAAATTTTCGAAAATTCTTTTTTTTTATTATTATTTTCGGCATTTTATTTACCTAAAAAATAAAAAACAAATAAATAAAATTTAAAAAAAAAAAACTTACGATTTTTGTTAAAAAATACTTGAAATATTCTTAATATGCTTCTAGAATATTTCACAGATATTTCATAAATAAAAACAATAATATTTTTCATTTTTTTATTATTTATTATTTTATTTTTTTGGATAAAAATGACAAAAATAATATTTAAAAAATTTCAATTATTTTTTATTTTAATAATCTTTTTTTTATCTTCAAAATTAATGGCTATCAGTACGGCCCTCCATTTTACAAAATATAATGGTCTCACATGAACCTAATATATATATATATATATATATATATATATATATATATATATATATATATATATATATATATATATTAGGTTACTCAAATTTAGGGAGTATAACACTAATGATTTGACATAATCAAACCCAAAAACATTGGTGAAAACTGATCCATAACACAATTTGATATCGTTAAAGCAAATAGCCCACTAAAAATTACAAGTTCTATATGTGGATTAGATTCCAGTTTAGCCTCTCTCTCTCTCTCTCTCTCTCTCTCTCTATATATATATATATATATATATATATATATATATATATAGGCACACACAGACACATATATACCTATATATGTATTTGTAATATGTACCTACATACATACACAAATTATTAGGTCTAGGAAAAAAAATTATGATGTCCATTTATTCATTATTCGAATTATTTGATTATTGACCAATATATAATTCTATAATTATTCTTACATCCTACATTGGTTTTTGTTGCTACATATGTATTAGTTAAATAGCTAAATGATCGAAAGCAAAATATACAATAATTAAGATTGAGTATTATATCTAAGTAGAAGAAATATTGAGTGTCTATTGCATTTTAGTGTAAGGGCATCCATAATCCGTTCAACTCTATAGAGTTCAATGGATTGTCACATCATCCATTAAACATGTATACAACACTACCTACAACGTATTATAAACCTTTTCAGTCCTAATCACCAGTTTATTGCTTCTATTGAACCATTCAATGATCATTCAACTTACTGCATGTCATCACCCACACTTTATTCAACTCTTATTCAATCCTAGTCATCACCCTATTCAAATTTTATAATACTTGCATTGTGGTTGATCTATGAACCTACAATAGCCAAAAGAAGACCATGTTTAAACTTAGTTTGTGCTAATTAATTGTTCCATAAGTCTTTGGTAAGTAGAGCAAGTGATTCTTATTTGACTACTCTATAATGTCATAAAATTCTTGTATAACAGTATGCAGAGCTAGTTTGGGATGAACTTAAGCATATTAGACAGGCTATTGAGTTTCTGGTACGTTTCTTCCGACTATGTTATACCATTTTGTTTATCTCTCCATTACACGACCTTCTTAATTTCATAGATACTAATAAATTTATTTATTACAATGGTTCAACCACCATGATGTTTGCATAACCATGATGCTTGGTATGAAACCCTCCATACCCTGAATTGAATCCCATATGTTTCAAACTTGATGTCGCATACCATTAAAAAAAATTAAAGTTATTGTATTTATTCATTGTTCCATGAGTCAAACTTAATTATAAATTGTTCACATCACTTTCAGGTTAGAAATGATAAGTGTGATGTTTCAAATGATGACATCATATACATCACCAATGGTCTATACCCTGTAAGTCTCTCTTTCTCACGCAAGCACACATATGATATGAGATTATAGTTTATAAGCTTACATGCAGTCCCTCAATCATAAAGTGTAACACACTTTCTTGCAAAAGAAAAAAAAAAGTAGAAAATCAGAAGCACAATAAACAAATAACTAAATGAAATGAAAGCTAGATCCATTTATAGACATCAACCGTATTGAATCATTTAAATCCAAAATCTAACCAACAAAACATGCATATCCAAACTGATTATCCATGATCATAAATGCCCAACTTGGACATCAAACAATTATTAATTAATAAACTGACTATTCAAAGGTGTCACAAGAGTGTTAATAAATGACTCTAAATGGTTGAGAACCATGTAAGGTCGTTTCTAGTTTTTTCAAAGTTTATATGTTTAAAGAACCACAAACAGCTCATGGTACCCCCTATTCGGTTAAGTGAACAAATGTGTTCTGCAAATTAACTAATTCCAAAATTGAGTTCAAAGGACTAATATGGTGAATAATTAGAAGGCAACATTGAATGTGCAATTTGATATTATTAATCCTCTTTCTAGTTGTTTTGATGATGTTCTATTAATGAGGGGATAGAGTCAAGTTTTAGGAACAAATGCACTTGTTTTGAATGTGTTATATTATTTGAAGAGTTTTTATGAAAAATAAATAAACCATATAATAATCTATGAACTAACGTACGAAATTACATAAAATATGGTAATCTGAAAAGGATAAAAACGTGTCTTCAAATAGTTTACGATGTTCGTTCCAAAATTATAAAACTCTATACTTGTATTTTAAATTTTAGATTTTTGTTTCATCAGTCTTCCTTATTGAACTTAAGTTCATCAGTGTCATTCAAGCCTATTTAAGACTTAATTTTTGTGTAAGGATCAAATCATTCAAGCCTATTTAAGACTTAATTTTTGTGTAAGGATCAAATCAACAATGCTTGAATCTTAAAAACCGTACAATTATCATTGTGGATAATTTTTATGTTAGAAAACTATATATCATAGAATTCAACGAGGGTTACCATCCATCAAGGTGTAACATCCTCAAAATATTATGGATATAATACAATACAATACCAATACTAAATAACAAAACGTCAATATTATTCAGAAACTAAATGCACCACAAATGTTAATGGCATATATATTACTAAAGTCTACTAAAACGTTAGTAATTTGAGTTGGGATCTGTTATCCCCGGTTTTGTTCATTATCACGATGGAATAGAGACGGGTCGAGTACATGCCTATATAATAACGCCAACAACCCATTAAACACATATTTTATCCTAATCACCATATTATTCCTTCTATTGATCCATTTAATTTCTTTATTCAAATAAAATCCATGTCATCACAGTCACTACATTCAATTCTAAAGTGTATCAAGGTTAATAAATCTAGGGAACATGGAGGATTTCGCTAATGTAGGTGTTGTTTGTTTTTTCTAGCCCATTATTGTTGTGTCGCGCAGCACACGCACAACACTTGGTCCTTTGCAGATGTTTGTTTTTTTCAGAAGACTTCTGACTTAAAAACTGTTGCGCGTGTGCTGCGTTGCGCAACACTAAATCAGCTGCTTCAAACCTCTTCACGTCTTACTTTAACTTACTGCAGCAGTTTATAGACGTTAAAAAACAAACAGACTTTTTTTTTAAATGTTGTAGCCGTTTGTTCCACCTCTTCTGCTACAGAGGGTTGCAGAGGTGGTCAACAAACTTTAAACATTGTTGCTTCGAAAAAACAAACAGCAGCGTAGTGTTCACGCCTCTGCTTAGGCTCTTCTTTACAGATAGAGGTGCAAATTTTATCGGAACCAAGTTCCGTTGGGGTGTGTCGTAAAGTCTGTCCTTGATAAGAATGGTATTTTGGTGTTTGGTAATTGGTAGCTCTAATGTTGTTTAGCAAGGAAAAACATTGTGTGATTCTAGCAATGGCTTCAGAAATATCTATGTGGACATTCATATTAAAAAGAACTATATTATGAAATGGAGTTGGCAGCTCTTTTATATGGGGAACGGGGCATATATATATATATATATATATATATATATATATATATATATATATATATATATATATATATATATATATATATATATATATATAGAGAGAGAGAGAGAGAGAGAGAGAGAGAGAGAGTTGAGAGTTGAGTTGAGTTATAGTGAAAAACCAGAAAATACTAGGAACTTGAGAACTTTTTTCTAGAAAATATTTTTCAAAAACATTAAACTAAAAGTCATCTTTTCCTATATCTAAGACATAGTGAGTTGGATTAGTGAACATCGTTCTTGGGTACTTAAATAAAAACAAGAATGGTGCAGTCGTGCTATCTTGCAGTTTGGCTCTCTAACTTGATGATATTTATTTTCAGATTTTGAGCACCATACAGTTGTCCAATATATGCACTATATATTGGGATGGTAAGTATGACACTCATAGTGTACCCTCAGATGTAAGTTCCTCATGTGAAAGTTTATTTTATAAGAACAAACATTATCTCTATACATTGGATTACCAATTACCCGCTTACCTTATATTTAAACAGGTTATTTCTAGTACCATTCAGATCAGTGACGATAGCAACAACAATAACAATGCATTAAAAGAAACTTTTAGGTATAAACTTTTAATGTTCTCTGTTTTAGAATATTCATCTGAGTACAAATCTTAGAAGTTTTATGGCAAAAAAAAAACCCTTAATTAAAAAATTAAAAAAAAAAAAAAAAAAAAAAAAAAAAAAACCTAATCCGATAAGCGTTAGTTTTGCACCAACAGTGCTCTAATTTTGTGCATTTGGCCAGATGTGCCTAAATATGATCACATTAAGATGGGAAAAGCAGTTTAATTTAAAATTTTTCTCTCTCATTCATTAATTAACTTAATTTAATGCTATGAGATGTATTCCATGTATATAATACTAGGTTGTAACCGTATTGATCAACGGTTGAAAAAATAAAATAACATAGATAATAATTGTAATTAAATAAGTGGAATAGAAGATTTTTAATAATTGATTATTTCACATAATTAATTACCAAACATTTTAATTTCAAAATCTTTATTAATCATTCTAAGTTTAAAAGAATTAGAAGAAGATTTAAATTGAAATGTAAATAGAAAAAGACATGTTTCATGTTTAGAGAGTATATATAAGAAAAGAAATTAAATATTATAAAAGAAAATAATAATAACAAGTGATAAGTTTATGATTCTTTTATTAAAAATTCACTTTTGGAATTTTCTTTAATTTTCATGTCGTATACTTCTTGAGCAAAATAATTAACAATCTATGTTCTCAAATGCAGCCTGCCGCCATTTGTTTCTGACGTCTCTGCCTCATTGCAACTAAAAGACTTTGCAACCATTAAATTTGATGTAGAACTTGGAAACAATCCAGCCTTTCAATTTTTGTACAACTAATGTATGGCCAAAATTTGTTAAGCTTTGCCAATTTAATCAATGAATATATCTGAAATAAGGAGAGTAGCACTGTCGGTACTAGGAATTTTGATATGGGTACAAACATTGACAATATATATTATATGTAATTATCTAATATCGGTCATTAAAAAACATGTTATAATCTCTTTAGTTGGAGGTACAATAACATAAAAAATATTTATAAATAATATTTTTTATATATATAAAATAATTTTTTGGAGGTACTGTAGTACCCCAACGCCCCATCTAACTTTGCCACTGGAAAAGGATATTGCATGAAAGCATTGGATGTTCCTCTTTAATTAAAGATTCATAATACACTACAAGAATAACAGGCAATAGCGGCGACACCTTTAGCAGCGACAGTCACTTTTAGCAGCGACATCAAACAAACGCGTTTTTGTCGCCGCTAAAAGTGTCCGTCGCCGCTAAAGGCTTATGTTGGCGATCCGCGTCATTTCAACCCTAACCGTTGATTTAGATGATGATCCAACGACTAGGAGGATATAGAAAACCCCGCGTTATTTTCCCTCTGGTGTGTCGCCGCTAAAGGCTACCCGTTGCCGCTAAATGCGTCGCCGCTATTGCCTGTTCTGGCGATCCGCGTCATTTCAACCCCATCCGTCGATTTAAGCAATGATCAAACAATGTAGGAAACCCCAGATAGTTTTCCCTCCGTTGTGTCGCTGCTAAAGGTCGCCCGTCGCCACTAAAGGCGTCGCCGCTAAAGAGCATCGACAATAAAATCAGCTTCGTCTTCACTTTCTTCTCTGATCTACTTCTATGTTTTCCCTCTTCCTCTCCATTTCCCACCTTCTTGCCGGAGTATACCGCCACCACCACTGTTCATGACGAAAATTTGATATTTTAGATGTGTATTTGTATGTGTATTTTGTTTGTAGATGTGGATATGTATTTGTATTTACATTTGTATGTATATTTGTATTTTGAGTGTATTTTTATGTATGTGTATGTGTTTTTGTATGATCATTTATATGTATATGTGTATTTTGTATGTAAATTATGTATCTGTATGTGTTTTTGTATGTATATGGGTATTTTGTATGTGTATTATGTATGTGTATTATGTATGTATGTATATTTGTATGTATACAAATACATATAAATAGCGGCGACACCTTTAGTGGCGACAGATAGTATTAGCAGCGACGCGTCTTTAGTGGCGACAGAAGGCAATAGCGGCGACCAAAGAAGCATTAGCGACGAAGCAATAGCAACGACCCTTTAGCGGCGACGTGTCGCCGCTAAAGGTATTAGCGACGACATTTTCGACCTTTAACGGCGACGCCCGTCGCCGGTAATACTCTAATTTCTTGTAGTGATAGAATAAAAATTAATTTTTCTTTTTCTTTTTCTGTTTTTTTAGAACAGCCGAAACTACATCAAATATTTAAAATGTAAACTGAAACTGGATAACAAGGACATGGGTGTTTTATAAACTTGGTTTTCTATCGTAACATTTATGGCCCTAGTGGGTGTTCCATTTAAAATTCAAAACATCCAAAAAATTTAATATAACACAATACGATTTGAACAACGATATCTTCTATTTTAAATGAGACTTCCAATTGATTATCTTCCTCATTGTCATGATATTCACGGTATATATACCCTTAACCTTTTTTATAAATAATTTTTACACATAATTTCTGTCACATACCTCCACAGAAAACCAAAGTAAGAAAATATCAAGCTTCCTACTTTTCTAATAAAGGTATGTCCTTCTTCCTTAAACAGTTTTAATCTGATACAATAGGATGTTTTTTTCGTATCTACATGTTTTTATCATGAGTATCTTTCTTTTTGCTTATTGTCATTGTTGCCCAACAAACTTTAGTACATTGGTTTAAAGAGTCCCTCTTGACTTTTTTTTTTCTTTGCATTTGAGGGGCATGTACTTGTGTGTTTATGTTTTAAAAGGTCATTTTGAAAATTTTGAAGGGGTCATCCGGTGACACCCAACCTATCTTGCATTTTGTCAATTCCAAGTCATTGCCATCTAGATTAAATAAGTCCAGGTCATTGCCACGTAGATGTGATAATGTTTACCCTAGTTTTTCATTTGGGCCATCCTATCTTGGAGCAAATTGGTACTCTTGTTCCCTTCTCCGCATCTCACGCTCCAAATTTCACTATCTCCCTCCACCCAATTTGCGATTTTGGTGACTGTGACTGGGTTAATCGCCGACATTACTAGACAATGGAGAGAACCAAACCCAACAGTGGTAGTGGAAGTGTGGCGGTTTTCAGTGGAGGTTCGTGAATTTCAGGCAAAGTTGAGGGGTATCGGCTATGAGAAGAAGAGGAAACGCCCTGTTGGGGTTCGCTTTTGTCGTTGGTGCTTGCGATGATACGAATCTGAGCTTGAGCTTTGGTGCTTGCAATGATACGAGGTTAGTAAACTGTTCTGATATGGGAGTTTTGATGGCCATCAAGAAATTCAACCTAAAACACTTCAAATCAATAGTGTTTCTCGACTATCAAACACTAGTCAACACCCCAAATCCAAATGAATGTGATGTTACGTGGAGATTTCAGAATCGGGAAGAGAAATCATGGAGAAGGTATAGAGATTTCAGAAGTTTCAAGATCGAATTCACTGATTCCTTCGCTTACAAAGTAATCAGAGCAAAAGGATGGCATTCCAGTGTTAATGCACGTTGTCCCCGGCGAACCCCATTCGGAAAAGGTGGAGGTTTATTGGGGGGATTGACCTGCGTCAATGTCTGCATGACCAACTGCCATCGACAAATCAAACCCATAGTCGTAACCGTCTTCAACCCACTCTCCGGAAATTGCAGCGCCAACGGCGTCACATGATTCACCTTGTTATGCCACATCGGAGATGTTGGAGGGGACATCGGTGGTGTTGAACCAAGCGCCAATGGGCTCATCGAACCCATTTCAATTAAATTAACAATAACATATCTTGATTTTGGAGAAAGAAGAGTTGATCCGGTAGAAGCGTACACTGGCCGGAGGTCTTCCACCCTATGAGCAAAATTGAAACCCTAACCATGTGTTGTACTTGATGGTCTTGGTACCTATGAATTTTCTCAACATGGATGAAGCCATGATTCAAAACTCCATGTGTATATTCACACGAAGAAGAAAAAAGGTCATTAGAACAAAGAAACGTGTATGTGTAGGTTAAGAAGAAAGGGTCAAAGAGATGTGGATGGTTGACCCTATTCGTGCAAGTCTATCATTGAGTCGACTCATTAGTTGTCTATGTTGACTCACTGGGTTATATGTATTCACTAACCTATTTACTTGGCAAGTGACTAGGCAGGAATATCGGCTAAAATGATAAAAAGACATTTTCAAACGGTAAAAGACAAGTACGTGCCCCTTAAATGTAAAAAATAGTCACGAGGGACCATTTAAACCAATATACGAAAGTTTGTTGGGCCACAATGACAATAACCCTTTCTTTTTTGACTCTTTGTAATCTGGATATCAGATTCTATATGCTTTCATTATATGTACTTGCATCAAATTGATAAAATAATAGTAAATTAATAAGAATAATTACTGCTCTCATTCAATGCATTTGTCAGTTTCATTGTACGATTGTTACTTTTCTTTCTTTAACATTGTTATGTGTCTCTTTGAAGATCTTTAGTACATTATCTTGTTTTACAAACAATAGCAATGTACTTTCAAACTACATTGCTATAAATGAATATACCAATTTTGTTATGAGCTTAGACGCCTTAATCCAACAAAAAATATTGATTCATGGTTTTCCTAAAAATGAAAAACATCCAAAATAACAACATACTAAATTCAATTAATAGAAATTTTTATTTACTTTGCTTTCTGTATCTATTTATGTGGTTATTTGAATAAATCAAAATCTATATCGGTACTAATTTTTATAGAAAAACAAATATCACACTTGTTTAACAAAACTTTAACTACATTGATGTCGCATTTAGAGCCAACACTTTGGACACTTGATAAAACTTTCCCAGAACTGGTTTTTCATTAATTTGTAGTCCTTCTTTGTATGTGCGTCTCTTTATTTTATGGTTTTTGTATTCAGCTGATTATGGCAACATACTTTAGATTGGTAGCTACCTACATATAAATGATGAAATTAATTGAAAGTCAGATGATACTTTTGGTAAAAAAAAATTAACTAATTTGATAACTTGGAGCATATATTTATGCATTTCTTTTTTCTATTTAATATATTCGGCTGACTATAGCAACGTACTTCTATTTGGTTTTTAACATATTAGTTTACCATAGTAGTTTCTAATTATCTACCTAAAAAGGATCTTTTTATAAAACAATTTTCTTTTGTTCTACAGAAAATATGTTGCCATGAAACTATATATCTACAACTATAAGCTTGCTTTCTTAATTTTTGTTTTATACTTATAGACTCAATGGTTGCCCAAAAGATCACATTCATAATAGAGATGGATAATATGAAAGATGATTATACACTAAAAGTTTGTATAATCTTTTTGTTGAAATCAACACGGATACAAGCCCAAATATCCGAAAGTCAATGGAAATTATACTTATTGATGAGATGGAAAATTCCATTTTTATAAGATTTATTTACATTGTTGTACTTTAATTTTGTGTATTACATTAAAATTTTGTTTACTAAATATACATTGTTTAAGTGAATAAGCACAAAAAAATCGAGGTAGCATGTTTCCAAAGGATTTCAAAAGAATGGAATTGAAATTTGTGGAACATTCTATTATTTTCATATAATCCCCATAATTGCCCTTAGTACTCCAATTAAAGACTTGGTTTGAAGATGACTGCTATTACTGTACTATTAGAGCTGGTCTGACAGGAACGAATTGAGGTAATGTAGGAGGAGAATCAAAAGAGTTTGGGGATTTTTGGCCAAGTCTCTTTTTTTTATTATGATACTTTGGGATTATTTATCGACATGGTAGAGTTTGTGTTCTTTATTCAGGCAGGACCAGTCAGAATTTGATGGAGGAGGCTCACAAATCAAAATGTTTGATTCATCACGGTGTGATGAAGATGCATAGAGACTTTAGACTCGAAAATTGGTGGCACTGCTTCAAGTGAGATGTGGCTTGTTGGGCCTGGGTACATCAGCTCGTTTAGAGTTGTCACTCGGGTAGGCAACGTTGCATAGCAATTGGATCCACCTATCGATCTTAGTCATATCCACAACACTTTTTATGTTTCTCAACTGTAGAAGTGTTTATCCAATGATTTCGTAGTAGTTCCATTGGACGACATTGTGATTGATGAGGGTTTGAATTATTTATACTAGTTGATTGCTATCCTCAACTGAAACACAAATATTTTTCAAAACGAGTGTAACATCTGAATCTTGAGGTATATTTTAATTATTAAATCTGAATATTTGGAGTTTCCATGACGTGGCTGAGGCACCACCATGATGTGGCGAGGAAATTTTTAAACGCGGGTTTCATTTAACCCGCCATGGCATTAATGGGTTTTAGTCATAAGAACTTTCCTATGTGCGCATGCAAAACCCTAATGCTTGGATCTAGGCTTTCTAATTAAACATGCTTTGAATCCAAGACTTCTAATGACTATTTAGGTGTAATAACAATATTGAAACAGATCTAGAATCATACCTTTGAATTCCTTGTTGATCTTGTTGTCTTGGAGCTTCTAGAGTCACAATTGTCACTCCTCTAATGGCTTACAAACACCAAATAGCAAGAAGGATGATTTGGGAGAGAGGAGAGGGGAGGAAATCGGCCAGGGGTTCTCTACTTTAGGTCAAGTGCCGATTTCCCTTTGCCATAGGGTCTATTTATACTTGTAGACTCCTTAAGGAATACAGCTTAAACCCTAATTGGATAATCTTCTCTTAAAGCAATCCAAATCCATTCCTTAGATAGCCTTGGATGATTTAAAGCTATCCATAGCTTCTAGAATCCGTCCACTATCTATCCAATATGGATTTACAGTCTAAAGTTTAACTATTAAACAATTGACAGTTTATACCCTTTTATTTAATTAATCTCTTTAAGTCACCAAATTAATTCCAATTAATTCTACGACTTATATTAATCAAATAACAATATATTATTCTAATATATTATTCTCATAATATATTAATAATATTTATTCTCTCTTAATAAATCATCCTATCAAGTTGCTATGGTGAAGGCAACCCAAAAGGACCATGCACAACCGGGTCAAATACTTGCCTAATATAGTTGCAGCCTTAGACATTATTCCAACAGTCTCCCACTTCGATAAGTCTAGTAACTATATGCACAAGTACAATTCGGTTTGCAATCGTAGCTCTCAAAGACGCTGTCAAACTCTGATCTAATCAATCTTGTCCTTTAGATAAGGGATCGTACAATCCTCTGTTAGATATCATGCTGACAATCCTATGGAATGGTTAGTCAAGCGTTTAGGTTTCTCGATCTCTGATTTATTTGACATAGAACTTAATCGAACACATCAATTTAGCTCTGACCGAGCCCGGCACATAAGTCAAATCAAATCATCGAGCGGCCGAGATATCGCTTTCACCTTCTTAGATAAAAGTTACAGATAAACTTCGACTTATATGCATTTACTTATTCATTAAGCAACTATACACAACAATGCGTTTTATAACACCGAGTTACTGATGCGTTTTCGGATTATCAATGTACAATCAATTAACAAATAACAAACCATATATCTAAGTTTTAAGACTATATGATATTATCGTCTTGCGATCAACCTTTTATATCATATTCCATAAGGTGATTCCAGCAAGCGCGGATTTGTTCCAATGCTCAAAACTAGTTCATAAGCACTCATGAACGTTGCAACAACCCTTTGCTATGTCTAATACCATTTAGACAATCTACACACCAATTCATGACAATCTTCATTCATATCTACTCCCAACATATGAGCGATTGTGGACAATTTTGAACAATTCGATTATTCCTAATAAACTCAATTATTTTGGAAGTCAAAACATGCAAAGTGAAACAATACTTAAACAATTAACATAAGATAGTAACATTACTCATAAATAAAACTCCTTTATTTAATCATCAAATGTTAATTACATTTATCTATTACACGTTTCTAATACTATCTAATCTATGCTAATATCATCCTTCAGCCCAATACTCCTAGCATGCTGCAAGTGCTTAACCCTACTCAGTCCCTTCCTAAGCGGATCTGCTGGGTTATCTTCTGATGATATCCTCTTCACTACGAGTTGTCCTTCTTCTACACGATGTCTAATGAAGTGATATTTTCTGTCGATATGTCTTGATCTACCATGATCCCTCGGTTCCTTGGTCAAGGCAACCGCTCCTTCGTTATCACAGAAAATCTCCATAGGCTCCTTTATGGCAGGTACAACTCCAAGATCACCGATGAAGTTCTTTAGCCATATTGCCTCCTTCGACGCTTCGCTCGCTGGAATGTACTCTGATTCGCACTTTGAATCAGCTACGGATTCCTGCTTGGAACTCTTCCATGTCACTGCTCCTCCATTTAGGGTAAAGACCCAGCCCGACTGCGAACAGTAGTTGTCCCTGTCGGTCTGAAAACTGGCGTCACTATACCCTCGCACCTTCAATTCATCACTCCCTCCGAGGACTAAGAACCATTCCTTCGTCCTCCGAAGGTACTTAAGGATATTCTTCACCGCAATCCAATGTGCTCTGCCAGGATTCCCTTGATATCTGCTAACCATGCTCAAAGCGAAGGCTACATCAGGGCGAGTACAAGTCATAGCGTACATGATTGAGCCAACTGCGGAAGCGTATGGTACTCGGCTCATTTCTTCTATCTCAGCTTCGGTACTCGGACTTTGAGTCTTACTCAACTTGGCATTACTTTGTATCGGTAATTCTCCCTTCTTCGAGTTCTCCATACTAAAACGTTTTAGTACCTTCTCTAAGTAAGTATTTTGACTAAGTCCAATTAGTCTGTTACTTCTTTCTCTTACTATCCTTATTCCCAAAATGTAAGAAGCCTCTCCGAGGTCCTTCATAGCGAAGCACTTCCCGAGCTAGGACTTAACCTCCTGCAGAGTCGGGATGTCATTTCCTATGAGTAATATGTCATCGACATATAGAACGAGGAAGCTTACTATACTCCCACTGGCTTTGACATATACACATGATTCGTCTTCGCTTCGTACAAATCCAAACTCTTTGACTTTCTCATCGAAGCAAAGATTCCATCTGCGAAATGCTTGCTTAAGTCCATAAATGGACATCTCAAGCTTACACACTCTAGTCGGATGCTTCGGATCCACAAACCCCTCTGGCTGAGCCATGTAAACATCCTCAGCCAACTTTCCATTAAGGAAAGCGGTCTTGACATCCATTTGCCAAATCTCATAATCATGAAATGCGGCAATAGCTAGCATTACTCTAATAGATTTTATCTTCGCAACTGGTGAGAAGGTCTCATCATAGTCAACTCCGGGAGTTTGAGTAAAGCCCTTCGCAAACAATCGCACCTTATATGTGTGTACTTTTCCATCCACGTCAGTCTTCTTTTTAAAGATCCATTTGCACTCAACGGTCTTACGTCCGGGCACATAATCAACCAAATTCCAAACTTGGTTATCATACATGGATTGGATCTCGCTATCCATTGCCTCTTTCCATTTTGTAGACTCCGGGCCTACCATGACTTCCTTATAGCTATTTGGTTCATCGAGATTTATTAGTGTACCATCACTAATATACGTGTCCCCTTCGGTAGTAATATGAAAACCATAAAACTGGGGATGAACTCTAACTCTATCGGAACGTCTAAGAGGTAAGGACTCGTCAATCGGTTCAACCGGATTTTCCTCCTCGAGTATAGTGCCAGCGGTAGAGGTTCCTTCATCTATCGACTCTTGAATCTCTTCAAGCTCGATTTGCCTCCCACTGTCTCCTTGGCCTATGAGTTCTCGCTCTCAGAAAACTCCTCTCCTCGCAACAAAGACAACATTGTCCTTCGGTCTATAGAAGAGATATCCAAAGGCTTTCTGCGGGTAGCCGATGAAAATACATCGCTCACTTCAAGGTTCGAGCTTGTCGTGAGTATCTCGTCTTACAAAAGCCTCGCAACCCCAAACCTTGATATGTGCCAACGAGGGAGCTTTCCCTGTCCACATCTCGTGAGGTGTTTTGGCAACCTTCTTAGTAGGGACTCGGTTAAGGATATGGGCGGCAGTCTCTAAGGCATACCCCCAAAAAGAGATAGGTAGTGAAGCACGACTCATCATAGAGCGAACCATATCCAATATGGTTCGATTACGCCTTTCTGCCACACCATTCAACTGCGGTGTCCTAGGAGGCGTCAATTCTGAAACTATTCCACACTCCTTGAGATAATCGTGGAATTCAAGACTTAGGTACTCTCCTCCTCGATCGGATCGAAGCATCTTGATTTTCCTGCCTAATTGATTCTCCACTTCATTCTTGAACTCTTTGAACTTTTCAAAGGTTTCTGACTTTTGCTTGATTAAATAGATATACCCATATCTACTATAATCATCGGTAAAATTCACGTAGAAGCGGTTCCCATCCTTCATGGTTGATCTAAATGGTCCACATACATCAGTATGTATTAGGTCCAATAGACCCTCACCCCTTTCACACGTACTCGTGAAGGGTGATTTAGTCATCTTTCCAAGTAAACAAGACTCGCACGTGTCATCTTCCCTAAGGTCGAATGACTCCAACACTCCATCCTTATGGAGTTGGGCTATGCGTTTCTTGTTGACATGTCCAAGACGACAATGCCACAAGGATGCTTTATCCATACTAGTGGAAGAATCTATGTTCAAAACATCATTTCCTAAGTTATCAACAATCATAACAGTTTCATAAATTCCATTACATGGTATAGCTTCAAAGTAAAAGACACCATTTAGATAAGCCAAAATAGAACCATTCTCATTATTAAAAGAAAATCTAAAACCTTGTCTATATAAACCATGAAATGAAATGATGTTTCTAGCCATTTCTGGTGAATAGCAACAATTGTTCAAATCTAAACATAAATTATTCCTAAGCACTAAAGAATACACTCCAATCTTGGTCACAGGCGACAATCTTCTGTTCCCCATGATTAGATTGATCCTTCCTTGCTCCACATCCCTACTTCTTCTTAGTCCCTGCACATTAGAACAAATGTGATAACCACAAACGGTATCAAGAACCCAAGAAATAGCATGATTAGAATCGTTAGATTTAATTGTGTATATACCTGCGAAAGATGGCTTGATCTTTCCTTCCTTGATGGCTTGCAGGTACTCTGGGCAGCTTCTCTTCCAATGTCCTATCTTGTGGCAGTGGTGGCACTCTGCCTCCTTCGGGTTAGGGCAGGGCTTAGCGGGATCAACTTTGGTCCCACTAGAAGAGGCACCATCTCGGGCTTTAACCTTGTGATAGTTCTTAGACGAAGCCTTCCTCTTCTTTCCCTTTCCTTGACCAATAGCCAAGACAGGAGCAGCGAGTGGATTGGGAGTTGGTGCAACAGACTTGTCTTTGAAGTTGCTCTCAGCGACCCTCAAGAGACCTTGGAGTTTGCTTAGGGTGACCTCCTTTTTGTTCATGTGGTAGGTCATCCTAAATTGATTGTACATCGGAGGCAAAGAGTGAAGCACCATGTCGATTGCCAAGTCTTCCCCAAAATCAACATTTAACTTGCGAAGGCGGTCGACATACCTTTGCATCTTTTGCAGGTGCACGGTAAGATATTCTCCATGACCCATCTTAGCGGAAATCATGTTAGTGAAAATCTCATAACGCTCTTGTCTCGCGTTCTGGTGGTATCTCTCCAATAAGTCTTGATGCATCTCGTACGGGTACATGTCCTCGTAGGACTTTTGGAATTCGGAGTTCATGGTGGCTATCATGATGCAATGTACCTTCGTTGCATCTCGCTCATGAGTTTCAAAAGCGGTAATTTCAGCCGGAGTAGTGATTTCAGGGTTGATCTTCTCGAGCTTCTCATCGAGGACATACTCCTTATCCTCATAGTGAGTAATGGTGCGAATGTATCTTATCCATTCGCTAAAGTTCGTTCCATCGAAGGTGACCTTTTGGCAAAGGCTCATCAATGTGAAAGAACTAGCAGCAGCGTTGTTTGCGTTCGACATCTAAAAACAAAAGGACAAAGATAGATTAGAATAAGAATCCCTAATTATCACCCAATAAGAGAATTAGGGCTAGGATCCAACAACAACATTTACATATTAGAAAAGGGATGCCGTAATCTAACATGCAAATAAATTGACGGTAAGTGAATGACGATTCACTAATTCTCCACCAAAAAAAAACTAACTATAAGTCCTAAATGTATTGAGAATTCCTAGGTTCGGATGAGATTCATTGAAACTATTCAATGGCATGTTTAAATCTCGATATGCCCCTCTTGTTTGTGACTGGGATACCGAGGATCACAAAGCGAGTGTGAATTACCATGCAAATTTACATGGTGCCTTCATTGTAACGATCACCTATTCGATGTGCCAGTTAACCACACATGCTCCATCGAACTATGATAAACAATGAATCACCCTTTGCCACCTTTGCTTAGAACCAATTAGTGTGCCGGTAAACCACACACGCTCCACTAACTTCTTAGCAAGGGTGCAAAGTGTAATTTCATGGGATTGCATCAATTCACTTTTCCTAAAGTAACTAAGATTGGGAAATTTTAAAATGTGTAGTTACTTTGTATTACTTATTATACTTTTAATGAGAGGAAGAGGTTGCCCTATCCTACCCGTTCGGCTAACGACCCTCCACCGATCAAGCAAGCGGTGGGTGTGAGTGTACACCCATTAAGCGCCATTTTATAGGCCGCAACCTTATACCCACTGTTGGGAATAAAACCCTAATTGTGATTTGATGAACAAGATGCGGAAAATAAGAGGAAAATAAGAACAAACACAATAATGAAGATTATGTCGAATGATCACTCGATTTATTGAAATATGAGGAATAAATTACACTTAAAGTATAGACTAAAGAATCTAACACTACATAAGAAACCTCACGTGGCGGCTACATTTTGCCTCACACTCTTAACCCTAATAATGAATAATACATGACTATTTATAGGGAAAAGACAAGTCTTGGGCTTTTAACCTAGAATTCATCAAAGGGGCCCATTGCCATCATCCATGGAGTGCTTTGAAACCCTACAATCTCCCCCTCAAAGTATGGAATGGATGACAATGCTTTAACTTCCAAAACAAGCATCTAGCAAATAAAAAGATCTGCAACGAGGAATATATGAAGCAATCCACGAATCTTGATTCTTCAATAGTCTTCAAACACGGGCTCTAGGATATATAAATCAAGCACTGAAGTAATGTCTTTAAACTTCATTTTCGAATGTAATCCCAAAGAATCTTCATGAAAACCAAACCCGCCATAAAACCCATTTCAGAACAAAGAAACTGAATCACTTCTTGTCTTTGAAGAGCTCCCCCTCCAAGTCACAATGATCTTCAAATAAGCTAATGATATAAGCCATCAAAAAATATCATGTAACAACCCAAACTTTAAGATTCGTAACGCCACTTGATCGAGAAAATACAAGAAGTCGGAGATATAACAAGTCCTTAGCAGAGCTCGATGAAAAACTTCCGCTGTAAAGGATACTTCTCTGTAAAAACCTTAGTAGAGCTCGATGAAGAACTTCTGTTGTAAAAGCTACCTTCATAATTCTCCCACAAGCTTTATCAAAAATCTTCAACTTTGAAAAGTCACAAATCCAATTTCGAATGGCCATACCAAATTCTCCCCCGATTTATAATCAAAAACATGATTATAAAGCCTTCAAATGGTCATGAGAATGATCTTTAATGGATAAAAATTTACTATGCTCCCCCGCGACAAAAAGATATACACAAAAATCCGAAAAAAAATCGTGAAAACTTGACGTTATAAAAAAAAACGACTTTTCCGAACCGCCAAGACTTGATGGAATCTTTATTTTTCTGTTCACGAAAAAAAATATGAGCGTTGAAAAATCCAAAACTGTTCACCAGCCCTTAAAATTGCAAATTTTTCGAAAAATGGGCTGAAATTGTCACTTGCTGAAAAATAGGGACTGAAATTGTAATTCTGCATCAATACTCCCCTTTATTTCTGACAAAATCTGGAAATCGTCCATAATCGCCAAGAAGTGAAAACAATAGGGACCAGAAGTGTCATTTCGATGAAGTTTTAGGGACCATTAATGTAACTTGATATCTTCTTCCCCAATTTAGACGCCTGATAAAAGAAATGCGCGACTGGAACAAATGCGAGACCCCAAAATTAATACACGCAAATCATACTTTCGTTTCAAGTACAAGCAACCGAACCTAAGTTCGTTTCAAGACCGCCATTTATTCACGCGAACACAACCGAACGTTCGGTTCGTTTCTTATTTCCATATCAAGCTTCATCAGGCGAAACTCCTTTCGCTTTCGGTTCATCCTTCGTTCGCTCCAACCATTAACAAGCGAACCCAATTTCATTGATACAAAAGCAAAACCGAGCATCATGATTAGAATAAGGAGCGAAACCTTAGCCAAGCCGAACCATAGGGTCGCTTTCGGTCCATCTCCTCTTTCAGTCCCAGCATAAACACGCGAACCCAAGATCGAGGTTCGTTCCAATAGCTACCAACCGAACTCAAGTTCGTTCCAGGTACATTCCATCCATTTACACTTCTGATTGCGAGCCATATTAAGATTGTGAATTTGATGATGCCAATCATTCATTTCGAGCACACCGGTCCAAACACGAATCCAGGTTCAAATATCATGTGTGATCCCAAGAGATCGTTCACAGGTGAGATTGCTCATACCATGAGATACACCATTTTAATTTTGACTTTTCATGGTTTGACTTCGCAAGAACATCTGCTTATTCCGATAAAATCCAATCTCGATTTCAGTCGATCACATTACACATCCGGTCATGAATCTGATTAACATTGCAGTCATAATTTTGACTTTTTCAATTTTGACCATTGAGAACAATTAACCCAGGCAACGAAATCAATTTTCCTCAACTCAATTTCTGGGCTAAACATATCGATTTCGAAATCAAACATCACATTCAAACAGTACAAACATCATCTGTTCTTCGTCAATTCGTCATCGGTTAAAAAAAAAATTATCAACATCGAAGAACAACTCTAGATCCAAAATCACAGTCGATGATACCAAGAAATAGTTCAGAGAAATCTTTATCAGTTGTTAACCAGAATCGATGATGAGAGCAAAACACCAGAATAAGAACAAAAACGACTATCGATCCAAACATAAATGGAACATGATAGATTAGATCGAAAATATAATCAAATAAGAGAATCAAAATCGATTTTGAGAATGGTTTTGTTCTGGAATTTCGAATCAACAACATAAGTCAATAACAGTGAGGCAAGAACACAATATTCGACTGCAGTATACGATATCAAAGAACGCTGATTCAATGAACAGAGACTGATAATATCGATCGGGCTCAAAAACACATGAACAGTGACGGACTGAATAATTGGGCCAAAACAAAAAGTGAATACTAACGGATCCAATGGCTTAAAACAAACGAATAAAGTTAATTGATTTGGGATTAAGTAGACGATCTGATCCAATGTGAACAGAAAAACCAATCAGATTAAAAAAAATACCAAATGAACAGTATAAATCTCCATGAACAGCAACTTGAACAAAAATCTTGATTCCATACCGCCAAAACACCAAAATCTTCAATAACTTGTGCAGAAAATCATCAAATCAAGAACCGATACTTTAAAAATCAATAGATTTCCAAAGACCTGCTCTGATACCACTTGTTGGGAATAAAACCCTAATTGTGATTTGATGAACAAGATGCGGAAAATAAGAGGAAAATAAGAACAAAAACAATAATGAAGATTATGTCGAATGATCACTCGATTTATTGAAATATGAGGAATAAATTACACTTAAAGTATAGACTAAAGAATCTAACACTACATAAGAAACCTCACGTGGCGGCTACATTTTGCCTCACACTCTTAACCCTAATAATGAATAATACATGACTATTTATAGGGAAAAGACAAGTCTTGGGCTTTTAACCTAGAATTCATCAAAGGGGCCCATTGCCATCATCCATGGAGTGCTTTGAAACCCTACACCCACCTTATAGATCGGCTTTGTGAATGAGGTCTACTAACGGTAAGACTAGCATTTTAGTTATATATATATATATATATATATATATATATATATATATATATATATATATATATATATATATATATATTATTCTTGTAATATTATATTAGTATAGGGTTGTATTTTAAACCTTTTAAAATCTAGGGTTTGAAATTTAAGTTGTCTAAATTAAAACTTTTAATCACAAAATATAAATTTCAAAACTTGAGGACAAGTTTTAAACATTTAAAACATGGAGGATCAAATACAAATAATGTCAATTAACAATTAAGTTCCTAATTATCTATATTTGATTTATTCAAGATTTCTTTTAAGATAATTACCAAAATAATCAAAATAATTAATTAATTATCATATAAGGAAATTAAATATTTTATTAGTTGATAAATATCTTTAATTAGATCAATATTATAGTCATATATATCAAAAAATCGGATTAGGGTTGATCTAATATGATTAAGGTAAGTTTCCATAAGATAATCATGAAGAAATCCCGACTCTAGCCATTCCTGACGCTTGGACTTGCCGAGTGCACAAAGGGACTCGCCGAGTCAGGCCAACTCGCCGAGTCCACTTTGGAACTCGCCGAGTCCATGACTCAGAAACACAAAAATCGAATTTTGCAGTTTAGTTTCAGACAATTAAGCAACAATTTAATGAAAACCAAGCTAGGCTCTGATACCACTGATGGGTTTTAGCCATAAGAACTTTCCTATGTGTGCATGCAAAACCCTAATGCTTGGATCTAGGCTTTCTAATTAAACATGCTTTGAATCCAAGACTTCTAATGACTATTTAGGTGTAATAACAATATTGAAACAGATCTAGAATCATACCTTTGAATTCCTTGTTGATCTTGTTGCCTTGGAGCTTATAGAGTCACAATTGTCACTCCTCTAATGGCTTACAAACACCAAATAGCAAGAAGGATGATTTGGGAGAGAGGAGAGGGGAGGAAATCGGCCAGGGGTTCTCTACTTTAGGTCAAGTGCCGATTTCCCTTTGCCATAGGGTCTATTTATACTTGTAGACTCCTTAAGGGTTACAGCTTAAACCCTAATTGGATAATCTTCTCTTAAAGCAATCCAAATCCATTCCTTAGATAGCCTTGGACGATTTGAAGCTATCCATAGCTTCTAGAATCCATCCACTATCTATCCAATATGGATTTACAGTCTAAAGTTTAACTATCAAACAATTGACAGTTTATACCCTTTTATTTAATTAATCTCTTTAAGTCACCAAATTAATTCCAATTAATTCTATGACTTATATCAATCAAATAACAATATATTATTCTAATATATTATTCTCATAATATATTAATAATATTTATTCTCTCTTAATAAATCATCCTATCAAGTTGCTATGGTGAAGGCAACCCAAAAGGACCATGCACAACCGGGTCAAATACTTGCCTAATATAGTTGCAGCCTTAGACACTATTCCAACAAGCATGGTAGCCATGAGCCACGACGTGGCCGTCGTTTGTGATATAAACCCTAATTTTCCTTGTTTTTCAACCTATTTAAAGGATTAAGGATGATAGGGTTTGGTCATCCTTAGCCTCCATCACTCTCCTAAGCCCTAAAGAAACCCTAATTATTTTTTTGTTGGCATTGTTAAAATTCATTTTGGTGCTTTCGGAAGGTTTTTGAAAGAAGAAGAAAGACGATGCGAACCAAGATCCAGCAAGCATGTTTCCATTTCTCTCTCTAGTGCTATTATGGACCTCTATAAGTGTCTAAGGCCCCATCTTGATGGTTTTAGGTTGCTAGATGTTGAGTTTGTCCCATATTCTTCTTATTCTTTATAGTTAGGGTGGTAAGATTCGATAAAGTTGCAACCTTATTAATCTCTAGGACATTTTGAGTAGTTGATGGTTTGGATCTGAAGTATGGTTAGATTTTGAGTCATTCATGAGATTTTTGTTCATAAACCTTATTTTGGCCTAATATGAGTTCAAGACATTCATTAGACATGCATGTATGTAAATCACCAATCTTTATGTTAGTTTTGGTGTTAGAAACTCTTCTATAATTGATGGACTACAAAGTTTAGAGATTAAGTTCTTAATGGTTAAGCTCATGTCATGTTTTTCGTTCATTGGATCTAGGGTTTTAATTCTTGACCTCTTGAAGGATCTTATGGGCTTAAGTTAGAAACATTATCCATCTATACCATTAGATGGACCAAGTCTGAGGTTTGAAGCTCTTAGGATTAGAGGAAAATGGCTTAAGCCATTAACTTGTTAAGAGCCCAACGCCCACGACGTGGCCTTAGGTTGCCACAACATCGCGTCTAGAAAATGATCTTTTATTCTTCCATTTGTAGGCCATAGAGTGCTCATAAATGGCCACAATGTGGTGGCCATCTAAATTTAACTTTCTCCATTAACTTTGATCGTTGACTTTTCACTTGAGTTGACATTGGTCAAACTCCTAGTTTGGAAAGAGGGCTAATGGGTTTACCTTTTTGTGGATCTATATGTAGCGTATAACAACTATATTTTTTACAGCGAGAGCAGTAGCGATTGACTATCGTCTAAGAGGTGAGTCTTCTCACTATGATGTAGGACACTAGGTGTCGTTATGTGCTTGTTGTATTTTTGAATCTTATTGATATGGCTCTATTCTATATGTATGTGGGTTGAAATAGGCCCGAGGTTGAAATACACCCCTTCGGTTGAAAAATACCGATTGAGTTAAAATAGACTCGACGGTGAAATAGACCCATTCGGTTGAAAAACACCGATTGAGTTGAAATAGACTCGGGAGTGAAATAGACCATTATATCTTAGAGCTGATATGGATGTATGCTATGTGGTATTTTGGGGAACTCACTAAGCTTTGTGCTTACAGTTTCATGTTTATGTTTCAATTACTTATAGCTCCAAAAGCAAGAGCTTGACATGATTGTATCGCATCCACCTGTGTTCCGTGTTCGTGACTTCTTTTATACTCTGATAACTATGTGATTCATTTCAAACTTTGATTAGGGTTTTTGGAATGATGAATGGTTCTTTTGGTTGACTTAAATAAAATTTTTTACATATTATATTTAGGACGATACAAGTTGGTATGAGAGCTTTGGTTTGAGGAATTCGGGCACACTCTCGACTGTGTCTAGACTCAAATTCAGGAGGTGCGATGCATGCAATCAGCCAAGCTCAAAAAAGTATTTCTGAAAATACCCATACATGTGTTAGGCTTATTGATTTGGTATGAGTATATTAGAATTTCATGGTAGATTAGGGATAAGGATCTGCTCAGGATTGCATGATAGAATGCTAAGAGATATTCCTTTATATGCTTGTCGGTTGAGATTTTAGAACTACATGCTAGTATCGATTTCTGATGATGGATAGAATGGCCTGATTAGGAGATGTACTTGTTTAGATTACTCAATTCATGAACGTTTCTTGTGATGTGATTTTAGAGACCATCAATAATATCAGCTAACAATTAGGTGAATATGTTAAGGTACATGTTGCATGGATTAGATAATTTTAGATTGTTAGGTTTAACTCTATTGTGGAACTCTTGTTTGAGTCTAACCGTCGTAGTGTGAGACATGGTAGTCGAAGAACTATCTAGTGTCTATGGCATGCAATTGTATTCATATGGTTTTAGAGGAAGTCTCTTCTGCATCTGAAGGCCGAGAGGGGTGTGAAGAGAACCCTAGAAAAGTTTAGGAGGTGTTTTAGCATGTAGGGTAATCTGTCGGACGAATGAAATTTCTTGATATTAGGATGGTGACTTTGAGGATTCGAGGTGATCCTTGAGGAAGGTAAGGATATTTATGGAAGGTATTATTGGGCCCATACTACTGAATGTACAGGATATGTACTTGAATCAAGGGAAGTCATGGGGATACTAAGGATCTTGTAGAGCGTGGAGTTCTCCGAGTATTCTCTGACGGTTTGCATTATTTATTTTTTAGTATGGTTGTCACTCCGGTAGGTGCTTTTGCTTCAGCATCTGGTCATAAATCGGTTTCGGGCTCTGGGGCCGGACTCATGTATGATTAGTTGTGAGACTTCAATTTTCCTTAGATCAGTCACAATATTTTAGAGCAGACTCTTGTGATCTTTGATACGATCAAGGAGGGTATCATACAGATTTTGGATGAGTGTTTGGTCATATTTTGTACTGAGACTTTGGCTATTGTGGGTACACACACTCTGACTTTTTGAGAGCATTGTACATGTGGTGCCCTGAGTTATTTGGGAGGAAGGAACCCATTATTAATAGGATTTAGTTGGCGTACGTTATGAAAACCTTTCAGACGAGCTTTTTCCCCGAGGGATCGAATGTCAAATTTGCATTCTGTCTACTTAAAGACAGAACCCAATATTGGTGGGAGGAGGTGGACCATGCCTTGAGAGATGAGGTTGTCGAGACAACGACTTGGCATGACTTTGTGATAAGATTCAGAGCTAATTTTACATCAGTGATCATGGTTTACCAGTTCATGAGGGAGTTCCAGGACCTTCATCAGACTACTGAGACTATAAAAGAGATCAATTTCATGTTCCAAGAGAGGGATTTGTTGGTTACTTAGTATGTGGCAGACGAAGAGATGAATAAGGTGAGGTATCATGACATGTTAAAGGATGAGATTCATGAGCTTGTGAGCATATCTGGCTGCAATTCACTGGACAACATGATAGCGAGGGCTCGGGAAGGAGAGACATATTTGGAGCTTGTGAGTAAAAGGAAGATAGTTCAGGCTCAGAAATGTGAGGGCTAAACAAAGAAGCCTAAGACTTTTGATTCATGATCAAGAGACCAACAAGGTCGAGGATGTTGTGACAAGTGCAGCAAGACGCACGATGGGGTTTGTGATGGGCTTTATAGAAAAAACTTATACAACACAGAAATCAATTAACATCTAATATTGTACATGGATCCTACAAAAGATCTATGGCATACACCTTCATAACAACATATAGTGAACCACTAAAGTAGCATAACCCTAATGTAATTTGAAAATTACAAGGTTAAGGTTACATACTTTTTTATTTGTTATAGCAAACAAATCACATCAATCCTAGTAGTTCTGAAGCTTAGAAAGAGTAGGACCAAATAGATAATGCCTCTAATGGTTTGTACACAAACCCTAACTATAAGAAAATAACAATAGAGAGGAGAGGGGAGATAAATTTCGGCTATAGCGAGCTAAGGAAGCATGCTTCAAAACAAGATACCATAAGGTCCTATTTATAACTGATAAGGAATCCTTGGATAACCCTAATTTGAATATAATAATAATATCTCAAATTAGGCAGGGATCTAATCCCTATACTTATCCTCCAAGGCTTCCTAGAAGCTCTAGAAGTCTTCCATAAAACTTTCCCCTTATGGGAGGTTTTGAAAGCTCTCCAAATGCAATTCTTCTCGGTTACTAGTTCTTAGGGCAACCCAAGAAGTACTTTTCTTTCATTTCAAGGAATATACCAATTTAGTTATTGGCTTAGACTACTGAAATCAACAGTCTCCCATTTGGATAAGCCTGTAACTACAATGGAAAGTATAGACCTAGAAGTAAACAACAAAGTGCGCTTTCTAAAGCTAGAGCCAACGTCTGATTCACGTCAACCGTCGGCCCTAAGATAAGTGATCAGCAATTCCTTCATTCCTGAAGATATCGCATGGAAATGAAGCATGGATCAGAATCAATCCCATTGTCTAAGATTCTATTTCTCGATCTCCTGATTTGTAAAGATTTTATCGGACTTCAATTGAACAGATCAATTACTCCTAGTTGGGCCCAACACTATATACTCAACATCAAATCATCAAGGGGTCCAAATATATTACTTTTCTTGTTAGGAAAAAAGGAACGCATAAATATTGACTAAATAACTATAACCTTTACTCACCAAATCATAAATGATACTATGTTTTTTAACATCAAGGTAATAATGTGTTTACATTACAGATTCATAAATTACATCTTATGTATATCCATTCGAGGAATAGAAAATATTATCGTCTTAGAATTACTCGTGACATGATCCATAAAGGAATCTCTAAGTGTGGGTTTGTCCGGTACTTAAAATCCTTATTCTCAAAGTACTCACAAATATTGTATCATTTCTAGTTGCAATGTCTTAACCTCAATTGACAATCCAAAATGAGTTCACGATAGTCTTAATTCACTACTTACTTCCAAAAGTATGAATGACTATAGAGATTTCAATAATTTAAATTATTCAGGAAGTATTAAAATGAAAAAATAAACACTAGAATAAATTATTGTATAGGAAGTATGATACTCATAAATAATTCTCTGTTACTCAAAATATTTCTCTAGAATGCTAGTAATGTTTACTTTACTCTAAGCCTTTGTGAAAGAATTTGCAACATTATCTTCTGATGATACTCTCTTCACCAGAAGGTGTCCTTCTTTTACTCGATCTTGAATGTAATGGTACTTTCTATCCATATGTTTGGATCTTCCATTATCCTTTGTTTCTTTTGTCAAAGCAATCACACCTTCATTATCACAGAACAGCTCTATCGATTTCTAAATAGTTCGAACGACTTCAAGGTCTCCGATAAAGTTCTTCAGCCAAGCCGCTTAGATACTTCACTCGCTACAATGTACACTGACTCACTTGTTGAATCAGCCACCATGTCCTACTTTGAACTTTTCCAAGTAACCGCTCCCTCATTTAATAAGAACACCCGAACATGGTACAAAAAAAGTTTTCACAATCTGTTTGAAACCTGACATCCCTGTAACCAGTCACTGCCTTCAAGAACTAGGAACATGTCTTTTGTTCATCACAGATACTTAAGAATATTCTTTACCACAATCCAATGAGCTCTGCCAGGATTTCCCTGAAATCGACTAACCATGCATAAAGCATAATACTCATTAAGGGGAGAACATGTCATTAAATACATGATCGATCCTACAGTAAAAGTATATGGGACTCGAATCATGTTAGCTATCTCTTTAATAGTACTGGTACATTGAGTCTTACACAACTTGATAGTTTATGAATACGCAATTCTCTTTTTTTAATTCTCCATACTGAAACGCTTCATTATTTTATCCAAATATGTACTCCAGCTAAGACAAATAACACAATTCTTTCTAGCCGAATGAATCCTTATTCCCATAATATAGCCTACTTGCCCTAGATCCTTCATAGTGAAACACTTTTCAAGCCAAGACTTAACTTCTTGAAAAGTTGGAATGTTGTTTCCCGTGACATCCCCATTTCACGGCCAGAGAAGACCGATTTGTTTATGCTTTGTTTTTATAATCAAAGTAATCTTTTAAAGAAAACGGTTGCAGAATTTGACCCAAAACAAAATATGAAAACCATTTATCAAAACATTTCTCAAAGAGAATGTATTTTCATTAAATAATAAAACCTCGGGATGTCATGTTCCGATACAGACACATAAGCATAAACATAACATACATTTATTTAATCTAGTGAATTACATCTCCTTTAATCTCTCAGTGCAAAGCAACTTAGTATCGATACCTGTGATACAATTAAACTTAGTGGGTCAGGCTTGGGAGCCTGTTGAGCATATAGGGTTTTCATCCCACAATGTTGTATCATATAATTATAAATATAGAATATTCAAACTTGTACATTTTGACCATATAAAGGCAACTCTTATCCCACCCCATCGATCCTCAAAACGACACGATCTAAACTCTCGTATCTAAAATTTTCCTCTTTACCTGATCCCTACTTACGGATCTAAAACTAACCTTTTCACCCGATCCATACTCACGGATCTAAGACTAACCTTTTCCCCTGATCCATACTCACGGATCTAAAACTACCTTTTCACCTGATCCATACTCACGAATCTAAAACTACCTGATCCATACTTACGAATCTAAAACTAAGCTCTTGATCTGATCCATACTCACGAATCCCATCTACCCATGTCCAACCCATCATATTCGTAGATAAAAAATATATATACAGTTTAACTCATTAAAACCTATATTGTTCATCCATTAATTCCATACTCATCTTGAATAAACAAACAATATATAAACACATAACACATATTTCAAAGCAAATACTTCATATATATATATATATATATATATATATATATATATATATATATATATGTGTGTGTGTGTGTGTGTGTGTTAGAAGAAAGTGATCACATACTCACCCAAAACATATACTTAATACATTCAAACAATACTTGTATTATAATCGTGTTTATGAAAGGGACTATACACTCACATGATCAGAAGATGATCGGACAGCACTACGACTTGCAATGGTAGTATTCTTCGGTGAAACCGGGATCAGTTCACACACCAGGTTTCTCGCGGGCAGAGCATCGGCTCGGAAACTCTTTTCTTATCGCGATCTTTGGACTTTGAGACTTGCTTCGGGTCTTGGGAATGATACCAGGGCTTCAGGGGGTTAAAATTGCACGTAAAACGATGTAATATGGGAGAGAGATGAGAGAATGAGCAACCAAACTCGGCTGGCCCTTCAAATCTATTTATAGGGAAAAACTAGCCCTTGCCACGTCGTGGCACATTTTTCCATGTCGTGGGCTTGGTCGTCACTGCATGCGTCATTGCAAGTTGCGTCAGGGGGACTCCCGAAGGTGTCAGAAGACTTGCCACGTCGTGGCACTGCTTGCCACGTCATCGTATCTGACAGTTTTGGGGTTTCGCGGCCCGAACTTCATAAATTCATAACTTTCGCATACGAACTCCGTTTTCGACGTTCTTTATATCGACGCGTAGGTGAGATTATGCTCTAAAACTCTCGTTTAGAGTCCATTGGCTAACTCCTTCATCTGAACTCTGTTTTCGTCTGTCTTTTTATCGATGGACTACTATCGAAGACATCTTCGACTCTCATTTAGATCACTAAGGATAGATATATATCTAACTTAAATTCACTATTTACGTCGCGTTGGGTCGCGCTGGGTCGTGTCGGTACTATCGCGAAACTTCGACAGGTCATAACTTCTTCGTTATAACTCGGATTTTGGCGTTCTTTATATGCACAGAAACCTTGTGACATATACTACAACTTGGTTAAGATTAATCCTTCTAAATAATCTCCCATCAAAAAGTCATTTTTGATGCTTATCGTCTATAAATTGACTAGCCTGGATCTACGGGCGGTACAATTATCTCCCCTTAGGATGATTACGTCCCGGAATCATAAAAGAAATAGGGCTTGCATAATGATTCCACACATTATCTCTTCATCCTAGGTAATAACCGTAACTTCTATGTTTCCTCGAAAGAGTATTTAACTCTATGGCTTTCTTAACCGCAGACGATGCCCAATCTTGCATCTGCTTATCGTACTATGTTGTACTTTCAATCATAACTTCCGAGTAACAAAATAAATCCTTATTGAGGACTCCTTCTTCTTCTTAGGATAAGTACTTTCATTTATCTATTGCAATAGATCGATGGGTCGTGCTCTATTGACCTCTTATCGCATGATGCAACGCTTTGACTCAAGTCTCTTAGACTCAAATTCCAAAATGGAATATACCTTCCATTGTATTCTAATGTGATATAATCACATTTTCAGCATGTAGCATTTCTGGCTACAAACTTCCTTAACAACGAGCACGATGTTATCGATCGCATTGATGTCAATCTTTTGACTTAAGGCAGATGTTACATCGAACTTGGTTCCATGAAGCACGTAACAAACTCCTCGTAGTCGGACTCAATTTGATATGACCACTAGGGTCGGAATAACAACCATCTTACTAGTCACTACCGAAACAAGGGTAATGACACACTTGCACAAAACAAAATCAATTACTAGCTTCTTGGTAACCTTGTGACTTTCCCTGATCCAAGTGTGAGTCCTGTGCTTCTAGTAGTATATGCATCTACTACCTTTCACACATACTCATACTCATCCCAAGTATTGTCCGTAGTCGACCAAGTCACCATACAAGAAAATCACAAAACAATTTAACACATACAAATGTGTCCAAATAATCATAAACATATTCCCTAGACTCTACTAGGACTTTTTCATTGCTCAATCTTCAATCAGCAACTCTAATTCAACTCGATTGGTGATGGAAATACCAGACGATGAGACAACTTCAAGAATTTCACCAATCGTTCCATCATCCTGCCAATCGAAGGTGTACTTCAGACGTACCGTACTCCTCTAAACGTACTGTTATTTCATAAGACATACTTTAAAGGCAAGATATCACTCTTACGATATCTTCAGATAGGTGTCATCCACTATCATAAGCCTTCTTCATTTCCTCCATTTACTCAATTTATCTACGAGTCTTCACCATGACCTCTTGTACATCCAAGCAGACATTTGGTGTACCAAGCGAGAATTTTTTTTTAAGATAAGAAAGTTTTTAATTACGATAAATGTATAAATCTCCTTATCCCTCCGAAACGTTTACATCCTAGTTCTAATATCGTAGTCATACGCTTAGAATCCTATACACATAAGGTTTCCAGATCCGGTCGGCAACATACCATAGATCCGAACAAATACTAGCATCAATATAGCTATCACACAAAACATTTAGCACATAAAAGAATTCTTAGGCATCATTCCTAAAATAAATTAGTGCTTGTGTCAATTTAGGTGTACTACCTAACATATTTTAGACACACTCCTCACAATCATTACTTACCATTCTAAGTTTAGGTCTAGAAATTTCCTACAATTTCCTAGTTCGCTTAAACTAATGCTCTGATACCAACTGTGACATCCCCCATTTCACGGCCAGAAAAGACCGATTTGTTTATGCTTTGTTTTTAGAATCAGAGTAATCTTTTAAAGAAAATGGTTGCGGAATTTGTCCCAAAACAAAATATGATAACCATTTATCAAAACATTTCTCAAAGAGAATGTATTTTCATTAAATAATAAAACCTCGGGATGTCATGTTCCGATACAGACACATAAGCATAAACATAACATACATTTATTTAATCTAGTGAATTACATCTCCTTTAATCTCTCAGTGCAAAGCAGCTTAGTATTGATACCTGTGATACAATTAAACTGAGTGGGTAAGGCTTAGGAGCCTGGTGAGCATATAGGGTTTTCATCCCACAATGTTATATCATATAATTATAAATATAGAACATTCAAAATTGTACATTTTAACCATATAAAGGCAACTCTTATCCCACCCCATCGATCCTCACAACTACACGATCTAAACTCTCGTATCTAAAATTTTTCCTCTTTACCTGATCCCTACTTACGGATCTAAAACTAACCTTTTCACCCGATCCATACTCACGGACCTAAAACTAACCTTTTCCCCTGATCCATACTCACGGATCTAAAACTACCTTTTGACCTGATCCATACTAACGGATCTAAAACTACCTGATCCATACTCACGAATCTAAAACTAACCTCTTGATCTGATCCATACTCACGGATCTCATCTACCCATGTCCAACCCAACATATTCGTAGATACAATATATATATATATATATATATATATATATATATATATATATATATATATATATATAGTTTAATTCATTAATACCTATATAGTTCATCCATTCCATACTCATCTCAAATAAACAAACAATATATAAACATATAAAACATATTTCAAAGCAAATACTTCATATATATATATGTGTGTTAGAAGAAAGTGATCACATACTCACCCAAAACATATACTTAATACATTCAAACAATACTTGTATTATAATCGTGTTTATGAAAGGGACTCTACACTCACATGATCAGAAGATGATTGGACAGCACTACGGCTTGCAATGGTAGTATTCTTCGGTGAATCCGGGATCACTTCACACACCGGGTTTCTCGTGGGTAAAGCTTCGGCTCAGAAACTCTTTTCTTATCGGGATCTTTGGACTTCGGGACTTGCTTCGGGTCTCGGGAATGATACCGGGGCTTCGGGGGGTTAAAATTGCACGTAAAACGATGTAATATGGGAGAGAGATGAGAGAATGAGCAACTAAACTCGGTTGGCCCTTCTAATCTATTTATAGGGAAATATTGGCCCTTGCCACGTCGTGGCACCTTTTTCCACGTCGTGGGCTTGGTCGTCACTGCATGCGTCATCGCAAGTTGCGTCTGCGGAACTCCCGGAGGTGTCAGAAGACTTGCCATGTCGTGGCACTACTTGCCACGTCGCCGTATCTGACAGTTTTGGGGTTTCGCGCCCCGAACTTCATAAATTCATAACTTTCGCATACGAACTCCGTTTTCGACGTTCTTTATATCGACGCGTAGGTGAGATGATGCTCTACAACTCTCATTTAGACATCATTGGCTCATTTTGACTTTATTTTTAATATATTATAAATATATTACTTATATATTATCTTTAGTAGGACGGGACAGGAAAACTCTGTTCGAAATTCATAACTCCTTTATCTGAACTCCGTTTTCGTCTGTCTTTTTATCGTTGGACTACTATCGAAGACATCTTCGACTATCGTTTAGATCATTAAGGATAGATATATATCTACCTTAAATTCACTATTTACGTCACACTGGGTCGCGCTGGGTTGTGTCGGTTCTGTGCCTGAAACTTCGACAGGTCATAACTTCTTTGTTATAACTCGGATTTTGGCATTCTTTTTATGCACCGAAACCTTATGACATATACTACAACTTGGTTAAGATTAATCCTTCTAAATAATCTTCCATCAAAAAGTCATTTTTGATGCTTATCGTCTGTAAATTGACAAGCCCGGATCTACGGGGGTTACAGTTTCCTATAAGGAGTTTGTCATCATAATACAACACTTGGAAAGTCACTATACTCCCACTATCTTTGACATATGCACATGACTCATCGTCTCTTCTATAGAAACCAAGCTCTTTGACTTTCTCATGGAAGCAAAGATTTCAGTTGTGAGATGTTTAATTCAATCCATAAATGCATTTCTTAAGCTTGCACATTCTTTTAAGAAACATGGCATGTACAAAACCCTTTGGATGACTCATGTAGACGTCCTTAGAAAATTTCCCATTAAGGAATGAAGTTTTAACATCCATCTGCAAAATTTCATAATCATGAAATGCAGCTATAGCAAGCATAATCTTGATAGATTTTATCTTAGTTACTGGTGAAAAGGTCTCATCATAGTCAATCCATTGGGTTTGAGTAAAGTCCTTTGCAACAAGCCTAGATTTTAAAGTGTGTGCTCTCCTATCCATGTCGGTCTTCTTCTTGAATATCCATTTGCACTCGGCTATCTTTCTACCTGCTACATGATCAACGAAGTTCCATATTTGATTATCATACATGCACTGAATCTAACTCTCCATTTCCTTCTTCAATCTATCAGCCTCAGACCCTGCCATTGCTTCCTTGTAATTTATATGCTCATCTAAAATTAACAGTGTACGATCACAGAAAAACTTATAACCATCTAAAGTTATATCAAATTCATAAAACTTAGAGATTCCTTCATTGGATGACTCTTGAATTTCTTTAAGATCAATAGTACTCCCATTATCCTCTTTTTATATAATCTCTCTCTCTCTCTCTCTGCCTCTTTCTCTCTCTCTCACATGTTCGCGAAAGACTCCTCTTCGAGCTACAAAGACCACATTCTCACTAGGTCTATAGAACAAATATCCAAAGGAATTCTGTGGGTAGCCAATGAAATAACACTTCTCGACTCTAGCTTTGAGTTTGTCATGAGTCTCATCTTACGAGCGCCTCACAATCCTGGACCTTGATATATATATATATATATATATATATATATATATATATATATATATATATATATATATATATATATATATATATATATATATGAGCGAGGGAGCTTTCCTTGCCCACATATCCTGAGATGTTTTGGTAACCTTCGTTGTTGGAACTTGATTTACAATATGGTCGGCTGTCTCTAAGGCACACCCCTAAAAATGAATAGGAATATAAGCTCGAATCATCATGAAACGAACCCCATATCTAGTAAGATTTGATTCCGCCTGTTATCCACACCATTAAGTTGTGGTAATTGTAACCCCTCGACTCGTAGATATATTTTTAAAATCTTTATATTCATTTTATTGAAGGAACTCAACGATTTTGAGGCCCCAACTTGTCATGTTGAACATAGTCAGTCAACGTGATTTATGACTTCTATTCGACGCATCGGAGGACCCCGACTCGACGAGTAGAGGCTACGCATGGAAACCCTAAATTTTTGGGTTTGCACCCTATTTAAAGAACTTTTGGGCCATTTCTAGCCTCCCTCATCATCATTACAGCCACAGGAAACCCTAGATCAAATCCCAAACCACCATTAGGTGTGTTGAGATCTTGAAAGGTGTCATTTGTTGATTTTGGAAGGGAAACTTGAAGGTTGAGAAGCTTGGAACGGGAAGGAGCTTGTAGATCCAGTATCTACATCATTTTGGCTTCCATTTGAAGGTAGCAAGTTGTTACATTGATCATTCTAGTGTTAGATCTCCTTATATATATATATATATATATATATATATATATATATATATATATATATATATATATATATATATATATATATATATATATATATATATATACAGAGAGAGAGAGACAGAGTGAGAGAGTGTGAGAGATAGAGAGAGAGCTAGGTTCAGGTATTCTAACTAATTATTGTGTGAATGTATGCTTGATTGTAGACCAATTAAAATTTAAAAAATAAATAAATAATCAAGCAAATAAATAAGGTTAATTTAATAATTTGATAACTAATTTCTAAAAATACACTCCTATAGGTAATTACTTTGACCTATTTTTATCCCTTTTTAAAACAATCAACAATCACTGTATTCTATCCCATTTGATCCTCCCTAACCCTAGCTCCAAAACAGATAAAATATACATCTCCCCAAAATCACTAGGTTAAATCCATCTCCCTCTTAGTCGGAGCTGCTTTTGTTGTCGATGTCTTCCCCTTCACCTCTTCATCCCTATCATCCAGCAACACAAAACCTAGAAGTCACTCAATGGTGGAGGGAGAGGTATTACAAATGGAGAGTTCCATCAACTAACGCCCACAGAAGATCGCCACCACCATCGTTTGCCGTTGTCGCCGATCTCCACCCGCCATTCGCTATTATGGTTGTCGGTAAAACATCTCCACCCTCAATCGGCATCTGATTCACCGAATTCGTCGCAATCGGCGACGGAACCTTGTAGTGGACATGCTAAATAGTCTGGTAATGGACGTCCCTTCCCCTGAATTTTTGCCACTAACTTCAAACATATGGTTTTAATCCTTCATTTTCTATATATAATTATTTTTCATTACGTATTTGTTTTGTTAGTATTTTAAGACTCTGTAGAAATTTATAATTTTAACAATTAATCTTGAGTCAAAGTTCGCTGATATCAGGTTGTTTTTGGAAAACCACTTGGCAAAATCTTTTTATTTGCAACTGTGTTCAAAGAACCCCACCAGCTGTTCGACAAAATGCCTTCTCATATTTTTACTCTCTTTTTCATTTTTGATGTGAATCAAATTGTGTGTGCTGTTTAATTTCTGATGAATCGAGTAAAGAGCAAGTTGGAAGAACCTAATCATATTTTCAGTAATACAAATGGTGGCAAATTCCGATTCTATGAGAATTAAATTTCGATATTTCCTTTGTGATTTGTGTATTTTCTACATTTGCAGTTCTATCGGGATAGAATCACGGATTCCAATTCTACTGGAATGGCATCTTGAATTCTAATTTTGTCAGAATAGAATCTTGAAGATGAACATTGTATGGGATGAGGATGAACAATGACCACCAATCCTCAAAAAAGAATGGATTATTCTACCATAATAATATACAATGTAATGAAAAAAATATGTGTAATAGTATATTATGGTAGAATGATTTATATATTGTGTTTTTTTGTTATTAATAAGTGTAATATTCACATAGAATGGTATATAATTTTTTTTCTAAGAATGTAATGAATTTTTTTTAACTTGTATCCAAATTTTGTTATTCTACAAGAAGTTCATTAAATCAAAATATATATTATGTCAGAATATGTATTGTTGTATGGTTCAATCATATTTGTTATTTTTCAATATATTGATAAACATATTCCGTAAGAATTTCCAAATTAGGAGAATTAGCATCAATACAATCAAATTTTTAAAATTAATAGAATCTATTTTCGCTTAAAATATGCAATTTTCCTTTTTTAAATTTATATTAATTGACTAAAATACCCTGAGAATGAAATTAGATGGTATTTTTTTAATTATCTTTAATTTAATAATATGTATTATTCACTTTCCAAAAGTAAATAAAATGATTGGTCCACAATGATTTATACATTCATACAATACTTAGTTTGAATAGAATAACCTTAACCTATATATATATATATATATATATATATATATATATATATATATATATATATATATATATATATATATATATATATATATATATATATGAAAAAACTGCACAAAATGGTCCCTGTGGCTAGCTGAAAAGTGCCACTTTCACTACAAGTAAAATGTCATTTAATGGCACACAAAATGTGCCATTAAATATCTAAAAAAGTGTCACTAAAGGACTATCAGATAATCAGCGGCACAACTAAAAAGTGTCACTAGAAATGCTTCCACTAAAAATCCTTAACGACACATTTCAGTTTTGTCGCTGCAACTTTTTAGGCTTTTGTGGCATATTTTTATTTGTCATAGTAAACCAAAAGTATTTTGTGGGACATATTTTTTGCCACTAATTACTCATGTGATTCTATCGTTTTTGTCATTTTTAGTGGCACCTATCATTTGCCACAGTACAAGGAAATATTTTTATCACAGTCAGTGAAGTAAATATCCATATGAAATTCATGTTACTTACATATGTACACTTTTTTAGTTATAATAGAAGATATAAAAGCTAATTAAAACTGCGTCCATGGAAAATAATAAAAACTTCATTCAATAAAATGTTTAGTAAATGTCAAATAAGTATAAATGTGGAACAAAGTACACAACTAAACCTAAAAATAACTAACAAAAGTAATAATAATAATAATAATTAAAAAAAACTTGAAATTTAATTACAGTTGAACTTATTCTCTAAACTTCATGCTAATTTGAATCACCTCATGTTAGCTCTTTTTTAGAATCAATATTAGCAATTTCCTATCAAAAAATAAATAAAAACAATTCAAAATATAGTTAAATAAGGAATAATTTAGAATTAAGTAACTAAATATCAAACATAAATGAATTGTGTCTGATAACAAATGAAAAAAGAAAGAACATAAAAGTGATTACGATTTCTATATGGTGTCATATATTTCCCACCTTGTATATTCTACCATCTAAGTATTATTATCAAAACCTATAACGCTGAGCATCATTCCAAACTACAATTTAAACGAGAAATGAAACTTTTTGTCTTCTATGCCTAAATAAAAAATAAAAAATAAAAAATAAAAAAAATAAACCCTTACTTGATTGTGTCTATATAAGTAAAATGAATTACAGAATAATGATATTTTGGGGTTTAGTGTTTTTTACTTAATCTAGACGGAATGACTTAAATGATTAATCCAAAAAAAAAAATACCTAGCTTAATGTATTAAGACAGTAATATGTGTCCTTTTTTCCTCCCAGCTCCACTCATGTTGATAACTATATTAGAATGTAAGGATAAAATTGTCATTTACCTAGGGACATGTAACAAGCCTCGACTCCCTAGCAGTGTCAGTGCATGGTGGTGGTTTTGGAGGCTCAAATTCTTGTTGCTGAAGAATTATAGTTAACTGTAGATCAGAGAGCTGTCATATTAAAAAAAATTAATTTTTATTTTTCTTTGTGTTATAAAGTGGAAAATAATTTCAAAATAAAAGGGTAGAGACTAAAGAATTATGTAAAGCTCGTGTTCTGATGTGATGAATTGTTAATGCTTGCAAGATAGTCTTGAAATACAAAAATTATATTACAAATTAATAAAAATATATTATTTCTATTATATAAATAATTGACAATCTACATACAATTGTATTAGCCAATGCATTATGTGCATCCATGAGTGGCATTCCTACATTCAACATTGAAATCCTTATAATTACAAGTTATAAACACTAAATCTCCACTGACCTATAATACATGGAATCGAATGATTTATTAAAACGGAATAATAAATGTTTTTTATAATGTTTGAAGTAAACACAAGAGAACCTGAAGAAGAAGAAAACTACACCTCATTAAGCTTTCCCATACCAAATCAGGTTGACTAACATACCTTCAATCTGTAGCTAAAAGGTATAGGTCACTCTCAAACTACAAATAACTTCATCAGTTTATAAATCCACAAAATATTAACCTTTACAGAAGCAAAACAATTTACTTTTATTTTAAATCAACCTTAGTTTTGAAGTTATTATTCCGAAAAAAACAAAAAAAAAAGTTCACGTTCTTTTCGAACTTCTTGGAATGAAATAACCTAAAACCATAAAAAAAACATTCTATTATCTACAACAAAAACATAAAGTATGCATCCGTTAATACACAATATATAGTCAACCGACTAGCACTATTCTTCAGAAAATTCATGATCAATTCCCCTTATTGAAATAAAAAAGAAGAAAAAAGAAACTAAATAAAGTGATAAACTCTTACCATGTTTTGGATTAATATCATCTCTTGCCTTGTCCACTTATGAAACCACCTCACCTTCAAGCATAAGCTCTCCGCTCTCCATTTCATAATTTGCAATAATTGTTTTCTGTATTTGTACTTCCATCGGAATCACTGATTCCTGCTTTTTCTGGATCTGAATCATTGTTATACAGAATTGATTGGCAAGTCCCAACATGTTTAAACTTCCAATTACATTTTTCTTGATTGCCTATTGGAGATTACAAGGAGCCGTAAAATAACAAGATTAAGCAAGATTGAAAAATAATTCTTCATTCATTAATATGATTTGGGTCTTGATTAAAAGAAAGATATCTGGATAGGATTATGTTTTTATAAAATTAGAAGCTGGGACAAACAAGATGATATATTTGATCCACCTCAAACAACAATGGATTTATTACATGAAACCATTAGCACATATCTCATATCAATCCCTTCCAATTTATGGCAAAACAAAAACAACTATAAAATGTAAAAATAACATCATACTAATTAAATAACGATGTTTGGAAGATCCAATTTCTAATTCAGATGACCAAAAAGCTCTTAAAATTGGACTAAAAGACTAAGTTCCCAACTTTTCCTTCAACCGTGAGGTCAAATTAAAATGATACAACTTCCAATTAAATAGCCGATCAAAGAATTCAAATCAACATTATTAAATTTTTTACCAACTAGACAATGAATCTTCACAATTACACAAACCATATCAATGAAAGTTAAGTTGTAACGAACTTTGGAAGGATCATTCTCACTTAACAGTTTATAGATTTGAATCTAATCCATAACTAATAAACAAATTTTATTTAAAATTGGCTTATGAGCTTAAAATTGTGACGTTACCTGAGATTTATACAAAGAGACAAAGAATAATGTTGATTCCATAACAATAAGCAAGCTAAATAAGTCAATTTCAAACAGTAGACTTTAGGGCTTATATCTAGGCGTTCACGGTGGTTCTAGGGAAGAGTACGATCGTTTACACTAATTGCTTCTAATATCCCTTCCTAATCAAACAATTGAATCGAATAAGAGAGTTCTTGTAGAAAATTAAATATGTTTCCCGACTCAGCAACCAAAGACTCAAAGAGTAAAGGTAGAATTGATGGAATTGGGTTGTAGTTTGTCAATCGAAGACGAAAAACCGAAATCAACACAGTTTTCTAAGTACTTCCTCCATTTGTTTTTCTAGAATCTACATAATGTGATTTTGAAACAGATTAAACGAAATACAAATATGAAATACGAAGAGGCATACCTTGATCTCATAATTCGGATGATGGTGAAGCAGCTAGAATAGGGAGGCACAGTCGGAGCAAGGCGAGCAAGGCGGACAAGGGTGACAAAAATCACGTAGGGCTGCGATAGGTAAAGATCAGTGAGTGATATACATCGATTAGGTTTGTTTTTCCCCTTTCAAAATTTTGGACCTAAAGGCGTGTTCGAAAGGATGGCACGGAAATGGATCCTAAAATGATTAAAAATCTAGAATCTATTGTGGCATATTAAATATATATTGGCATAAAATGGATTTTTTTAAGTTACAATAAAATATTTAGTAGCATATAATAATTTCTATGATATAAACTTTGTAAGTTTTATAGGTAGTTTAAATTTTAGTTTCATTAATAAGTATGAATATTAGTGTCACAAAATATTAAGTATCATTAAATTTATTAATTTCTATAGTGTCACAAAATAGGTAGTTTAAATATGTCACTAAAAATCAAGATTCTAAAAAGTTCGTCATGGCACGCCATGACTCCAAGGCTTGCATGTGTCGTCAAGCTTTGCCAAAACGCCGCCTTGACCCATATATGTGTATAAAAATGAATAATAGTAGAAAATACATATAAAAATATGAATTATATACAAAATTGCCGCCTTAAGTCAGGCCTTAGAAACGGGCTTATTTAGTCATAGAAATCATTCATGGTAACTAAACCCGGATTTCTACACCAATACCACCCGTAGACAATCCGGAGTTGATTATTCGCACACAAAGAGGAAAAGGGATCGAGTCTGACACATCCACGTTTGGTGAAGAAAGAAATTCTGATCAAGGAGATAATATGGCCGACATCGCCGACATACCGATAAGAGATTACAAGAAGCACATAAGAGATGGTACCGGGCCGGGACTCGTGCAACCTGCAATTCCAGCTACTGCCAATTTTGAGTTGAAGGTTCACATTCTCGCACAACTAAAAGACATTCCATTCCATGGAAAGGAGCACGAAGATGCCTACAAGCATATTGAAGAAGTTATGGACATTGCTGACTATTTCCATATGCCAAATGTGCCTCGCGATACTGTCTTACTACGAATGTTACCAGTTACATTCAAAGGAGCCGCGAAGGAATGGTTGAAATCTTTACCCCCCGGATCCATTACAACATGGCAAAAGATGCGCGAGGAGTTCATTGACCAGTTTTGTCCACCTTCTAAGATTGCAAAATTGAAGAAAGCAATTGCTAACTTTGAGCAATTGCCAGGAGAATCACTCTATGAGGCGTGGGAAAGATATAAGGGGTTAATAAGAAATTGCCCTCAAAACAACCTAAACTTGCAACAAGAGGTTTCTATCTTTTATGATGGCGTAAACGTCACAACCAGACAATTACTAGACTCCCAAGGACCCCTCACGAAGAAAGCACCAGCTGTCATTAAAACATTGGTGGAAGAATTTTCCAAACATTCAAGAGAATACCATAATCCAAGGAACGATACAGCTAGAGGCATGGTTAACTCAGTTTCCGATGGCATGGCAGCAATGATGGCCAAACTAGAAAGTATGGATCGTAGGATGACAAAGATGGATCAATCCATCCATGTCATAAGGGTGGGTTGTGACAATTGTAGCGGTCCCCATCTTACTAAGGATTGCGATCTTGATGAGAACAGCAACCGGAAGGCACAAGTTTGTTATTCGAGTGGCGATAGGTTTGATGATGATTACAAAAGCCCAAGAAGGAATGACTCCCCTACGACGAGTACAAGAAGGCGAAGGAGGAAAAGTATAGAAAAAAAGCACGTGGGTTTTATCAAAAAGAAGAACTGGCGCAAGAGAAGAAGACGGATCTTGAAGCTATGTTAACTCGATTCGTTAGTGCTTCCGAGAAAAGGCATGACGAATCCGATGCAGCCATTAGAGATCAACAAAAGATGATGAAGGAGCACCAAACCATGATGATGGATCAACAAGCTCTGCTCCGGAATCAGCAAGCTTCAATCTTGAATATTGAAAAACAGCTTGGGCAACTTGCCAAGCAATTCAACGAAAGAACACCAGGCGGGCTTCCAAGTGACACGGAAAAAAATCCAAAGGGTGCACATATTAACATAGTGACAACAAGGAGTAGGAAGATAGTCACACCCCTCACTCCAATCCCAAGTACAGATCAAAAAGAGGCAAAAGAAAAAGATCCAGAAAATCCGAATTCGCCAACAGTAGACAAAACTCGTCGAGTTCCTGACAAAAACTCGACGAGTTCCGCAACTGATGAGCAAAATAATTCAAAAACTGAGCCATTTAAGCCACCATTACCATTCCCGGGCCGAGCTCGACAAGAGAAGCAGAATGAAGACTACCAGAAGTTCCTGGAGCACATAAAGGCCTTACAAATCAACATTCCGTTCATTGAAGCAGTCGCGCAAATGCCAAAGTATGCAAAGTTCCTAAAAGAACTTCTCACAAATAGAAAGAAAATGGAGGAAGCATCCAAGGTAGTCTTAAATGACAACTGTTCAGCCGCAATGTTAAACAAATTACCAAAGAAAAAAGGTGATCCGGGTAGCCTAACCATTCCTTGCCAATTCTGGAATTTAGCCACTAGCTATGCATTGGCCGATTCGGGGGTAAGTGTGAACCTCATGCCATACTCTTTCTTTAAAAAGTTAAACCTTCCGGAACCGAGACAAATCCGAATGGCAATCCACTTAGCAAACAAGACGGTGACATTCCCGAGAGGTATATGTGAAGATTTATTGGTAAAAGTCGATAAGTTTGTCTTTCCGGCAGATTTCATTGTGCTAGATATGGAGGAGGACCATCAAGTGCCAATAATCCTTGGAAGACGATTTTTGAATACCGCGGGTACCATAGTAGACATACGAGACTCAAGACTTACGCTTCGAGTGGGGGAAGACTCAGTTGTTTTTGGAATAGATCAAGCCATGAAGCATTCGAAGTGTAGTGATGATACTGCCTTTTCAGTAGATGTCTTGGAAGAATTATTAGAAGAACGGTAAGAAGACGAAGCAAGCGAACACATTTCGACTTCAAAAGATGATTTTGATGCTGAGAGAGATTTGAAAGAATTAGAAAGACTTCTTGAAGAATCAGAATACGAAGAACTGATAAAGTCAACAGAACAAAAAACTCGACGAGTTAATCACAATAACTCGACGAGTTTCTATGAAAAATCAGGATATGAGGAAACTTTTGTTCTAAACTTGTCGAGTTTAATTCTAGAACTCGACGTGTTTGGTGTTCAGAGCACACAATTGGAGCTAAAAATGTTACCAGAACACTTAGAATACGCATTTCTCGAAGAAGGTGAGTAGAAGCCTGTGATCATTGCATCAGACCTCACCCCAATTGAAAAAGATCAATTAGTTAAGGTTTTGAAGAAAAGAAAGAACGCCATTGCATGGAAAATCACCGACATAAAGGGGATTATCCCTTCTTATTGTTCTCATAAAGTAATTCTTGAAGAAGGAGCAATGTCAGTGGTGCAACATCAAAGGCGTTTGAACCCAAATAGGCAAGAGGTAGTTAAGAAGGAGTTGGTAAAGCTATTGGATGCGGGGATCATTTATTCAATTTCTGATAGTCCATGGGTAAGTCCCGTTCAAGTAGTTCCGAAGAAAGGAGGAATGACAGTCGTGGCAAACGAAAAGAACGAGCTTATTGCTACGCGAACGGTAACCGGTTGGCGAGTATGCATCGATTATCAAAAGCTAAACGATGCTACTTGCAAAGACCATTTCCCTTTACCCTTTATTGATCAAATGCTTGAAAGATTATCCGGTCATTGCTATTATTGTTTTTTAGATGGTTTTTCAGGTTATTTCCAAATATCAATCGATCCGAATGATCAAGAGAAAACCACCTTCACCTGCCCTAGTGGAACGTTTGCATACCGACGAATGCCTTTTGGGTTGTTCAATGCGCCTGCCACTTTTCAACGATGCATGACGGCAATATTTCACGATATGGTGGAGAAGTATATGGAAGTATTCATGGACGATTTTTCTGTGTTTGGTTCTTCTTTTGATAATTGTCTTACTAACCTTGACTTAATGCTTGCCAGGTGTGAAAAGACCAATTTAGTTTTGAATTGGGAAAAATGTCATTTCATGGTTAAAGAAGGCATTGTGTTAGGTCATAAAGTGTCCAAGGCGGGGATTGAGGTGGATCGAGGGAAAATTGACACCATTGCTAAACTACCACCACCAACCAATGTGAAGGGCGTTAGAAGTTTTTTGGGTCACGCAGGTTTTTACCGTCATTTTATAAAAGACTTTTCTAAAATAACTCGACCTTTAACTCAGTTACTTTTAAAAGATGCACCTTTTAATTTTTCAACAGAATGTTTAAATGCTTTTGAAATATTGAAAACAAAATTAACTAACGCCCCGATCATTATCGCCCCGAATTGGAATTTACCGTTTGAAATTATGTGTGATGGAAGTGATTTTGCCTTAGGTGTTGTGCTTGGTCAAAGAGTCGATAAACATTTTCAACCAATTTATTATGCTAGCAAGACCTTGAATCCGGCTAAAGAAAATTACACCACAACTGAAAAGGAATTATTGGTCGTGGTCTATGCTTTTAATAAATTCCGTCCTTATCTTATATTGTCCAAAACCACTGTTTTTACTGACCATTCCGCAATTAAAATTTTATTTTCTAAGCAGGACGCAAAACCAAGGTTGATCCGGTGGGTGTTATTACTTCAAGAATTTGACATTGAGATAAAGGACAAGAAAGGAATGGAAAATGTAGCGGCTGACCATCTCTCAAGATTAGAGAATCCAGAAAGGGATGCATCCGACCACAAGGGTATTGGGGATAGTTTTCCAGAAGAGTATTTGATGGTGATAATGGGAGAAGAACCATGGTATGCAGATATTGCGAACTTTTTAGCTGGGGACTTTCTTCCAAAAGGGCTAACTCATCAGCAGAAAAAGAAACTCATGTCAGAATTTAAATATTATTTCTGGGATGAGCCATATCTTTTTAGGAGTTGTGCAGATGGAATCATCAGAAGATGTGTGTTTGGAAAGGAGATCCACGACATTCTAGGGCATTGCCACAATGGGCGTGTAGAAGGACACCTTGGAGTTCAATACACTGTTAAGAAGGTGTTTGATGCAGGATTCTATTGGCCCACAATCTTTAAGGATGCTGCTACCTATGTGAGAGAGTGTGATGCGTGCCAGCGAACGGGAAATATTTCTACGAAGAATGAAATGCCTCAAAGAAGCATCCAAGTGTGTGAGGTTTTCGATGTGTGGGGTATAGATTTCATGGGGCCATTTCCATCATCAAAAGGGCACAAATACATACTTGTGGCAGTGGACTATGTATCAAAGTGGGCTGAAGCACGAGCGCTACCAACAAATGATGCAAGGGTGGTGGTGAAATTTTTAAAGAATTTATTCTCTAGGTTTGGAGTACCAAAGGCGTTGATAAGCGATAGAGGGACCCATTTTGCCAATGAACAACTAGCAAAGGTTTTGCAAAAATATGGTGTACGCCATAGATTTTCAACACCTTATCATCCGCAAATGAATGGCCAAACTGAAATAACGAATAGAGCCCTCAAAAGAATTTTGGAAAGGTCGGTAGGCAACCATAGGAAAGATTGGGCAAATAAGTTAGATGATGCATTGTGGGCATTTAGAACTGCATTCAAGGCACCTATTGGAACAACACCTTATAGATTGGTTTATGGAAAAAGTTGTCATCTACCAGTGGAATTGGAGCACAAAGCCTATTGGGCTTTGAAAACATGCAATTTTTCCCCCAATGAGTTGCATACCAATCGACTCTTGCAAATGAATGCCTTGGAGGAATTAAGGAACGAGTCTTACACTAACTCATTGATTTATAAGGATAAGACAAAGAAATGGCATGATGCGAGATTGAAAGGAAATAAGGAGTTTGAAGAAGGGCAAAAAGTACTTTTATATAACTCAAGACTCAAACTTTTTCCAGGAAAATTACGCACTCGTTGGACCGGACCCTTCACAATTAAACATGTTTTTCCATATGGGGTAGTTGAATTGTGGAATAAAGATGGAATAAGTTTTAAAGTAAATGGGCATAGGATCAAAAGATATGAGGAGGGCAGGCCAAAGGATGTGGAAATTGAAGAAGGGCTTGATTTAGAGGCAACCGCTACAACGTAGGGTGGAAAGGAGTCCAGCTAAAGACTCCTCAAAAACGAAGCGCTTGTAGGAGGCAACCCGACAATTGAGTTTGTTTTCTTTTTCTTGTAGTATTTTATTTATTTTCTTTTTATGCTTTTCATTGTGTTTTTAGTCTTCATCTTCAGATTTTGCTTAAATGATTGCTAGGAGGGTTATCAAAGCTGAGTGTGGGGTGTTTCGTGATTTTCATTAGAAATAGTTTTTTTTCATACAGAAAGAAAAACTCGTCGAGTTTATTCCAAAAACTCGACGAGTCCAATTTAAAAAAAAACGCGATTTTCAGTTTTTCTGGTAAAAAAAAAAAAAATCTTTATTGTTGGGTATAAGTTTTAACCCTAAAATTAAAACCATTCCCTCGTATCTCCCTCACATCAGCAGCAAGAACCTCCCAAGCAACTTCTTCACTTTTGGTGTTTTGCTCTAAATCTCTTCTCAAGGTAAGATGTCTTCTCCTTTTACTTATTAAAGCTCCAATTTTTGGTTTATGTAGGCACAAGATGGGTTAAAGTTCTTAAATTTTTGAGTTTTCATACAAACATTAGGATTTCAAATTAGGCTAAATTAGGATGGTTTTGCTAGTTCTTTCCATGGATTAATGCTTAAATATATACCCCAAGCAAACCCCTAAAGTAATTTTTGAGTTTAGAAGAGTTGGAGATCAGAATTTTTTTCGAACCTTCTGCGAAACTCGACGAATTCATGAGGCTGGGATGCCGATTTATTTTGTTTTTAACATTGTTTAAGTTTGTTTGCTTTTCTATGATTTATGGTTTTGCATAATCATGTCCAGAAAATAGGGGCCAAAGTTCTAAAGGAAGTCAAAGGGGTTGTCCATGGCTTGATTTTCCACAAATTGGTTCAAAATCCACATTGTTAGCATAGAAAAGGAAACTGGAGAAACTGAAAAAGAAGGAGTTCTAGTTGCCAAATGAAATAGATTTGTCTTGTCTAGAGCAATAGGGGTTGGTTGAACGAATGAATCCTCATCTCACCAAGGTATTCATCCAAGATGGGGTAAGGATTACATGTGATGCTTGGAGGAGACTTTTCCGATTGCAAGAACCGGTATACCAGGAATTATGTTGGGAGTTTTATTCTACTATCAAGTTCCGTGGGAGTGAAGACTATTTTGATACAAATGCTCTTACTTTCATGCTTGGGGGTGAGTTCCGGGAATGTAATGTGGCAGAACTAGCATGGCGAATGGATTTGTATGAGCAAGATGTGGCAATGACAGAAGCCTTTGGAATTTTTATGGAAGCATGTCACAAGGATTTACCAAATATTGAGGATGCATCAAGGTGGTGGAGCACAATTGCCAATGGAGTTTATATTCCATCCGCGGCCCAAGAAGCGAGCATCCGATCACCGGTCCATCGTCTTCTTCATCGCCTCATCGCAAGCTCCATCAATATGAGAAGGGATGATGATAAAGTGCCAAACGGAGATGTTTTCTTTTTATGGTGTATTCTTACACCTAACCAGTTTTGTAACATTCCGTATTATTTAGCAAAGTATTTAGCGGAAAGTGGAGTGAAGGAGAGATCAACTTCAAAGATATGTGGTGGGATGTTCATAACTAAATTGGCAAGATCTTATGGAATTCTTGAAGGAAGAATTGGAAATCAATTAACAATGGTGTCACAACCCGCATTTAGTTCTCTTCTTTATAGAAGGGCTAAAATTATTGTAGATTATGGCGGGGGCCATGTTAATATTCCATCAGTGGATGATGTAGAATTTCCATAACAACCGGGGAGGCGGGTTTGTCCACGACCAACACATATGCAAGAAGATCCCCCCGTTATTCCAATAAATGATGAGCTTCCCATGGATCCTTATAATGTTGAGCAAAGGGCATTTCAAGATGATTTAGCAAGCAGCTTGAATTATGGACATAGGAATTTGGCTCATATGATGTCTCATTTGAACATTCCAAGGATGGAAAATGAACCGGAATATCCATATGTGAGGAGTTGGAGTGAGAGATGGACTATGCGTCGAAGTGGAGCCGGAGGAAGCGGGTTAGGAGAAGAAGAAAGTGAAGATGAAGATTAATTATCCTTTCCTTATCTTTTATTTTGTTGGCTTGTTTAAACTATTTTTCTTTGTTTTTGTTTGTTTGGTGTGTTTATTTTGATGTTTAAACTTCTAGTAAATTAGGATTTTATTTGGTGTGTTTTCCTTTTATTACTTTTTGTTTGTTTCTGTGACAACCCCAAATCTATTGTCGTTACAAATCCCATCTTCACTAACGGAATGCGTCGCTATATGTTATTTTTCCTTAATGTTTGGAGTCGTCAATAAACAAATATCTAGTTATTTATATGTCCTGATATTATCATAAGTAATTATAACTTGTAAGTGTTAACCCTGTTTAACTAAATAGAGTTATATTACTTTTCAACCACTTCACCCGGGTAAAAAGTTTTAACCCTGTTAGACTTTAGCATCGGGTAGCCGTGTATCGGGTGCAATACCCGAGACATATATGAGCAAATGAACACCACTTTTAAGCCCTTTTACCACTCATTCACTCTCTCTCACTACTTTCTCTCTCTAGACCCGAACCCGACTCCAAAACCGTGAATTCCGGCTTCCAAACGTAAGGGTTTCTTCCCTATCTTGTTCTAATCATAGTCCATAGAAATTAGAGGCCAAAAACCATAGGATTTAGGGGATTGAAGGGAGTTTACGGCCTAGGAAGCCCCTTAGGCCGTAAACACCTAAAACCTTGCCAAAAGCCCCATTTTACCTTCCTTTAAGCTTGTGTACTAATTAAAGGAATTACCTAGGTGAGTTTGGACATGAAAACTTAAGATTTTGAAGCCTAAAAAGGAGTTTACGGCCCAAGCTTATGCTTAGGCCGTAAACACCCAAAAACCTTTGATAAAAGTCCCAAAAACTCATCTAGGGCATGTAGTAATGTAGCTATGAACCTAGGAAATGTTTAAGGCCATTAAACAACACCATTTTGAGACAAAAAGAGGAGTTTACGGCCAACTCTAATCTTGGGCCGTAAACACCTAATAATTATGCCAAAATGTCCCTAAAACTCCACCAAAGGCCTTCAAAAATTTATCTAAGGTGTAGGGAAGTGTTTTGGACCATTTAAACATCCATTTTGAAGGATTAAATGGAGTTTACGGCCCAAGCACAAGCCTGGACCATAAACTCCCCAAAATGCCCCAAAATGAGGGTTTAAACCCTCCAATTTGGTTCAAGACACTTGCTAGGAATTTAGGGAAGTGAAATAAGGCCTTAACTTGCAATTTTGGAGGACTACATGAGTTTACGGCCAAGCCTAGGGGGCTTACGGCCGTAAACTCCCAAGTACTGGCCTTTAGGCCGTAAACTCCAAGGGATTGAACTCATGGACTTCCCCGCAAACCCCTCTTGGCCTTGTACCACTCCCGGAAACCCCTTCTAGGCCCTAAAACCCCGAATTGATGCTAGAATGTCTAAATACTTTAATGAAAAGCATAAAATGATTAATTTCTTGTAAAATACCTATTTCATATGAAATTAGGGTTCTAAAAGGTGCACAAGTCTTTATTTGGTACAAAACGCTCAATTGACACTTCTACCCGATTTACCCGATTCACCCGATTTACGCGATTTCAGGTGAGTTCATACCCCTTTAATGAACCTTTCAAATGTTTTATATGTTTTAGGGGGGATACATGTTGATTATACATGTTTATGGAAAGTTATACAAGACAATTATTCATGTTACGGAAATTAATCACATGTGATTCACTATCCGTAGTTCAAATCACATGTGATTTATCACTATGCCTTATAAACAGATTTTACGTTTTCAAAACTATTTTGGATAAACAAACAAGTTTTTAAATGTTTCCTTTGGACAATAATTTTATTAAACAAATCTTCTTATAAAATGTAAACACACTAATATATTTATATGAGTAAGACTTGAAGGACTTAGGACCGATAACTCGCCTTATTTCCTGTTCTTGTTTGATTGTGGGCTTAGGGTAGTGGTTATCTGTCCGACTGTCGTTGATTTCTTAGTTATATATCTGGTATATTAGTATGGGACACGAGTATTTCTCATTTCACTAGATGCCTAAATCACTAACATGACAAGAACCATACACACTAAGTTAACTATAATAGGTATAGTTAATGCTACTACTGCTACTACTCACTATAGTCACTACTCTCTACACTATAGTACCCACTATTACCAGACAATACACTAGTAAGAGAATACACTATGATCCATACTAAAAGACTACTACACTATAACAAAAGAGAAAGCACTAAACAGACGATAACACACTAACCCACTACGAGATACTCTATTCACTACCCACTACGCCCAGAGTTTTCCGACAGGAAGACGACGCTATATGTATAGATCTATACGGGGCAGACGCTATTACATCCCGACTGTTAACTTCAGTCCGAGCCGCACAGGTCCAGGGATGCCACTACTTCACTACACTATGCATGACCGGGAAGGTCATTGGGTCCGCTATTACTCACGCTATTGGTAACATACAAGAAATACACTATAATCACACTAAAATACTAAACTAAAGGTTAAGTTAATATCCCGAAGTAACCAAGTATCTAACACTAAAGGAAGTTGGTACCACTATTATTGACTTCAAGCATAACTTACCATATTGCATTACTTATTTGAGAGTCACTATTATACTTTTACGATAAATGGTTTTCAAAGATGAGAATGACATGTTTCTTAAAGATTTTCACTTACAATGTATTTATGGAAAATATAGGATTTTCTAGGTTTTACTACTGCATATGACTGTAAATTGCAGCTTTTCACACTATCGGTTCTAATGCTTTTTATACAAAAACTCACACTAAACTCTTATGAACTCACCAGCTTTATGCTGATATTCGTTTTCAAAATAACTTGTATCCTCAGGTCAAAGATAGACAGGTACAGATGCAGCACTTTTGGAGAAGGTGGAGCATACAAGACCCATCTCTTATTTTTGATTTACTTTTGGTGTTTGTTGAACAATACAAAACACGCTTGTAATTAAATTCACTATGTAAATGCAATGGTTGTATGTTTCTTGTTTACTATTATACAATTGTGATGATACTGTACATGACGTCCTCCACCCCGAGACGTATTCCGCCGTTATCGGTTTTAGGGTGTGACAGTTTCTTTTGTTGTTCTCAGAATATATGTTGAGGGAGAGAATGAAAGAATATAGCGTGAGGGGTATGAAGTGAGATCGAGTCTAAAACGAGAAGAGTGAGAGGATTACGTCTATTCGCAAGAGTGGTGAACACAAGAACTAAAAAGATATGTTTTAGTGCAGAAGAATGAAGGGAAATACTGCCATAATCATTCCCTTCAAAACCATCATCGAAAAAATGAAGTTGGGGAATATGTTGTTCACAGAGAGAAAAACTCATCGAGTTCTTTAAATAAACTCGACGAGTTCCTTCGAAGAATCCCGAATTTGCAGTTTTTGCAATTGAACTTAATAAGTTCACTTTATTCTCGGCGAGTGGCTCTTTTTCTTACCTTTGAGTTGGTGATTTGACTACAATTTAAGGAGGCAATTGGTTGTGCTATCAATGATTATTTTCCGAGCAATTTCCAACACCTTTTTCCTCTATATTTTGGAGCATAACCACACGAGATTTGACACCCAAGGCGTGGATGAGCTGTTCTCATGTCCAAAGTCAGCTGAAGAAGGAGCTCAAAAGAAGAATACCAACCTCGCAACTTCTATCCCAGGGGAATCTGTTCCAATTCTCTCTTTACTTTTATGTTCTTTATCATGCATAACATGCAATGGGGATATTGCATAATTTAAGTGTGGGGTAGGGGGTTGATTACATTTAGTGAAAAAAAAAATTAGAATCCTTTGAATCTTTGGTTTGAAAAAAAAAATTGCTTCAATTTTTTTTTGCTAGGGCCTAATTTAGAAAATTTTGGTAAAGTAATTAGGATTCCATGCTAGTATTGTGTTTGATGATTCTATGAAGACCCAAATGTTTAGTTGAGCCAACATACGTTATAGTGCATTTGTGGCCCCCTTTATTCTAGTGAAATCATGGGACAAAAACACAACCTCGCTTAGTTTGAGGATCGCAATATGTTTAGCATCGTGTACCAGAAATGTATCCAGGAAAGCTTAAGTAGTCATTGCACACTACAGTAATGCCTTTAATCAATAAAGGATGAAGTTAAATTCCCTTGCTTAAGCATATGTTTTTCTAGGTTTTTAGTTTTGAGTGGAAAAAGTGCGTTATAAAAAAAAAGTTGAAAAAAAAGAGTGATGAAATGTTTGAATAAAGAATCTACAAAGCTATAAAGACAAAGAAGAATACATTGAAGAAAAGCTACAAAGTATAAAAGATTCAATCAAAAGTATTATTTATTTTTATTGTAATTTTCTTTTGTAGGTTATTTTATCATATGTATGCTTGGGGATTTAACCAAAAATGACTTGAGGTTAAGAAAGTTTTATAGGGATGGATTCGGAGGGATGCATAAAATGAGCGTTGTTCGAAAGAAATGGGCGAGTGTTTATGAGGATTGTGAGTATTTAGAATTGAGGGGGGTTCTTAGGAAAATTTTAGACACAAATGCATGCGTTGCGATCTTGGCGTAATGGCTGGGTTCGATTGGGATTGTCTTATGTGGTATTAGTGTGCTAAAATTCGGTTTTGCTTGGGGGCAAGCAAAAGTCAAGTGTGGGGTATTTTGATATGGGCTTATTTAGTCATAGAAATCATTCATTATTTTATTAATTATTGTTGATTTTATATCATTTTATGGAAAAAAAGGTACTTAATTAGCTTAATATTTCAATTTCAGCAATAAAAGACATGCTTGGATGAAAAAGGAAGAGGATTGAGTGATTGGAAGCTTGGAGATCAAGGATCAAAGGAAGAAGCTAAATAAAAGAAGAAACTCGACGAGTTTTTACCAAAAACTCGACGAGTTGGTTAGAACATTCTCGATCTAAGGATGCATTGCCGTACACGCTAAACGCGCGAATTATTAAAGAAACTCGTCGAGTTATTCTCAAAAACTCGATGAGTTGGGTCGATTTTTGGAAACTATAAATAGATAACTTATAGGCCCGAAAACCTAACTTTGGCTGGAGGCTAGCTGCGACTTTTGAAGATCAGAAGGGTTCTTGGAGCTGCTATTTTCGAGACTGCAACCTAAGAAACAATTTAGAAGAGAATCAAAGGCAAATAATCATTCTTCTTTTCTTAATCTTTGTTTTGAACCATGTTTGAATCATTAGATTTTTATTTTAGGTTATTACTTGCTGTAGATATGAGCTAAAAGCTTTTTACTTCTGTTTGGATGAGATAATCTTATGAACATGGTTTGATTGAGTGGTTGAATTGATATTAATTTGGTTATTCATCTTGTTAATCTTATTAAAGATCCTTATGTATTGTTGATAAATGTTTTTAGTTAACAAATAAGTGATTGAGTTGCATGAATATCTTCTTGATTACTTGATTCATATAGTTTTATGAATATAAGATTGTATGCCTAGGAATAGTGAATATGAAACTAGGATTAACTATAAAATATGTAAATCAATGTGTAAGCATGTGTGATGAACATCTATACATGAGTTGATTGAATTGAACAAATTTGATTAACTATTATTATAAGACTTGCTTGATACAAACTGAACACTAGGAAACTTGTTAATTTAATGACTTGATCACTGTTTGAATTAACTTGTCTACTAAAGGATTGGTAATAATGAACATGAACCCAATCACATTAGGAATCGGTAACCATTGACATATTAATTCATTGCATTTGCCACGAAATCAACCATAGGAATAAGTGAATCGAATCTAAACAGAAGTCTCTTTTATCATTGAATCTAGCTGTCCTTTCTTGTTCTTCTTAGTTGTTAATTGTCTTTGTTTGAAAGTTAATTGATTGATTAAGTTTATAGTCTTGCAAAACTAGAGAAAACCCCCCTCTTTTATTAATTGTTTTTAGTTAGGTAATACTAGTATTTAATTTGATTGTTACCGTTCCCTGTGTTCGATACCCTACTTGCTTAAACTAAACTACTATCGATAGGTACACTGCCTGCGTGTGTTTGTTTACATTTGAGTTTGTTAGGATTAAAACTAGTACGTTTTACACACATCATTAGGTCCGGTATGCTTTAAACTTTTTCATAATGTCTATTTTTCACTTAATATTTTTTTCTTTTTTTAGTTTTTTTTTCTTATTTAATTAAAAGAAAAACTAAAAAAGAAATTTTGCATTTTCTATTTATTTTTATAATTTTTATAAAAAAATAAAAAAGAAATCTCTCTTTCTCTCTCTCTCTCTCTCTCTCTCTCTCTCCCTCTCTCCTTTGGACAAGGAAATCCACCAAGACACCTCCTCTGATCTGCCTTGCTCCCTATTGTCTTGTGATAAACCTCCACCCCAACACTCTCACCATTGCCTATCGCCTTCCTCCGACCATAGAGTTGTGCCACCGGAAAACCACCAGGGACCACCGGAACATCACCGCTGCCACCACCCATTTACCCTCCTACCATCACCGATTAACCCACCAACCACAACCCTTTCCCTCCTCCTTCCCTCTGGTCAAACCCGTCGAAACAGGAAGACGAAATCAACGAAGCTGCCATCTCCATCCACTGCCACAGTCTTCACCTTCTTGTTTTGCCACTGTTGATGAAAGTTCGACCACCACTTTATACACCCTCCTCTCGACTTAAAATCACCACCAAACACCACTCCCATTCGATTTCTCCACTGATTTCGACCAGAACCCAACCAAAAACGAGGCCGAAGGCTACCAGAGCAACTTCCGACCACCATAGTAGGTAGTCGCAACTGTGGGTCACCACCGCCAATAGCTGCTGTTTTCGCCGACCCTCTCCAGCCAGTCTCGTCACCCTTTGCGACCTGTATAAGTCCGATTCTCCACCGTGAGAGGATTGTTTTCATGTTCGATCGATCAAGAGGATCGATTACAGATGTTCCTTACCTGCAATCGTAATTTTGTCGAAAAATGGTGCTGTCATCATCCTCAGTCTCATCGTGTTTATGTTTTGTTCATCTTGAAATTGGCTTGTGCCTCCCTCCTTATGGATCTGTAACACCCATCCAGATCATCATCGAAATCGAAAGGCTTTTCTGAGGAAGATGGTCGCCTGAGAATATGACTTGAAGATGGTGTTGTTCGCCTAAACTCCGATGAAGGCGAGAAGATGGTGTGTTCTTGGATCTTGAGGGTTGCAAGTTGTAGGTTTTTGGGGTTTCGGAGGTGGAAGCCTCTTTGTCGGAAGCCTCCATCATCGATGGTGGTGGTGGGGAAGAGAATGGGGTTTTTTGAAAATCTAATGAAGCGGATGCTTTTGTGTATGTGTGTGTGTGTGAGAAAGAGAGAGAGAGAGAGAGAGAGAGAGAGAGAGTATTTTACTTTTTTTTAATTTCTATAATAAAAAAATTGGAAAAAAGAAAATGCAAAGGGCACAATCATCATTATGAAAAAGTTTAAAGCAAACTGGACCAAACTCGCAACAAAATAAAAAGTTTGGATCTCTGGTGCTAGTCCAAACTTTTTGGGACCAAAGTGGCAACTTTCAGCTAACCACAGGGACCATTTGTGCAGTTTTCTCTCTCTCTCTCTCTCTCTCTATGTGTGTGTGTATATATATATATATATATATATATATATGGTTAGGTTATTTTTTTTCACTATCTATTGTGTGCATTTATGATTGATTCTTGACCAATCATTTTAGTTATTTTAGTTATTTAAGAAAGTAATTAATAATATTACATGTTGGTTCAAAATCAATCATACATAATCACAATAGATAGTGAAAATATTTGAACTTATATATATATATATATATATATATATATATATATATATATATATATATATACACACACACACTTGAAGTGAGAGCATGAACGTCGATTGGGTAAAGATCCCCACTGCTATTGTGCATCTTCGAGTGTTTCTCACTCTTGTAATCCTTCATAGAGAAAGCATAGGGGTCAAATTCAAAGGATACAATAAATGCAAATATATATGGAGATATATCCTGTTAATTAAAACACCAATATTTCGGTTTTAAAATAGTTATGGCAAAGGAGCAAATCTTGAACAGATCATCATGTTTGCATTTTTAAATATATAAAAATATTTTGGGAAATCTTCAGAAAAGTCCCAATATTTACAGAAAAGTTACACTTTAGTCCCAAGATTTTTTTTTTAAACGAAAAAGTCCTGAAAACCGGCAAAAATTTGCAATTTGACCCTTTTTGACCGGTTGAAACCGGTACCAAATTAATTTGGGACTATTTCGTAAACTAATCCAAAATATTGGGATTTTTCTGTAAACAAAAAATATTAGGACTTTTCTGTAAACAAAAATATTAGGACTTTTTTCTACAAACAGAACCCTTATTATTATTATTATTATTATTATTATTATTATTATTATTGTTATTATTATTATTAAAAATATAAATAAGACTACTATTTTTTCAACTTGTTATTGTTAATATTGTTACTAATACATATAAATGCATTAAATGAAAAAATAATATTAATAACATTGTTTAAGGGTGGAGGTGGAGGAGATGGTGATGCTTTTAGCATTGAAATCGTGAATGTCTGCCTGAATAGTTTTACTTTGTATATGGTCATTTCATATTTGTTATTATTGTTTTCAATTCAAAATATTAATACTTAACAATTTGAAAGAAGTTGCATATTAATAGTTTAAGGTAGTAGAGTTTCTCACTTTGTATATAAAATTGTTTAATGTAGAAGAGTTACTTTCCAAATTCAACAAATTCAGTACAAACATTTGCATAAGTAACTCATATCAAAATTCAAAAGTATTAATTACAATATTTTGTTTAATAAAATTTAATAGGAATAATTCAAAAGTATTAATCAAAATTCAAAAGTATTAATCCAAAAAACATGTCATATTGCTTTTTATTAAACAAGATATTATAATTAATATTGTTGAATTTTAATATGGGCTACCTATATAGATGTTTGTAGTGGATCTGTTGGATTTGGAAAATAATCCTTCCAGCTTAAACATTTTTATATACAAAGTGAGAAATCATTCTAGCTTAAACCATTTATAAACAATTTTACAAATATGCAACTTCTTTTAAATTGTTAAGTATTATTATTCTGAATTGAAAACAATAACAACAAATGTCAAATGACCATATACAAAGTAAAAATATATAAGCAAACATTCATGATTTCAATGCTAAAAGGATCAACATCTCCTCCACCTCCACCTTTAAACAATGTCATTAATATTATTTTTTCATTTAATGCATTTATATGTATTAGTAACAATATTAATAATAACAAGTTCAAAAAATAGTATTCTTATTTATATTTTTAATAATAATAATAATAATAATAATAATAATAATAATAATAATAATAATAATAATAATAATAATAATGATGATGATGATGATGATGATGATGATAACAATAATAATAATAATAAGAGTTCTGTTTGTAGAAAATTCATAATATTTTTGTTTATAGAAAAGTCCTAATATTTTTTGTTTACAAAAAAGTCTCAATATTTTGGATTAGTTTAAGAAATAGTCCCAAATTAATTTGGTACCGGTTTCAACCGGTCAAAAAGGGTCAAACTGTAAATTTTTGCCGGTTTTCGGGACTTTTTCATTCAAAAAAAAAATCTTGAAACTAAAGTGTAACTTTTCTGTAAATATTAGGATTTTTCTGTAACTTTTCTGTAAATATTAGAACTTTTCTGAAGATTTCCTAAATATTTTTGAATGGACTGTCCACCAAACACTTGCTTTTCAAAAGATATAGAAAATGTCTACTAGACCATACAATAAAGAAGGTAACATGTGGTCTATGCGAACCTGATAGAAGTCAATGCCTTGGGTTCAATAAAAAATAAAAAATATATGATCCGAAAAGCCCATTAACTCTTTTTTTATTGCGTACTTTGAGATTTTTCATTACATCAACATATTTAACATTTATATATGACAATTATTTTCTTCCACCGATTACCAATACGGTCTTTACTGACATTTTCTTGTATTTTAGTTATCCTTCTTTTATACTCTTGAATATTATTTTATTTGTTAGGTTCATATCTTTAAAAAGGTTTAAATGTTGGAACAAATATTTACAAAAACTACAAATGAAACGGAAAACCGAAGAGGTGTGAACAAATATTCTCCATATCATCTTAAAATTAATGTTTATAATTTTAAAGGACTTCAAAAATTAAAATAAAACCATGGGCAATATAATAATAAGTGACAGTTAATTTTTCCAAATATTATCTATATCTTATAATATTTAATTTTGCAGGAGTTGAAATTTGATTAAAGCCATGGCAATTAAGTAGGGCCTGTAAGCACACTCCATTCTATATTATTGACAGCCAGAAGGGTGCTTCTACCATAACCAGCCTTCATCACCAAAATCATAAGACAATGTCTTCTTCACGCCTAAACCTTGAAAATTATTCAATTCCTCTGGAGGAGATCAACCTTGCCACCGAGAACTTCAGTCCACAAAGATGTATTGGAGGTGGTGGATTTGGTTACGTCTACAGAGGACAACTCTCAAAATACTGGCAAGATCGCATAGTTGCTATCAAACGCCTAGCTAAGGATAGCTACCAAGGGGAGCGCGAATTCCGCAACGAGGTCGAGAAGATTTCCGGATTCCACCATGAAAATATCATCTCCTTCGTTGGTTATTGTGATGAAGATAATGAGATGATTATCGTTTATGAGTATGCGATCAATGGAAGCCTTGATCATCATCTCAAAGATCAAAATAAGATGTGTTGCATAACATGGATACAGCGCCTGAAGATTTGTCTAGAGGCAGCAAGAGGTCTTAATTACCTTCATGTGGGTCGTGGGGAGCATAACAGTGTAATACACCGAGACATCAAGAGTGCCAATATTCTTTTAGATGACAATATGGTCGCAAAAATTTGTGATTTTGGGTTGTCAAGATCAGGAACCAAAAGTCATCCAAGTAGCCATATATATACAAAGGTTGCGGGTACCCAGTATTACATAGATCCCACTTACATTGAAAGCAACATCCTACGTCAAGAGTCGGACGTATACTCATTTGGTGTGGTACTGTTTGAAATGTTGAGTGGGATGTTGGTTTATCAAACAAGGAGAATCGGAGAGGATATGTCTGACTCTCTCATAAAGTTCGTTCGAAGATACTATCACAGTGAACTACACAAATTAATTGATCCCAATATAAAAGATCAAATTAGCAATCGTTCCTTGTATACATTTAACGAAGTTGCATGTAAGTGCATTAGTTACGATTTCAAGAAACGTCCTACATTTGACATGGTGATTAAGAGCATTGAGCAAGCATTGGATACTCAAGTAAGCGTTTTTCATTTAATGATTTTAAAAGAAGTCTTGATTTATAGCAAGATTGGAAAATATCATGAGACATACAACAAAATTTTGGTTTAATTTAACTTTATCCGTTTATCATATGGAACTTACTTTTTGTGAAAGGTTAAATATAGATAATCTCAATTTCCATTTATTTGTCTCTTATTCTCAAATTATGTTTTTCTTTAAGTTGTGCGCTTTTCAAGTAGTATGTTTGAAGAAGTGTATAAATGCAAAAATATTTATTGATATGAATTCGAATATAGTTGCAGGAGAACGTTTCTGCCCTTATTGAGTGTGTTCAGAAAGACCAAGGATTTAGTCATGAAAAACCTGTTGCAGCATTTACCATATACAAGTGCCTTCTCCATTGGAATTTTCTTGAAGTAGACAACCCCATGGTGTTCAAGACACTTATTGCTCAAGTATTTCCTTCAGCAATTGAGGTACTTCCTTCATTTTATTAGTGTATCTCTATTCTAATAAATTCTAATAAATGAATAGTTTATTGTCCTATTGACAAGTGTTATTTTATTAGAATTCTTCATTAATATTATATATCACATATCATATCACTTGTCAACCTATTAATTATAAATTTTAAATTTTAAATTTTAAATTTGTCTCTCTAATTACATTAAATTAATAAATGATTTTCCATTTTAAATTTCAAATTTTAAAATTTTTCATTCTAATTATATTAAATTAATAACATTTGAATAAAAAATAAAATAAAATTACTATATATTATAAGGTGATACAACTTCACGTATTTATTTAAATCAACGATTATAATTTTATATAACTAAAAAAATATCTCTTAAGTAATAATTTATTTAAAATAATTATTAATAATTTTGATTTTTTAATATGAAAGTTTAAGTAGTTTTATCCGTGGTTCTCATGGGTTATAAACTACTATTATATATTATATTATGTTTTATGTATTTAGCCCAGTGTATAGATAGCCGATATATATTGTATTTGTTGTAAGCCCATTAGGTTACACTCCTTGTATTCATGTATATATTTGTTTATGGAATGAAGTATCAATTACGGGAAATCATTCTAAGTCTAATATGGTATAAGAGAGGTTGGGGGAATCCAACAAATCCAGGATGCCCACTAGGATTTGTTACACTGTGATTTATGGTCTTGTCTTCATTAAGAATTGAAAGACAAACAATGCCAGAAGGGTAGACATTTGGGTGGAAGAATCCTTGAGGGAATTTACACATTGGTGGTTTGCTTGGATAATCTTCTGTGAAATGAAGACCAAGAAGGTAATAGCCTCCCTCCCAGTCCGTCCCAACCTTACCAGGAATAGTATACTGCCAAACTATCAAATTAACTGTACCATCGGGAAGAGATTCTGGCTTCACAACAAAGCCATGAGGATGATTCTTCCGCATTGCTTTTCGTTCATCGGTGAGACGACCACGAGCTATTCCACCACAATGAAATATCAATTACGAAAATCATTCTAAGTCTAATATGGAGATGTAAAGGGCTCCTACCGAATTTTCTTCCCAATACCTCAACACCCAGTGTGTCGATCTTGCTTTGCCGCCGTTGCCATCATCTCATTCTTTTGCTGCTTCCAATCACTCTTCTTCTTCTTCAACATGATTGGCGAATCGTCTAACCCTAATGGTGGCAACACGAAGGCATACGCTATCACCAACATCAAAGAATTTATACCACCCATTCTTGACTTGAATCAACTTAACTATGATTTTTGGAGGGAGTTTGTACTGTACCGGTTTTGGTGTGCATGGACATCTCGATGGAACATCAAAGACGAAGGGAGATAAAGATGAAGAATGGCCCACCCTTGACTCCATTGTCAAAATTTGGATCTATGGAATTCTAACCCAATCCCTTCTCAACATGGTGACTAAACCCGACTCCACCGCTCACACCCTATGGCTCGACATTGAAGCTTTTTTCTGTAAGAACAAGGAGCTTTGCATTATGGAGCTTGAAAATGAACTCAGACAAATGACCATGGGAGACAAATCGATCAATGAGTTTTATGAAAGAATGAAGGTCACTGCCGACTTACTAGGTAATATCGGTAATCCTGTCACGAAACACACTCTTGTTACTTATTTTCTCAATGGTTTGAGCCCAAAATATAACCATATTGGTACTATCATTTGCCACAAATAACCTCTTCCCACTTTGCTTTAAGCCTGTTCCACCCTTTCTCTTGAAGAATGTCAAGCCTCTCGCTCTTGTCCCAACTCGCTCATCATGTCGATCATGCTTCCACCACTTCTGTACTCTACACCTGGTCTCCCTCATCTTCCCAATCTCACAACAACGACAATAGGAACAATAACAATAGTCGCCACCACAACAACCATGGCAGCACCTCCTCTCATCGATCTCAAGAAACCGACAACAACCGACCTCGGGTTGCTTCCCCTTTCTAGCCTCCTCAACAGTCTCCGTTCATGCGACCTTGGTCCTTTTACCCTTCGCCTTGGATTCCCTATGGATTTCCTGCAGCACCTTGGTCCACTACTAGAACCACCGTTGGACAACATCTACAGCGCCACTGCTAGCCAATACCATTACGCAACAAGGACTGTTGGGCAGCAATCCTATTGCTTATGTTGATTGCTCACCACAGCCCTTGTTTCATGTCATGATTCAACTCACTCCCCCATTGTAATGGTTCCCTCCGACTATCTACGATCAACCTACCAACATTGCAACAACCATGAACTCAATGACAATGAATGACGTCCATGACTCGTCTTAGTATGTGGACATCGGTGCAACTTCTCACTTGGCCTAAGACACAAGTATACTTCACTCTCTTATTAATAGTTTCAAAGTAAATTTTTTTCTTATTGGCAATGGTTCTCATATCCTTGTTACCCATACTGGTTGTGCCCATTTACTTATAACTCATTGTCCCCTTCACCATCATAATGTTCGTGTCACACCTGACCTAATCAAAAAACTTATCTATGTTCGTAAATTCACAACTGATAATGATGATATCGTTGAATTTAACAAGTTTGGTTTTTCTTTGAACAATTGTCGAACATACCAAGTTCTTCTTAGATGTAATAGCTCGGATGATCTCTATCCAGCTTTCTCGGTGCCCTCTACTCAATACATGCTCCTTTCTTGTAGTCCCACCGTATGGTACCAACTCCTTAGTCACCTGGCTCATCGTGTCCTTCGGTTTAAATTCAAATAAATGTATTACATGTAGTGAAAACATTAACTCGGTTGCATGTAATTCTTGTCATCTTGGCAAGCATTTTAGATTGCCATTTACTTGGTCTATTTCAATTGTTTCTAGTTCTTTTGATATTGTTCATTTAGATATTTAGACATCCCATATTTCAAGTATTTATGGAATAAACTATTATGTATTATTTTTAGAACATTATTGGCATTTTCTTTAGGTTTATCCATTACGTAACAAATCGAAAGTCGTCTGTAAATTTTTACACTTTCGTGTATATGTCAAAACCCAATTTAATACTGAAATAAAATCTTTCCAATTTGATAACAGGGGAGAATTTGATAACTGGCAATTTCACTGCTTATTTGACCAAATGGCATCATCTTTCATTTATCTTGCCCCAAAACATCCCAACAAAATAGGATGTCCGAACATATGATACGCACCATAAATAATATGATTTGTACCCTTTTATTTCAAGCTCACATGTTGCCCGAATATTCGAAGCTCTCCATATGACATCTCATATTCTCAACCTTACACATTCCACATCCATTCATAATGAAACTCCGTTCACTAGACTCTTTCATAAAACTCCTTTTTATCTTCTCCTTCGAGTGTTTGGTTAACTTTTCTATCCATACATCACACCTCCTCTTAAACTTGCCCTTCGCTCCACCCTATGTGTGTTTCTCGGTTATCCTACTAGTCACCGGTGATATCAATGTCTTGATCTTCCTACCTGCAAGATCATCATTCTAAATGCCATATCCCATTTTATGAATCCTCCTTCCCTTTTATCTATGTTACTCCTGACCTTCGTCCTTCTTATTCCTTCCTTGGAGAATGATCTTCCATCATCATTTCTCACATCCTTTAAAATTCCATCATCACTCCCTGGATGACTCATCTCCAGTAACCAACATAACTCCGGTTACTGACTGTCCTCCATCCCCTTCGGGTGCCATGCCTTCCACTTCATCCTCCACTACTCATACCACTCGAGCACCTCCTCTTACTCACCCCATGATAACAAGTGTCAAACATGGTATCTCCAAACCTATCTCTCATCTTAATCTCCATACCACTACCGAGTCTTTAATTCCTAAATCCCATCTACATGCCCTTCGTGACCCTAATTGGGTCATTTCCTTGCGAGATGAATTTGATGGTCTTATTTCTAAGAAAATCTCAAAACTTGTCCCGGGGCCTCAAGGGGCCAATATTGTACGTTATATGTGGTTATTTATAAAGAAATACAGAGCAGGTGGATCATTTGACAAGTATAAAGCACTGTTGGTTGCAAATGGGAAAAGTTAGAGACCTGGTGTTGATCTTGATAAGACTTTCAGTCCGGTTGTTAAACTGGCCACTATATGCTCGACCTTAAGCATTGTCGCATCCTGCTCGTGGCCCATCCATCTGCTGGATGTTAAGGATGGTTTTTAGATGGCCAACTTCATGAGACTGTTTACATGCGTCAACCCTCAGGATTCCATCATCCGAATCCTCCTGATTATGTTCGCTTCTTACAGAAATCCCTATACGACTTGAAGCAAGCCCCTCGAGACTGGTTTCATAGGTTCACCAACCATCACTCGGATCAGATTAATCCACAAAAAAACTGGATCCTCCTTTTTCACCTACCAGAACGGCTCTCTCATTGCCTTTCTTCTTCTATATGCTGACGATATCATCCTTACGGCAAAGGCAGTGAGAGAGCCGTTTTGGTAGGTGAAAAAGGGCATTAACTATATATTCTTTAATTGAATGAAATAAATTACCGGAAATCATTCTAAGTCTAATACGTTGGTCAACAAATCACTTTTTAGAAATCAAGCTATATCAGGGGCATTAACTATATATTCGTTAATTGATTTAGAGGAATTAATCTAGTCATGTTAATTCTTACAAAATACATGAAATAATTTTTAGCCCTTTCATCTAGGAAACTTATAGCATAATTACAACTACATTGATATATATTTCATTAAGTGCGACGTCCTTATTTTATCTGATATTAATAAGCATGACATCCATTTTCAAGTTAATGCTAAATATAAAAATATTTGCAATATTTCTTTTTTTCCACCGCAAATCATTAAAAATCATCTCTACGAACAAGCTATAGCAGAAAAAACAGGGGAATTGTATAACGTTTATAGCAATTTGAGGTTTCTTAACCCACTCGGTCAAATTTGGTTTACATCTATGCTCTCTCAATTTGCGTTTGCTAGAATATCCAAATGTGGCACCCTATGAAACCATTTAGGGACTTTTTTTGTTAGATCGTTAACACTACACTTCTCGAGGACCAGACTGTATAAATTGTGTTAATCGTTCACCTTATTGCAGTATCAAAAGTCCAATGAGCAGATGGCATATTGGTTATCATGTGCATCTAATCTATTATTCTTAATCCAAAAAAGTAAAAAACTTGATGGTGGAAGTACAGTTCCGGAACCACCACCTTCAACTATGCCACATGAAGAAATGATAAAGGTATTGATTTTTATTATTATCAATTTCATCAATTCAATATAGATAGTTTTGTTCAATGATATGGTTTTATACTTATATATCTACTGATTTGGTTCATCCTTGTGTCTACGTTGATGAGGGTGGGGAGGAGGTTGTACGACAAGTTCAAGTAAAAAAACCAGCATTACATTTCATGGATCAACTAACGGAATATGTAGAGAATATATACAACTTTATCTGTGACGACATGATTAAAGAGTTGCAACCCTTACTTGCCTCGTCCATTGAGGTAGTTCAACTTGGATTCGTTCACACCTATAGTCTTTTTGTATGTGTGTGATCATAATATATATATATATATATATATATATATATATATATATATATATATATATATATATATATATATATATATATATATTCTTATTTCTTACTTAATTACTAATTTGCATATTATTTACATGTGATCGATGCATTAATACACCCGGATAACAATTTTGAAATTCAGGCTCCACAAACATTCGAGGGACTAACAAGTTCTAGAAAATCCTTTCGCGAAGATTCTCAATTCAGTGATTGGCAAGGGATTCTTGATCACCTTAACAATCTACTCAAAACGATGAAAGAAAATTATGTAAGTGTATTATCTGCAACCTCATGTTTTTCCTTTGATTTGTATAATACTTATCATTGTTGCAATTATTTTTTCCATAAGAAAAACTAATTAATAAATTTACAAATTAAAATTGTCCAAAAAGTTTTGTTTACGAGATTTTCTCAAATAATTGCATTTCAGGTGCCTCCAATAATTGTTCAGAAGATATTAGCTCAAGTTTTCTCCTATATTAATACACAGCTCTTTAATAGGTGTTTTATTACGCAACTTTAGATTTTTTTCCCTTTCATTTCCACTGTTTCCATCATTTATATTCATTTGAAGTTATCTTCATTATGTAGTCTCCTTACGCGTCACGAGCGTTGTACCTTCAAAAATGGTGAATTTGTGAAAGCCGGTTTAGCGGAGCTGGAGCTATGGTGTTCTCAGCCACCACAAAAGGTAATTGTTTATGCCGACTATTTGCGTGCCACATTTGTTTGTCTTTAATAAATATGATTGGTTGTGGTTGGAAATAACATATAAATTAAGAAAAAAATACCTAGAAAAAAGATAAACAAAATTCCACATAAATAATGAGACAATTGAAAATATTAAAGACAATGATTTACGTTCACACAATCACATTGCTTGGCTGATCCTTGGGCGAATGAGAGAGAGAGAAAACTTTATTATCATGAAAAGAGGCTCAGTCCAAACATATATGGCCATATGGGCCCCACGGCAGAAAGAATAAAAAATGTTCCTTTAAAGACAAATATAATAAAGATTTAAAAACATATCACGCACTCTTCAATATAGACATGTTCAATTAGCACTACCAAGCAAACTAAGTTATTTAGCTTTTGAACTAATTTGAGTTTCATTCAATTTTAGGCCCTAAAAATCCTTTAGGTAATAATTTTTTTATATATATAAACTACATAGCCCATAAATTTTGGGCTCCCTGGAGTCGTCAGCCCTAGGCGGTCGCCCGGGTTGCCCACTGTCTTGACCGGCTCTGCATGAAAAAGCACAATTCTCTAACACACATACACAACTCAGCAAAGAAAGAGCATCAATATATACAGCAAGGTGATATAATTTTATAGTCTACAAGTACCTGCACTCAGTGGCGGACCTTAGTGGAGCCCGGGGGGTCCCAGGCCGGTGCTCCGATTCAGGCACGTTGTGTAAAAAAAAATTTAATGTTTTTTTTTGTTTTTTCTATTAGGTGCACCGGATTAAAATACGAGTTCCACTACTAATTTAGATTTATTCAGAAATTTTGTTTAGTGTCACTCCCATTAAAACGTTCGGCGACCGCAACTGCCTACACGTCATATGGATAGACTCTATAAACCATGCATGAAGACCAACCAACTATTGACCCCACAACCTATCCCGCACCAGACCCCACTGGCCTTTCATCAGGGTATACTACAGACACCCCTACATTTACCCTCGTGGCTACCACGTATATGTTGGGGATTCCATGACTAAATTTAAGTAGCATAAATGAGGTCAAAAAGTATATTAGAATCCATAGCTCAATAGTATATTGCAACATAATCAGGATTAAAATATAACAAATATTGCATTTTTAATAAAAATTGGAGAAAATTTTGTCGATGTGATACAACCTCGTAGTTTCCTTTGGATTCATAGTCCTATGAACATCTGCTCCAAATTAGGTTTGTTAGGATGGTATTATAATTCGATTGATATGTAAACTAATAGTAATCTCAAAAGATAATGGCTAAGGTTTCATATACCACACGTGTGTTGTGTCTAGACAGGAGCTTTGAAATTTAACCAGACATGCACTCGCTTCATGAGATAAACCCAAGTATAATGAGTGTAATCCCATACATGCGACAACAGTAGGAGGGGCCTCCCTTGAAACAAGTTAGGGATGGACCCACACATCACAATTAACAAGATCAAAAGGATCAAATGAATAAGAGACATTTTTATTGAACGATAAAGTAGAAAATTTTGCAATTTTACAACCACTATAGTTAGAAATAGCATAAATGATGAAACGACCCAAAATACTGGAAGAGTCTAACAACTATAAACATGAAGACGGTAGATGTCCCAAATGAGAATATCAAAGATAAAAAGCAGCATAAGAACGATTCAAACAAAAATAAGACAAATCAACAATAGATGCAGCAATATTTGAAACTTTAACCTAATCTACAACATAGAATTCTCCTTGTCCTACTGTGGATCCTGATCAATCTCTAAGATTATAGATCCTTTACAAAACAAATAGAATCCAAATAGAAGACCCAATATCCACATTTACACAAATGACCGACCAAACCAAGGTTTAAACAAGTTTAGGAATATAATAGACATCAGTGAGAGAAATATGAAGGGTATCAATATAACCCACACCTATTGGCAATTATGTACCATTAGTAGGTATAACAGAAATAGGTGAACTACAAAACAAAGAAACATAGGATGACAAACATGATGACATACAGTTATATACACCAGAATCTAGAATTCATAATAATCGAGGAATACCTGAAGTATTGGATGAAGACACACACGAATGGCATATGGATGCTGACATTGCATTTGGATTAGAGGCAATGTATTATATGAAGGCCTAAAATCATATGGTCCAAATTAAATGGTTGTATTATGGTTGCTTAATGATCGGTCTCTATAGAAGGTACAACAACAGTGAACTATGGTGGATGTGGTGCCTACAGTGTGGGAGTAGACGGTCCGGTTCAAAAGATGTGTGAAAATGTCTAGATGTTATGTTTTGTTATGAAACCATTTGTTTTTGTTTCGCTTTGTTCAATTTTAGTAGGCCTAACATATCTAATGATTCCTCTGTTTGCTAAAAACACATTCATCAATCGCAACTTTAGGGGATAGTCGGAACAAATTGGCTTAGGTTAAGATGGAATGTTAAAAATAATAGGCATAATTGAAGCTTTAGACCATTTGGCAACTAGATATTTGATATGAGTTTCATCTACATTCAAATCATGAACAACGGACTCAAGTACATGAAGAGGGGTACAATGGAGAATTGTTCTATGTATGCCTTCAAAATCAGAATGTAGTGCCATCAAAAACTCCACCAAGCATTGATCTTCCATTTTAGCAATGCATGGTTTAAAGGCTTTAGTTTAGAAGACTCTTTGAGAGCAACAAATCCTTTAAATTTGACATAATAAAATAAAAAACATGAACACTCATAGTGTTCTATTGGAGGGCTCAAATATCAGTCTCTCATTGCCTTTAGCAAAATTTGTTTAAGTGTATAGTTTATCCAAGTGATACCAAATTTATTTTAATGTATCTCCAATTGGATGCCAACTGACCGAAGAACATGGTGATCGATCCGAGTGGTAATATTAGAACTATTCTCGAAAGCTTGGAGTGGCGTTGCATAATTAGAAGCTTTTTCTTCAACTGGTTTTCCTTTTATACTAGTAACAATACCTCATATATGTCTATACTACAAAAAATTCTTCATCACATAACTCCAATACACATAATATTTTATATATAGTTTGGTGTTAATTGTAGAGAGTCGTCCTTGAGAGCCTTATTAACGGTATTCAAAGCAAACAAATACCGAAAATAACCAACGAACAATTTCGAGCAATTACCAAAATGAACAAACAACAATCTCAAAATTTGTTTTTTTTTCCGATGAACATTACTAAGTCTATGAAAACTCTCTAGTCGAAGAACAATATTGAGTCGTACAGTGCTAAACGATGAACAATGTCCAGTTGATGTACAATGTCAAGTTGATGAACATTTACATTATTTTCTTTCAATAAAAAATAACAATCGATCTACAAAAATAATTTAGATTTTATAGAGCTCTTATATTATATAAATTAATGGCAATCTCAATAGAAAATGGCTAAGATTTCATTGTTGAAAGAAAACTATGAAATATAAATAAATGTAAATAAGCATATAAATAGAAAAATTATCTAAAATTAACCTAACTAAAAGGCTAAAAAAAGTCCAATACAAAAATAGGCCTAAAATACTTTTAGTATACTAAAATGATGATTGTAAACTTCATAGGATCCCAAGTCATTAGTTTTTTATTTCTGTTTAGTTGCAGCTAAAAACACAATTTGCACAAACATGCATACATACATAGATAAATTGTGTATATACATAGTTACATACATATGCCCGAGCATACATACAGACATCATGTATTCACAGATATGTCTAGATCAAAACAAAACTATTATGATAGTTTAGCCATCGATGGAATTAATTCCTTGGGCAGTACTTTGATCTTGAATTCTTACAAGCGAACATCATTTTATCTTTGGTACTTCTATATGTTCTTTAAATAATAACTATTTTCCCCGTAGAAATTTAGCACACAATTAACAAGTAAGTTCTTATGGGTTGAATACATGTTTAATGTCTAGTTCTTTAATTTATTTGTAAAAATTCATTTATATCCTAATAAGGACAACATCTAAGGTCAGATCGAATTCTAATTGTTCAAGTAACTCTTTGTTAATGCAATTAGCTAAGCGTTAATTGGTCACTTTAGGTTCTGAAAAATACTTTATATGCGACAGTATGCTGTCTTAGCCTGGGATGAACTTCAGCATATTCGACAAGCTATTGAGTTTCTGGTATGTTTCCTTCAATTTATGTTGTACCCTGGAGGTTCTAATCTGTTTCTCTTCTCTCCCAATATTTAACTTTTTACAATTTTTTAAATTTCGACATAAATTGTTTATATAAATCGTTCATTGTTATACTAGTTACACTTATTCAGTAATTTTAATACCTTCAGGTGAAACAGGAAAAGCACATGTTATCGTACGATGAAATAACCAACCTATTCCAAGTAAATCTCTTTTCCCTCATAAACAGATGACCTATTACTAAAATTTCCATCTCAATATTGCAGATTAGCATTACAACTTAATTACCTATTGTTATAACACGGTTCTAGACCTTATCGCAGAATTAGAATCTACTTTCAATAACTATTCTACTCATGGAAATCCTATAACTTGGCAAAACAAGGTTGATCATTGTAATTAATATCTCACTAATCAATCCAATCAGAGAATGTCATGCTAGTAAGCATTACTATATATATGAAAGACTAACTTTTAGTAAATAGTGTTTTTCGTCGTTGTGCATATGTCAATTATGGAGAGAGTGGTGGATCCAGCCAGCAAGTCAAGTGGGGTGCATAGCCTTTGACCATGTAAATTAATAAAAAAAAATTAAACACTAAAAAGTTGAACCTCTTAACTTGGTTAACTGTTAGTCTGTTAACTGAACACAAGTATATAGATCGATCCACTGATTCACTTACATAAATATAAAATTAAGAAAAAAATCAACAAAACAACAAATAATCATTCGTAGAAACAATTAGAAAAAATAACCTCTCTCTTCATCCGAAACATAACACAAAGTAAACTATAACCTCTTAAAAAAATTCGAGATAGCTCTATAGTAGTTCCAGCAAACAGCGCAAATTATTAAGGAGTGTAGAGTCATTTTTGGTTTTTTATTTTATTTTATTTTTATTTTTTTTGAGAGAGAGAGAGAAAGAGAAATTTTGAATGGAGGCTAACTGTTTAATAACAAAATGTTAATAGTATATATATATATATATATATATATATATATATATATATATATATATATATATGTGTGTGTGTGTGTGTGTGTGTGTGTGTGTGTGTGTGTGTGTGTGTGCACGCGTGGGTCCACATCCAAGTGGACCCATACACCCTAAAGTTAAGATCAAGATCCTATGTATGATCGTTTTTTGGTTTGTAAGATCGAAATCATAAAATCAGATCGGGATCCTAAGATCCGAACAAAAAATATAATTTTTAATTTTTAATTTTTAATCATGAAAAAGTATTTCAAACATTCAATTTTTTTTGTTCAAAAGTTATAAAAAACTTCAAAATATTAGTCATAAATCACAACAGAAAATGATAAACGGTAATTGGTAAAGGATAAAAAACATAAAATAGTAAAAATTTTCATTACAAAATAATAATAATAATAATAATAATAATAATAAATCAAGGGAACGTAGGATCGGATCGGATCTCGATCTTATTTTCGATCTTACGATCTTACCTGCGATCATAGTTAAATATGATCCGTTTACGATCTGGATCGTTTTTCATACCTAGGATCGTATGATCGTACGATGAGGATCACGATTTTAATAACCATGGTATTTTCGATTGTAAGTAATTCTGAAATAATAGAATTTTTAAAAGATAGATACCATATATTTGGAAAGTAGTATAATGATATAATTTTTAATTTTCAAAATTTGAATAAAGCTGACACTCGATTATTTACTTATTTACTTTTGAATTTTGAAGATTCTAAGCATCCCGCAATTGCATAGACTATGCACAATATATAGGCTCGACCCTAACGATGTATTCTCCCATGTAAGTGCTACATGTGGAATTTCATTTTAAACAATTAAATATGTATCCATAATATCGTATACTAATTGTCTTGTCATCGTGTTATCTTTAACCAGGTTATTTTAACAATGAAGATATTGATGAGAGTAAATTCTTGTTTTGGTTATTGCCATCGACGAAATCTCAGTTCCAGCTACGGATTAAAATATCTTCTGAAGATTCTATGCATCGTAATTTTGTATTCAATATGCACTATGTATTGGGAGGACACTCACAACGTATCCTCCGATGTAAGTGCTACATTTAAAATAATATTCTAAGAAGTTAAATATGTCATCATAATATGGTATATTAATTAATTAACTGGTCATTGTGTTATCCAGGTTATCATAATGATGAAGATATGGATGAAAGTGCATTCTAGTGTCACTTATCTACTAACTGATAGCTCCAGGTATTACGCAATTTCGTTTTTTGATGTTTGTTGGAAGATGACGTGATATGATTAGATAGTTCATACATTAAATGTCACACATTACGTAGCTTTGAAAAAAGGCCCCTAAGTATCCAGTTTTGCAGCAACCCGATTACAATATATACTAGCTATTACACATTATTTTTAAATTATTATAACTATCCAACCTCCATCGCATGCCAATTATACAATTTCGATAATATTCTTTTAGTAATATTTTTTCCTTCATCAAAAACTCAATTGGATGACTCAATCAACAAAAGAATCTTACAGAAAAACGAAGAACTCTTACATATATAGAGCCATATAGAATTATATCGCACCAATGTGATATTATCACTTTCATGTAGGCTCGATTGCAAAGTTGTCTTAACCCATGGCCTGCAAGACAATGACCTAATATCATCTATATCATATCGTATTACATTATAAATAAGATGTTTTTTTTTCTATCATCATATGCACTTGAAACTTTCATAATCTTTTCAATTTCAACTTAGTATAATTAATTATTATTTTAAAATATGTTATTAAGTGTTAAATCTAATTTTGTTATTATTAGACTTTTAAAATAACTATTATACTATACTCGTATGTTAATTTAAATATTAGGTTAAATCCAAAACATAAATCAAAATACAAAATAAACATAAAAATATATTCAAGTGTTATTTTTCAAAAATGTTAAAAAAATTTATATATACTAAATATAAAACGACAAGTCAAATTAAATAATAAAATATAAAAAAAAACTCTTTTTGATTATCATTTAAATTTTGTGTAGGAAGATATTATTGAATGACATAACTCTAATAGATATATATTTTATAATATGGTTTATAATAAGTATATAAATTTCTATATGGACTTCCTTTAAGAGTTATTATTTTATAGTTAATATCTTCTTATTTTATAGTTAATATCTTCTTATTTTCAGCATATATTTGCAAAATAATAAACTCTAGTCTTTTTTTTTTGTGCAACCTGCAATATTCGCCATGTATATTAATACAATAAATCACTTTCTTTTCGAATTTCAATATTAACTCTTTAGTATCTATAATTTTTTAACACTAATAAGTAATTTGTAAAAATATTTTATAATACTTATAAGTGTTTTTGAATTAAATGACAACAATAATAAATAATAGTAACATAAAAATATAAATCACATAACAATTAGATTAAAAACAATGGTTGATAATTGAAAAAAAAAATATGATCAGAATTGAAATGTACTTGGTTTGGGGCCTCTATTAGCTACTTGCTATTGAGGTGTTCTTTTTATAGTATCATTGTTGTTTCTAAAAAAAAATTCTGAAATTATTCATTATAATAGTTAAAAGTACCATTAAATATAAAAATTATATTTAATTTTATTAATATGTATGGTCAAATAAGTAACTTTTAAAATAATTAACCATAACAATAGTTAAAAGTAACAATAAATTGAAAATTATATTTTAATTTATAAATATGTTAGCCACCCAAAAAACTTGTTGAATAACATTGTTCAAAATTGTTGCAATTTTAGATAGATGTAGAATATACTATATGTTTTTTCTTTCTCTCAAGGATATGCTAATAAATTTAAATTTGATGTATTTGCGTCTTCATGAATTGTTAGTTATTCTATGAAACTTGAATCCGTAGCTCACCTATTAGAATTTCATCAAAAACTGATATCAATAAATCATGAGTTTAGTGCAATTGATTTCAGTTTATTATGATGAATGCACGTTATCATACTCTTATATATTGCAAATGCAACTAAATATTAATAAACATTATGATATTATTATCCATCACAAATGCATCTGAGTATAAATAATGAACTGAGATTCTTAAATGCAGAAAAACTTTCAATGTTGATGACCTATACACCTCCTTGCAAGTAAAAGATTTTCAAAACATTAATCCTCCTATAGAACTTTCAAAGTGTGGAGCCTTTAAAGTTCTTAACAACTAAAGACCATACCTCACCAAATTATGTTTCATGTAAGTTGAGGAGCAATAATGTTTTATGTAAGGTAAGGATTTTAAAAACTCCATTTTAGTTTCCTGGTTTTGTAATTAAAGCATATTGAATGGAAGGGAATCTCAAATGTTATGACGGTATAATTATTCTACAAGCGGTACTTATTGGTATCGCTATCAATGTATTCTACTAGAACAATCCTATCATGGTATGGTCAGAGATTGTTGTTGTTGTCTCTTTGAGTTGGTTGTGTCATTGGTGTGTAGCTTTCCTAATTTCGTGATTCTTTAATTTTGTATTGTTGATTATTTTCCGAAACTTAATCCCTACATGCTGATATGTTGTTGTGATAATGTCACCTTTTTGGAAAGTGTTAAATTCGACTATGGTGTGTCAACATGTTCTTACCATTTACAAGCGATGATTTTTAGTTGTGCTATGTGCTTATTATTGTTATATATGAGAAATTTACCTTTTTCATTGGGTTGGTTAGTGTTATAAAATAATCAAATGCTAAAAAGCAATAAGAACACCAATAACAAAAAGTGGATGATCCCGGAATCTGAACACTTGGTATGAATCAATAAGAAAAGCATAAAATAACACAAATTATTCAACAAATAAAAACTTATTTATTTGTTAGTTTTATTTTAAATAGGATTTTTGGTTAAGAACACACTTTTTAAATCCTCTCTAAAAACTCACTAATAACCGTCAGAAAAACATTCTACATGAAACTCTTTATCTCTCAAAAGTGCATACAGATCATCATCGTTCAACATACAAAAGGAGCTGATACATTAAACGTTTTGATTTTCAAGTCAAAATTTTGATATTTATTTATTTAAAATGTAAGTCTTACACACGTTATATTAAATATTTAGTTATAAAAGAGAGTTTTAGCGGAAGTCTTAAAATATATCATTAATGCCTTGGATGCAGGTACAGTCATGTGTGATTCTTTCCATGATTCAAAGAACATCCTAAAAAATAGTTATTTAATAACTGTAATCTGAGGCTTAATAAATTCTTCCATGATATCATATACCACAGTATATAAAGAATGCATACACATAATTAGCTTCAGCATAAAGCTGGACCGCCCCTTTGGTCTTCATCTTAAAGTCGATCCGCCTCTTGGCCTTCAGCATAATGTTGGTCCGTCCGAGTATATTGGCCTTCAATATGAGGCTGACTCACCCTCAACTCCCAAATATATAAATATATTAACACTTATATAGCAGAAAAACTGTTCCAGATGGTAGGAAACTAACTAAGCTAGTCTAGGCCTAATTGTATAGTACATGGTAATTATATCCCAACATACAAAGGATGCATATCAGAGTATATAATATAGTGAGAAGAACTCACCTACAAAATTTATCAAAGGATTAACAGTTAATCGAACAACTCAGCTGACGAGCAACACGCCAACGAAGATTAACCTATAATACTATAATTATTAGTTCCTATGCGGATATGGTAAAGAATGCTAGATCTTGCACTAATCACCAATGAATACTGAGAGTTCTATCAAATAAGGATCAAGCATGACAGTTGAGAGGCAAGATCTTTTCGACATATAGCTTTTCTGAATTCCAACAACCAAACCAACATAACCATTCTAAACACCTCTCTCGTAACTAGATCAATCGGCATTATAATTGGAATTACTAATAAATCTTATTTATAGGTCAATAATAACGAGTATGACTATAAATATAAGTTACACTCGAATTAGGATAAGTGTAACTTAACTTACAAAAATTTTAGTGAAAAAAGAGAAATATCACGGGCGAAATTCCGACCTGAGGGCTTCTACTAGTCGTGCCTAGATACCTACAGCGCGTCAAAAACCAATCTTAGAATTTAGAGAATAGGACTTCTTAAGGTAATTAATTTTTCGAGGTGTTTACATATAATTAACTATTTTTTGTACACATCTATGTAACAAACTTTTTGGAACTGTTCACATATGACTATTAAGACCTGCTGTAGCAAATTACATCCAGCTACAGCAGGTCATAATGGTTATATGTTAGCACTTTCAACAAGTTCATAACCTAGATGTGTACAAAAAAAAAAAAATTACCTAAATATGAACAAAACCAAAAGTAAGAGTAAATTACACGAATGGTCCCTACGGTTTGGGGGAATTTGTGCATTTGGTCCCTAACTTATTTTTTTAACTCGGATGGTCCCTACTGTTTATTTTTGTTGCGCGTTTAGTCCCTGTCTTACCTAAAAAGACTATTTTGCCCTTATTAATTTATTTTTTTTAATTAATTTTATTATTTATGTTTTTGTTTTTATATGTTTAAAAAAATTAATAGACTTCACATGTCTGTATCACGTCACCGTAAACCTAAAACCACATTTGAGAAATTTAATCTGGGTCCTACCGGTCACCATCCCATCTCACATCCTCTTCAACCTCTATTTTCTTTCCATATTTAGTGAAATGGAAGTCTTCACCATCCTTTTTTTTGTCCTTCAACTTTGGCAAACAAACACCATAACCCAATGTCTCTTCACTTTAGTAGGTTGTGGTGTTGGTTCGCTGGAGTTGAAGGATCGAAAAAGAATGAATGGTGAAGACTTTGATGTTATTAAAGATGAAAAAGAAATAGAAGTTGATGATGATGAGAGATAGGTTGTTGAAGAGATACAGATATGTAGGGTTTATTAGTTTTTTTAAACATATAAAAAAAATACATAAATAAGAAAATTAATTAAAAAAAAGTTAAATTAATAAGGGTACAATAGTCTTTTTAGGTAAGACACGAGCCAAGTGCAACAAAAATAAACAGTAGGGACCATCCGAATTTAAAAAATAAGTTAGGGACCAAACACATAAATTCCCCCAAACCTCCGACATCATTCATGTAATTTACTCTTACGTTTGGTTTTGTTCATATTTGGGAAACTATTTTTCTTTTGTACACATCTAGGTAACGAACTTGTTAAAAGTGTTCACATGTAACCATTATGACCTACTGTAGCTGGATGTAACCTGCTACAGCAGGTCATAATGGTTATATGTGAACAGTTCAAAAAAGTTTGTTACCTAGATGTATACAAAAAAAATATAGTTACCTACATGTAAACAAATTGAAAAGTTAATTACCATAATTAGTCCTATTCCCTAGAATTTAAGAGAGGTATTGGAAAATGTGTGATAAGTGAATATTCCGAGGAGGCACACCGACCATGCCTGTTGCACCCATGGGTAGGTGGGTTGGGTGGGTTGCCTGTTGCCGTATGTTTGCTCTTGGGACTCCGATGTCCGGTAGAATCTTAGATGTTTGAAAATTTGTATCTCTCTCATACTAGCACCGTCTTTGACGTTCTTTATACCCACGTGTAACTATCTATGTGTACTACGACTTTCAGTTAGACTTTGTCAGCTAATTCTCATTCAATTTTAAGTTAATAGTCTATGAAGATTACACTGTCAACGACTGTCTAAAATTCATAACTCTTTCATACAAACTCTGCTCACGAAAGTCCTTATATCGAAAAAATCATATCGTCGAGATCTTCAACTCTTGTTTAGATTGTTTTTCCTAACAATCGACTTATTTAAATTTCAGTTGCTGTGTCGCATACCGTTGCGTTGAAACTTCTATAAATCAAAACTTTATCATACGAAGTCATATTTGGATGTTCTATATTAGGCACGCTCTTGGTTTTACGATATCTAAGACTTTCACTTATATTTCTTATGCTAATATGCTAAGCAGTTAATATCGGCGATTTCCTGTTGATTTCCAGGTGGGATATCGGTTATCGTTACTTTTCAAAATAGTGGTGTCAAATATCGGTCCAAAATATCGGACCGCAAAAAATTGGTTATATTTAACCAATATTTAATAGATATCCATTGATATTTCCAGGTGATTTTCATGTGGGATATCAGTTAACTAATTTTAGTTGCTTTTCTTAGTGTTAAGTCATTGCCTTATGTCTTATGGACTTAACTTAACTGAACATGCTATTATGTTATGTACTTAATTGTTAGTTTTAGGTCATAGACTCATGTTTTAAGTATTAATCGATCTTATTGTTATGTTAATTGTTACATACTTAAGTGTTAACTTGTTAGTTTCTATAGGTTTGATCATGTTGATGTGTTAAGTACATAATTCTTAAATGATGATGATGATATTAAAGTTGATGTGGATGATCTGGATAAAATAATTTGATGCCTTGGTTGATGTGGACTTGGAGGAAGATTCTATGGCTTACGTAAGATTATATTTCAAACATTGATAGTTTTGAATTTTAACTTTTTATATTACTTTTATATATGTTTTATGTTTATATATATTGATTATGCATGATATAAAAATACCGATGTCCCACCGATATCCCACCATGATAACCTATATCCTAAATATTGGCCCTTGACTGATATTTTATTTTGGACCGCTATAACTACCTAGCTAATAAGCAACATATCTAAAATTCACTTTTTATGATCGTAGAGCCATGTCGGTCTAATCGCAAAACTTCGAAGAAGCATAACTTCTTCATACGAAGTTGGATTTAAGTGTTATATATATATATATATATATATATATATATATATATATATATATATATATATATATATATATATATATATATATATAAGAAAATTGTATTGACGTTTTCTACATGTTTATGATGAATATTTTAGCTTAAAAGTAATACATTTCCACTCTGTATTTTATAGTAATTGCTTAATATTACAAACTACAAAATTATTAAAATACGTTGTTACAACTCTCCCCCGCCTGTAAGGATTTTTTCCCCTGAAATCTAACTAAATAATTATAGGTAGTTGGATCTCGTCTCTTCTTTTGGTTCCTAAGTCCATCTTGATCTAGACTGTCACCTTGTTATGTAACGTTTTTGTCTTCTTATCTAGGATCGTCACTAGTTTCTCCATGTATTTTAGATGTTCATCTACGTGAATATCCTCAATAGGTATAATTATTGATTCATCCATAATGCACTTCCTTAATTGCGAGACATGGAAGCTGTTGTGGATCAAACTAAGTTCTTATGGTAGATCGGAAGTGTAGGTAACCTTGCCCACCCGAGCAATAACTCAAAGGGTACAATATAACTAGGAAGGGTATGGAACTAGGGTAAGTTTCACATTCTAGCCAGGAGCAGAAACGACCCAAGTGTCCGTTTAGAATGAGGTTTTATTAGTGGGAGTTCGGGAAACTTCCAACCCCTGGTCGACATCATCTTTATTATGCATAGCAGGCTTGGGCTTGAGTCCAAGTTGAGGTCTTTTGAATTCGAGGTATGACCTAAACACCTAAGTGGATGTAGGTTTAGGCTCATGGTGTGTGGGGTTGGGATGGTTAGGGTGTGGTAAGGTGATGGGTGGTAACCATGGTTGGTTAGAAGTGTTGTAAGACCGCGATGGAATCGTAGCATGCAATAGTTCGAGGTAGACTATCGTTGGAAGTGGTCATTAGCTTAACGGGGGAATCAGTTCGCGCCTTGGGCATGCCGGTCAGGATGGTCGAGGAGTATTTCTCTATTTTAGGTTGAGGACCATTGGGGTCCGGGGCGGAGTAGGGCCTATACAGCCCTAAATGGGTGGGACCTATAGGTGAGGCCGCTCTGTGGTATAGTTTGGGTGGGAACCGTAGGGGAGGCCTGTGTGATTATGGAAATATAGGTGAGACCTAGTAGAGATCGTTGGGTTAATTTTTTGGATCTTGAGTGGGAGGATTGATTGGATGGCCCGTGTGTGACGCATAGGGGATTATAGCCTGGGTAGCTTTTTTATTTGGACTCTTGGTAACCTGGTGGTTGGACCAGTTGCGAGACTGGTAGTCTCAACGATGGTTTGGGAACCTGTATATCTCTGTCTAGTTAGGGGTTGTCATGAGTTAGAAGGCTTGGGGTGAAATGCAAGTGCATATCCGTGCATATCGGGTTATGAGTTATCTCAGGTTATGAGTGAAGTATTAGGTTGGTTTTTGGGTGATATCTCGAGTTAGGAATCGCAAGTGTTTATGTGAAGGATTTTTTTCAGTGGGATAAGAATTGGGGTATCTATATGCTGAGGGCATCAATTGAAGGGTTCAAGGATAAGGAATAGATTCAATTTTTATAATAGATCAAGCCATTGTGATTATGTGTTGGATTGGTTCTATTTGTGAAGGGAATCAATGTATTATTTGTTTGGAACTCGTGTGTGAACTCGCTTGTTATTCGGAGAATGTGTTAGTTTATTTGCAATTTGGGTTAAATAATCTCAGTGTATATGATTTAATCCTGCTACGTAGCTCTCGTCTGAGTCTAACTGTTGTAGTGATGAGTCTTCTACTCGAAGGATTATCTGAGCCTTCTGTCAAGTATGAGTTATTTGTAGAAATATTTGGTTTGTGATTTTGTTTTGTATTAGGAACCTCAAGTTATTAGAAGTTAAGTAGTCAGTTAGGAGATAAGTGGAATGGATTTAGCAATGTTTTAGTGTGGGCAGTCTATTGAGGAATCAAACCATCTGGTGACATAAAATTTCAGATTGAGTAGATGTAGTTGTTTTGCAGTGGATTATTTTAGGTTGAGAAAGGATTTGTTGATCATTGGGTTGCAGAGCCGTTGTAGGGTTTGTTTTGGTTGCCTTATGAAGGCTGTGGTATTCTGAGGGTCGTGGTGTGTTGCTCAGGTTGTATGGTGTGCCGGGGATCATAAGGAATGACTTCGAGAAACGATTCTAATTTAAGTAAGGGATAGTTGTAACGCCCTGTTTCGAATCGTTTCCCATTTCGAGGTGGTGATCAGGGATTGAGTATAAGAAAACTTAGGACTCTTAAAGAATTGAGTTTTAGGCTCATTTGGATGTGGATGATGTAATTTGGATGATCTGGATGTCTGGTTTATGTTTTGGAGCCAAAGGGTATTTTTATACAATGTCAGCTCGGGATTTTATGGAAATTGGATGTTTCTTAGGGAATGGTAAGGCAGATATAAGTTGATTAAACTGTAGAGCTTCTCGTTACCTTATCATGGATATATGGATCGTCGGAATCAGATTTATAACGAAGAAGTTATGGCCTTCGGAGTGCCTAAGGTTTTAAGAGGAAACCCTATTATGCGGGTAGTACCTAGGAAGTACACGGGAAGTACTGATGCGAAGGGCAGTACACGAAGTGTAATGTGATGTACACCTAGTGTACTGCGAAAGTTACATCAGGGGTGCGAGATCTCGTACGCGGGGCGTACGAGGGGTAAATGAAAACCCTCAGTTTTGATGTTGTACCCTATATAAGCATATTATGTCTTTAGTGTTGGCCTCTCTACCAACCTCTAAGTCCCCAAAACCCTAGAAATCATCCCTTAGCCTCCATAATGGTGCTTGTAAGCTCGTTATGTGCATCTTGGTGTTTTTGGGTAATTTTCAAGAAGATGGAGTTTTGTGCAAGGTTTTGGATCAATGAAGAGCTTATGGATCCCAGTTCCCTACTTTATTTCTAGCTTGTTTATGGTAAAAAGTTATGAACTTATTCATTGTTGGCTTAGACCTATCTTGTATGAGTTTTGGTTCCTTTTTGGCCCCAAGAATGAGATCTAGTGGTTTGGTAACATTCCAAGAGCTATGAGTTGCCACTCTTGGTGATTCTGAGGTTCTAGATTCATAAAGTTGTCTCCTTTTGGGTTTGGAATCCCCCATGTATGAGAATGTGTCCGTTTAGTGAATGTATAATGTTATATCTTGAAGTTGGGTTCTTTTGGGGCATGCAAAGTCACCAAGTCAGTAACTTTATGGTTCTAGACACTTGGTTGGACTCAAATCTATGGTTTAGGCTCTTGAACTTATGCATTAAGAGCTCAATGAACATTTTTGCTTAATAGATGAGTATGTTGGGTATACAAGTCTGTACGCGCAGCGTACAAGCCAAATAGCGTGTATGCTTAGTGTACATCTGAGTACGCCCTACATACTCAGTCAAATGAGATTTTTCATTTTGGGCTTCAAGTTTGGGCTTGGGTGTTTGAGTTATTAAAGGGCCATCTGAGTACAAGTGTTTTGGACTAGGAAATTGGTTGGGGTTTAGGCTAAGGCCCATGTAAGGGGTTTGGGCCCAATTTGGAAATTTGGGCCATGTTTGGTCCTTGTTTGATTATTTGGCTTTTGGGTCTTTCAGATTGTGAGTTTGGGCCTTAGTCTTGGACCAAGCTAGGTTAGGGTAAAATGGTCTTTTTACCCCGAGTATGGATTGGGACCTAATTGTTGATCGGGTGTTCGGGGATTTGTCAGCCAATATCTATAGATTTTTTGTATGTTTCGGCAGTGCAAGGTGAGTCTCCTCACTGGCGGGCGGGGCTAGATGTTGGGCAGGGCCCAAGGCCGAGGGGGACTCGAGACGGGGCGAGGCTCGATGTCAGCCACAGGCCCAGTATCTAATTTATATATGTGTGGTATGTGGTATCTTGGGGAACTTACTAAGATTGGTGCTTTTAGTTTATGTTTAAGGTATTTCGATTTTCAAATAGAAGAGCTCGGGATGATTACAGGGCATACACTACATGTTTCTGGATTCTGTGATTTACTCTGATTTTTTGATGTTTTGATAAATCTTTATTATCTTGGTTATATGGAAGTATTATGTATTAACGATTTATTAATTTCAAAACAAAAATTTCTATGTCATTATTTTTGGGGTGTTACAAAATCTCCACAGGAACCAAATACAGTCGCGTGAGACATATGATTGGGAAAATCTGACTGCCTCATTTCGATTGGAGAAGCCGAAATATAAGTGATGGTATACATGATGATCCTCCGTTTGATACGGTTGAAATTCGAGGCTTGTTGGACCGTCCAATAGATCTTACTAGGATTCGTGTCCCGATCGACGAGCTTGATATATATATATATATATATATATATATATATATATATATATATGTGTGTGTGTGTGTGTGTGTGTTTGTGTGTGTGTGATCAAAAAGTAGAAACTATCTACCTAGGGTTTTCGTCAATTGTTAGAACGTTGAAGGTATATATACGAGATCGAAGAGTGTAATGCAGAAGATTTGAGTCTCCAGATTAGTCAGAGAAGAATGCTTTATCGGAGGGAGCCACTAGAGAGGAAGAAGTAAAATCATTTTGCAATTATTATCAGTAACAATAATCAAATGACCTCTTAAGTTGCGCATTATATACATATAAACACACTTGTTGAACTAAACCCCTCAAACATCAATTTCTGAGTGAGACAATAAATTGCAGTGACTTTCTTTTCCATCACAAATTACACCCAAAACACTAGCTTCTCTATCTCGAAATCATATTTCCTATCGATGGATTATGTTTTGTTTTTTCAACAAGATAAAGGAAGGGAAAAAAGATAAAATGAATATGGAGAAAGGTGAGTGAGGATCGAAGGTGAAATCAGAAACGACTATGGCTTCTAATCAAGGCAAAAAAAGGGATCTGGTATTGGGAACTCAAAATTGGCAGAGTTATATTTACCAAAGGTACTATTTTCATTCTTGAGATTTGAAAAATCTACTATAATAAATAAAGATCTTTTTGCCACATGTTACATTCTCATTCATTTTGCCACATGTAATTTTGTGGTAATTTTAAATTAATTTTTATTCCACATGTCATTTTATTGTTTTTCCATTTTATTAAATTTCACATAATATTAAATGTAATAATAAATGCATATCAATTTCATTTATGAACTTTCCTTCTAATTTCAAAATTAGCAAGTTAAAGTTTTATTAATTTCTTTTAATTATTTATCTAAATTATTTCTATAAATTTAAAAGAGAAAAAAAAAAACACTTGAATTTTTATAATTCAATGTTTTTTTTTTTCATTTTTCTTATAGATTCAAACTTCTTAAATGTTTAGAATTTTATATTTAAATTTTATTTTAAATAAACTCATGTAATACATGAGTCTCACACCTAATTATTTATAAAGTAAAATTTAGAATATCAATACACTTATTCATAATGATCGCAAATAGAATTAATAGAGCATACAAAGTTAATCCATAAAAATATCTATCAATTGATCGTATGTTATTTTATATATTTACCCTTTTAAAAGTTTAAAAGATAAAAATTGACGAATACATTTACCAATTAATCATAATTATCGCATAGCCTAGATAATGGCATCGAGCAAATGTCACCATGTAAAGTTTGATTTGTTTACGATATATATATATATATATATATATATATATATATATATATATATATATATATATATATATATATATATATATATATATATATATATATATATATATATATATATATATATATATATATATATATTATAACCTATGTTTTTTTATTATAAAAACATTTAGTTATTTAATAACTAAACTACTTAAATTATTTGTCGTAATTTTAAAATAGTTTTTCTTTTATAATGATATAATTATATCCAATTAATATAATCATATGTAATTAAATACATGAAAACAAATATTGTCCATATGAATCATATGTCATTAAATACACGAAATACATCTAGAAATTAATAATAATTGAAAAATAAAATTTACAAATACATTTACTAATTAATATTTGATTTAATGGCAAATACATATAATCACATATGATTAAATACACTATAAAAACTATTGAATTGAAAACTCAAAAATGAATTTTATCGACATAAATCACATGTGATTAAGCTCATATAATCACATGTGATTTAGTACATGAGAACAACTATTAAATCAACAATGTGAAAATGAATATGTTCCGCATAAATTATATGTGATTAAATACATTTACTTAGATATAATTAAATACATGAGAAAAATTGTTGAATGGAAAACATGAAAACGAATCTTGTCACAATAAATCATATATGATGAGAAACATTTAACCAAATGTCATTTAAAAAAAAAAATCTTCTACATATAAATCATATGTGATCAAATACTTATAATCACAAAGTAATTAGACATATCTGTTCACAAAATTCTTTTCATGTTTTCGATTCAATAGTTGTTCGTTGTCAACATCAATCTTATGTGAGTAAATACATATAGTTACATTAATCATATGTGAGTAAATACATATAATCACATGTGATTCTATATATCTAATCACATATGATTTATGCTGTCAAATTCATTTTTGATTTTTTCGAGTCACTAATTGTTCTCATGTATTTAATCATATGTGAATATATGTATCTAATCACATATGATTTATATGGACAAAAATCAAATATTGTTCATATAAATCATATGTGATTAAAAATATACATAAGCCCAATTGATTATATATACGATAACATTTATTGAATCACAAACATGAAAACAAATCTTTGTCCATATTAATTATATGTGATTAAATACATATAATCACATATGATTAGTTGTATCTAATTACATATGATTTATATAGATAATATCTAATTTTTTTGTTCTCGATTCAATAGTTTTTCTTGTGTATTTAGTCAAATGTGATTATATGTATTTAATCACATATGATTTATGTGGAAAAAAGTTTGTTTTTAGGTTATCCGTTCAATAATTGTTCTTTTTTTAAAATTAATTATACGTACTTAAATTCAGATAATAACATTTAATTAAATACATGAAAAAATTATTAAAGTGACAACGTGAAAATGAACACCTTCCATAAAAATTATATTTGATTGAATACAAATAACCACGTGTTATTAAGTATACAGGAACAAATGTTGAATCAAAAACATGAAAAATGAATTTTGCCCACATAAATCATACGTGATTGAATGCATATAATCACATGTGATTAAATAAACGAGTCCAATTAAGGAATAAAAAACACGAAAATAAATATTGTCCACATAAACCATATTTGATTAACTATATTTAATCATATATGATTTATATGGACAAAAAAGATATAATCTATATAAATCATAGGTGATTAGGTACATAAAATCATGTGATTATATACAAGTGAACAAGCATTGAATAAAAAAATGCAAAAACAAATATTTTTCCACATTAATCATAAGTTATTAAATACATATAATCAGATATGATGAAGTACATGAGAAAAATTATTGAATGGAACAGATGAAAGCAAATATTGTTTATATAAATCATATGCGATTAGATACAAGTAATCACATGTGATTATATTTATTTAATCACATTTGATTTATGTGATTAAATACACATAATCACATATGATTTATAGGATTCTATACATTTAATCACCTATGGTGCTAGTAGTTGTAGGTGTTTGTGGTGGTGGTAAGGATAAGCATCGAAATCAGCTTGACCGGAACCGTCCCGAACCAAAACCGGCCCGAGAATCGAACTTGGTGTAAAATAGGAAACGAACCAGACCTCTGGTTCTACCGGTTCCAGTTCCTACCGAATCTTGTTGTGTCTTCAATGTTGGAACCGGTGCTCAAGAAATAAGAATATACAGTTTTGGTTTTTGCCAGTTCTACTGGTTCCGGATCCTACCGGTTCCTGGTTCCAAAAATCCATAAGAATATCGTCCTAGTCCTGGCCCCGATCACTTCTATCCGGTTCTTGTTTTGGTACCAGTTCTAGTTCTGGTACAGGTTTCGTCCGGTTTCCCATACCAAATGTTCATCCCTAGGTGGTGGTGTGGATTGTTAGTGGGTAGTAGTGGTGGTGGAGGTACGGGTTAGCGGTGGGGGTAGTGGGTGGTGATGTCTGATAGTAGTGGTGGGTGGGGGTGATGGTGGATGGAGGTCTTGGGGGATAGTTGGTTTGTGGTAGTTATGGGTGGTGGTGATGGTGGTAAGTGGTGGGCGAAGTGGTGGTGATAGGTAGTGGAGTTAGGTGGTGGTGATGGGTGGTGTTAGTGGTGGTGGGTGGTGGTCATTGTTTTAGTGGGTGATGGTGGTAAATGGTGATGATGTTGGTAGGTTGTGGTGGTAGGTGGTGGTTAATGGAGGGTGGTAGTGATGGTAGTGGGTGGGATGTTGGTGACGGGTGGTGGAAGCGGGGGGAGGTGATGAGTGGTGGTGGTTTGTAGTGGCATAGTGATTAGTGGGTGGTGGTGGAGGTGGGTGGTAGGCAGTGGGCGGTGGTTGGTGGTTGGTGGTAATGACAAGTGATGATACTGGAGGTGGCGGTAGATGGCGGTCATGGTAGATATTTGGTTTGTGATTCTTGTGAGTGGTGGTGGGTAGTTGTAGGTGGTGAGTAGTGGTGGTGTTGAAGGGTGGTGGGGGTGACTGGTGGTTATGATAGGTAGTGGAGACGGATGGTGGGTGGTGATGGTGAGTAGTGGTGATTGGTGGTAGGGATGGTGGTGTTGATAGGTGGTGGTGGCGCATAGTGGTTGTGGGTAGTGGTAATGGATGCCGGAGGTTGGTGGTGGTGAATGTTGGTGGTAGATGGTGGTGGTGGGTGGTGGTAGTAGGGATTTTGGTGGGTGATTTGTGGTAGTGGTAGTGGTAAGTGGTGGTGGAGGCGGGTGATGGTGATGGATGGTGGTGGGTGGGTAGTGGTGTTGGTAGGTAGTGGTTAGTAGTAGTGGCAGGTATTGGTAATGGTGGTGGAAGGTGGGGATGGTAGTGGTGGGTGGTGGTGGTTTTGATGGGTGATGGTGGGGTGGTGATGACAGGTAGTGATAGCGGGTGGTGCTAGTGGGTTGTTGGTTGTGGTGATGGATGGTTGGTAGTGGTGGTGGTTGGAGGATTGTAGGTGGTGGTGGTTGGAAGATTGTTGGTGGTGGTGATGGGTGGAAGGTAGTGGTCGTGGTTGGTGTTAGCTAGGTGGTCAGTGGTGTAGGTTAGTGGGTCTTCTTAATAGTTTTTAACTATATTTTTTATTTATATGAATACTATTTGATCGTTTTTGATTTATTTACAAAACTGGCACCTTGCAAAATAAAAAGTATTATTGTTCTCAAATGTTCTCGATGGAATGCTCTCTCTCCACACACACACACACACACACACACATATATATATATATATATATATATATATATATATATGGGTGGGTTCAACACATAACCAAATTATATCATCTAACAACATAACCACCTTTGTAGCCATGAGATTAGATTTAAGGGAAAAGGGTACGATGGCAAAAAAAAAGTAAATTGAAATCGTGTAGGATCTCATGGAGATGAACAATGTGGAATTAGGAATCTATGCATAATCGAGAAGACCCAATCTAACATTTAAGCATAAGATGTAAAGATAATGGAGTAGTTACAAAACTTATAGCAGATGTGCTTGTTCTATATTACTCTCTCTCTAAAACTACACTACTCTATCTATACAATGGGAGGTCTCTCAAACCTATACAATGAATACTATACAAGTATGTATAAGCTAGCTCAACCCATAACCCATATCGAATAAGGGAAAGACTAAGACACCATCTAATAAAATGATTTGCACCCTAGCATTCTCCCGTCAAAGCTTGGAATGGATGAATTGACATCAATTTAGAAAATAAGCAGCTTTGCGAATTAGAACTCAAGTGTGACAAAAATATATAAGTAATGGAGAAATATTTCAGCCTTCAATGATCTTCTAATGCGGGTTCTAGAATGTGGGACAATACAATCTAAAGCAATAAGAACCTAGAGGCAATTTTAGGTCCTTGAGTGTCCAAAACTCCAAGGAAAATTACACATCCTTGAGCTTAAAAACACACTCTAAAAATCTTCAATAATTCCATACCCTTCATAAAAACAAACCATTTCAAAAAATCGAATTTGAATCACTTCATAAACAATTTCCCTTTAAGGTCACATCGGTCTTCTATCATAAATGATCATTCGCTGTATACCAATATCTAGAAACTTTTGATTTCTAATACTCATATCATAATCTCTGCTCTTTTTTATAATAGAAACATGATTATAAAACTCCAAATAGGAATGAGAAAGTGCTCAATGTGGATTTGGTAACACAAGCCTCCTCCTCGATATGAGACAAAAATGTGACATCAAATCTGGAAAATTCGATAGAATATGTCAATTTTCAAACCCTTAACTTCCTCGACCTCTTTACTTGAAAATTGAACATAATTTGTTCATGTTTCTGGAAAACGTTTTTCAAAAATAACAATCTTGATATCCCACAAAAAATCTCCAAAAGTATCAAAGATTTTAATGTATAGGTAAGAATTGTCACTTTTTAGAAGCTGTAGGGACCAAATGTGAAAATATGTTATCTTCTTCTCCAAATAGTTCCAGATGCAAAATGCGAAAAAAAATGCAAACCCAGTAGAAAAATGTGAATCACAACTTCCAAATGCGAATTGTCCACCTCCTATCTAAGTATATACTTCCCATATGAAAATCGCATATAAGTTCCCATCGAAAATTTGTTTTTGTTGTCAAACATTAACCTTGATAATGAACCTTAGGCTTCCCATTCAACACTCAAAATTCCTTATCAGCCTTGCCTTCCCAATCGACACTTAAAATTCATTATCAACCTTCCAATCATTCGACTATTTGCACACAATCCTCATACATTTGCTATCCCAATACCAATTGCAAATCCAATCAATTTGCTATTCAATCTTCCCAACTCAATGACGAACCACCTGCTTCCCATTTTAAAATATCTTTTGAACAATTTTTAAAAGAAATTATAGTGTATTAAAATAAAACAACTCACGCAAATGCTCTTATAAGTGATGTGTTCTTACGTGCCACGTACTCGATGATTCCTAAAAAAGCATGTAAAATGAGCTGTTAACTACCGAAATAGGCGGTGAGTTCATAGGTTTACAAAAATAGTAATATATGAATCATAATTAAAGTTTTAATGAAAGTTTCCATAATTAAAAGTACATTGCTAAAATGAGTAAATAAGTTTTCATAAACAAAGTTTGTTGTCATCATGAGAAATATAGTACATTGCCAAAATGAGATGCAAAGTTCATATTCTCTTGGAAAATAAGTTCGTTTTCATCATGGGAAATAAAGTACATTGCCAAAATGATATGGAAAGTTCATAATCTCATGGGAAATAAGTTCGTTTTCATTATGAGAAATAAGGTACATTGCCAAAATGAGATGCAAAGTTCATATTCTCATGGGAAATAAGTTCATTGTCATCATGAGAAATAATGTACATTTCCGAAATGAGATGCAAAGTTCATATTCTCATGGGAAATAAGTTCGTTGTCTTCATGAGAAATAAAGTATGTTGCCCAAATCAGATGCAACGTTCATATTCCCATGGGAAACAATGTTCGATGCTAAAACGATATACAAAATCCATATGTGTATAATAATTATACCATGAGTTCATAACCCAAACTTAATGACCGAGGGTGCCCTCTTCTATGTCTATCACTAACATAGAGAACTATGGTAAAATACACTCAAGCGAATTATGCGAGTAAGAAGTTGTCTACCTCCTAATAGCGTCATCCATAATGATCATCGGCTCAAATGAGTTAATGAGTGTTTTGAAATGATTCAAGGGACTTAACCATGGTAAGGCCACATGAATTAATGTAACATACACATACATTCAAAATATAGCATCCAAGTATGATAAAGTCAAATTAAATACAATGAACATAAATAATTTAGGACATGTTTTCCACCCCAAAACGTAAAACTGATAATAGGGGCTGTGAATACTCACAATGATGTGTGAAGGTATTTTTAATGCCTTGAGAAAACTTCCCTCATGTCTTACTATCGATTCCCTATGATAATGTTACACACTAGTAACTCTCTAGTCGAAAATCTAACACTTCTATACTTAATTTGCACCATAAAATTATGCCAATATTGTGTCAAAATTAGGTTTTGTATAAGTCACAAGCATTTTTTTTATAAATTAAAATTTCCATGGATCAATTTGTTAAATAAAAAATTTAAGTGAAAATTACCATTTTGGACAATGTAAATTAAAATGTAACTATAACATTTTAGAAAGCGTTTAAAATGGTTATATATTCAAAACTAAATCAAATAAGTTGTAAAATTTCCCAAACTTTGTTTTTCAGTTTTAACTGAAGTTAAAGGCATTAAAATAAATTTTCTTGAAATTTTGATTTGTCTAACTATTTTTCACCAAATCTAATTCCTTGAAAATATCATAAAATTGGGGAAAATAGTAAATTATCATGGAAAATTCTTAAAATTTTTGTGTTACTGCTTCATAGTGTCCTTAAATTGGCAAAATTAGTAAATGCCAATTTTTGTCAATAAATCTCGGTTTTATAATTTAAATGTATTTTGCCACAAGAAATTTTAATTTATTTTCAAAAAGTAATTAAAAATCATAAAACTTTTTAGAAAAAATTGCAATAATGGTCCCTGTGGTATGCAAATTTTTGGGGTTTTAGTCCAAACCCCGTGTTTTTGGGATACATGGTCCTTTTGGAGTGGTGTGTATGTGGAATTTGTCCTTGGACTTAATTGCCGTTAAGTAGGACCAGTTAACCCCCCTCATGTGCCTCACACGTGAGGGTAAATCCGTATTTCATATGTAAGGGACCATTTTTGCATAACTGGTTTTTGGCTTATTTTGACGTTTACCCCTCATTTACTTTCCCCGAAACCCGTCAACTCTCTAACTCCTTGGTTCTTGCTTCTGCACCATTAAACCTGCAAAAAACCCTTGTTCCTTATCCAAACAAGTTAATCGATGCAACACACCGCTGACTTCCAGCCTAGCTGGGAAGAGGTACTGGGTTTAATACCCATGTGGGGTCAGAGGTCGGGAGTTCAATCACTGCAAAACCCAATTTGGGTGCCTCTTAAACTTGTGCCACATGTGGGGAAATTTTCCCTGGAAATCCCTATGGGGGCTCTGTTTGCCCTGTAAAGGAGCTCGAACTCGGGGTGCTCGTTGAAATATGCGAGTAGGCTTCCGATTAATCATTTTCTATTTCCAAAAACATCGACACAACACATACAATGCCATATGTTTAAGTCGAAATAACGTTTGTAATGTGGCAGATCAGACCAAAACATGAAGTTGTTAACGTATCAGTCGTATATGGTAAGTTGCTTTGTTTGCTTTAACTTTCATATTTTGCATTTTCTTATTGCTTTAGGACAAAAAATGCAAAATTTTGACTTTGTTAATATGTTCAATTTTGATTTTTAGCGAGCGCAACCACATGGTTTAGTATTATACTTCATCACGGTGGGAAATTTACTAAGTTACCTTATATAATGTACCTTGTAGGTGAAGTGCGTTATGTTGATTATGTGGACATATATGAGTTTTCTGTACATGAACTTGATGCCATAATTCTTGACCTAGGTTACCTAAACCCATAGAATTCTGAATTCACTGATGAATCCCCAGTGATATACTACCATTTTAGGATACCAAATGGTGACTTTCAATTTGGTCTTAGAGCTTTAGGGAATGATCATGATGTGATCAACCTTTCTAAATACATTGCACATAACAAGCTAATTTAGGTGTACATAGAGCATGGGAAGACAAATTTACTGACTTACTTCATGTCTCCAAATGCAAAGGGTAAAGTTCACATTGAGGAATTACCAGAAAATGATGATCAAGGCGATAAAGTTAAGGGTCAGGTTCATGTAGAATCTCCATCGAAAAATATGAACCATGTAAATGATGAGCCTATTGGAGTAACAATGATAGTTTCTCACCAGAGTATACGAGGCGTAGAGTTGGGAATTTCAAAAGAGGTGAAGGATCTTGCAACAAGAGTCTTAATTTAGAATATATTGATGAGGGTGTTCACATATCAAAGGAAAAGAATGATGATCAGGATGGTTCAACTGATGTTCAGGAGGGAACAACTTCTGTTCATATTGAAGAGATGAATGGTGTTACATAGGCTACAACCGGTGTTGAGGAGACATCAATTGTTGTTGAAGGATGCTACAACACCCCATGTTAATAATGATGATTAACAATTGAATGAGCTATTTGATAAGCTTATGGACAATTTGATTGGAGGTGATGAGGATAATGTAGAGTATGAAGGGAATGGAGAATCCGAAGAGGGTAATCCTGAGTATGAAGAGGATGATGAAGCTCAAGAAAGTGATCCACGGTATGAAGAGGATCATGAAACTCAAGAAAGTGATTCAAAGTATGAATATGATGGGAAACAAATAGAAGATGAAGATCAAGTGGATGACATAATTGATGTGGACAACAGTATTCAAGATGTGGATATGAACATGGGAGACTTCACTCTCAATGTTTAAAGTGATGTGGAAGGTTCATGTATAAATGGTGTTCATGGGCATGAACTTGAAGATATGGAAGTGATCAACAATGAGGAATTTGAATCATTGGATGAAGGATCTGACCAAGACAGAGAAAGAAGAGCTCTTATCAAGAATTTGGGAAAAGAAAAAAGGTGCAGCCTTGGCGCAACACATAAACAATCATTTCAGTTAGAGATAAATTTAAAAGTAAAAAAGAAATAAAAGAGGCAATTGATGTGCATGTACTAGAATCAAGAAGGAATCATTTCTTTAAAAAAATGAAAATGTAAGGCTTAGGGCACAATGTAGAGGAGATGTACCTGTCACCAATAAAGGCCAAGTGGATAGTCAAGCTACCACTTCAAAAAGAAAGGGTAAAGAAGGAAAGATACAAAAGGTAGCATGTGGTTGGTATATTCATGCATCTAGGTCAAATCCAGAATCTAACTGGTTTATAAGGACCTTAAATCTAAATCACACATGTTTGCAAACAAGGAAACTCAGGGCATATGCTATTTCTTTAATCAACAAGAAAATCCTTGATCAAGTTGAGGCAAATCCAGATATACCTTTGAGAGCTATATAGGATCACTTTCAAAAGACTTACTAGGTGGGTATTTAAATGGACAAGGTGTTTAGGAAAAAGGATAAGGCAAGAAAGCCTATAACAGGGGACTACACAAAGCAGTATGAACTGTTGAGGGACTATGTTCTCGAACTTCAAGCTACCAACCCAGACACCACAGTGAAAATAGATGTATGTTCTCAACCTAACTCTGATTCATCAACTAGGCAATTTAGAAGAATTTATGTGTGTTTGGGCCCACTGAAAAAGGTTTCAAGGCATGCCTTATGGACTTATTAGGTTTTTATGGTGCCTTCATGAAAGGACCATTCCCTGGACAGGTTCTTTAAACAGTTGGTCTTGATTCCAATAATGGAATTTACCCATTAGTATATGGGATTGTTGAGTCTGAAAGAATAGAAAGCTGGAAGTGGTTTTTAGGAAACCTTGGGGATGACTTCGACCTTGGAAGAAACTCAAATTTTACTTTCATAAGTGACAGGAAAAAGATAAAGCAACTTTATACATTTGGTCATTTTAGATATGTGTTTTTTTATTAATTCTAATTATTGATAATTGATTCATGTAGGGTTTACAAATTGCAGTTGATCAGTTGTTTCCCAATGCTGAGCATAGATATTGTATCAGACATATTCATGACAATATGAGAAAGTGGTGGAGGCAAACAGAGTATAGGTACCACCATTCCTGAGTTTGAACATTTTATGAAGGAGTTTAGTCAGTATGATAATGAGGCATTTGAATGGTTGGAGCAAATTCCTCCTACACATTGGGCAAGGAGTCATTTTTCAGGTAATTCTATATATTCCAATGTGGTCCTTATGTCTTTCACTTAGTGCACTATCTTACTTCTATGTTAACTGTATTAACTGTTTTTTAATGGTAAAGTACAACAGGAAGAGTAGTTTCTAATGTGTTGCTATCAAACATGTGTGAAGTGTTTAATTGGAAGATAGACAAAGGAGGGGATAAACCTATCTTTGGATGTTTAGAATACATAAAGGAGTATTTAATGAAGAGGATATGCAATGTCATGAAGGAAATGAAAAGGGCTAAAGGTCCACTAACACCCATATCAACAGACATCCTAGCTACAAGAAAAATAGTTGCTTCACAATACATTTGTAGGTGGAATGGGGGAGACAAGTATCAAGTCACAAGGGCTTTGCAGGATCAACATGTGGTGGATGTTAGGAATCGAACATGCACTTGTAGAAAATGGGAATTAATTGGAATTCCATGCAGACATGCAATTGCAAACTCTGAATGAAATGAGTAAAGACCCAAAGGATGAGCTTGAGATTTACAAAGGGGTTCACAAGGTGTATTTTTCTAGAGACATGGAAAAAGGCTTATTAATTTAAGGTGGAGCCAATTAAGGGGAGATCCATGTGGCCCAAAAGTGAATGTCCCACAAAGCTAATCCCTCATCCACATTGCACTCAAGTGGGAAGGCCTAAGAAAAAAAAGAAGACAAAGTGAGGTTGAAAAGTTAAGCAAAAAGCTGAGGGCAAGTCAAGGTGATGGAGCGAATGCTCCACAAGAAGGAGGTTCCCAAAGACCAAAAAATGATGGAGTGCAGAAGCTATCAAGGAAGCATATCAGTGTTACTTGTAGCAAATGCAAGAACAAGGGACACAAATCTAGGACCTATAAAGGGCAAGGTGGGAATCAGTCCAAGAATTCATGTGTCATGCATTTTTGTGATTTTGGTTGGTTATGAAAACTTGGTTGTTATGTTTACACTATTTTGTTGAAAACTTTTGGTTGGTTGTTATGAAAACTTGGTTGTTATCTTAGGTATGGTAATGTGTCCCTTTTGGTCATGTTTACAATCTTTGGTTGTTATGTTTAGAAACTTTGGTTTCAATGTTACGAATCTCTATGAAATGTGCATTTAGGTTATGTACAATTGGTTCTAATGTATAAATTTTACTAATACATTGATACCATTTCTATTCAGCTGTTAATTCTGATAGATTCATACCATTTTGGTAATACATTCATACCATTTTGGTAACACATTCATTACATTTGTATCATATCATATATCATACATATATCATTAATGTCATAAGTCAGTATAAACATGATCACATAGAATTACAACAAAATGACCATTTTATCCATACTAATACCCTTCACAGACCAAAACAACCTTCACGGTAAACCCCGACGCAAACCAAATACGGAAGAAGACAATCAGAAAAAAACCAACTTCTAAACATGTACATTTTCAGCTTCAAATTGCCATACTTCAATGCTTTGAAATTTACCACCAACATGTTGTTCCTACATATCAGTCAATTGCATTGATCATGTAGCATGTTCACACTTCTAACCAACTCATTGATCCGTTCCTGCACTGAATTCTAATTTATTAGCAGACCATGTATGATGGCTTTAGACCTAGCACACATCGGGGGATCAAGCCACCTAATAAACCCACAAACGGAATCATTCATAGGGCATGCAAAAAATCTCCTTCCTGGATTCAGAGGGGTCCAAGACATTTTCACCACAGTAAAATTTCTACATAAACATAGAACCATTGTTGAAACAAAGCTCAAGAAGAAGAAGTGTAGAAAAAAGAGTTGTTGGGGAAGAAGATCGCAAGCAATGGGGGTATTTAAAAAGAATTAAGACAAAAAACGGTTATGAAAAAATGGTCCCTTATATATGAAATGTCGGATTTACCCTCACGTATGACGCACATGAGGGGGGTTAACAGATCATATTTAATGGGAGTTATGTCCAGGGACTAATTCCACAAACAAACCACTCCAAATGGACCATGGATCCAAAAAGCACAGGGTTTGGACTAAAACCCCAAAAACTAGCATACCATAGGGACCATTTTTGCAATTTTGTCAACTTTTAATTTGCATTCCAACTGAACTCAAGGACTTCCATAATTTTTTTTTTATGACTTTTAGTAATATATAATTATTTTTCCTTTATTTAACCTCTTGAATTCTTAAAAATTCAAGGAAAATAGAAACCATTTAATAAAAATTTACAATATTTTTGTACAACTTATATACAATGTATAAAAACGGGGAAAAATATCAAAAGGGGTTTTCATGTAGTAGACTCTGGTTTTCATGATTCATGTATATTAAATGTGAGAAAAATCGCATAAATAGTAAGAAGATTAAATAATTATTCATAATTTTTTACACTTTTAATTTAATTTATCAAAACTGCGAAATATAGAGAAAACAGTTTTTAAATAATGTAGCCTATTTTTATGAATTTTGTGTTTTTATTCTATTAAAAATGAAAAATAAATATAAAAAAAGTTTAGAAAATTTCCCAAAATTTTTATTTGTGTTTAAACTTTAATAAAATATTTTATGATAATTTTGTGTGAGTTTTGGAATAGATTAACTATTTTTCCTTGATTTATTCTCATAAATAATAATTAATTCATGAAAAATTAATAAACAGTAAGGAAAATTCATTAAGATTTTTATTTATGGTTAATATATGTTGTAAGATATTATGAAAAATGTTTCTAATTTTTGGACAAGTTTTTTTATTTTTCATCAATTTAAATTTTTAAACATTCATTAAATCTGGAAAAATAAGAAATTGTCTTGTAAAAATCTGAAATTCTTTTCATGGAGCCTTTATGATTTCCAGAAATTCAAAAATTACTAAATATGGTTTTAGACATTCATAACAATATTTTACTATTTATTTTTCTTCAAGAAAAATAAATTTGGAATAAATAGAAAGCAATCAGATAAATACAAGAAAATTGATGCTATTTGGGCCTTCCATTGAGTCGAAAACCTCTCTATTGGAGCAAATGAAACCCAAAAACCATTTAAGGAGCTCTTAAGGCCGAAAACCCTAAAGGGTTTCTATTAGAGCATCTATTAAACAAAAAAAATATGGGAAAATGGGGTTGCCGCCTAATTTTTGCTCAACATAAAACAAAGCCATTAACCTTCATACTTCCATGAGAGTATCACATCAAATGTCCACAAAGTCAACTCCTTTTTAAGTCACATAGTGAGTTCCTTTGGGACTCCTATGAAACAGACTATGACAAGACCCTTAATGATCTTCTCTATTTGCTAAGATCAACTTCCTAAAACAATGCGGGCATTGACAATGATGACATTGGATATCCAGTAAAGCTCTCTCTTCCCAATGGAAAGGGATCGGCCATAGTCAACCCGGTTGAACAAATGGTAAAGAGACATGCTAAGTCTGTGATAGTCCCATCTTCCATTACCAAAGCGTCCATATGTTAAATTGCCAAAGGAAGGGGCATTGGTTGCGAAGCTGCCAAATTTACCTAAGGATGTTAAAGTCAATAAGTTTGGCTCTACTTCAGGTAAATTCCATTGTCTAACTCTTTTAAGTACATGCTGATTCTGATCGCGAAGATGGATTTCAATCGCATGGTTCGGTGATCAGAATTTTGGGCTATTACTTAAGAGTTATGATATTTATATTGATTAGGAATAGATAACAACAAGGTATTCATATGGATTGTAAGGATAAGTTTTTCCGCAAAGTTTTAAAATAAAAGAAAAAAGTTTTGATTTTATTTATTTTAAGTATCCTTACAATGGCATTTGTGAAAAGTTGTTGCTTATAAGATTCCATTGATAGCAGTATTTGAAAAATGGATTTGATTCTTTCGGTTGTGGTAGTGTCTAATATTACCAAATAAGGAAAGATTCTCATCACCCAAGGTTCAATTGGACCGAAACTTGAATCATGCATGTTGTATAGTATGATGAATGATAACTTTCAGCTTGGAAAATTAAGACTAATTCCTTATGTGAATAAGGAAAGGACTAAGGGATCGAGCACACATTCGTGTGCACTGGTCAAGTCCACCACAAAAGATCGATAAGATTATTCGTCATAATTTACTAAAGCTCAGTAAATATGGTTACACTTACAAGCTTAAGTGTAATTCTGAGACATTGGAAAAGGTTCTAATGTATGGCAGAGCGAATAAGAAGAATCAAATTAGGTAGAAGGATAAAAGTTTCTCAAATCTGAAAAGATGGGAGAGTACTTTAGTATCATGTTTATGATCATCTTAATGATTAAGATACCATATCACAATTAGTCCTCTAAAGTCATCTTAGTGCATTCTTATGACTAAGAAGAGGAGTCATGAATTGTTGAAATGGTTAAATCAAAAAGATGAGTCATACTTTGTTCCAAAACAATTCTTAGAGTTATACTCTAAAATTGTAACTCGAGTAACATGTCTTAAAGAAGGTTTAAAACACTTGTCAAATGTAAGAGTAAAAGTTTTCTACTCTTGTACATTTGAAATTGGTAAGTTGTGATGTTTTGGATAAAACAAAGACCAACTAAGACCAATTGTGTGAAGTGTTTTTCTTGATTAGAATCCACACTATCTTTTGAATATCTGACAAGAAAGTTTTATATGTCAAGAGGATAGTGGGAGTCTTAAAGGTCTTGAAAGTCTCAAGAACTAATCAAGAATAAAACCTGAAGTTCTTCACTAGCACACGAATTGAGGTTCATAACCTATCGTGTTGACATATTTTGTGCCCATTCAAATTAAAGTTGGCTTTCATATGAGTTCTTAGAGTTCTCAACTGGTTGCACAACAACTTGGAAGCAATGGCAGGCCTTTGAGCTGCTAGGTGGCAAGAAATTAAGATTGAGTTCAGTCCATATGAGTTTGGATTTGTGATTAATCTTTCTTGTGACTACGGTATTGAGAATTCACATGGATAAGAACACATACACCATTAAATCTAAGTGTCATAAGGTTTCTCTCCGATTCATGAAAATGATGGTGAGGAAACACTTTCATTAAGTAGATTTTAGCTAGATAGCAATTGTGATATTTGCATTCTCAAAGTCGTTAGTGGAGTGTGTGTGGTTAACCGGCACACTAACATGGACTCGTGAGAAGTGGCAAAGGTCTAAACAATTGAGACTATGATTACGACATCCCTTTTCATAGTTCTTAAAATTGTTTAGACACACCTGTGAGCTATCTAAGATAAGGTGTATGATATTGATAAAGTGTTATCAAAGCAATCTAGTATCAGAAATTTGAACTTTGGTAAGAAAGTCAATAAAGTATTGATTTCTAGAAGTCCAGCTGATTTCTGAGTACATGTCAAAGCTAGTGGGAGCATAAGTGTTATGCTAATAATCATCGTGTTAGTGGGAGCATGATAATTATGATAAGTATTGAAAGTTAGCAATGTTAATTATAGAAAACAAAAAGTTTCAATTGGGAAAGAGTTGTTTTGCTATAATTAAGGGAGAGGAAATTATACTTCATCTCAAATCTAAAAGCTTAGATTGAGCTTTTAATCGTATTTTGTCAAGGATATATATATGAATTTCATGTTGGAATGGCTCAACATAAGGAAATTCTGTATAAGGGTCCATTATTTGCGTTCTAAAATTCGATTATGATTCCGACATCCCTTTTCATAATTTGAATTATCAGAACTTGGCAAATTGAAATGGAAATATTATAGCAAAAGACTAGTTTAGTCTTTATGTGAGACATCATGAATCGTGTCCCATATGCTACAGATATAGGATCGATTACATGTCCTATATTCATCCGTTCTAAAATTTTCCAAATGCCGGGGGCATTAAGAAGGGAAAAGGTCTAGAATTGGATATGACTAAAAGGATTAAACAATTATCGAGGACAATCTAAGGTTTACCAAAGGTTGGGTGCTCAAGGATGGTTGGAAGTAAATTCTGGAAGGACCATATTGACATAATCTGTAAGGAGGCAACTCTTGTTCGGAAGTGATAGTCAAAATGGAATCTGGAAATGTTTCAAAGTTAGAAATTATACAATCTGTGTAAGATTCGGAAACTTAATGCAAGAATGATGTTTCCAAGGAGCTGATCTCCTTTGGAATGCTTTGTAATGGTTGTTGTCAAGTCTTTTTGACTGTGTGCATAATCATTACAAGAGGATCAATGCATATAAGTTTAGAATCTAACAGATTTCAGTAAATGGCATGAATTTGGAATTCTTGCACTTGCAGTAAGGATTTGGGACTGTGAAAAGAGGATCATTAGAGTTATGTTCAGTTGATCTAATTCACAAAATAAAGATCATAGACAAACATAGTATGCATACTTGGTGTATGGCATGACTAGTGTTTAGAAAACATAGTGTACATGCTTGGAGCATGGGACAACTATTGTTTGAAATTCAAGAATAAAGTTGATAGCTGAAACAATATACAATGAATAATGTGTAATCATATGGTGATAAATAAAAGGTGTTTTATTTATGTTCATAGGTTTTGATACCATATTGGATTCAATTATTACTATGTTTCATTTTGCATGTTTTAACTTCCAGAACAACTAGGTCATTGTTCTGGTTGACTAAGTTATTCAAACCATCCACAGTCGGTCATATGTTGGAAGTAGATATGAATTAAGACTATCATGGGTTGGCTTGTAGAGGTCGAAGATGTTGGACAAAGGGCTACAACACTCATGAGTGCTCATAAGTTCTGAGTATTGGATTCAACCCGCACTCATTGGAATCAATTCATGGATTTTATCACGAGTGATCATGAGACGATAATATCTTATATTCTTCAAACCTAGAGATATGAGTTGTTACTATGAGTTAGTTGTACATTGATTGCACGAAAACGCATACGGTAACTTGGTGTTATAAAACGTGCCTTTGTGTATGATTCAACAAGTAGTAGAATAGGCCATATGAGTTGAAGCATATCCATTCCTTTTTTCTTCTAGATAAAAGCGATATTTGTGGGCCCCTCGATTATTTGATGATGACAAATGAAAGTGCTCGGCTGGGCCAGGACTGATTTGATTTGTTCAATTAGTCAATCGTCATAAATCGGAAATTAGGAAACTACAAATTGACAGAGAGAATGATTATAATCCATGTCTCAGTCCATATGATATCTAGAATGGAGGAATATATGATCCCTTATCTAATGGACAAGTCATTCACAAAGGTCAGAGTTCATCTACAAGGTCAGAGTTCGACATAAGCTTTTGAGAGCTACGATTGCCAGTCGGTTCTTAAAGTAATACACAATAATAGTTTTAGACTTATCCAAGTGGGATACTGTTCGATTAATGTCTAAGTCCATAACTATAATTGGTAATACTTGACCCGACCCGACATGGTCCATTTGGGTTGCATGACATCATGCATTTGGATAGACTAAAATAAGAGAAATAATACTTAAGGTTTGTTAATATATTATAAGTTCTAATATATTAATAAGGTTATCTAATTAGTATTGATCAAGAATTAATTTGGAATTAATTAGTGATCAAAAGGAGACTAATTAAATATATGGGTTGATTGTGTAAATCATTCATTCTTATATATGTGGGATTGTGATCCAAGATTCCTTATGTTGGACTAAGTCCATGGGGTGACCCATGGATACTCCATGGAGGTTAAAATCCATGGAGCATAAGGAATGGGTAAAGTCATGAGTTACATGGTGTAACCCTAATAGCCACCATATAAAAGAATCCCATGGCTCAAGAAATTGTGCACTATGTGCGAGTGTGAGGGCTAGATGATTTCATGGAGTGTTCAAGTTTCTCTCAAGTTATTCCAAGTGTATTTGGTGTTGTGTGAACCATTTGAGGTGTCACACTTGGGGCACTAGGCACTCAAGCTTCATGAAGATAATCTACATCAAAGAGGTATGTAATTCTAACTTGATATATTCATATGAATCATGTTATTATGCTAGTTAGGATGAATACCTTGGAAAGTTCATATTTGCATGTATAATAGAAAAAAACATAGATCCAAGGTATTTAGGGTTGCATGTACACTTAGGAGTGTTAGAATGCTCAAAACCTAATAGTATTTGGGCCATGGATCTTGGATAGTTGCTGTATTTTGAAATTTCATACATTATGTAATCTTTTTGTAAATTCATGAACATATACAACCTGTAAACAATTTAAGTGTGTTATCTTAATATATGATGTTTGGTTGCTATGTTTCATTCATATTCTATTGTTGTGGTACTATACAATGATGTCATCCACCCTCAGACGTTTCCACCATCCTTGTTCGGGGGTGTGACAGAGTGGTATCAGAGCATTGTTTATAGTGAACTACTATATCTAACCATACAAGATATACAACTATAAATACAATAGAACTAAAACACTATGACCAAAAAGGATGCTTCAAAATACAAGTAATTTATAAAAAGTATACCTGCATGTGAGTACATTAACAATTGAGGCTTAATAACATAAACAAATAAAATTTTGGAGAAGTTGGACATCACAACTAAACTTAGACAGTTATGTAGTCATATCTCGGGTAAATATAGCCTGATCAACTATATTTATTCGAGAAACGATTAACATGTGTTTAGGAGTGGTCGAGGTGGACAAAAAAACCTAAAGCTTAACAGCTTTAAATCAAAAGGGTCTAAGAACAAATCTAAAAGAAATAAAATACTATAGGAGTATTTTGGTATTCTATCTATTTTCTGATACTTATATATTTTCGTACAGACACTATGGCGGACTTCCACCAACCCGGAGACCATTTTCCCCCGAATCAGGGAATTGTGGGATGGGTTGAGGATGATCCCGACGAGGATCCAGAAGAGATTGAAGAGGAAGAGATCGAGGAGGATGAGATAGATGAGGAGATTGATGATGAGGAGGAGGAGAAGGGTGACTCGGACACAGAGTTCGAAGTCATCAACCCACCCTATATTGTGAGGGTGCTAGCACACCGATTAGGATACAATGTCCCTACGTCCCCTGGCATTGGATCTAGAGAGGCGGAGTCGACACCAGGCGCAACGTCCGCCCTTCGGAATGGAGTGACGATTTTATAATCTTTTCCATGGTGGACCCGCAGATCGAGCACATCCCGTCATGGTTCGAAGGAGTTCAGACATTGGTGATCTGGTCCAGATAACATCAAACCAGGTAGGAGAGACGAGGGCTGCCCTAGAGGTCACATCCACACGTACTCAGGATCTTCGGAGGGACCACTATCCGAGGAAGTAGCTCATCGAGGATCTTACTGCTACGCGAGCAGAGGTAAGGGAGTACTAGGCGCGTCATGTTGCACTAGAGGAGAGGGTACGGATTCCCGAGCGCCGACTAGCCAAGCTTTAGGGTGCTTCTACCTCATCCCAGGCACAACCAAGGATCACTCGTTGTGAGTAGGACTTATCCTATCCACCGCTTGCTGTAGTTTTTGTTATTGGTATGTGTTGGTGCTACTCCTTTTCTTTTCTCTAAGTATGTAGGATCGACCCTACGTTTAAGTGATTACACTACTCCCAGGGTCGTTGTGCTGTCAGATTTTATCGTCGATGTACTGTATACCTTTTCAAAGGTCAAATTTCACACATAATGTACTAAAATTTTAATCATTTATGAAACGAATATGTGTTTTGTTTGTGATGTTGTTATCTACTATGTTCTTTCTTTTCATTTTTATTTGATATAATACAATTCAATTATAAGTACAATTGAATCACTGTAACCGTTAGAAACAAAGGGTTTCCATAAACTTATCGTCATTCCTACTTTATAGCAGGAGATGCCCTAAAAGTACAACCGCAAAAATAACACAAGAACACCACCACCACTGCCACCTCTACTAGAAATGGATTCATCTTCATTCAAGGTAGAGGTTTCAGCTGTAGTTACTACAACACTAGCACACATCAACAACAATGACGCAAACAGAGAAAGGAATGGAAATAGGGCAAGAAGTTCCAATCACGAAGATAATCCAGGACACCAGAGAACATGAACTTATAAGTCCATGTCTTGAACCAACCTTAAAGTCAACATAAGTCAACACTCGAGTCGACAGTCCATGTTGAACCAACTCGTCGAGTGTATCTATGTGACTCATTGAGTTCCCTCATTGTTTCAACAATGTTGCGAAAATTCAATTTAAATCGTCAAGTTATCTCATCAACTCGCCGAGTTACACATGTCTAAACTCGTCGGGGAAAACCCTAGCCGACTCGTTGATCCCCTTCAGACCATTTCCTCATTTTGACGATTTTAGGCAGAAACGGTGTCTCAAACTCTAGATCTAGCCTTCTAAGGCTCACTTATCACGTATTAGTACAAGCTTTACGTCCATGCATGACATGTAGGGCTCGAAATGCTAACATACGCTCCATATAGGGTTAGATGCATAAAATCTTGCCTCTAGCTTTATAAAGCTTGGATCTTTGGACTCGTAAGACCTCCTACAGTCCATATATGAGGTTTCAACCTCATGACATGCTCAAGTGACTCAATAACAAAAGATGGATGGGAGAAAACGCTAAAAACTCCCTAAAATAAGATCTACCAAGGAAATAACCAAGATGGTAGCTTTTTACCTCTACACAGAAGCTAATCAATGAAGAACACTAGATCCAAAGTCTGTCCCCAATCTAATCTGCGTTGCTCTCCAAATCACCTTCCAAAGATGCACAAGAACACTCAATTTATTCTCTCTCTCTCTCTCTCTCTCTCTCTCTTAGAATTGGTCTAGGGTTTCTCACAGAGCTCTAACGTGACAAGGGTGGCAGAAATGAGGGCTTAAGGTCCTTTAAATAGGACACAAACCTGAAAAATTAGGGTTTCCACACTCAGGTCCTACTCATCGATTCAGGGTCCTCCGACTCGTCGAGTAGACTCTAATTTGCCATGGTCATAATATTCTCTACTCGGCGAGTTGGTGCTCCCCAACTCATCGAGTTACCCTTTCAAAAATGAATAAAATAATTAAGTCTCATACTTGAGAGTCAGGATGTTACAAAGAAAAACGACTCTAACTAACTATCATTAAAAAGCTTGATCCCTAATAACTCTTTTGTTTGACAGTTTTGACGATACTTAAAATTGTGATAATGTATTAAATAAAAAGTAGGATCTAGCTACATGTAGATGATTGTTCACGTGAGCAAGAATAAGAGCCTTCGCATTCATCAACTTTATCATTGATTTAGGGTTGCTTTGGAAAAAATTTTCAATAATCAAGACGTATTATCTCATATATGAACATTTGTTCATATATGAACATAAGTTCATTTCACACCTCCTGATTATTGGCTTTTCTAAAGTCCTCTGTCTTTAGTGGCATGATAGTAATCATCTTCTCCTCTATAAAATTTTGTGTTATATTGTTATGCTATGCACTATCTATAACCTAAATGAGATTTTTTAGATGCAAAAAGTTTGTTAATTATATTATGCTTCTTGTTATTATTTAAGAATTAAGCTTTGCATTTTGTTCATGACAAAAAGCTAGAAACTATAAGCTTGTAGTCTATAGGAGTTGTTAAATACACATCTATTCTCACTTGCAAGCATTTAGCTACATGTATAATTTTATCGTATATCCTCGTAATCTAATCCATTAATGTGGTGATCCAAGGGTTATAGAGTAGTATCGTATTATTTTGTATATTTTGAACCTTTCTCTCTCTCTCTCTCTCTCTCTATATATATATATATATATATATATATATATATATATATATATATATATATATATATATATATATATATGGGTAAAGTGAATATACCTAACAACCTTATATAAACTTAGGTACCTAACCTCTTTAAACTACGTCATTTTGCATTAAATTTTAATTTCAATCATCCAAGGTTCTTAAACTTTATCCCTAAACTTGATTTACTTCAAAAAAATTTTGGAAATTCATCATTATATTTCTCCTACTTCCTTTCATTTGTAGCGGTAGGATATGAAGCCTATCAGGTGGTATTCGATAGAAAGACGTGATGTAAAAGAAAGATATTGGTTAAAGTCCAAAGATTTTGGAAGTAATCAAGTTATGAGGTTGAAGTTTAAGAACCTTAGGCAATTACAATGTAAATATGATACAAACCGATGTAGTATTATGGTGTTAGGTACCTAAGCTTATATAAGGTTGTTAGGTATATTCATTTTACCATATATATATATATATATATATATATATATATATATAGAGAGAGAGAGAGAGAGAGAGAGTAGCGGTGAATCCGTGCAAAGCGGCCACTACATATAGTTTCGTTTACGATAATGTTATGTTCTAAGGAAAGTACATGTCTAAGGCTATAGAATCCAAGGTTGGCGTTATACAAATGGTGACACTAAACACTTCGAAATTGCAGTTTCGGACATAACTTGAGATATTTCTTTTAAAGAAAATACCAAAAAATAACTCTAGAATTTGAAAATCAAATCCGAAATTAAGCATTCATTTAAAAAAGACAACTATGTAATATGAACAATAGTCCGGAATAACATACCGGAGAAAAAGATTATTTTTCAAAAACTAAAAAAAAAAATTTTCTTTGAAAAGCTCATTATATAGGTTATATTAATTAATTTCCATTAGAAAAAAATGCATTTATCAAAATATTAGTAATCTCCGCTGGGAAATGTGTGTACACGATGTGCTGTAACTAATCTTAGGCTAATGTGTTTCTTACCGTTTAAAAAAATCAAAATATTATTATAATATCATTTACTTACTTTTTCCAATTAATTAGTGTTTTATATGTATTTAATGACGCGATATTACGAACTGTTGAGATAAACATCTAATTTTCTTAAGTATAATTAGTTTGTGTTTCTTAGCATTTAAAAAACTCAAAATCTCCATGTCTAATAAACAAAACCATTAGTCCACGTGTCCCTTCAAAATAATTAAATTATGCCAAAGGTAAATCCCAATTATACCCTTGTTTTGTTTCACCTACAAATCGATAGAAATAACGCCCTGTTTTGTTTCACTTTCTACTCAAAGAATACAGTTGTACATATTAAATCAATTCACTACATACCCGATTAATAGCATGTTATTATGGTATCCGATTTCGTAAATAAGGTATGATATCTATTGCAATTAATTTTATTTATTAGGACATTTTAATCATACTTTGCTCTATATATACTTCAAACATATGGTACCAATCATTCCTTTACAATATACGACGGTCCGCAGGAAAGAATACCAACAACTTCTACGCGTGAAGATACTCTGACTTTTGCATAATGTGTTTGGTACACTCTTTATTCTTGAATGCTGTTCTTTTTAATCTTGGCTTAGTATAACTCTACATGAAAGAATACCAACAATTAACCAACGACATCGTTAAATACATATTTGTAACTATAAGAATTAGCTCTAATATTTGCAAATTGTAGATCATATTTATACATCGGTCACATAATGTTAAAATACATTTTGATTATAGTACAACGAATATTATGTTGTTTTCATTTGTATAGTTGAATTTTATGTACAGGGACATAATGGTAATTTTCTTTCACATTATGCGATGAATGAACTATCTGAAGTACATATAAATGACTATTGTACACTTCTTATAGAATTGATTTTGAATAACAAATAATGGTTGCTAGAGATTATAAAGGAAAGCATACAAATAATGGTTGAATAACTGATTCCGTTTCTTTCTTTTTATTCTCAACATTTAAGTTTCTCCTTGATACCCTTTTTCACCAGCTCCTTCATAAGTCATTTGATATAAACAAACTGCTTCATGAACATAAATCTGATAAATATCAATCGTCTTTCATTTTATGTGTCATATAGTATCTTACTTATAGTTTTTAAAATAAGTTTGTGTGAATGGTACCTGATTAAATTATTTACATAAAGAGTCCATGTATTGTGTTTCCTTGGAAAAATAGTAGATTGCACTTGAAAATGGAAGTAAAATAATGTTTCGTGTATTTGTTACAATCATGGGCTAAAAGTAATGGTGTGTGAAATTGACACCCTCTTTAATTTATAATTTTTACAACATCTTACTTTTAATATTATTTGAGTATTATAGTTTGATAAAGTAATGTTGTAATAGGATTGTAATCCAACATACAGTAACTTACCCAGTACATCCAAAATTGACTTATAACAACCTACTTTTATTTGTATTCGAGGTATACTTAGAAACTGTAAGTTGATATATGCAATAAATTTTATGTAAGTTAATATATATTGGACTTGATGAATCCGTATATAGTTGAAATAGTATTGCAACTTGAAACTCTAAAAATACCTTTCATATTTAACACAATCATTTATTTGGATGGTATTATACATATATGCATGTTTATTTTTAACATATAGTTGACCCCAAAATAATTAAAATCATATTTATTCCATAATTGACAAATTTGCCCTTTAATCGCAAAATAACTTAAAAGAACACAGTAAGGTACATTATCGTTAACTAACACACAAAAGAACACAATAAGACACATAACAATGAAAGTACGGTGTTAACTAATATATACATAATATAATACACAATAATGTTTCGACAAAAAAAATCATTCTTTATATAGTAAATTTTATGCATAAATTGCCCATGTTAAAATAAAAGTTAGAAACGGTAACAAAATTGATTATAAAGGAAAATAAACACATAATATTTTGAGTCACTTAGACAAAATTGGATGTTATTAAATATGATTACACTTCCAAACATATAATATATTTAGTCAATGCATACATACACAAATAAAATAACATAAAAACGAAAACTAAGTAGGATGATATTAAAATTGTTTAACATGTATTCTTTATAAGCACAAACATAAATTGATTCAAGAGGGTGTTTGTATTTTATGTGTTCGAATGTTTGAATATGTTTTATTTTAATAGTCTAGGGACATAATGGTAATTTTTTGTATAGAGACATATAGTTTGTGTTTTTATGTGTGTTTCTGTTTTATTTTATTTATTTGAATATTTGAATATACTTTATTGCATTAATTAAGTTTGTTCTTATATTATTAGTACTTCAGGGACATAATGGTAATTTTCTGTTTGTTTATATTTCTTTGTGTAATTTTCTCCCATTGTTTTTCTTATTATTGTATGTGTCTTTCTGTTATAGTGACAATGACAGATAGAAACATCACTTTGATTAAAGACTTGGACAATATGAATGATGATTACACACTAAAAGTGTCTATCATCCGGCTATGGAGATCAATTTCAGATGTTAACCCTAATATTGTGAAATCAATGGAGACGATATTCATGGATGAGATGTTAAAATCTGCTATTCCAATATTATTATTCAAAATCATTGTTTTGTTTATTTGCTCATTCTAATAACATTATTCAAAATCATTGATGGTTGATTAACTGATTCAATGTTGACCAATTTGTATTTATTAAAATACATCTGTTTAACATTATATAATATTCTTATCCTAGTTTACTAAAATACGAGCAAGTGTCTATCCAATAGATTTTCCAAGGTTTGAATCGAAACTGAAAGAAGATCAAGTTGTTTACATCCGATCCCCCACTATCGCTCCCAACAGATACAATTTTAAAATAAGTGATGTAACCTCTAAGTTAATTTTGCATGGAAAAACGACTGTGAATAAGTGTCTATAATTTCAATCCAAAACAACATACGAGTTTTCATGTGTTTCGTTTGAAAGAATTATCTCTGCAACAACTACAACTAATGACTCAATTGGTAAATTTTCCGCCTTGTTGATTGTATATTATATTTAATTCTTTAATTTTACATCATTTTGACATATTATATTATCATTTTGTAGATGTTATTAGTGAAGTTGTTTCATTAGGAAAGCTTGATTCTTGTGATGTCATGGGAATCAAGCTTTCCTAATGAAACAACTTCAACAATAACATCTAGAAGATGATAATACAATATGTCAAAATGATGTAAAATCAAAGAATTAAATATAAAATACAATCAAGAAGGGGGGGGGGGGGGTTGGGGAATTACCAGTTGAGTTATTAGATGTAGTTGTTGCAGAGATAATTCTTTCAAACGAAACACAAGAAAACCCGTGTGTTGTTTTGGATCGAAAGTGTAGACACTCATTCATAGTTGTTCTTCCATGCAAGTTTAACTTGGAGGTTACATCACTTATTTTAAAACTGTATCTATTAGGAGCGATAGTGGAGGATCGGATGTAAGCAACTTGATCTTCTTTCAGTTTTAATTCAAACCATTGAAAATCTCTTGGATAGAAACTTGCTCGGATTTTAATACACTATTCACATAGATATAAGAATATTATATAATGTTAAACAGTTCTATTTTAATAAATAGAAATTGGTCAACATTGAATTAGTCATTCAACCATCAATGATTTTGAATAATGTTATTGGAATGAGCAAATAAAGTAAAACAATGATTTTGAATAATGTTATTGGAATAGCAGATTTTACCATCTCATCCATCAATATTATCTCTATTGATTTGACAATAGTGGGGTTAACATCTAAAATTGATCTCGATAACTGGATGATAGACACTTTTAGTGTGTAATCATCATTCATATTGTCCAAGTCTTTAATCAAAGTGATGTTTCTATCAACCATTGTCACTATAACAGAAAGAGACATAAAATAATAAAAAAACCAATGGAAGAAAATTACACACATAAAATATAAAGACATAGAAAATTACCATTATATCCTTGGAGTACAAATAATATAAGAACAAACTCAATTAATGCAATAAAGTATATTCAAACATTTAAACAAAGAAAATAAAACAAAAACACAAATACAAATAAAAACTATATGTCCCTGTACAGAAAATTACCATTATATCCCTGGATTTTGAAATAAAAGCATATTGAAACATTCGAACACATAAAATACAAACACACTCTAGAATCAGTGTATATTTGTGTTTATAAACAATTGATGTTAAATAATTTTAATAGCATCCTACTTAGTTTTTGTTTGTATTTTATTGTATTTGTGTATGTATGCAGTTGACTAAATATATTATATGTTTGGAAGTATAATCGTGTTTAATAGCATCTGTTTTTGTCTAAGTGATTCAATATATTATGTGTTTATTTTCGTTTATAATCAATTTTGTAACCGTTTCTAACTTTTATCTCAATAGGTGCAATTTATGCATAAAATTTACTATATAAACAATTATTTTTTTGTCGAAACATTATTGTGTATTATGTTATGTATATACTAGTTAAGAGCATACTTTCACTGTTGTGCGTCTTATTGTGTTCTTTTGTGTGTTAGTTAACAACAATGTACCTTATTGTGTTATTTTATGTTATTTTGCGATTAAAGGGCAAATTTGTCAATGATGGAACAAGTATGATTTTAATTATTTTGGGTCAACTATATGTTAAAAGTAAACATGCATCTATGTATAATACCATCCAAATAAATGATAGTGTTAAATATGAAAGATATTTTTAGAGTTTCAAGTTGCATTGCTATTTCAACCATATACAGAATCATCAAATCCAATATATACCAACTTACAGAAAATTTATTGCATAATATGTGTCAACTTAGAGTTTCTAAGTATACCTCTGATACAAATAAAAGTAGGTTGTTATAAGTCAATTTTGGATGTATTGGGTAAGTTATTGTATGTTGGATTACAATCCTATTACAACATTACTTTATCAAACTATAATACTCAAATAATATTATAAGTAAGATGTAAAAATTATGAATTAAAGAGGGGTCTCATTTTCACACACCATTACTTTTAGCCCACGACTGTAACAAATACACAAAACATTATTTTACATCAAATTTTCAAGTGAAATTTATTATTTTTCCAAGAATAAGGAAACATAATACATGGACTATTTATGTAAATAATTTAATAAGGTATTATTCATGCAAACTTATTTTAAAAACTATAAGTAAGATACTATATGACACATAAAATGAAAGCCGATTGATATTTATCAAATTTATGTTCATGAAGCAGTTTGTTTATATTCAAATGACTTATGAAGGAGCTGGTGAAAAAGGGTATCAAGGAGAAACTTAAATGTTGAGAATAAAAAGAAAGAAACGGAATCAGTTATTCAACCATTATTTGTATGCTTTCCTTTATAATCTCTAGCAACCATTATTTGTTATTCAAAATCAATTCTATAAGAAGTGTACAATAGTCATTTATATGTACTTCAGATAGTTCATTCATCGCATAATGTGAAAGAAAATTACCATTATGTCCCTGTACATAAAATTCAACTATACAAATGAAAACAACATAATATTCGTTGTACTATAATCAAAATGTATTTTAACATTATGTGACCGATGTATAAATATGCTCTACAATTTGCAAATATTAGAGCTAATTCTTATAGTTACAAATATCTATTTAACGACGACGTTGTTTAATTGTTGGTATTCTTTCATGTAGAGTTATACTAAGCAGGATTAAAAACAACAACATTCAAGAATAAAGAGTGTACCAAACAGATTATGCAAAAATCGGAGTATCTTCACGCGTAGAAGTTATTGGTATTCTTTCCTGCGGACCGTCGTATATTGTAAAGGAACGATTGATATCATATGTTTGAAGTATATATAGAGCAGAATACGATTAAAATGACCTAATAAATAAAATTAATTGCAATTGATATCATACCTAATTTATGAAATCGGATACCATAATAACATGCTATTAATTGGGTATGTAATGATTTGATTTAATATGTACAGTTGTATTCTTTGAGTAGAAAGTGAAACAAAACAATGCGTTATTGATATGATTTGTAGGTGAAACAAAGCAGGAGTATAATTAGTATTTAACTTTGGCAGAATTTAGTTGTTTTGAAGGGACACGTGGGCTAATAGTTTTGTTTATTAGATAGGGAGACTGGTTTCAATTTTGGGTGAGTTTCACAATACAAGTATCATATTTAGTAGAGAAATTAAATTACTTCCTACCTTTTATGTCTACAATTATTCCTACCCACTAAAATTATGATAAATCACCAATCAATTTAATTTTATTTAATATATTCTTAATATAGTCTTAATCAGTTAGTTAAAAAAATATGGAACGATGACATTTGTCATAATCTTATTGGGTAAGAACATTTGTAGGCATAAAAAATAGGAAACAATTTAATCTCTCTATTTAGTATTTTGTATCCGAAATATAAACTGTTTCTATAATTGAAATTCTTATTTGCAAAATCGTTAAAAATATGGAATAGTTTCAATATAAAGTTTTTAAATAGTTGTAAATCTTAGTCTAGATGATATCGGCCATTAATTTTTTTTGTTTAAATTTTATTTTCAAATTATTTATATAAAACTGATTAAATGAGTAAAATTTACAAGAATAGCTTTTATAAAGTTACATTCAAATGTCCGTAACCAACTAAACCATTTTACGTAAAAAACAATTAGGCGAGTATTTTATAAAGGTTAACCCAGTAAACTGAAAAATACTTTCACTACTTCACGAATTATAATAATGAAATACAGAATACTTCCATATAATTGTAGTAAAGCTCCAACAAAACGATTTACTTTTAACAAATAATGACATTTGCAAACATCTTTTTATTAATGAAAACTAATTATAGTAATACCCTAACCAAAATAACCTTCAGAATGTCATAAACATTTGTGGCATCATTACTTATTTATAAAGGAACTCTAACAAATTCACATTTTTTCACAAAATATCATAATAGAGAATCTGTTAACAAAAGTGTTATTGTCATATGAAAATTATCATTATCATAGAGTTTAAATTTCAAATACTAATAACATTGTATAAAAATTTAAATTTTTGCTGCTGAGCTATTTCAATTTGTTACCATATATAATCTCTTTGTAATGTTTCTAGCCTCCATCCAACTTGTATTTTGGGTATTTTTTTACAAGGTTTTCAATCTAATATAATGTTTTCTTCTATCACTTCTTGCTCAATCTGATTATAAGTAGCACAATCACCTTTAATATGATAGAAATTTGGAGTATAGAAAGGCTAAGAAATTATGAGAATTATGATATCACTTTCAGATTAAAGTATCTAGGTGGTATTCCCAATATTGAATCGGATAAGACTCAAAAGATGAGATCAAGAACAAAAAATGTAATTGTTATGAATTTTGTTAGTACTAGAAAATGAGACCAAAAACTGATTTATGATCTCTGTCTAAAAACCATCATATGATAGTTTCAAACAGTCATAAAACTACCAAAACAGACACAAAAAACAGGTATTTGATAAGAGTCAATTCTCTAAAAAACTGAATTTGTGAGGCGTTTCTAGGTTATGACCAGAACAAACAATTCTATGTGTGCATGCAACCATAATTGTCCCGGTCTATGTTTTCTCTGTAACACTCTAAATTTTCAAATAAAATTTTTATTTTTAAAACCACATAAAACACAATCTCATGTTTATCAAAACACAAAATGTATAAGTTATTCAATAAAAAAGACAACAAAATGTTTGATAATATCCTGAAATCCTCAAATACATAATCTCTAGCTGGTGTGTACAATCAAGCTGACGCCTTCCCGCGATCCTGAGAGGTACTTGAAACACATTTCACACAACACTGTAAGCACAAAGCTTAGTGAGTTCCCCAAAATACCACATACACAAATAATAAGCCTCTCGTTGCTATAGTTCGGCATGGACCCTCCGGTCATGCACCTTGGTGAGGACCCTCCAGTCACATGGCTTGGTATGGACCCTCGAGTCATATGTCTCAGTGAAGACCCTCCGATATTATAGCTCGAGTTGGACCCTCCAGTCCTGTATCTCAGTGAAGACCCTCCGGTCTCACAACTCGGTTTGGACCCTCCAGTCCTAACTCAATAAGGCACAAAATAACATATATCATAAATCACAAAGAAAAAATGCATAATATCACATAACTAAGTATAAGAACATAAGTCCCTCTAGTCAATAACTCAAATAAGGCCCTTCGGTCACACAATATTACCACTCAGGTAAGTATAGTGAGAAGACTCGCCTCGTACATAAGCAAGTAGGTATCGTACTTAACGATCGATCTAGACTCCGCCTACATGTCATAATCATCTCTAATTAACACTTTATAACAGCAACTCTAAAGATGTTAGACTAATCCCTTTTCTAGTTTTCGGAAAGGGTGAAAGACCATTTTACCCCTCCATAGTCTCCATAATCCATGGCTTGACCAAACCCTAAAAGTCAACGGAAGTGAACACTTGAGCCGATAGTCCATGTTGACCCAACTCGTCGAGTGCATCTATGTGATTCGTCGAGTTACTTTGTTTTCTCTGAAATATTGGGAAAATACAACTCAACTCGTCGAGTTGTCTCACCAACACGCCGAGTTGTAACGCGTCCAGACTATCGGGGAAAACCCTAGCTAACTCATCGAGTTGGCTCATCAACTCGTCGAGTCCCTTCAGTCCATTCTCTCATTCATATATTTTTAAGCAGAACTAAGGCCCCATACTCTAGATCTAGCCTTCTAATGCTGAAGTATCACGTAAAGTTGTAAGCTTTACTTACATGCATGGCATCTAGGGCTCAAAATGCCAAAACGAAGCTCTATATATGGTTTAATGCATGAAAGTTGGCCAATAGCTTGATAAAGCTTGAATCTTTAAGCCCAAGGGACCTCATACTGTCCAGATCTGAAGTCTCAACTTCATGGCATGCTCACACAACTTAAGGACTCAAAGAGAAGATGGACATGTCCATAAACTCTCTAGTGAAGAGATATAACAAAACAAATGATCAAGCTAATAGGTTTTTCCCTCCAAAAAAATAGCTAGCATTGAAAGAACATTGGATCCAAGGGCTCTTTCTCGTTCCAAGCCTTTTGCTCCGCTATCTTCTTCCAAGAATGCACTAAAAATACAATCCTAGCCTCACTCACACTCTCTCTTTGTCTCTCTCTCTCTCTCTCTCACACACACACACACTTTCTCTCTCTCTCTCTCTCTCTCTCTCTCTCTCTCTCTCTTTCTCTTTCTCTTTCTCTCACAGATGCTAAATAGCTCCATTAGGGTTTCTCTCAGCGTGTTTAGGTGATAAGGGAGGCAGAATGAAAGGCTTAAGATCCTTTAAGTAGGGTACAAACCCTGAAAATTAGGGTTTTCACACTCAGCATCTACTCGTCTAGTTGGGGTCCTCCAACTCGTCGAGTAGACTCTAAAAATCACACAACCATCTCAATTTCTACTAGGCGAGTTGGGACCAGCAACTCGTCAAGTTGCCCTGACAAAATGCATATAATTTATTTAAATATTATACATGGGAGTCGGGATGTTACAATTCTCTCCCACTAGAATTAGACTTCACCCTCGAAGTCGTCCTCTGGAAACAAATCTGGGTACTGCTTACGCATCTCAGACTCCAGCTCCTAGATCCACTTGGATCCTTTCCGATGATGCCACAGAACCTGAACAAAGGGCACCTCTTTATTCTGCAAGACCTTCTCCTTCCTATCCAAGATCGTTATCGACTTCTCATTGTAGTTTAGGTGATCATCAATCTAAATGTAATCTAAAAGGACAACTACCATCTCATCAACTACACACTTCCTCAACTGTGACACATGGAAGGTATTATGAATCTGGCTCAACTCTGCAGGAAACTTTAACCAATAATCCACCTTACCCAATAGAGTGATCACTCTGAAAGTATTGATGTGTTTAGGGCCCAACTTGCCCTGCTTCCTGAATCAGATCACCCCTTTCCATGGGGATACTTTTAGGATGACAAAAACCCTGACCTGAAACTGTAGCTCTGAACGTCGCAAATCTACGTAACTATTTTGACGACTCTGGGTCATCAGTAACCTTTGTCTAACTTTTTGGATCTGCTCTGTCGTCTTGAGCACTATCTCAGTGCCCCTCATCACTCTTTGCCCTACGTCTCCCCAATAGATGGGAGTCCGACACCTCCTCTCGTATAAAATCTCAAAGAGAGGCATATCGATACTGGAGTGATGGTTGTTGTTGTATGACAACTAAGCCATGGGAAAATAAGTGTCCGAGCTTCCACTGAAGTCCATAACACATGCACGTAGCATGTCCCTGAGTGTCTAAATCGTCCGCTCGCTCTACCCATCTGTCTGTGGGTGGTATGCGGTACTGAAATGCAACCCGGTACCCAAATCCTCGTGAAATTTCTTCCAGAACTTGGAAGTGAAACACACATCCTGATCTGATACTATCGATGTTGTCATCCCATGCCATGCCACCACCTCTCGAACGTAGATCTCGGTTAATATCTCCATATAAGAGCTCTCACTTATAGCAAAAAAGTGAAAACTCTTCGTCAACTGATCTATAATCACCCATATCACTTCGACACCTTACATGGTATAATTTGGTAATAAAATCCATAGAGATTTGTTCCCACTTCCACATGGGAATCTCCAAAGGCCTTGACCTGACGACAGGTCAAGCATCTCTCCACTAACATGCCACATCTCTCTTTAGCTTGGGCTGATCCATAATGTACTTTATGTTGGATTAGGTGTGAAAGCCCATAACTATTATTGGTATGTACTTGACCCGAGAGTAGCATGGTCCATTTGGGTTGCATACAACCAGTACAATTTGATAGGATAGACTTTCAAGAAGAGGTTATTTATAATTTGTTAATTTATTATAAGTTCTAATATATTAATATGAAATCATTTTATTTAACTAGTATTGATCAAGAATTAATTTGGAATTAATTATGTGATCAAAAATAAAATAATTATATATAAGGGGTTAATTGGTAAATCATTCATTCTTATGGTGAGGGCCAATGATCCATGATTCGCTATGTTGGGATAAACCCATGTGACAACCCATGAATGATCAATGGAGGTTTCAACCCATGGATCCTAAGGAATATGGAAGGTCATGGCCATTAAGGCTTACATGGTGTAACCCTTATCTTGCCACACTATATAAGAAGCCCTTAGCGTCACAAATGGAGCACTAGTGATCTTGGAATCCATGAGCTGATTTTTTGCACTAGATATTCTCTCTCAAAATCTTCCGTTGTCCTAGGTGTGTTGTGATTCTATTTTAGGCATTCATATTATTGGTTCTAGGTTCTTAAAGGCCAAATACAGCAAGTGTTCCAACTACAACAAAATGTATGTCATCTAACTAGAACATGGTAGTAAAGGTACTCTATTGTATGCTAGTTAGGATGATGCTTTAGAAAATTAAAGTTTGCATGTATACTAGAGGGAAAACATACATCCAAAGAATCTAGGGTTGCATGTACACCATAGGAGCGTTAGAATGCTAAAAACCCTTCACATTAGGCTCTTATGGTCTGTGTATATGGTACACCAGACACCATAAAGATAATGGTGCCAATTCTTGAGGGCGAACACCACCGACCCCAACTCCAAATCATGGGTGGGATACCTCGTCTCGTGAGGATTTTGCCGCCTCGATGCATATGTTATCACGTGTCCCCTCTGCCTCAAGACGACGCCAATCCCCGATATAGATACATCACAGTAGACTACGAAGTCCTCCACTCCCTTAGGAAGGGCTAACACTGCAGTTTCGCACAATCTCTGGAAAATAGTCTCAAATAAAGCCTGCTGCTCGGTCCCCCATACAAAAATAACACCCTTCCTGGTCAATCTGGTGAGAGGAACGACAATTTTGGAGAAATCTATGATAAACCTCCGATAGTAGCATGCCAGATCGAGAAAACTCCTGATCTCAGATAGCGATCTCGGCACCTCTCATCACATAACTACCTTAATCTTGGCCGGGTCAACCAAAATACCATTCTGCTTAATGAGGTGTCGCAAGAACTGGACTTCTTATAAGTAGAAGATACTCCTCGTGCTGTCCCCTAGACCTTGAGTACACCAAAATGTTGTCAATGAACACGATCACCGACCGGTCCAACATGGGCCTACACAACCAGTTCATGAGGTCCACGAATGCTTCCGGTGTGTTGGTGAGTCCGAAAGGCATCACCGCAAACTCGTAGTGCCCATAACGAGTCCGAAAGGCCATTTTCTAAATATCCTCCTCGTAGACTCTCATATGATGATACGCAAATCTAAAATCAATCTTGGAAAACCAAGATGCCTCCTGCAACTGATCGAATAAATCGTCAACCCTCAGTAGTGGATAACGGTTCTTGATCGCTAGCTTGTTTAACTCCAGGTAGTTGATACACATCCAGTGTGAACCATCCTTTTTCTTGACAAAAAGGGTCAGCGCTCGCCACAATGAGATACTCGGTCTAATAAACCCTTCCCCACCAACTCCTGGAGTTGCGAGGATAACTCCTACATCTCGAGCGGTGCAACGCGATAAGGTTCCTTGAGAATTGGCGTTGCACCCCAAATCAAATCGATTAGAACTCCACCTGCCTCTTGGGAAGCACACCCAACAATTCCTTGGGGAAAACATTCGGGAACTCACACACTATTGGAAAATCGGAAATAGAACTCGACCTCACAGTGGCAACTTGTGTATCTATCACATATGCTAAAAATTCCATGCACCCCTGTTGTAGACTCTGCCTTGCCCTGGCGGCAGAGTAGAAAGCTGATCCCGATCTGGTTCCCTCGCCATACACAGTAATAAATCCCCCACTAAGGTCTCGTATCGTCACCATCTAACGCTCACAGTCAATCACATCTCCAAACCGGCTCAACCAATCCATGCCCACTATGACATAGACATCACCCATCACTCTCACCACTAGATGTATCAAAAACTCAACACAGAAAGTATCTAATACACATCCCTGGAATACATCAGAGGCAAAAACTGCATGCTCGTCAGCTATAGATACCCACAGTGGTTGACTCAATGCCTCGCGTCTAACACTAATGTGGCGACTAAAGGATAATACACGAAAGACCGATTCGCACCCGATTCAAATAACACCAAAGCAGGCACAAAACTCATAAGAAAAGTACCTATATTCAACATATTATAAGTATAAACAAATATCAAAATAACATAAATAAGGAGACACATACCAACAACAACATCAGGCGTTGCGCGGACCTCCTCCACGGTCAGCTGGAATGCTCTCCCTTGAGCTCTCGGAGCCTCGGCCTTCCCTGGAAGACCACCAGCAACACGTAAAGCAGCCGGGGCAGAAGCCTGGGCTGATCCCTAGGTGAGCTGAGGACACTCAGACTTCCGGTGGCTAGTCTGGTTGCAATGAAAGCAAACCGAAAATCCCTTGGGGCAATCCTTCGCCATATGCCCCTCCTTGCCACAGTTGTAGCAAATCCCTGCTCGGCAAGATCCCTCATGACTCTTTCCACACTTGGCACAAGTGCAACCCTTCTCGCCTCTTGCTCTCGAATTAGCGAGCTTAGACCGGTTCGTCGCTGGCTGTGCCTGCATTGGTCTCCTATTCCTCCCCTGTTACTTTCCCTCCTCTCTGGTCTGAATCTCCAACTCAATCTCTCTCTTCCTGGAATTCGTATGCAACTCAGCCAATGTCCGATATGAAGAGTTCTCCACAAACTCCGAAATATCTCTCCTCAAGATGCTCAAATAACGGCTCATACGTGCCTACTTAGCAGACACGTGTTCAGGGAAGAACAACGCCCTCTCATGAAACATCCTCATAATCCCTGTCACAGTTTTTGTCATCTACTTGAGAGACAGAAACTCTTAGGCCAAACGTTCCCTCTCCACCAGGGGAACATACTCATCTTTGAACAGCTTGGTAAACCTCTCCCAAGTCACCGCAAAGAGATCTTCAGGAGTAAATCCAGTCGTCACAAACTTCCACCAATCCTTCGCTCCCAAGCGAAGCTAGTTCAGCGCAAACCAAACTCTGAAATGCTTCGGGCATGAAGACGTATAGAAACATCGCTCAATATCAGAGATCAATCTCATGGCATCAATCAGGTCCTGTGTTCCATCAAACTTTGGTGGCTTCGTGTTGTTGAACTCTCGGAACAACAACGAGTCACCCCCTATGGCCTCACAGCAGCTACGGTTGCGGTGGCTGCGGTAGCAACAACCTCTTTAATAGCATCATATCGCTTATCAAATGTCTCAATCAGCAATGTAATAATAGACCCAAACATCTCTAGTATGGCCTCCCTAATAGTTGTGGCCACCTCCTCTGCAATGATCATGTAGATCTCATCACTTGTACCATTTCCCCTGAGGTTTTTGGGAGTAATCACAATAGTGTCTCTAAAATACAAGCATGAAAATAATTAGAGACTAGCTCAAACACACACACACGATTATCCACCCCTACATGCTCATTAGCATCCTAAGGTTCTTACTTGGGTCGCATACAGATCCAGTGCTTTTAATAGTACGAGCCCAATACTACCTTCCACACCAACCTGTAGCCACCCCAAATCCTCATCCTTGTATCCTAATTCACAAGTACTCTATCCCTCACGGATATGAAACTACTCTCTCGATACATTTCTCAATGCACATCTAGGTATCTCTCCTACATTACTCCTCGACTCAAAGCACTCTCTAAAGGATTCTTGCTAGGTACTCCTACTCAGCACATACAAAGAAAAAAATAACATATAATATCTATCAATAGCATCCCCTAGGCGAAGGCATTAAGAATCAGGAAACCCTAGCTATAATTTCCTAAAGTATCTAGCCTATCCTCTAGAATGCAACTCTAATTGTTGGATAAGGTGTCTAAGTCCATAACAATATTTGGGATCCACTTGACCCGACCCGACATGGTCCATTTGGGTTGCACTTCACCCGAACGATTTGGATAACCTTTTGAGAATAATATTTTTATTATTTGTTAATATATTATAAGTTATAATATATTAATATGAAATCATATTATTTAATTAGTATTCATCATAAATTAATTTAGAATTAATTTGGTGATCAAAAAGATGACTAATTAAATATAGGCTCTTGTATTTTATATAACATGGGCTCATACTCATTTGGAATGGGCTAGGCTTGCATGGGAGTCCATGGATGGTCCATGAAGCTTTTAACCCATGGATCCTTGGAAAGGAAGAGTCATGGGTATTAGGGTTTACATGGATGTAACCCTAATCCTCCACACTATATAAAGGAGCCTTTAGCACTTAATTTGGCACTAGCTGTGTGTGAACAAGAGTGGTGGCAAATTTCAAGAGTGTGCATTATTCTCTCAAGAGTTTTCCAAAGTTTGTGGTGATTTGTGGTTTCCATTTGAGGCATCCACATTATTGGTGCTAGGCTCTCAAACTTCAAAGAATCAACCACTACAAAAAGATATGTTATTCTACTAGTACTTTTATGATTCAAGTTCCCCATGCCATGCTAGTTAGGATGTAAACCTTGGAAATTCTTATTTGCATGGATTTTAGAGAAAACATAGATCCAAGGTTTATAAGGTTGCATGTACACCATAGGAGTGTTAGAATGCTCATAACCCAATAGTGGTATGAGAGACTAGGCTTTTTTCTTGAATACTTGATGTAAACACTTGAAAAATCGAAAAATCTTGTTGTCTAGACAGTGGACTCACCGATTCCATGGGGGGACTCGACGAGTCCATGCATATCTTCATCCTACTCGTTGAGTAGGTTCGTGCACTCGACGAGTAGGAGGCCCAGAATGCAGTTTTTCTAGTTTTTAAGCTGGAATTGGACTAGAATCATTACACTAAACTGTTTTGGAGTTATAAAACTTGTTTTTAATGTTGTAATGATTATGCTAATCCAATTTCAAAGGCTATTATCAAAATTTTAAGTTTTTTATGTGTTCATATGATTCTTAAAATTGTTGATATGGATGTTCATGAACTTATGAGTTTTGTTAGATAATAGGAATTATTTGCAAATTGTTTATTACTTAATTATTGGTCTTTATGTGTGTTAATGGAATCCATAATTTGTCCTCAATTTATGGATTACCAAATGTATTTTCTTTAAAGCCCATTAAAAACCATAGGTTACATAAGTTGAAGAGTGTTTTTCATCTTAAATAGGTTTATGGACTCCATAACTTGTTCTCAAGTTATGTATGTCCAAGAGTCTCTTCATTAAATTTTTTTTAAACCTTCATTAAACTCATAAGTTATGAAAATCCAAAAGTTTTTGAATTGTTCAAAACTTGCCCTCAAGTTTTGGAATTTGTAAATTCTCACACACACTTTAGTTCCAACCCTTAGAGTTTTAAAAGTTAAAATTCAACCCTTATACTTTATAGTATTATTGGTTAATAATATATATATATATATATATATATATATATATATATATATATATATATATATATATATATGTGTGTGTGTGTGTGTGTGTGTGTGTGTATAAGAGCAAGTCAGTCTTACCGCTAGTAGGCCTCATTCACGAAGCCGGTCTATAAGGGGGTATAAGGTTGTTGCCTATAAAATGGCAACTTAATGGGTGTCCACTCTCACCCACCGCTTCCTTTACTGGTGGAGGGTCGTTATCCGAATGGGTAGGACAAGGACTATAATTCTCATTAAAAGTATAATGATGAAATAAAGTAACTAAACCTTTTATAAATCCCAATCTTAGTTACTTTAGGAAAATGTGAATTTTGTGCTAACCCATGAAATTTAGACTTTGCACCTTACCAAGTCGTTGGTGGAGTGTGTGTGGTTAACCGGCACACTAACTTAGACTAGTAAGGATGGAAAAGGGTGACTTAATGTTTTATCATAGATCGGTGGAGCGCGTGTGGTTAACCGGCACATCGGTTAGGTGATAATATTAAGGGTACCAAGTGAATTTGCATGGTTATTCACACCCTGTTTTGTGATCCTCGGCATCCCAGTCACAAAATCTGAAGGGCACAGTCGAGATTGAAACATGCCATTGAAAAGTTCAATGAATCTCAAAAGATCTAGCAGTTTCAAATCCAATTAAAACCTAATATTATTTCGTTTTTCATGGTGGAAGTTGGTGAATCGTCATTCACCTACCTTCAAATATTATATAGCTTGGATTACGACATCCTTCTTCCAAGTTATTAAATATTGTGTTGGCTCCTAGCCTTATTATTTCATATTGGGTGTTATATTAAGGATTTTTTAAATCAACTGACTTGAATCTCTCCCATTATAGATTTCTGGTTCAGACAAGTATGATCTTCCCAAATCTCTTGAAGATGATGTCCCACAACATCATGCTTCACTTCCTCCACCTCCTCCAATTATTCTCCCCGACCCACAAGCTCGAAGACTTGAAAATTTCAAACTCACTCAATTCCTATTGGATAGTAAACACAAGGATGTAAAGACAGTGTGTGCACATGTCTTGAAATTGAAGGAACACATTGACATGCTAAGGATGTTGGGTGTCAGGTTCTAAAGGATGTTGGCTATTGACTGGGTTGTTTAGTCACTTCCTGAGTCATACAGTGATTTTGTTAAAGACTAATATGTGACAGGTCTCGACATGACCCTAATAGATTTTACCTATTTGCTAATTGTTGCTGAATTAGGAATGATTTGGCGCAATGGTCAAACAACTTTGATTGGAAGGTCTGCCACCCAAGCTGACATGGACATCCAAGAAATGATTCCTTCTCCTAAAGGGAAGGATTTTGCCATGGTCAAAAGTGATGATCATAAGAGAAAGGCCATTTCTGAGACTGATCTATGTGCTGGTTCAGATGAGCCTGTATGTTTCTATTGCCAAGGAAAGGGACATTGGAATCGAAGCTGCCCTGACTACCTGAGTTCTTTAGTCAGAATGTATGGTTCTGCTTCAGGTAAGTCCATTAACTAACTGTGTTAAGTTCTTAATTGTTGATTCTTATTACATGATGTATCTGGGTTGCATTTTGATGTTTTGTAGGATCAAGCAAAGGGAAGGAAGCTTAAAAGAAGAGGATACTGAATCTGATCGCGAAGATGGATTTCAATTGCATGGTTCGAAGATTGGATTCATGAGCTACTTCTTAGGAGTTATGATAGATTGCTAAGAAATATGTAATAGCATAGTTTCCATTTAAAGTTGCATTGTAAGGAACAAGTTTTTTCCGCATTTTATAAATGAACAAATTTTTTGTTTTACTTCATTTTATATCTCCTTGCAATGGCATTTATGCAAAGTTAATGTGTGTAGGTTTCTAGCAATAATGAATTTGATTCTTTCATTTGTGGTGGTGTCTAAATTTACCAAATAAGGAAAGATTCTCATCACCCAAGTTTCAATCGGACGGAAACTTGGAATCATGTAGGTTGTATTGCATGATGAATGAAAACCTTTCGTCTTTGGAAAATTAAGACTAATTCCTTGTTCACATGTATCTGTGAGTCAAGTGAAGGACTAGGGTATTGAGTACACATTCTGTCACACCCCAAAACTGGAGTGGCGGAAACGTTCTAGGGTGGATGACGTCATGTCAAGTATCACAACATATGCAATATAGTAATCAAAGTACAACAACCATTGCATTAATAGTAATAGTTATACAAAAGTTACATTTCATAGCAACATAAAAGTAATACAAATAATTATATAGATGCAACTTGGTACTAGGCTGTCTCCACAAAAGCTCCTGGGATGTACATGTCTATCGCTGACGTGAGAATACAAGTTATTTTGAAAGTGAGTATCAACATTTTTATAAATGTTGGTGAGTTGATAAGTATTTAGTGTCATTTGCGTAAGTAAGTATTTTTATTCAAAATAACCCCATGAAAAGTAGTAGTTTAGAATCTACAGTGGATTAGTGTCCTTTCCAGAAAATCCTATATTTTCTAACTAAAAGCAGTCTTCTACCAAGACCCGAAAGAGTTATATTTTAAAGAGTAATTTTCCCCCGAAATACTATCATTATCGGAAAACAGTATTTACTTTAAAGGAATAATGAGAAAATCACAAGTAAAAATACCAGGGGAAAAATAACATATGCCTCAACAGTAATACTGTTGATTAAGGCTAATGAAATCATAGAATCCAGGAGAATATCGAATGAATGATATGCCTGGCCCAGTCTAACAAAAGGAACACAGACCCCATACGATATCAAATGAACGATACGACTAGCAAGGTCTAAAACAAAGAAACACAGACCTCGGACAGTATCCAATGAACGATACAACTAGCAAGGTCTAAAACAAAGAATCATAGACTCCAGATAGTATCGAATGAACTAAGAAGCTAGTAAAGTCTACAACATCCATTAATCCTAAGTGGGTTGTCTCGAAGTACAGTGTTGATTCTCATTACCTTAAGGCCATGAATTATAAGGTAAACATGGAGATACTTGTAACCATACTGATTGACACTAGAGTACTTGATGCCCTGCAAGCGTCGGAATAAATGTGACATTTGTCACCCCTTGGCTTGGTAGGCCGAGGAATGTAGCTAGCAGTCAGGGTGCGGGAGTGTCAGTCCTGTATAGATCTATACACACAATGCCCGCTCTCCCTCCAGGAGACTCTGGTTACCAACTTGATAGCGGGGAAATCCGTGTCCTGAAGATGCATCTCGTATTCTGAATTCTATTAGAGGCGCTGGAGTAATGATCTAGACTCACAAATGAACTGAATCCTTTGGAATTCTCGTACTAGAAAGAGTAAATAGAACCTCCTAACTATTCCTGTAATAGTTACTAGTGTCTTTGATCTATGCATGATGAATGGAAGGATGCCCTTGCTACCCAAGGGAAATGAACTGGTCGATGTAAACCTTTATGTCTATACGTGTATACATGATATATAACTAATGTTTAAACGACCTTCGGACGGATATCCGATACCCACCAGACCACATCCCAACGAGGAAAAGGAAATAGGGCGAACTAGCCTTCATAAGTCTTTTAAACATTATTTATGTAACTATACAAGTACAGACATGCATTTAACGAAGTAGAAGCATAGAAGTATAGAAGAAAACTTTGGTAAAACCTTTGGAAAACCTTTTAAAAATAAGAATTTACGACTTGATATCTTTATGTAAAACAAGCTTTGAAAACCGTTCATAAACACGTTTTGAATATAATTTGATAACACAATATAAGTAAAGAAAACCTTTGTTTAAAACATTGCTGTAACTGGTTTAGAAGTAAAACATACAACACGAGAGACAATTTGAGAATAGATTTAAACAAGTAAAGACGTTTTGGAAAACCATCTATAGTTTTATACTTGGTAAAACAGCTAAAAGTGTGATAAATCCTTGTGCATGCGGGTTATTAATCACATATGATTGGTATGATAACTATCATGTTTTAACTTGTATTGCCCCCCCTAAAAGCATGTAAAAACATTTAAAAGGTTAATTCAGGGGTATGAACTCAGCTGTTGTAAGTGGATCGGATGGAGGTGCTGGTTGGGTGCTCAGTGTCAAGTGCAGACTTGAACACACTTAGTGAACTATTAACATATGATGACATATGTTTACATACAATTAGTAATTATAATGCTAATTAAACACGTATATGCATCCTAATGTGCGGAAAACACTTTGGTCAAGTGGTAGGAGGCTATTGGGTCGCAATAAGGGAGTCTATGGCCTAATTAGGGAGTTTACTCTTCAAGAGTAAACTCTTTATGGAGTTTTCGGCCCTAAGACCATCTCCCCATGAGTTTACGGCCGTAAAATCATGGGTGGTGTATTATTGGATGCTAAAAGGTCTTATATCACTTGTAGAGTTAGGTTAGGTTCACTTTTAGGGCTTAAGAAGGGTTTAAGGCTAAAAATGAACCACTTAAGGGAGTTCACGGCTGTAAACATGGAGTTTACGGCCATAAAATCTCACTTGGTCATTCCCTTCATGAATTTAGGTCTTAAATGGAAAGGTATAAAGTTCTATGCATTTTTCAGGCCATATAGGGAAGTTAGGGCATCATTTGGTCTCTTTAAGGGAGTTTACGGCCCATGGACCAATCCTTGGGGGGTTTACGGCCGTAAACTCCTAAGTCCTTGGTTTAATTGATGTTTAAAGCCCCTACTTCAATGGTGGTTGGTTCTAGACATTTACCCAAGTCATAGAGGTGTTTGAGGGCAATTCTAACACCTTAAAAGGTGTTCACGGCCCTTGAAGAGGGGTTTACGGTCCAAGAGTGTTCTTGGGCCGTAAACTCATGTTTACTCTCCATATAATAAGGATTTGGTGTTCTAAGCTCGTACATGCAAGTCTACAAGTCATATCTAAGCCCTAGGAGTGATTTGGAAGGGTTTTGGGGCTTCAAAACCCCACTTATGGGTGTTTACGGTCCAGGAGTGTTCTTGGGCCGTAAACACATGATTTGGCCCCTATTGGATGACTTACACACGAATTTTCATGTTAAATGAGCTAAAAAAACAAGTTAGGGTAGATCACTTACTAGTTTGGGGCTCGAAATAGGCGGTTTTTGGATCGAAAGCAACTTGTAGAGAGAGAGAGAGAGAGAGAGTAGAGAGGGAGTGAAAAGGGTGTAAATGAGGTTTACTCACCCTTATATAGGGGTTTGAGTTGGTGTCTCGGTGGACATCTACCTGATACTGACGTTAAACGGAGCTTTTGGTCGCACCCGATTAAATGGTCACAATTCGACTTGGTTGAAACTAAAAGTTTTCAAGGGAATATTGAGGGTGTTTCTAATTTGTTTCAACCCTTACGAAGTCATTATAAAAGTTCCAAATTAATTAACCTTAACCAAAAGGTTAACGGACAATTTAAATAAATCGAGTTTTATTAACGGAAGAAGAGGTTAAAATGACGGGATAAATTTCGGGTTGTCACACATTCGTGTACACTGGTCAAGTCTACCACAAAAAGATCGATAAGATTATTTATCATGATTTACTAAAGTTTATTAAATATGGTTATACTTTAGAGTTTAAGTATAATTCTGAAACATTGAAAAAGTTTCGATGTATGGTAGAACGAATGGGAAGAATCAAATTTGGTAGAAAGATAAAAGTTTCTCAAATCTGAAAATATGGGAGGGTACTTTAATATCATGTTTTATGATCATCTTAATGATTGTGAGACCATATCACAATTCGTCTTCTGGGGACATCGTAGTGCATTCTTATGGCTAAGAAGTGGAGTCATGAATTATTGAAATGGTTAAATCAAGAAGGTGATACATACTTAGTTCCAAAACAAGTATTAGAGTCATACTCCAATATTTTATTTTGAGTGACACATCTTAAAGAAGGTTTATAACACTTGTCAAACGTAAGAGTAAAATGTTTTCCACTCTTGTACATTTTAAATTGGTAAGGTGTGATGTTTTGGATAAAACAATGACCAACTAAGGCTAATTGTGTGAAGTGGTTATCTTTATAAGAATCCACTCACTCTTGAATATTTGTTTGGTTGTTAAGGAATGGTTCATTACAAAAAGAAACTTATATGTGAAGAGGACAGTGGGAGTCTTAAAGGTCTTGAAAGTTTCAAAAGCCAAGAGGCAAGAAATCAAGATTGAACAAGGTCAATCCATATGATTTTGAGTTTGTCACTAACCTTGTCTTGTAATTATGGTTGTGAAAGATTCTTATGGATGGGAACACATAAACCATAAAATCTAAGTGTCATAAGGTTTCTTTCCGATTCATGAAAATGATGGTGAGGAAATGCTTTCACTAAGTAGATTTTAAGTAGATAGCAATTGTGATATTTGCATTCTCAAAGTCGTTAGTGCAGCGTGTGTGGTTAACCGGCACACTAACATAGACTTGTGAGAAATGGGAAATAGGTCAAAACATTATGATTACGACATCCCTCTTCATAATTGTTTAGACACACATGTGAGCTATCTAAGGAAAGATGTATGAGTCTGAGAAGCTTAGATAAAGTTTTTCGAAGCATTTCGTATTAAAAGTCTGAACTTTGGTAATGAAAGTCAATAAAGTATTGATTTATAGAAGTCGATTTCTGAGTATATGTCAAGCTAGTGGGAGGATAATTGTTATGTTAAATAATTATTATGCTAGTGGGAGCATAATGATAAGTATTGTTAATTAAAGAAAACAAAAGTTTCGCTTGGAAAAGGTTGTTTTGCTACAATTAAGGGAGAAGAGATTATCCTTCATTTCAATCGTAAAAGTTTAGATTGAGATTTTAATCATCGTTAGTCAAGAATATATATATATATATATATATATATATATATATATATATATATATATATATATATATATATATGAATTTTATCTTGGAATGGTTCAACATGAGGGAATTCTATATATATTGCGTTCTCAAATTTTGATTATGATTACGACCTACCTCTTCATAGTTGACTTTTGAAAACATGGCAAATAAAAAATATTGTAGCAAAAGACTGATCTAGTATCATGTCTTTATGTGAGACATCATGAATCGTGTCCCATATGTATCGGGTATAGGATCGATTACATGTTCTACAATATCTACCCATTCTAAATTTTCCAAAAATGCCTAGAGCGTTAAGAGGTAAAAAGGAATAGAACCGGATATGGCTGAAATGATTAAGCAATTGACGAGAACAATCTGAGGTTTACCTAAGATTGGTTTCTTATCGACAGTTTGAAGTACGATGCTAGATTTTGGAAAGGGTCATATTGACATATTCTGAAAAGAGGTAGCTCTTGTTCAGAAGTGAGTAAAAATGGGAATATGGAAATGTTTTCCATATTGGGAATTGGATTTTAAGAGAAAGTTAGAAACTTTTATGAAAGAAGGATATTGAAATGAATGTACTTTGAATGTGAGTCTTCGTTTCCATGGAATCGATCTCCACTGGAATACTTTGTAATGTCTGTTGCCATGTCTTTATGACTTGTGTGTGTAGTCATTACTAGAGGATCAATGCATATGAGTTTAAAATCTAACAGATTACAGTAAATGACAAGAATTTGATATTGTTACATTTACAGTAAGGATTTGGGATTGCGAAATGAGCATCATTGAAACCATGTTTAATTGATCAATTTCACAAAGTAAAGATCATAGACAAACATAGTTTGCATACTTGGAGTATGGCATAACTGTTGTTTAGAAAAATATAGTGTACATGCTTGGAGCATGGGACAACTATTGTTTTAATTCAAGTGTTAAGTTGATAAATCGAAATAGAATAATGGGTAATCAATATGGTGATAAATAAAAGGTGTTTTATTTATAGTCATAAGTTCTAAGACCATATTGGATTCAATTATTCTTGTGTTTAACTTTGCATGTTTTGACTTCCATAATAACTAGGTTATTCCTTCCGAATGACTAAGTTATTCAAACTTCCATAGTCGGTCATACGTCAGAAGTAGGTATGAATTAAGATTGTCATGAATTGGGCTTGTAGATGACTAAAAGTGTTTAGCCATAGAAATGATTGCTACAACAGTAGGTATGAATTAAGATTGTCTGAGTATTGGAATAAGCCCACCCTCACTTGCATCACTTCATGGAATTTATCTCGAGTGATCGCGAGACGGTAATATCATATAAGTCTTCAAACCTAATGATATGAGTTGTTTCCTATGAGTTGATTATACATTGATTGTACGTAAACGCATTGGTAACCCGATGTTATAAAACGTGCCTTTGTGTATAATTCAAAAAGTAGTAGAACAAGCATATGAGTCAAAGTTTATTTGTTCCTTCTTGGATTAGAAGCAATATTTGGGCCCCTCGATGGTTTTGTGTTGACCCATGTACCGGGCCCGGTCAGAACTAAGTTGATTTCTTCACTTAAGTTCTATGTCAAACAAATCGAAAATCGAGAAACAAACTGCTGGACAATAAGTAACACATTGGTTCATGTATTTGTCCGACTAATATCTAGAACAAAGAATTCTATGATCACTTATCTAAAATGGCACTTCATAGTTCAACGGAGTTTTGAGAGCTACGGTTGTCGGTTGGTTCCTAAATTCATATCTGCAAATATAGTTATTAGACTTATCCAAGTGGGAGACTGTTGGATATGGTGTCTAAGTCGATAACAATATTTGAGATACACTTGACCCGACCCGACATGATCCATTTGGGTTGCACTTCACCCGAACGATTTGGATAACCTTTTGAGAATAATATGTTTATGATTTGTTAATATATTATAAGTTATAATATATTAATATGAAATCATATTATTTAATTAGTATTGATCATAAATTAATTTAGAAGTAATTTAGTGATCAAAAAGATGACTAATTAAATATAGGCTCTTGTATTTTATATAGTGTGGGCTAATACTCATTTGGAATGGGCTAGGCTTGCATGGGAGTCCATGGATGTTCCATGGAGATTTTAACCCATGGATCCTTGGGAAGGAAGAGTCATGGGGTATTAGGGCTTACATGGATGTAACCCTAATCCTCCACACTATATAAAGGAGTCCTTGGCACTTGATTTGGCACTAGTTGTGTGTGAATAATAGTGGTGGCCGATTTCAAGAGTGTGCATTATTCTCTCAAGAGTTTTCCAAAGTTTGTGGTGATTTGTTATTTCCATTTGAGGCATCCACACTATTGGTGTTATGCTCTCAAACTTCAAGGAATCAACCATTACAAAAAGGTATGTTATTCTACTAGTACTTTTATGATTCAAGTTCCCCATGCCATGCTAGTTAGGATGTAAACCTTGGAAATTCTTATTTTCATGGATTTTAGAGAAAACATAGATCCAAGGTTTATAGGGTTGCATGTACACCATAGGAGTGTTAGAATGCTCATAACCCAACACTAATATCTCATAAGTATCTCATAATATAAACAAGTAACTGTATTTTGGGAAATCACCTTTCGGGCTTTGGCTGATTGTACACACTACTTCATATCGTTTTCTCTTAAAAGCTCTTACTCGTTTTATAAAAATTATTTCTTTTTAGAAAAAATTTCTAAAATCCTCAATTTGAGTCCAAACATACCTGAGGGGTACATCTGACTCCCTCAAACTAATGCTCTGATACCAACTTGTAACACTCTAAATTGTCAAATAAAATTTTCATTTTAAAACCACATAAAACAAAATCTCAGATTTCTCAAAACACAAAATGTATAAGTTGTTAAAATCACATGAAAACAACATGTTTGATAATATCCCAGAATCCTCAAAAACATAATCTCTAGCTGGTATGTACAATCAAACCAGTGCCTTCCCTTATCCTGAGAGGTACTTGAAACACATTTCACACAACACTCTAAGCATAAAGCTTAGTGAGTTCCCCAAAATGCAACATACACAAGTAATAAGCCTCTCATAGCTGTAGCTCGGCATGGACCCTCTAGTCATGCGTCTCGGTGAGGACCCTCTGGTCTCACGGATCGGTAAGGACCCTCTAGTTATGTTTCTCAGTGAAGATCCTATGGTCTCATAGCTTGGGTTGGACCCTCCAGTCCTGTATCTCAGTGATGAACCTCCAGTTTCACAACTCGGTTTGGACCCACCAGTCCTAGCTTAGTAAAGCAAAAAATAACATATATCATAAATCACAAAGACAAAATGCATAATATCACATAACTCAGTATAAGAACATAAGACCCTATGGTTAGTAACTCAAATAAGACCCTCTGGTCACACAGTATTACCACTCATGTAAGTATAGTGAGAAGACTCACCTCGTATGTAAGCAAGTAGGTCTCGTACTCAACGATCGGTCTAGATCTGCCTATATATCATAATCGTCTCTAATTAACACTTTATAACAACAACGCTAAAGATGTTAGGCTAACCCTTTTTCTACCTTTCAGAAACAGTGAAATACCATTTTACCCCTCCATGGTCTCCATAATCCATGTCTTGACCAAACCCTAAAAGTCAACGGAAGTCAACACTCGAGTCGACAGTCCATGTTGACCCAACTCGTCGAGTTCCTTCATTTTCTATGAAATGTCGGGAAAATCCAACTCAACTCATCGAGTTGTCTCACCAACTCGTCGAGTTGTAATGCATCCAAACTATCGGGGAAAACCCTAACCAACTTTTCGAGTTGGCTCATCAACTCGTCGAGTCGCTTCAGTCCATTCTATGATTCATACGTTTTAAGCAGAACTAAGGCCCCATACTCTAGATCTATCCTTCTAAGGCTGACATGTGATGTAAAGCTACAAGCTTTACATCTATGGATGGCATCTAGGGCTCAAAATGCCATAATAATGCTCTATAGAGGGTTTAATTCATGAAAGTTGGGCAATATCTTGATAAAGCTTGAATCTTTAGGCCCAAGGGACCTCATACTGTCCAGATCTAAAGTCACAACTTCATGGCATGCTCAAACAACTTAAGGATTAAAATAAAAGATGGAAATGGCCCTAAACACTCTAGTGAAGATATCTAACAAAGAAAATGATCTAGGTGATAGCTTTTTACCTCCAAATAGTAGTTATCACTAAAAGAACACTGGATCCAACGGCTCCTTCTCGTTCCAAGCCTGTTGCTCCTCTTTCTACTTCTAAGAATACACTAAAACATACAATCTTATCCTCTCTCTCTCTCTCATACACACAGATGGTAATAGCTCGATTAGGGTTTCTCTCAATGTGTTAAGGTGATAAGGGAGGCTGAATGAAAGGCTTAAGGTCCTTTAAATAGGTTACAAACCCTAAAAATTAGGGATTTCACACTCAACTCCTACTTGTTAAGTTGGGGTCCTTTAATTCGTCGAGTAGACTGTAAAAATCATGCGGCCATCTTAATCTCTACTCGGCGAGTTGGGGCGTCTAACTCATTGAGTTGCCCAGACAAAATGCATATAATTTAACTAAATATTATACCTGGGAGTCGGGATGTTACATTCTCTAATCAATCATACATGTATTTGAACATCAATTGGGAAACCGTATGAATACTAGTATATTTTCAAAATTAACTTCTAGTGTTAGTAAACATACCTTTGATTGTTATACAGTAATAAGAATTCTAATCCTAGTGTTGGTGAAGCTTCAAGAGCAAGCACCACAAATGTCGTGCCTCTTATGATTCGCAGACACACTTAGCAAGAGGATGTATGAATAATAGTGGTGAATAATAGTGGTGGCCGATTTCAAGAGTGTGCATTATTCTCTCAAGAGTTTTCCAAAGTTTGTGGTGATTTGTTATTTCCATTTGAGGCATCCACACTATTGGTGTTATGCTCTTAAACTTCAAGGAATCAACCATTACAAAAAGGTATGTTATTCTACTAGTACTTTTATGATTCAAGTTCCCCATGCCATGCTAGTTAGGATGTAAACCTTGGAAATTCTTATTTTCATGGATTTTAGAGAAAACATAGATCCAAGGTTTATAGGGTTGCATGTACACCATAGGAGTGTTAGAATGCTCATAACCCAACACTAATATCTCATAAGTATCTCATAATATAAACAAGTAACTGTATTTTGGGAAATCACCTTTCGGGCTTTGGCTGATTGTACACACTACTTCATATCGTTTTCTCTTAAAAGCTCTTACTCGTTTTATAAAAATTATTTCTTTTTAGAAAAAATTTCTAAAATCCTCAATTTGAGTCCAAACATACCTGAGGGGTACATCTGACTCCCTCAAACTAATGCTCTGATACCAACTTGTAACACTCTAAATTGTCAAATAAAATTTTCATTTTAAAACCACATAAAACAAAATCTCAGATTTCTCAAAACACAAAATGTATAAGTTGTTAAAATCACATGAAAACAACATGTTTGATAATATCCCAGAATCCTCAAAAACATAATCTCTAGCTGGTATGTACAATCAAACCAGTGCCTTCCCTTATCCTGAGAGGTACTTGAAACACATTTCACACAACACTCTAAGCATAAAGCTTAGTGAGTTCCCCAAAATGCAACATACACAAGTAATAAGCCTCTCATAGCTGTAGCTCGGCATGGACCCTCTAGTCATGCGTCTCGGTGAGGACCCTCTGGTCTCACGGATCGGTAAGGACCCTCTAGTTATGTTTCTCAGTGAAGATCCTATGGTCTCATAGCTTGGGTTGGACCCTCCAGTCCTGTATCTCAGTGATGAACCTCCAGTTTCACAACTCGGTTTGGACCCACCAGTCCTAGCTTAGTAAAGCAAAAAATAACATATATCATAAATCACAAAGACAAAATGCATAATATCACATAACTCAGTATAAGAACATAAGACCCTATGGTTAGTAACTCAAATAAGACCCTCTGGTCACACAGTATTACCACTCATGTAAGTATAGTGAGAAGACTCACCTCGTATGTAAGCAAGTAGGTCTCGTACTCAACGATCGGTCTAGATCTGCCTATATATCATAATCGTCTCTAATTAACACTTTATAACAACAACGCTAAAGATGTTAGGCTAACCCTTTTTCTACCTTTCAGAAACAGTGAAATACCATTTTACCCCTCCATGGTCTCCATAATCCATGTCTTGACCAAACCCTAAAAGTCAACGGAAGTCAACACTCGAGTCGACAGTCCATGTTGACCCAACTCGTCGAGTTCCTTCATTTTCTATGAAATGTCGGGAAAATCCAACTCAACTCATCGAGTTGTCTCACCAACTCGTCGAGTTGTAATGCATCCAAACTATCGGGGAAAACCCTAACCAACTTTTCGAGTTGGCTCATCAACTCGTCGAGTCGCTTCAGTCCATTCTATGATTCATACGTTTTAAGCAGAACTAAGGCCCCATACTCTAGATCTATCCTTCTAAGGCTGACATGTGATGTAAAGCTACAAGCTTTACATCTATGGATGGCATCTAGGGCTCAAAATGCCATAATAATGCTCTATAGAGGGTTTAATTCATGAAAGTTGGGCAATATCTTGATAAAGCTTGAATCTTTAGGCCCAAGGGACCTCATACTGTCCAGATCTAAAGTCACAACTTCATGGCATGCTCAAACAACTTAAGGATTAAAATAAAAGATGGAAATGGCCCTAAACACTCTAGTGAAGATATCTAACAAAGAAAATGATCTAGGTGATAGCTTTTTACCTCCAAATAGTAGTTATCACTAAAAGAACACTGGATCCAACGGCTCCTTCTCGTTCCAAGCCTGTTGCTCCTCTTTCTACTTCTAAGAATACACTAAAACATACAATCTTATCCTCTCTCTCTCTCTCTCATACACACAGATGGTAATAGCTCGATTAGGGTTTCTCTCAATGTGTTAAGGTGATAAGGGAGGCTGAATGAAAGGCTTAAGGTCCTTTAAATAGGTTACAAACCCTAAAAATTAGGGATTTCATACTCAACTCCTACTTGTTAAGTTGGGGTCCTTTAATTCGTCGAGTAGACTGTAAAAATCATGCGGCCATCTTAATCTCTACTCGGCGAGTTGGGGCGTCTAACTCATTGAGTTGCCCAGACAAAATGCATATAATTTAACTAAATATTATACCTGGGAGTCGGGATGTTACATTCTCTAATCAATCATACATGTATTTGAACATCAATTGGGAAACCGTATGAATACTAGTATATTTTCAAAATTAACTTCTAGTGTTAGTAAACATACCTTTGATTGTTATACAGTAATAAGAATTCTAATCCTAGTGTTGGTGAAGCTTCAAGAGCAAGCACCACAAATGTCGTGCCTCTTATGATTCGCAGACACACTTAGCAAGAGGATGTATGAGAGAGGAGGAGAAAGAAGCTTCACAATTTCAGTTATTCTTAGGGTAAGAGTAGTGCCCAGAATCTCAAAGTGGAATGCCCTTTATATAGTTGTTGATAGCTTAAGGCCAAAGAAGCCCAATTCCTCAGCTTAAGGCCTAAGAAGCCCAAGAACCTCGTCTAAGAGGACCTCGGATGAAACTTTTAAGGTATTCCTAGAAGATTTTGTCCAACACATCTAGGAGCATTCTAGAGCCCAAATCTGAAATGTCATGACCCGGAAATTCTTCTATCAAAGACATTAATGTTCAATTACTCAAAGAAATTTATATATATGAAATTATTTTAGCTTTATGGAGTTAAAATGGAAGAAATCAAATAAAAAGAATATAATATTTAATTCCAAATGAATTAGTTTATGTTGAAGGGATATATAATTTAATTAGTTGGTTTTGTGTAAAATAGTTTAAAATATAATTCTTTTTTATCGGTGTAATGAAGGTTGAAGGGTTAAATTGTTATAAAAAGATACGTAGATTACCAAATTAATAGGATTATGATTGTTATTAATTAAATCATGAATGTATAGGGAGTTGTTTTTAAAAATCAAATTGAAACTCCCGGAATTCAATCATCCATGTGTTTAATGAAATTGAAGGCTCGATTCTTTTTTCCGTGCCTATTTTTCTTGGTGCGAGTACATTACTTAGAGAGGAATTCAACCCAAACTCTTCCTTGTGACTTAATATAACCGCACAACCCTTCCCTTGGGCTACAATAGACGACCAAAAGAGGAAAAAAAAGATGATCGTATAGAGAGGGCAAGGCACGAGAGGTCGACGATTTTTGGGTTAGCGTGTTCGGAAGGAGAAGGAAGGAAGCATTGGTTGTGGTTGTAATCAAGTATAGTAATTGTTCAATACTCTTGGTAAGTTCTTGATCCTTCTTCTTCATTTGTTCATACTAAAATTACTTGAGGCTATTGGAGATCGATTATTTCTCCTTCTACGTCTATGGTCTTTCTTCTTATTGTAATTCATATTAGTTAATATGAAATGGTTGAAAACATTGTCAGTTGCTTTATGTTTGACACTCTTGATCATAATGCTTCCAAGTCTCAATTCTTGAAGTTACGTATTGTTAAATTTCAGCCTTATTGTGTGTGTTTTAGTGGTTCATTGGCTGTAAAAAATCTTGTTATGAACACTCCTTGATGTGTTGTTAATCTTGTTCAGGAATTGCTCAAAATCATGGAATCAATGCCTATCTGTTGTTGAGGGATTCCATTCTTCTTTCTATGTCAATCCTAGTGATTATTCATGAGGTATTTTTCTATAAAAAGACCATGTTTTGAACCATCCAAAAGGTATTCAAAAAAGTCCCTAAAAGGTCTTAATGTGAGGCTTATTGGTGGAGAAAACTTAAGCCCTAGTAGTGTTTTCTGATTTAGTAAAGTATTTTGTTTTCCCATATAAGCAATGTACCTTGAATCATGGATTTAGGTTGAAATTGTTATTTTAACTTCTTGACATGTTGCTACTGTTAAGAACTCAATTTCCATCTTTATAGTTGATTTTGGTTATGCCTTAATGAGTGAAGTTGTCAATTAACCCTTACAATGCATTGCTGGGAAATTCTGAAAAAATTACCAGTCGATCCATGTTTTGAAGAAAAGATATAAACATCATCAGAAGTCGTATTGGTGATCCATAAACTCTTAAAGTTTTAGTTATGCATCTAGTTTGTCCATGATTTTTCATAGGATCTGGTATTATCCCTGACCAAGGTGAAAATCATTTTTTTCACTGACTGGTCGGAAATTAGCTTCACAGATAGACTGTCTTGCAAAATTCATAATAATAGAATCGGTTGGACCTTCATGAGGATCAATTTTAAATATAAAAGGATGGTCTACCTGAAAATGAAATAAAGTTGAAATTTTTATACGTTTAAGTGGTGCTAAAGTGGCCTTGAATAGACTGATGTTTCAGGTTAAAATATGAAAATTTGACGTAATAATCAATTTGTATGTTTGGATAATAAATGCAATTATTTGTTCATGTAAACTTCAAGTAATACATATATTTGTGTTTAACTAGGTTAAGGTTTAATACCTTAGGTCATACCAGATTTGAAGTGTGGAAAGGGTGCTTGTTTGACAAAGGTGAGTCAATCTTTGTGGTTATCTAAAGTACTTGTTAAGGATTCTGCATCATAAAGGGATTGTAGTGAACCTAGGTTGTTTAGGTTGCATGTAACCCAATTATGAATGTTATTTTTATTTGAATGATGTTACCTTCATGCTATACTTTTCGGTTGCTATTTTGATGTGAGGGTTCGATAGGCCCATGATACAAAGAGGGCCTTGTGTTGATTGTGTGTGAATATATGTATGCAATAAATTGTTGGTAATATTTGTCTATGTTGGTTAGGAAAATAATTTAGGCCACTAGTGACACCAAGTTGTTTTCCTAGACCACTAGTGACTCCACTAGTAGTTTTTCTAGACCACCACTCGGGAAATGTTCATGGATACTAAGGTGTTCAAGGACTGGAGTGATATTGGCGTAATGATGTCACTGGATCAAATATCACGTTTGAGTGGGAAGCTCTAGTAGTAGGAACAATGACAAGTTGCAATCTCAAATGGCAACGTGCATACTTGTATGTGCAATGCCAGAATAGCGAACGCAACGAACCAGAAGCAATGTTATGAGTGAGAGTCGTGCCTTACTTAGTGCATTGAGTCGAGTTGGTCACGTTAGGAGTGAATAAGGTTTTTGCCTCTTGGGTTAGTGATGGACCCAGGGTTAGTGATCAACCCAGTAGGGTAGGGTTGAGCCTGTCACTTAGTAGTGAACGAGTTTTGCCTTCAGGTTAGTGATGGACCTACGTGCGAGGTGACTACCTTACGGGTTAGTGATGGACCCATGTGTAGGGAATCTTCCTTGCAGGTTAGTGATGGACCTAGGGCTAGGAATAATAATTAATTATCTAATAATAAAAGATAAATAATAATGGTAGACCCTAATGATACTCTAGTGAGAAACATACAATGTAAATGACGTGTATGATGTGTGTGAGACATGTGATGCATGTGATGTATGTAATGATATGCTATGTGCGTTTTCCTAACATTGTACTTATGGTTGACTCGCTTAGCATTTGTTGACAATTGTTTATTTGCTTCTTGTTGCCTTGCATTGGTACATGTAGCATAGTTTGATAGCTTGGTGAGGATGGGGAATTTGGGTAGTTACATTCAAGTTTATGAATTAGTATTGATACCGTTTGGACATGTCTTGGAGTTATCTTAACATTTGTTTTTGAGAAGATGTTTTTGATTTGGATTATGAACTATATTTTCATGAATGATGTTTTTGAAAGCAAACATAATATTGGTAATGTTTCCATTAAACATTTGAATAAGACTTCTGCTAACGTATTCTGTTAAATAAATGTTCAAAAAATAAGAAAAAATTTGGGTGAAATATCATGATGTTACACACAACTATCAATAAATTGCTAAATAGTCATTGCACTTTTAATTAATTCCTTTAATCTCAAAATAATTCCAAATTAATTTATGATTAAATATTAATTAAATAATATGATTTCTAATTAATATATTATTTCCATAATACATTAATAAATCATTTATTTCACATTATTAATCAAATAATAAATTCTTCATCTCTCTCAATAAATCATCCCGTCCATTTGCTAGTATGAAAGCAACCCAAAAGGATTGTTCTACTATCAGTTCAAGTACATACCAATTATAGTTAAGGACTTAGACACCTAATCAAACAATATTAAACTTGGATACTCTAATAACTATAATTGCAAGTATAACTTCAACATTGGCTAACAAATTGTAGTTCTCAAAGCAGCTGTCGAATTCTGAGCTAGTCAATTACGTATCCTAAGATAAGTGATAAAATATTCATCCGTTCTACAAGACATCGTACGGACTGAGACATGGATTATAATCAATCTCTTTGTCCAAGATTTTTTCCTGATTTCTAATTTATGGTGACTGACTAGGTTGAGGACAAAACCAAAATCAAGTTTAGGTTTTTCCTTTCAGGGAATGAACATGTTTGTTCTTAATTTCTTGCCCTCTGATAACACGAGGGCGTACCAGTGCTTATGTGTTGTTAAGCATCTCACCCATATTGACCAATGTACAATCACTGACCAACATGCTCTTCCTTTTGCAGTCAATTGCGAACCATATAACTCATAGGCATTGCCAACACAATAGGAAGGTGCACAAAAACAAGAATGTGTCAACTATACATGATAGGTTATCAACCTCAGGTCATGTGTTAGTAATAATTAAAAGGTTTATTCTTGAATGACTCTTAAAACTCTTCAAGATCTATAAAACTCACACTGAGTTCTTGACATATATGTTTCTCTCTCAAGGAGCATTCCTTGACGTGCAAAACATGTAACACTGTAAATTTCAAAACAAATTTTCAAATTTTATAAAAACATAATTCACTTAATATTCATAAAAACACCCATGTTTGAAATTCAATCCAAGTCATACAAAAATCCCAAGATCTCATAATCATAAAATCCCGTGCGTGTGTACTGATCAAGCCGGCGCCTTCCCACGGTCGTCACTAGTACCTGAAACAAATAACACCAAACACTGTAAGCACAAAGCTTAGTGAGTTCCCCAAAATACCACATATAACACATATTAGCCACTCGAGGCTATAACTCTGTGGGTCCGTGCACCCAAACTCTGTGAACCCTCAGGTTCTAACTCTGTAAACATGCACAACATAAATCACATAGAATAATGCAGTGCAACACATAACACATATATAACATACAAACACAGTATCACATAAGTCTAGTTACCTACTCAAGGTAAAGTATAGTGAGAAGACTCACCTCGTGTATCTCGATAACTCTCAAATCCCTGAAATCACTCGTGCTCGATCCCCCGAGCTACAATCCTCCTATATACAACACATATCTCTAATTAACACTTTCAAGACTAAGTTTGACTAACCCTACTAAGTCAACACTGATCAACTCTATTCAACGGTCAACTTTGACCGGACTCGGCGAGTGCACCAAAGCGACTCGGTGAGTGAATACGCGTTCACTGACTCCCTCGGATCCTCTCTTGGCACGTCGAGTACCTCCCTAGCTCGACGAGTTCCACCTGGCATGAATCTCGAGGCAACCACGAATCAAGTCGTCGAGTCTCAAGAACAACTCGACGAGTTCCGGTTTGACTCAACCCCATAATGACTCTCCCTGACTCACTCGGTCATCCCCCAACCCGGCGAGTCCACTCGCTGAACACTTTACGTGAAACCCCAACCCTACTCGCCGAGTCCCAAGAACAACTCGGCGAGTTCATGCCATGCACAAACTCTAATGACCTTCTGAGGTTAGATCTGCTTTCCCAAACCCTAGATCTGGCCTTCCCAAGCATGAATGTCACGTAAAGTTCGAAACTTGATGCTTGTACAACCCCCACAAGGCATCCAAGGGAGATTTGGTCCCAAAAATGACCACGTAGGTCCAATAACTCCATAATAACTCAAAAAGCTCCAAGGGTTAAGGTCTCTGGACCTCTTTGAGTCCAGATCCAAGGTACAAACTCGAAGAGGGACCATTTGCTTCACATAATCACTCTTCAAAAGGGTTATAAAACCCTAACTCTAAAGATAACCCTAAAACTGAAGGAGATTCGAACCATTACCTCACAATGAAGCCTATGGACTCTGGATCTGCTGGAATCTCACCTCCTCCTTGCTCTTGCCACCTTCTTCTTGCTAAACAAAGAATTCAAAGGCTCAAAAGTGACTTCCTCTCTTCCAAAATGGATTAGCTCTCTTAGGTTTCTCTCAAGGGACTGGTAGCCGCAATGGGAGGCTATAAGTGCCCTTAAATAGGCTCCAAAGCCGGGGAATTAGGGTTTCATTAAACAGAGTGGACTCACCGAGTCCTCTCCTTGGACTCGCCGAGTCCAGACGCGATCCCGCGTCCAAACTGCGATCCTACTCGTCGAGTTTGAGCTCCAACTCGCCGAGTGTCCTCACAAATACCAAAAATATAGAAAAGAATAATATTTGGGAATCCAGGTTGTTAGAATTCTCCCCCACTAGAACTAGACTTCGCCATCGAAGTCTCGCTCTGCAAAAAGCTCAGGATGCAGATCGCGCATCTCACGTTCCGTCTCCCAAGTCATCTCGGACCCCTTCCGATGCTGACACTGAACCAAAACCAAGGGTACCTCCTTGTTCCTCAGAACCTTGATTTTCCGATCTTTGATTGCCACTGGTCTCTCAGCATAATTCAAGCTCGCATCCACCTGAATATCCTGTAATGGAACCACTGCCGACCCATCGGCTATACACTTCCGCAATTGCGACACATGGAAAGTGTCGTGATTCTGCCCCAACTCTGCTGGCAACTCCAAACGATAGGCTACCCTGCCTACCCTCGCGACCACCCGAAATGGACCAATATCTCGGGGCCCCAACTTGCCCCTCTTCCTGAATCGAATCACTCCTTTCCAAGGAGAGACCTTCAGGAGCACAAAGTCTCCGACCTGAAACTCAAGCTCGGACCGGTGTCTGTCCGCATAACTCTTCTGACGACTCTGAGCGGTCAACAACCTCTGTCCGACCTGTTGGATTTGCTCTGTCGTCTAAAGTACGATCTCGGTACTGCCCATAACACGCTGTCCGACCTCTCCCCAGCAAATGAGGGTCCGACACCTCCTCCCATACAACAGCTCAAAGGGTGGCATACCAATGCTCGAATGATGGTTGTTGTTATAAGAAAACTCTGCCAAGGGCAAGTACGTATCCCAACTCCCCCCGAAATCCAACACACATGCCCAGAGCATGTCCTCGAGCGTCTGAATCGTCCGCTCACTCTGTCCGTCTGTCTGGGGGTGATATGCGGTACTAAAATGTAGCCTAGTACCCAGCTCCTCATGAAACTTCTTCCAGAATCTGGAAGTGAAACGTACATCCCGGTCTGAGACAATCGAGATCGGCACCCCGTCCCGAGATACCACTTCCCTCACGTACATCTTTGCTAACTTCTCTGCGGAGGAGCTCTCACTAATAGCAAGGAAGTGGGTGCTCTTCGTCAACCTGTCTACAATCACCCAAATTGCATCGACTCCCCTAGCAGTCCTTGGTAATTTGGTGATAAAATCCATGGTAATCTGTTCCCACTTCCATTCGGGAACCTCCAACGGTTGCAACTTACCATGCGGCCTCTGGTGCTCGACCTTAACCCTACGGCAGGTTAAGCACCTCTCCACAAACCACGCAACATCCCTCTTCATACAGGGCCACCAATACTCCCTCCTCAGATCCAAATACATCTTAGTGGCCCCAGGATGGATTGAGAATTTCGACCGATGAGCCTCTTCCAACAAAATGGTACGCGTCCCTCCTACAAACGGTACCCAAATCCTTCCCTGAAATGTCATAAGCCCCCGACCATCGGTAACGAACTCCAATACCAACCCTACCACTCGCTCCCTTTTCTGGTTCTCTGATCTCACGGCCTCAGCCTGTGCTCCAGAATGGTGTCCAACACCGGAGCCATCACGGTCAAACGCAAACATACACTTCGCAACGGGGCGCTCTCCGCCCTGCGACTCAGGGCGTCGGCTACCACATTAGCCTTGACCGGATGGCAAAGGATCTCACAATCATAATCCTTAACCACATCTAACCACCTCCTTTGCCGCATATTTAGGTTGGGCCGATCCATCAAATACTTCAGGCTCTTATGGTCCGTGTATATCGTACACCGAACCCCATACAGATAGTGACACGAAATCTTGAGGGCGAACACCGCTGCTCCCAACTCTAGATCATGGGTGGGATACCTCGACTCATGTGGCTTCAGCTGCCTCGATGCATATGCTATCACATGCCCTCTTTGCATCAGCACCGCTCCCAACCCCAAGATCGATGCATCACAGTATACCACAAAGTCCTCCATTCCCTCCGGGAGGGATAACACCGGGGCCTCGCATAACCTTTGGCGAAGCGTCTCAAAGGAGGCCTGCTGCTCGGGGCCCCATGAAAAAGCGACACCCTTCCGGGTCAACCTGGTGAGTGGCACTGCGATCTTAGAGAAATCCTTGATAAATCTCCGATAATAACCGGCTAACCCTAGAAAACTCCTAATCTCGTAGGGTGACCTCGGCACCTCCCAACTCATCACCGCCTCAACTTTGGCCGGGTCGACCAATATCCCTTCCTGGTTAACGACATGTCCCAGGAATTGGACCTCTCGCAACCAGAAATCACACTTGGAGAATTTGGCATAAAGCCTCTCCGATCTCATAACTCCGAGGATCTCCCTTAAATGCTCCTCATGCTGCTCTCTAGATCTCGAATATACCATGATGTCGTCGATGAATACAATCACCGACCGATCCAACATCGGCCTGCACACCCGGTTCATGAGATCCATGAACACTGTCGGGGCATTGGTGAGCCCGAAAGGCATCACCACAAACTCATAATGCCCATAACGTGTCCTGAACGCTATCTTCTGGATGTCCTCATCTCGCACCCTCACCTGATGATATCCAGACCTCAAATCGATCTTGGAGAACCAAGATGCTCCCTGCAGCTGATCGAACAAATCGTCGATCCTCGGCAATGGGTAACGATTCTTGACCGTCAGCTTGTTCAACTCCCGGTAATCAATGCACACCCAGTGTGAACCATCCTTATGTTGGATTAATGTCTAAGTCCATAACTATATTTGGTAAGACTTGACCCGACCCGGCATGGTCCATTTGGGTTGCATACCATCATGCACTTGAATGAGAGAAATAAGACACTTATGGTTATTAATATATTATAAGTTCTAGTATATTAATAATAAGAATAATAAGATTATTTAATTAGTATTGATCAAGAATTAATCTAGGATTAATTAAGTGATCAAAAGAAGACTAATTAAATATATGGGTTGATTGTGTAAATCATCCATACTTGTATAGTGGGCTAATGCTCCATGGATAATCAAGTTGGGCTAAAACCCATAGGATGGTCCATGGATGCTCCATGGTGTATTTGTACCCATGGATCCAAGGAAATGGAAAGCCATGACAATTAAGAGTTTACCCTAATTGTGTAACTATATAAGCATCTTATTATTGAGGAAAAATCGGCCACTAGTAGTATTCAAGAAAGGGCTAGCCGATTTTGGTGAGTGTAGAATTCTCTCAAGTCATTCTAAGTGTTTTGATGATTGTGATTCCATTTGAGGTGTCACACTTGGGGCACTAAGCACTCAAGCTTCATGAAGACTTTCTACATCAAGAGGTATGTATTCTATCTTGTTACATTCATCGTTTTGTATGCTAGATTAGGATAATACCTTGGAAGTTCTTATTTGCATGTATAATAGAGAAAACATAGATCCAAGGTATTTAGGGTTGCATGTACACTTAGGAAGTGTTAGAATGCTCAAAACCCAACAGTGGTATCAGAGCCACGGGTTGTTTTCTGTTATATTGATGCAAATATTTTATTTTCAAAGTTGGAAAAAAAAAACATGAAGTTTGTCAAATTTTAAGATAATTACTTGTTCTTGTGAAAAAATAATTATTTGTAAAATTTGAATAATTTGCTTTATGAGTTGAATTAGGTCAAATTTAATAAAAGATAAAATAATATGATTATTTTATTAGTTTTAAAAAGTTTGATCTAAAGAGTTTTATTTTTTTGAAACCTCCATAAGTTATGGATATGAAAAGGTTTTAAAAAAAAATTGATTCAAAGTTTTTTTTGGAGTTACAAAATTTGGTGTTAATGTTTTAAAGGATTCCATAACTTAAGAATAAGTTATGGATTACCAAAAGTTTTTTTTGTGTTACCTTGTTTTATGAGTGAATTTAGATTAATGAAGAAAATTATGTGATAGTTAGTTTTAATCCAAATTAATCTAAGAATTGATTCTAAAATGTGTTTTTGTAACTTGTCCTCAAGTTATATGAAAAAGTCACATTTAAGAATCATAAAACTCATAAAAATTGGCAAAGGTTACAAAAAATGAAGAGTCTTGTTCTAATTAAATGGTTTTATGACTCCATAACTTGTCCTCAAGTTATGGAGGACCAAGAGTCTCTTCATTTAATAAAATAAAATAAAAATAAAAAAAGGTGTAACCTTAATTAATTCCGTAAGTTATAAAATAAAGAAAAGTTAATTCTTTTATTAGTTTAAAGTCTTCCATAACTTGTCCTCAAGTTATGGAACTTGAAGAGTTTTTGGATTAAAACTACTTTAAACACATAAGTTATGGAATTAATTAGTTTTGAATAGTTTCAAAACTTGCCCTCAAGTTTTGGAATTTGTAAAGTTTTCACTTATGAATACTTTAATTCCAAGTTAGCCCTTAGAATTTTAAAAGTTAAAATTCAACCCTTATACTTTATAATATTATAAGTTAATAATATATATATGTATAAGAGTAAAGTCAGTCTTACCGCTAGTACGCCTCATTCACGAAGCCGGTCTATAAGGTGGGTATAAGGTTGTTGCCTATAAAATGGCAACTTAATGGGTGTCCACTCTCACCCACCGCTTGCTTGACCGGTGGAGGGTCGTTAGCCGAACGGGTTTGACAGGACTATAATTCTCCCTTCATTAAAAGTATTAATGAAAATACTAAGTAACTAAACTTTTAATAATACCCAATCTTAGTTACTTAGAAAAATGTGAATAAGGTGCTAATCCATGAAATTACACTTTACACTTTGTCTAAGTCGTTAGTGGAGCGTGTGTGGTTAACCGGCACACTAACTTGGACTTAACAAGGTAGGTAAAGGGTGACTTAATATTTATCATAGTATCGATGGAGCGTGTGTGGTTAACCAGCACATCGATTGAGGGGTAATTTATTAAGGGTACCAAGTGATTTGCATGGTTACTTCACACCTTGTTTTGTGATCCTCGGCATCCCAGTCACAAAACCTGAAGGGCACACTCGAGATTGAAACATGCCTTTGAAAAGTTCAATGAATCTCAAAGATCTAGGAGTTTCAAAACCAATTAAAACCTAATAATACATTTCGTTTATCTTGGTGGAAATTGGTGAATCGTCATTCACCTACCTTCAAATATTTTATAGCTTGGATTACGGCATACCTCTTCTAAGTTATAAAATAGTTTGTTGGGTCCTAGCCTTAATATTTCATATTGGGTGTCATATTAAGGACTTTAAATCAATTATCTTGAATATCTCCCAAAAGATGTCTGTAATAGACACCTATGATCTTCCCAAATCTCTTGAAACAAGGTTTCCTAATGAAGATGATGTCCCATGGATATCATACTTATTTCTCCTCCTCCAATTATTCTCCCCAACCCACAAGTTCTTGAAAAAATTTTAAGGTCACTCAAGCCCTATTGGCAAGGCAAGGTCTAGGTGTGGACACATCTTGGAGATGTAGTCACATATTGAGAAGCCGGGAGAGTTAGGTGTCAAAGTCTTGAGAAAGTTGGTGGTTCAATCACTTTCTAAGTCACATAGTGAGTTCCTTTGGGACACCTATGAAACAGACTATGACAAGACCCTTAACGATCTTATCTATTTGCTAAGATCAACTTCCTAAAACTTTATGGACATTGACAATGATGACATTGGATATCCAGTAAAGCATTCTCTTCCCAATGGAAAGGGATCGGCTATAGTCAACTCGGTTGACCAAATGGTAAAGAGAAAAGCTAAGTCTGTGATAGTCCTGTGTACCATTATCAAAGGGTCCATATGTTTGTATTGCCAAAGAAAGGGCATTGGTTGCGAAGCTGCCAAATTTACCTAAGGATGTTAAAGTCAATAAGTTTGACTCTACTTCAGGTAAAATCCACTATCTAACTCTGTTAAGTTTCTATTATGAGATTCTTGATACATGATGTGACCGGGTCGCATGGTGATGGTTTAAGAATCAAAGGAAAGTGAAGAAACTTAAAGGAAGAATATGTTGAATCTGATCGCATAGATGGATTTCTATCGCATAGTTTGAAAAATCGGATTCTTGAGCTACTTCTTAGGAGTTATGAGATATTGCTTAGGAATAGATAACAACAAGTTTTCATATGGATTGTAAGGATAGTTTTTCCGCAAAGTTTTAAAATAAAAGGAAATTTTTGATTTTATTTATTTTAAAATATCCTTACAATGGCATCTGTGGAAATTTTTGTTGCTTATAAGATTCCATTAGTAGCAAGAGTGGAAGTATGAAATTGATTCTTTCATTTGTGGTAATGTCTAAATTTACCAAATAAGGAAAGATTCTCATCACCCAAGTTTCAATTGGACCGGAACTTGGAATCATGCAAGTTGTATAGCATGATGAATGAGAACTTTCAAGTTTTGGAAAATTAAGACTAATTACTTGTTCACATGGATGTGTGAGTCAAGTAAAGGACTTAGGGATCGAGTACACATTCTTGTGCACTGATTAAGTCCACCACTAAAGATCGTTAAGAAGAATCAAATTAGGCAGAAGGATAAAAGTTTCTCATATCTGAAAAGATGGGAGAGTACTTTAGTATCAGTTTTGAGATCATCTTAATGATTAAGAAACCATATCAAAATTAGTTCTCTAAGGAAATCTTAGTGCATTCTTATGACTAAGAAGAGGAACTTGAATTGTTGAAATGGTTAAATCAAGAAGATGAGTCATACTTCGTTCCAATACAAGTCTTAGAGTCATACTCCAAGATTGTCATTTGAGTGACATGTCTTAAAGAAGGTTTAAAACACTTGTCAAATGTAAGAGTAAAAGTTTTCTACTCTTGTACATTTGAAATTGGTAAGTTGTGATGTTTTGGATAAAACAAAGACCAACTTAGGCCAATTGGGTAAAGTGTTTTTCTTGATTAGAATCCGCACTATCTCTTGGATGTTTGACAAGGGAGTCTTATATGTCAAGAGGACAGTGGGAGTCTTAAAGGTCTTGAAAGTCTCAAGAAATAATCAAGAATAAAACCTCAAGTTCTTCACTAGCACACGACTTGAGGTTTATAACCTATCGTGTTGACATATCTGTGCCCATTCCAGTTAAAGTTGGATTTGCATATGAGTTCTTAGAGTTCTCAGTTTGTTGCATAACAACTTGGAAGCAATGGCAGGCCCTTGAGCTGCCAGGTGGCAAGAAGTTAAGATTGAGTTCAATCCATATGGTTTTGGATTTGTCATTATCTTTGTCTTGTGATTATGGTTTGACAAATTCATATGGGTAGGAACTCATACACCATATAAATCTAAGTGTCATAAGGTTTCTCTCCGATTCATGAAAATGATGGTGAGGAAACGCTTTCACTAAGTAGATTTTACGAAGATATCAATTGTGTTATTTGCATTTTCAAAAGTCGTTAGTGGAGCGCGTGTGGTTAACCGGCACACTAACATGGACTTGTGAGAAATGGCAAATGCCTAAGCAATTGAGACCATGATTACGGTATCCCTTTTCATGGTTCTTGAAATTGCTTAGACACACAGGTGAGCTATCTACGGAAAGGGTGTATGAATCTAAATTTCAGACTGTCTAGCTGATTTCTGAGTACATGTCAAAGCTAGTGGGAGCATAAGTGTTATGCTAATAATCATCATGTTAGTGGGAGCATGATAATTATGATAAGTATTGCAAGTTAGCAATTTTAATTATAGAAAACAAAAGTTTCAATTGGGAAAGAGTTGTTTTGCTATAATTAAGGGAGAGGAAATTATACTTCATATCAAATCTATAAGGTTTAGATTTGAGGTTTTAATCATTTAGTCAAGGAAATATATGAATTTCATGTTGGAATGGCTCAACATAAGGAAATTCTGTATATGGGTCCATTATTTGCGTTCTAAAATTCGATTATGATTACGGCATCCCTTTTCATAATCTGAATTATGAGAACTTGGCAAATTGAAATGGAAATGTTAGAGCAAAAGACTGGTTTAGTCTTTATGTGAGACATCATGAATCGTGTCCCATATGCTTCGGATATAGGATCGATTACATGTGCTATAATCATCCGTTCTAAAATTTTCCAAATGCCTGGGGCATTAAGAAGGGAAAAGGTTTAGAACTGGATATGACTAAAAGGATTAAACAATTTTCGAGGACAATCTAAGGTTTACCAAAGATTGGTTGCTCAAGGACAGTTGGAAGTATAGTGATAATTCTGGAAGGACCATATTGACATAATCTGTAAGGAGGCAACTCTTGTTCAGAAGTGATAGTCAAAATGGAATCTGGAAATGTTTCAAAGTTAGAATTTTCAATCTGTTTAAGATTAGGAAACTTAATGCAAGAAGGATGTTTCCAAGGAGCTGATCTCCTTTGGAATACTCTGTAATGTTTGTTGTCAAGTCTTTATGACTTTGTGCATAATCATTACAAGAGGATCAATGCATATAAGTTTAGAATCTAACAGATTTCAGTAAATGGCATGAATTTGGAATTCTTGCATTTGCAGTAAGGATTTGGGAGTGTGAAAAGAGAATCATTGAAGTTATGTTCAATGGATCTAGTTCACAAAGTAAAGATCATAGACGAACATAGTGTGCATACTTGGTGTATGGCATGACTAGTGTTAAGAAAACATAGTGTACATGCTTGGAGCATGGGACAACTATTGTTTTAAATTCAAGAATAAAGTTGATAGCTGAAACAGTATACAATGAATAATGTGTAATCATATGGTGATAAATAAAAGGTGTTTTATTTATGTTCAAAGGGTTGATACCATATTGGATTCAATTATTATTGTGTTTCACTTTGCATGTTTTGACTTCCCGAATAAACTAGGTTATTCTTCCATAATGACTAAGTTATTCAAACCATCCACAGTCGGTCATATTTTGGAAGTAGATATGAATTAAGACTGTCATGATGGGTTGTAGAGGTCTAAGGTGTTGGACAAGGCTACAACAATCATGAGTGCTCATAAGTTCTGAGTATTGGATTCAACCCGCGCTCATTGGAATCACTTCATGGATTTTATCACGAGTGATCATGAGACGATAATATCTTATATTCTTCAAACCTAGAGATATGAGTTGTTACTATGAGTTGATAGTACATTGATTGCACGAAACCGCATTTGGTAACTCTGTGCTATAAAACGTGCCTTTGTGTATGATTCAACAAGTAGTAGAACAAGCCATATGAGTCGAAGTTTATCCGTTCCTTTTACCTTCGGGATAAAAGCGATATCTGTGGGCCCCTCGATGATTTGATGATGACAAATGGAAGTGCTCGGCCGGGCCAGGACTGATTTGATTTGTTCAATTAGTCAGTTGTCATAAATCGGAAATCGGGAAACAACAAATGGATAGAGAGAATGATTATAATCCATGTCTCAGTCCATATGATATCTAGAATGGAGGAATATATGATCCCTTATCTAATGGACAAGTCACTGACAAAGGTCAGAGTTCATCGACAAGGTCAGAGTTCGACAGAAGCTTTTGAGAGCTACGATTGCCGGTTGGTTCCTGAAGTCATACGCAATAATAGTTTTAGACTTATCCAAGTGGGAGACTGTTGGATTAATGTCTAAGTCCATAACTATATTTGGTAAGACTTGACCCGACCCGGCATGGTCCATTTGGGTTGCATACCATCATGCACTTGAATGAGAGAAATAAGACACTTATGGTTATTAATATATTATAAGTTCTAGTATATTATTAATAAGAATAATAAGATTATTTAATTAGTATTGATCAAGAATTAATCTAGGATTAATTAAGTGATCAAAAGAAGACTAATTAAATATATGGGTTGATTGTGTAAATCATCCATACTTGTATAGTGGGCTAATGCTCCATGGATAATCAAGTTGGGCTAAAACCCATAGGATGGTCCATGGATGCTCCATGGTGTATTTGTACCCATGGATCCAAGGAAATGGAAAGCCATGACAATTAAGAGTTTACCCTAATTGTGTAACTATATAAGCATCTTATTATTGAGGAAAAATCGGCCACTAGTAGTATTCAAGAAAGGGCTAGCCGATTTTGGTGAGTGTAGAATTCTCTCAAGTCATTCTAAGTGTTTTGATGATTGTGATTCCATTTGAGGTGTCACACTTGGGGCACTAAGCACTCAAGCTTCATGAAGACTTTCTACATCAAGAGGTATGTATTCTATCTTGTTACATTCATCGTTTTGTATGCTAGATTAGGATAATACCTTGGAAGTTCTTATTTGCATGTATAATAGAGAAAACATAGATCCAAGGTATTTAGGGTTGCATGTACACTTAGGAAGTGTTAGAATGCTCAAAACCCAACACCTTATTCTAGACAAACAGGATAGGCGCTCCCCACAGCGAGCTGCTTGGCCGAATAAACCCCTTTCCTAGCAGCTCCTGAAGCTGCGAGGATAACTCTTGCATCTCTGGAGGTGCAAGACGATAAGGCACCTTGGCGATAGGCGCGGCCCCCGGAACCAAATCGATACTGAACTCTACTTGCCTCACGGGAGGCACACCCGACAACTCCTCTGGAAAGACATCCGCGAACTCACGCACTATCAGAACCTCCTCCACTGACCTCGGCCTTTCGGAATCAACCCTTATATCCGACATGCATGCCACAAAACCCTTACAACCATACTGTAGACACTGCCTCAACCTAGCGGCCGAACAAAATGCTGATCCAGAACGTGTACCCTCACCGTACACCGTAAGAACTCCCCCACCAGGGTCTCGTATGGTCACCAGCTGTCGCTCGTAGTCGATAATCGCACCGCACCTGCTCAACCAGTCCATGCCCACAATGACACAGACATCACCCATCGCAATAGGAACCAAGTAAATCGGGAACTCAACACCGAAAATCTCGAATACGCACCCGCGGATCACCTCCGTGGCATATATCACCCTCTCGTCAGCTATGGAAACTCTCAGACGCCGACTCAGCGCCTCACGACTAATGCTGATATGCTGACTAAAATCCAAAGATACAAAAGACCGACTCGCACTCGAGTCAAATAACACCAAGGCAGGTACAGAATTCACAAGAAAAGTACCTACGCATAATATAATATAAGCATAATATCTCAACATCAAAATAAATACACGAAAGAATACATACCAGCCACGACATCGGGCGCTGCGCGGACCTCCTCCGCGGTCAACTGAAAGGCTCTCCCTCATGCCCTCGGCGCCTCGGCCTTCACTGGTCGACTCTCGGTAGCTCTGATGGCGGCAGGGGTAGATCCCTGAGGTGCTCCCTGAGCTGATCCCCGCAACTGCAGACACTCCGCCTTCCGATGTCCGGTCTGATTGCAGTGAAAACACATTGCAAATCCCTTGGGGCAGTCCTTGGTCATATGCCCCTCCTTGCCACATTTGTAGCAAGATCCAACTCTACATAATCCATCATGACCCTTGCCGCACCTTCCACAAGTGCGGCCCCTCTAGCTCCTGGATTTAGGATCAGCGGGCTTGAACCACTTGGCTGCCAGCTGGGACTATGCCGGTCGCCGATCCCTCCCCTGAGACTCCGCCTCCTCCCTGGCCTGAGTCTCTAGCTCAATCTCCCTCTTCTGGGCATTTTCCTGAAGCTCGGCAAATGTCCGGTACGAGGAGTTCGCCACGAACTCCCGAATGTCTCGCCTCAAGATAGTCAAATATCAGCTCATGCGTGGTTGATCAGTGGACACGTGCTCCTGGCAGAACATCGCCCTCTCATGGAACATCCTGGTAATCACCGTAACAGACTCAGTACCCTGCTTAAGGGTCAGAAACTCCTGGGCCAAACGCTCCCTCTCCACCTAGGGAACGTACTCATCTCGGAACATGGCAGTGAACCTCTCCCAGGTCACTACCGCAAGCTCAGCAGGCGAAAAGTGCGCTGTCACAAACTTCCACCAGTCCTTCTCTCCCAAGCGAAGCTGGTTCAGCGCGAACCGAACTCTAAAATGCTCATGAGATGAGCAAGTGAAGAAACACCCCTCTATGTCTGAAATCCATCTCATAGCTGCCACCGGGTCCTGGGTCCCATCAAACTCTGGTGGTTTTGTGTTGCTGAACTCTCGGAACAGCAACGCGTCACTACCCTGCGGCCTCGCAACAGCAACAGCTGCGGTTGCCGCCGCAACAACAGCCTCAGAAAGAGCAGCATAACGCTCGTCGAAAGTCTCAATCAGCATGGTCTTAATAGACCCGAACATCTCTGGTATCTTTGCCCTGATGGCCGCAAGCACCTTCTCGTGGATGATTTGACGGATCTCCTTATCACTAGCCCCACTGCCCTCTAGCATATGACGTGTCCTCACCATGATCAACATCTGAAATACAACATACGATAAATTAGAATCCATTCGAGCATACTCACACTCGACAACTCTTCCCTCCTTGATCCTTGATATTCCGAAGGTTCTTATTTGAACTGGACACCGCTACGGTGCTTTCAGTAGTACGGGCCCAATACTACCGTCCACACCGTTTCAGTATACACCCCAAATCCTCCTCTTCGGATTCCAAGTTCCAAGTACTCTATTATGCACAATCCACTTTCTAACAAATCTCTCATAAGCTCCTTGCTGCTACCTATTCACTCTCAAGCATCTCATAGCAGCTCACCTCTCCCTAGGCTAAGGCATCACAAATCAGGGCACTCTAGTCCTAATAGGAATACCTAGCCCGCTCTAGCAAGAGAATATATCATATCAATCTCATAAACATATAATATAAGGGTATTTTGGGAAATCACCGTTCAGGCGCTGACTGATCGCACACACGTTTCTGCTCTGAGTTTCTCTAAAAATCTTTTACTTCTTTTAGAAAATTTGGTTCTCTTTTGAAAATATTTTCCAATTCCTCAGTTTGAGTTCAAATACTCCCGAAGGTGTACCCGAATCCCTCAAACCAGGGCTCTGATACCAACTTGTAACACCGTAAATTTCAAAACAAATTTTTGAATTTTATAAAAACATAATTCACTTAATATTCATAAAAACACCCATGTTTGAAATTCAATCCAAGTCATACAAAAATCCCAAGATCTCATAATCATAAAATCCCGTGCGTGTGTACTGATCAAGCCGGCGCCTTCCCACGGTCGTCACTAGTACCTGAAACAAATAACACCAAACACTGTAAGCACAAAGCTTAGTGAGTACCCCAAAATACCACATATAACACATATTATCCACTCGAGGCTATAACTCTATGGGTCCATGCACCCAAACTCTGTGAACGCTCAGGTTCTAACTCTGTAAACATGCACAACATAAATGACATAGAATAATGCAGTGCAACACATAACACATATATAGCATACAAACACAGTATCACATAACTCTAGTTACCTACTCAAGGTAAAGTATAGTGAGAAGACTCACCTCGTGTATCTCGATAACTCGCAAATCCATGAAATCACTCTTGCTCGATCCCCCGAGCTACAATCCTCCTATATACAACACATATCTCTAATTAACACTTTCAAGACTAAGTTTGACTAACCCTACTAAGTCAACACTGATCAACTCTGGTCAACGGTCAACTTTGACCGGACTCGGCGAGTGCACCAAAGCGACTCGGTGAGTGAATACGCGTTCACGGACTCCCTCAGATCCTCTCTTGGCACGTCGAGTACCTTCCTAGCTCGACGAGTTCCACCTGACATGAATCTCGGGGCGACCACGACTCAAGTCGCCGGGTCTCAAGAACAACTCGGTGAGTTCCGGTTTGACTCAGCCCCATAATGACTCTCCCTGACTCACTGGGTCATCCCCCAACCCGGAGAGTCCACTCGCTGAACACTTTACGTGAAACCCCAACCCTACTCGCCGAGTCCCAAGAACAACTCGGCGAGTTCATGCCATGCACAAACTCTATTGACCTTCTGAGGTCAGATCTGCTTTCCCAAACCCTAGATCTGGCCTTCCCAAGCATGAATGTCACGTAAAGTTCGAAACTTGATGCTTGTACAACCCCCACAAGGCATCCAAGGGAGATTTGGTCCCAAAAATAACCACCTAGGTCCAATAACTCCATAATAACTCGAAAAGCTCCAAGGGTTAAGGTCTCTGGACCTCTTTGAGTCCAGATCCAAGGTACAAACTCGAAGAGGGACCATTTGCTTCACATAATCACTCTTCAAAAGGGTTATAAAACCCTAACTCTTAAGATAACCCTAAAACTGAAGGAGATTCGAACCATTACCTCAAAATGAAGCCTTCTCCTTCTCTAGATCTGCTGGAATGTCACCTTCTCCTTGCGCTTGCCACCTTCTTCTTGCTAAACAAAGAATTCAAAGGCTCAAAAGTGACTTCCTCTCTTCCAAAACGTATTAGCTCTCTTAGGGTTCTCTCAAGGGACTGGTAGCCGTAATGGGAGGCTATAAGTGCCCTTAAATAGGCTCCAAACCCGGGGAATTAGGGTTTCATTAAACAGCATGGACTCGCCGAGTCCACTCCTTGGACTCGCCGAGTCCAGACACGATCCCGCGTCAAAACCGCTATCCTACTCGGCGAGTTTGAGCTCCAACTCGCCGAGTCTCCTCACAAATACCAAAAATATAGAAAAGAATAATACCTGGGAATCCAGGCTATTACAAAACAATTATTCAAAAGTTAGTGTGAATCCTTGTCAAGAAAACACTTCATTGAATTGGTCTTAGTTCATCCTTTGTTTTTAAATGCAAAAACATCACAACTACAAATTCAAAATGTGTCGGAGTAAGAAAACATTATTACTCCACATTATATGACGTGCTATAAACCTACTTAGTATGTGAATAAGATTCAAGATACGAATAGTAGTTACCAGAGTATAACTCTAAAACTTTATTGGAAGCAAAGTGTGATTCATCTCTTGATTGAACCATTTGAATAATATTTGATTCTTCTTCTTAGTCAAACAATTGTACTAAGATGTTCTTCGAGGATCTATCTGTGAGATGGTTCCATAATCATTAAGATGATCATAAAACATGATAGTAAAGTACTCTCCTTTCTTTTCAGATTGGAAAAAAGTTATTTTTTCTGACTAACTGATTCTTCTTATTCGTTCTATTACACTTCGAAAACTTTTCAAGGTGTTAGAGTTATGTTTAACCTTATAAACACAACCATATTTACTGAACCATTAGTGAACCATGACGAATAGACTTATCGTCCTTTGTGGTGGAACTAAATAGTCCACATCAATGTGTACTAGATCCTTTAGTCCTTCACTTGACTCATTTAAGCATGACATCAACGAATTAGTCATGATCTTCCAACAATCAAGGTTCTCATACATCAGGCTATTCAAATCACATGAGTCCAAGTTTGAATCCTATTGATACTTGGGTGATGAGAATTCCTTTTCACTTGGTCAATCATCACACTACCACAAACAATATAATTAAGAATCAAATCCACATTTAGCATTGCTACGAATAGAAATGTAACCACCAATTTTCATACATACCACTGCAAGGAAATGCAAAGTAATCTAGATAAAGAAAAAAATCACTTTTATTGAAAATAAGAGGAATAATTTTGTCCTTACAACGTAAAATATTAAAACAATGTTTCTAGACATTTCCTAAGCAATCTATTAAGTCATCATAACTCCTAAGAGTAGCTTGCAAAATCTGATCATCAAACCATGCGACCGAAATCGGTATCTCGCTATTAGAATTAGCTCACTTTTTTTAAGCTTCCTTCTTTCACTTAGATCCTACAAAACATCAAAATATGATCATCACATCTTGTATTAAGAATCTATGAATAGGAACTTATTAAAATAATGGAGTTAAATAATGGATGTACCTGAATTAGAGTCATACGATTTGACTTTACCATCTCTAAGATCTTTGAGGTAGTCAAGGAAGCTTCATAACCAATGCCCCTCAAATTGGCAGTAGAAACATATAGACCTTTTAGGATTAACCGATGGAACTATCTCATAACTAGTTTTTCTCTTTACCGTAGGGTCAGAAGGTTTTCCCTTGAACAATTCCTTTCCATTGGGAAGAGGAACCTTTTTTGGACTAACATTGTTGCGATTGTCAATGTCCATGGAAATTTGGAAGACAGATCCTTCAAAAACTTTTGCGTGACTTATGCTCTTATGTTTTTGCTTCAACAACAATCAACATATGTGTCAGATCAATTAGGGTCACGTCATGGTTAGTCATATAGTATATTTAATGAACTAACTATACAACTCAGGAAGCGAAAGTAGAACCAGGTCAATGGCCAGCTCCAATGGGAAAATGACACCCAACATCCCCAATCTATCATTATGCAATTACATTTTTAGAACATGCGCACACATAGACTTTCTAGCTAGATGTTTACATACCCAATAGGGCTTGAGTGACTTCATATCTATTAGCTTGAAGGAAACATGACTTGGGGAGTGTCACTAGAGGAGGAAGAGGAAGAGTTGAAGAAGTATGACCTCCATTTCCACCATTGGTAGAAGAAGGGAATATTCTTTCACCTTGACCAGAATGTGGAAGGTCATCTTCAGTAGGAAAAATATTTCTAGAAGAACGAGGAAGTCCATTGTTGTCTGAACTTTCCATCAATAATAGGAAAAATAGGAATCAAGTTAGTTCATTTTAATCCTTAATTATTAACCCATAAATTTAAGTTAATGCTAGCATCCATATTTTTGATTCGAACTTTGATGAGGGATGATGTAATCAAATTTGAATCTATTTTAGGTAGGTAAAAGTTTTACCAATTTCAATCTTATGAAACTCCTAGATCTTTTGAGATTCATTGAACTATTCAATGTCATATTTAATCTTGATTATGCCCTCACTTTGTGACTGGGATGCCAAGTATAACAAAGGAGATAGGAATAACCATGCAAATTTGCTTGTTACTCTCGATGTCATTTATCATCTATTTAATATACCGGTTAGCCACACATGCTCCATTAACCAATGATAATTTACGAGACATCCATTTCCATCCTTTTATTATTCCATATTAGTGTGCTGGTTAACCACACACGCTCCACTAACGACTTCTATAAAGCGCAATGTGCAATTTCATGGATTAACATCAAATTCACATTTTTCCTAAAGTAACTAAGATTAGGAATTTTGTAAAAAATTAGTTACTTTATTAATTCCATTAAACTTATTAATGAGAGTTATTTGTCCTATCAAACCCGTTCGGCTAATGACCCTCCACCAATCAACGAAGCTGTGGGTGAGAGTGGACACCCATTCAACTACCATTTTATAGGAGGTTTCCTGATACCCCCCTTATTGATCGACTTCGTGAATGAGGCCTACTAGTTGTTCGACTGACTTGTTTTATACATATAGTAAATCTTAAACATTTATACATATAGTATAAGGTGTGTTTTAAATGATTCAAAATACTAGGTTTAATTACTAAATTTCAAAAATTAAAACAATTTTAATTTAAATTTAAATTTAAACCAAATGATTTAATAACTATTTATTAATTAAACATTTAATTAATTTAATAAATCAATTTTTAGGATTATCCATTAAATTAATCAACATAATTTAACCTAATCCACTCTCCTAATTATTTTCGAAAATATGCGAGGGATCCACAAACTCTAGCAATTATCTAGTTAAACAAGTAAGAATATAATTACCAAAAGTAAGAAATCTCTACCATATTTATCTATTTTTAAAAAAATGAAAGGGCTCAAACAAAATCTTGAAATTATCTATTTAATCAAATAAGGAGATAATTGCCAAAATTAAGAAATCCTTACTATAACCTTAATTTCAAAATTTTGGCAAGTCTTGGGGAGAAAGGCAATGATTTCAAATCCTTGTGATAATTTAAAAAAAACATAGTGTTAGGAAACACTAAAATCAAAATCTTGTAAGCGACGGGAAAGGGTTACAACTGTTTTCCAAAGTTTCGAAATCTGGGGTTAAGAAACCCTTAATTGCAAAAACGCTAAATCCAAAGGGTTTAATTTCCATAAACCCTAACAAATTGCAATCAAATTCAGTAGAAAACAAGTCAAGGCTCTGATACCACTGATGGTTTATAAGCATAACAAAGCATTATATGTGTGCATGCAACTCTAATTTACCTGATCTATGTTTTCTCTAATACAACATACAAGTATTTGAACATAAATTAGGAAACCCTAGGAATACTAGTATATTTTCAAAATTAACTTCTAGGGTTAATAAACATACCTTTGATCATTATATAGTAATAACAATTCTAATCCTAGTGTTGTTGAAGCTTCGAGAGCAAGCACCACAAATGTCGTGCCTCTAATGGTTCACAAACACATTTAGCAATAGGATGTATGAGAGTGGAGGAGGAAGCTTCAAAATTTTGGTTATTCTTAAGGTAAGAATAGTGGACGACATCTTAATGAGGTATGCCCTTTATATAGTTGTTGGTAGCTTAAGGCCAAATCTAGGGTTTAAAGGATGAAAACCTAATTGTACATCTTAAGGCCTAACCAGCCCAAGAACCTCATCCAAGAGGCCTTTGGACGAAATTTCTAGGGTATTCCTAGAATATTTCGTCCAACCCATTTAGGAGATTTCTAGAGCCTAAATCCACTACTATCAATAAATTGGCAAATAGCCTTTGCACTTTTAATTAATTCTTTTAATCCCAAAATTAAATTCAAATAAATTTTTGATTAAATATTAATTAAATAATATGATTTCTAATTAATATATTATTTCCATAACACATTAATAAATCATTTAACTCAATATATTACTCGAATAATAAATCGTTCTTCTTTCTTAATAAATCATCATGTTTGGTTGCTAGTATGAAGGCAACCAAAAAGGACTATGTTATTATCAATTCAAGTATATATCAATTATAGTTATGGGTTTAGACACCTAATCCAACATTTTAAATATAGCAACATAACATATGTAAAAAATTTCATGTTGCACCCGGACCCTACCAGAGGCTGTCGTCCCTTAGACTTCGCTCCAAGGCGCGCTGCCCCTAGACCCCCGTTCGTTCAGGGTCTTCGCCCCTAAATGACAGTGTACTTTGAGAACTTGATCAACCATAAACAAGTTTGCACTCCACAGCTCCATATTTAATATTTATGAAGATCATTTTTGGTCAACAATTTTATACTTAAATAACATTGATGATAACAAACCACCACCAAACCTCCCCCATTAAAGTCGAATCTTGAATAACTTAAAACAAAATATAACAATGACAAACTAATGCATAAATGAAATGTCATGACAATTGAATTTTAAATTAGTATATTATTCATTCCAAATATTTGAATATCAGGGCATCATTAAGGATTGACCCTTTCTATTCATAGTAAATACATGTAGATAATCAAACCACAATTTATATTCTCATAAGTTCTATCTTGACACTATATTTTACTAGCTTGTGTCCCATCCTTCAATAAGCATATCAAAGCCAAGTCCTAACTTCTTGAAGCCAGTAATCTTCATGCTTATATAGATAGTCCTTTATTCATGCACCTGGAAATGCAATTTTTCAAAAGAAATATTAAGAATATAAATTCAACCTCCTTTACTTGCCGTACAAAATACATACCTTGGGATGATGATAATATTCTATTCCAATCTTCAAATATCAAGCTTTCCATTGTAACACCGTAAAATTTAAATCAATTTTTTGCATTTGAAAACACATTTTCCAAACACGTTTATTAACAAAATCCCATTCTATCATTAGTTTGTTTCACAAAATATTTCCCAAGATCAAAATACATAAATCCCATGCGTGTGTACGAATCATGTCGGCGCCTTCCCGTGATCATCACTGGTACCTGAAACACATAATACATAACACTGTAAGCATAAATCTTAGTGAGTTCCCCAAAATACCGCACATAACACATACTAGCCTCTCGAGGCTATAACTCTGTGGTCCCCTTGGGCCCTAACTCTATGGACCCTCTGGTCCTAACTCTGTGAACCCTCCAGTTCTAACTCTAATATACTCTAATATACACATGGCATAAATCACATAGAAATAATGCAGTGCAACACATCACATAAATAGCATGCAATAACTCTGTGACATGACTCTAATTACCACTCAAGGTAAAGTATAGTGACAAGACTCCACTTAGATGTGTCGGTAAATCCCTGACTCGGTAGAAATAAGATCTAGCCTCCACCTAATCACATAAAGTAGTACTCTCATAAATATAACTCTCAGGACTAGACTCAACCCTCTCTTAGCACCCTCAGAAGGGTAAAAGACCATTTTACCGCTCCTTTGGCTCAAATGTCGTCATTGTTGACCAAACCCTAAAAGTCAACCAAAGTCAACGGTCAAACTTTGACCCGACTTGTCGAGTGCACTTGGGCAACTCGGCGAGTCTACACGTGTACACTAACTCCCTAGTCTCGCTTGGCATGTTGAGTTCCTCCCCTTGCTCAATGAGTCACACCTGGTGTGAATCGTGGGGCTACCCCGACTCAACTCGCCGAGTCTCAAGAACAACTCGGCGAGTTCCACCTCGCCGATACTCAACTCTCTGACTCACTGAGTTATCGCCCCCCCCCCCCAACTCGGCAGGTCTACCCGCTGAGTGATTTACGGGAAACCCTAACCCTACTCGCCAAGTCTACCCTTGGACTCGGCGAGTTCATGTCATGCACAAACTCACTTGACCTCCTGAGGTCAGATCTATTCCTTTGGTCCATAGATCTGACCTTCCCAAGCCTGATAAACACGTAAAGCTCGAATCTTGGCACTCATGGGACATCTAAAACGTTCCACTTGGTGATTTAACCCCAAAAATAACATCCTAAGTTCATGGATCCCAAAATAACCCATAAAGCTCCAAGGGTTAAGGTCTCTGGACCTCTTTGAGTCCAGATCCAAAGCATAAACTCGAGAAGGGACCAATTGCTCCACACATCCATTCTATAACGGGGGTTAGAAAACCCTAACTTTAAGTATCAACACCAAATCAGAAGAAGGTCCGAATAAATACCTCATGATGAAGTCTCTGAACTCTGAAATCACCAGAACCGCTCCTCCTTCAACCTCCTCTTGCCTTGGTCACCTCCTTCTTGGAATCATACCAACAAAATGATCAAAAATGGCCTCTACTTCCTCACAAACGCTCTAGATCTCTTAGGGTTTCTCTGTAGGGTTTGGTAGTTGCAAATGACGGCCCTAAGGCCTTTAAATAGGTCCCAAACCCGGGAAATAATGGTTTCATCAAACTGCGTGGACTCGCCGAGTCTAGTCATGAACCCGGATGAGAATCCGCGACCCTACTCAGCGAGTCTAAGCACCAACTCGCCGAGTTCCTCCACAAACTCCAAAAATAAATGAATAAAATAATATACCTGCGAATCCGGATGTTACAATTCTCCCCCACTAGAATCACACTTCGCCATCGAAGTCTGACTCTGCAAACAACTCTAGATGCTGCTCAAGCATCTCGCGCTCTGGCTCCCAAGTCAGCTATGACCCTTTCCTATGCTGCCACTGGACCTGCACCAGAGGCACTTCCTTGTTCCTCAGAACCTTGATCTTCCGATCTCTATTAGCCACCGGTCTCTCAACATAGTTTAGGCTCACATCCACCTAAATATCCTCTAATTGTACCACTACCGACTCGTCGGTTATACACTTCCTCAACTACGACACGTGGAAGGTGTCATGAATTTGACCCAACTCTGCAGGTAGCTCCAAACGGTAGGCTACCCTGCCTACTCTCGCGATCACCCTGAAAGGACCAATATTTCAGGGCCCCAAATTGCCCCTCTTCTTGAATCGGATCACTCTTTTCCAAGGATAGACCTTTAGGAGGATGAAGTCGCCGACCTGAAACTCGAGCTCGGACCGGCGCCTGTCTGCATAACTCTTCTAACGACTCTGATCGGTTACAACCTCTGTCTGACCTACTGTATCTGCTTAGTCATCTGAAGCAAGATCTCTGTACTACCCATCACACGTTGCCCTACCTCTCCCCAACAAATGGGGTCAGACACCTCCTCCCATACAACAGCTCAAAGGGTGGCATACCAATGCTCGAATGATGGCTGTTGTTGTAGGAAAACTATGCCAAGGGAAAATACGTGTCCCAACTCCCGCTGAAATCCAACAGACATGCTCAGAGCATGTCCTCGAGTGTCTGAATCGTCCGCTCACTCTGCCCGTCAGTCTGTGGGTGGTATGCGGTACTAAAATGCAGCCTCGTACCCAATTCCTCATGAAACTTCTTCCAGAACCTGGAAGTGAAATGTACATCTCGATCTGAAACAATCGAGACCGGTACTCCATGCCGCCACACCACCTCTCTCACGTACAACTCTGACAGCGTCTCCACAGAAGAGCTCTCGCTGATAGCAAGGAAGTGAGCGCTCTTCGTCAACCTGTGTACAATCACCCAAATTGCATCGACGCTCCTCGCAGTCCTCGGAAATTTGGTGATAAAATCCATAGTAATCTGCTCCCACTTCCACCCGGGAACCTCTAACGGCTGCAACTTACCATGTGGTCTCTGGTGCTCGGGCTTAACCCTTTGACAGGTTAGGCACCTCTCAACGAACCACGCGACATCCCTCTTCATACAGGGCCACCAATACTCTTTCTTTCGATCCAAATACATCTTAGTGTCCCCGGGATGGATCAAGAACTTCGATCGATGAGCCTCTTCCATCCAAATGGTACGCGTCCCGCCCACAAACGGTACCCATATCCGACCCTGAAATGTCATAAGCCCCCGACTATCGGTAACGAACTCCGATACCAGCCCGACAACTCTCTCTCTCTCTTATGGCTTTCAGGTCTCAGGGCCTCAGCCTGGGCCCCACGAATGGTGTCCAACACTAGAGTCATCACTGTCAATCTCAAACAAACATCCTGCATCGGGGTGCCCTCAGCCCTACGGCTCAGTGCATCGGCTACAACATTAGCCTTGCCCAGGTGGTACAGGATCTCATAATCGTAATCCTTCACCACATCCAACCATCTCCTCTGGCGCATATTCAGGTTGGACTGATCCATTAGAGACTTCAGGCTCTTGTGGTCCGTGTATATGGTACACCGAACCCCATATAGATAGTGAGGCCAGATCTTGAGGGCGAACACAACCGCCCCCAACTCTAGATCGTGGGTGGGATACCTCATCTCATGAGGCTTCAGCTGCCTCGATGTGTATGCTATTACATGACCCCTCTGCGTAAGCACCGCTCCCAACCTCGATATCGATGCATCACAATACACTAAGAAGTCCTCCATCCCTTCTGGAAGGGCTAACACCGGGGCTTCGCATAGCCTTTGGCGAAGTGTCTAGAAGGAGGCCTGCTACTCTAGGCCCCATGAGAAAGTAACGCCGTTCCGGGTCAACTTGGTAAGTGGCACGACGACCATGGAGAAATCCCTAATAAATCTCCGATAATAGCCTGCTAATCCTACGAAACTCCTAATCTCTGTAGGTGACCTCGGCACCTCCCAACTCATCACCGCCTCAATCTTGGCCGGATCGACGAATATCCCTTTCTGGTTAACGAGATGCCCTAGAAACTGAACCTCTCGTAACCAAAAGTCACACTTGGAGAATTTTGCGTAAAGCCTCTCCGATCTCAAAACTCCGAGGATCTCTCTCAAATGTTCCTCATGCTGTTCTCTGGATTTCGAATACACCAATATGTCGTCAGTGAACACGATCACCGAGCGATCCAACATCGGCCTACACACCCTGTTCATGAGATCCATGAACACCGCTGGTGCATTGGTGAGCTCAAAAGGCATCACCACGAACTCGTAATGCCCGTAACGAGTCCTGAACGTTGTCTTCTGGATGTCCTCATCTCGCACCCTCACCTAATGATATCCCGACCTCAAATCGATCTTGGAGAACCAAGATGCTCCCTGCAACTGATCGAAAAAATCGTCAATCCTCGGCAACGGGTAACGGTTCTTGACCATAAGCATGTTCAATTCCCTATAATCAATACACATCCGATGTGAGCCATCCTTTTTCTTAACAAAAAGGACAGGTGCTCCCCATGGCAAACTGCTCGGCCGAATAAATCCCTTCCCCAGCAGCTCCTGAAGCTGCGAGGATAACTCCTGCATCTCTGGAGGCGCAAGGCGATAAGGCGCCTTGGCGACAGGCGCAGCCTCCAGAACCAAATCGATGCTGAACTCAACCTGCCTCTCGGGAGGCACACCCAGTAACTCTTCCAGAAATACATCCGGGAACTCACGCACTATCAAAACCTCATCTACTGACCTCGGTCTCTCTGAATCAACCCTCGTATCCATCACATATGCTACAAATCCCTTACAGCCCTGCTGTAGACTCTGCCTCGCTCTAGCGGCTGAACAAAATGCCGACCCAAAACTTGTACCCCTCGCCGTACACTGAAAGAACTCCCCCACTAGGGTCTCGTATGGTCACCAACTGCCTCTTGTAGTCGATAACTGCTCCAAATTTGCTCAACCAGTCCATGCCCACGATGACACAGACATCTCCCATCACATTAGGAACTAGATCAATCGGAAACTCAACACCGAAAATCTCGAGTACACACCCTCAGATCACCTCGGTGGCATACATTGCTCTCTCGTCAGCTATGAAAACTGTCTGAGGTGGACTCAACGCCTCTCGAGTAATATTGATGTGCTGACTAAAAGCCAAAGATACAAAAGATATACTCGCACCCGAGTCAAATAACAACAACGCAGGTATAGAATTCACAAGAAAATTACCTACGCATATCATAATATAAGCACAATATCTCAACATAAAAGTAAATATATGAAAGAATACATACCAACAACGACATCGGGCACTGCACGGACCTCCTCCGCTGTCAACTTGAAGGCTCTCCTTCGTGCCTTCGGTACCTCAGCCTTCACTGGCCGGCTCTCAATAGCTCTGATAGCAGCAGGGGAGATCCCTAAGGTGCTCCCTGGGCCGTCACTCGTAACTGTGGACACTCTGCCTTGCTGTGTCTAGTCTGGTTGCAGTGAAAGGATATTGCAAACCCCTTGGGGCAATCCTTGGCCATATGCCCCTCCTTGCCACATTTGTAGCAAGACCCCGCTCTGCACACCCAATCGTGGCTCTTACCGCACTTGCCACAAGTGCGGCCCTTCTGACTCCCAAATCTCGAATCAGCGGGCTTGGCCCGCTTGGCTGCCGGCTGAGACTGCGCTGGTCGCCGATCTTTCCCCTGAGACTCAGCCTCCTCCCTAGCCTGGGTCTCTAGCTCTATCTCCCTCTTCCGGGCATTTTCCTGAGGCTCAGCAAATGTCTGGTACATCGAGTTCGCCATGAACTCCCGTATATCCCTCCTCAAAATACTTAGATAACAGATCATACGTGCCTGCTCGGAGGACACATCCTCTGGTAAAAACATCGCCCGCTCATGGAACTTCGTCGTAATCACTGTGACAGAATCAGTACCCTGCTTGAGGGTCAAAAACTCCTGGGCCAAACGCTCCCTCTACACCTGGGGAACGTACTCATCTCGGAACATAGTAGTGAACCTCTCCCAAATCACTGCAGCAAGCTCAGCAGGCGAATAATGCGTCGTCACAAACTTCGACCTATCCTTCGCTCCAAAGCGAAGCTGGTTCAGCGCGAACCGGACTCTCAAATGCTCAGGAGATGAGCAAGTAAAGAAACATCCCTCTATGTCTGATATCCACCTCATCGCTGCAATCGGGTCCTGGGTCCCATAAAACTCCGGTGATTTTGTGTTGCTGAATTCCCGGAACAACAACGCATCACTACCCTGCGGTCTAGCCGCAGCTACAACTACAGTGGCCGCAGCAACATCAACATCAGAAAGAGCAGTGCATGTCTCGTCAAATGTCTCTATCAGGGTGGTCTTGACAGACCCGAACATCTTCGGAATCTCATCGCGGATGGCAACAGCCACCTCATCATGAATCATCTGGCGGAGCTCCTCGTCGCTCACACCCCCTCCACTGGTCCCTGGTCTGTGGCGTGTCCCTACCATGATGCCTCTATGAAATATAACATAAGATATCAATAATTTTCTCGGATGTATACACACTCGATATCCCAACCCTACTTGATCTCTGGTACCCTAAGGATTCTTACTTGGGTTGCGCACTGACCCGGTGCCTTAGGTAGTACGGCCCCAATACTACCGACCACACTGACTCAGCATTCACTCCAAGTCCTCTTCCCAGTGTCCCAAATCCCAAGTACGCTATTCTCTCTAATGATGTGCTACTCACTAGCAGATCTCTCATAAGCTCCTTGCTGCTATCTAAACACTCTCAAGCATCTCTAGTAGCAAAACCCCTAGGCTAAGGCATTATATATCAGGCCAGTCTAGTCCTAATAAGAATATGTAGTCTACTCTAGCATGCATAGCATAATTCATCATATAGCATAGCATAACGTATCTTTTAACAGTTATTGTAAAGGTATTTTGGGAAATCACCGTTCGGGCGCTGGCTGATCGTACACACGGCTCTATTCAATTTGTGTCAAAACTCTTTTTACTCTTTACTTTATTATCAAAATTCTCCTCAAATCCTCAGTTTTAGTCCAAATACGCCCGAGGATGCATCTGAATCCCTCAAACCAAGGCTCTGATACCAAATTGTAACACCGTAAAATTTAAATCAAATTTTCTCATTTAAAACACATTTTCCAAACACATTTATTAACAAAATCCCATTGTATCATTACTTTGTTTCACAAAATATTTCCCAAGATCAAAATACATAAATCCCATGCGTGTGTACGAATCATGCCAAAGCTTCCCGTGATCATCACTGGTACCTGAAACACATAACAGATAACACTGTTAGCATAAAGCTTAGTGAGTTCCCCAAAATACTGCACATAACATATACTAGCCACTCGAGGCTATAAATCTGTGGGCCCCTTGGGACCCTAACTCTATGGACCCTCTGGTCCTAACTCTGTGAACCCTCCAGTTCTAACTCTGATATACTCTGATATACACATGGCATAAATCACATAGAAATAATGCAGTGCAACACATCACATAATTAGCATACAATAACTCTATGACATGACTCTAATTACCACTCAAGGTAAAGTATAGCGTGAAGACTCACCTTAGATGTCTCGGTAAATCCCTGACTCGTTAGAAATAAGATCTAGCCTCCACCTAATCACATAAAGTAGTACTCTCATAAATATAACTCTTAGGACTAGACTCAACCCTCTCTTGGCACCCTTGGAATGGTAAAAAACCATTTTACCCCCCCTTCGGCTCAAAGGCCCTCATTGTTGACCAAACCCTAAAAGTCAACTAAATTCAACGGTCAAACTTTGACCCGACTCGTCGAGTGCACTTGGGCAACTCGGCGAGTCTACACGTGTGCACTAACTCCCTAGTGTCGCTTGGCATGTCGAGTTCCTCCCCTTTCTCGACGAGTCACACCTGACATGAATCGCGGGGCTACCCTGACTCAACTCGCCGAGTCTCAAGAACAACTCGGAGAGTTCCACCTTGAACTCCAGTCCTCTAATCCCTCTCTGACTCATTGAGTTATCCCCCAACTCGGTAGGTCTACTCGCTGAGTGACTTACGGGAAACCCTAACCCTACTCGCCGAGTCTGCCCTTGGATTCTGCGAGTTCATGTCCTGCACAAACTCACCTGACCTCCTGAGGTCAGATCTGTTCCTTTGGTCCATAGATCTGACCTTCCCAAGCCTGATAAACACCTAAAGCTCGAATATTGGCACTCATGGGACGTCTGAAAGGTTCCACTTGGTGATTTAACCCAAAAAATAACGTCCTAAGTTCATGGCTCCCAAAATAACTCATAAAGCTCCAAGGGTTAAGGTCTCTGGACCTCTTTGAGTCCAGATCCAAAGCATAAACTCGAGAAGGGACCAATTGCTCCACACATCCATTCTCTAAAGGGGGTTAGAAAACCCTAACTCTAAGAATCAACACCAAATCTGAAGAAGGTCTGAATAAATACCTCAAGATGAAGTCTCTAAATTCTGAAATCACCAGAACCGCTCCTCCTTCAGCCTCCTCTTGCCTTGGTCACCTCCTTCTTGCAATCACACAACCAAAATGATCAAAAATGGCCTCTCTTTCCTCACAAACGCTCTAGATCTCTTAGGGTTTCTCTCTGGGGTTTGGTAGCCGCAAATGACAGCCCTAAGGCCTTTAAATAGGTCCCCAACCCGGGAAATTAGGGTTTCATTTAACAACATGGACTCGCCGAGTCCACTCATGGACTCGCCGAGTCCAATCATGAACCAGAATGAGAATCCGCGACCCCACTCGGCGAGTCTAAGCACCAACTCGCTGAGTCTCTCCACAAACTCCAAAAATAAATGAATAAAATAATATACCTGGGAATCCGGATGTTACATCCATACTGAATTCAACATCTAATAGTCCATTAGATAGGAATTGGTATCTCAATATAAAAGTTTTTAAGTGGACTTTAAACCCATACCTACAGCTGCCTTGTGCACAACATCTCTTACTAACCATTTAGTTAGATGATTGACTAAATTCAATTGAGTTCTTACAGACTCCACATATATCACACCAGTCATGTTGAGTTCACAAATCATGCTATGTCTAACACATAAATGCCTATACTTTCATTTGTACACTTGGCTATAAGAGTTTGTGAACATTGCATCACTATCACATCTGATAGAAACGGTAGATAATAGTTTCGGACATAATAGAATTCCGTAAATCAAATTCCTTAGCCAATCATCTTCTTTACCAGAAGTAGACAATGCAACAAGCTCAGATTGCGTGGTTAAGTTAGTAATACAAGTCTGTTTCTTGGATGCCTAAGAAATCACGCCGCCTCTAAGAAGAAACACTCAACCACTTGTGGAAGAGTGATCCTCTAACTTATTAATCCTGCTGGCATGAGAATAACCTTCCAAAATAGAAGGATATCCACTATAAGTTAACGCATAATTCATGGTCCCTTTCAAGTGCATGAATACTCTACTCACATCTTGCTAATGATGTGTACTAGAATTACTAGTGTATCTACTAAGCCTTCCTGCACCATATGCTATATCAAGTCTAATGCTAGTCATGGCAAACATTAGACAACCAATAGCCCTTTCATATTTAAGTTGAGGCACTGGAGATCCTTTATTAGGTAGACACTTGAGACTAGGATCTATAGGAGTGATAAAAGGAGAACAATTCTCAAAGTTAAAAAATTTCAATATCTTCTCAATGTAATGAGATTGAGAAATTGAAATCCTATTATTTCCTTGTTGAATTCTTATACCAAGAATTACCCTAACCTCCCCAAGTCTTTCAGTTTAAAACTAGATGATAATAATTTCTTGGTTTTATCAGCTTCTTTTAAATCGATACCAACATATCACCCACATATAGACAAATCATAACTCCTTTACCAGAAGTATCAAATTTGCTATATACACACTTGTCAGCTTGGTTGAATGCAAAACTATTAGAGAATACAACATCATTAAAGTTTTGATGACGTTGTTTTGGTGCTTGTTTCAAAACATATAATGATTTCGTCAAGTTACACAATTTTTGTTCATATCCAGGCATCGCAAACCCTTTAGGTTGTTTCATATACATTTCCTGATCCAAGTCACCATGCAAGAATGCAATTTTCACATCCATTTGGTGAGTTATAAGATTATGTATAGTTGAATGAGCTAATAATAATTTAATAGTACAAATTCTATAAAAAAGGAACATAAGTATAAAAGAAATCAATGCCTTTATTTTGTCTAAATCCTTAGATAAACAATCTAGCTTTATACTTATCAATTGTTCCATCCACCTTCATTTTGCTTTGGAGGATCCATTTTCATCCTAATGCCTCACAACTAGGAGGTAAATCAAATAGCACCCAAGTATTGTTATGCATAACAAAATCAATTGATGGGTTTTGAGCAACACAACAATCCTATGGAGTACATTGGTATTATAGATTCGAAGAGTTCGGGAAAAATGACCTTGTAATAGGCCTTACATCATACCCATAAAGAGAAAATTTTGTCAGTACAAGACCTAACAGACTGAAAGTTCAAGGTTATAAACATAAGTAAGAAATTAATACTAGAGTCTATACATAGACCTAATCTATATCCAAAAGAGAGATTAGAGTAGGCTCTACTAGCGGGGAGTGTTGTTCTGGTTAGTACTTGATTCTGCCTTGGGTTCAGCAAACCAGCGTTCTGTCTCCCACACATGCCTTTCCATTGACACTTGGTTCTGTCGAAGTTCCCTAACTTCAACTCGGCTGGCATCCAGTTCCATCTGTAGGGAATTAGTGTGGGTCCTTTTCATCTCCTGGTCATCGGTCAAATGGCAGAGGCGAACTGTGTTGACTCTAGAGTTAGCCCTGATTCCATGACTTGGTCAATGGTTTCCCTTCCCTGTTCGGCATTGCAAGCAACACGAAGAACCAAGATAGGGAAGATTCTGTCAGCTGAGCCTCCCTCGTTTAAGTGGTAGAAGCTTCGATCTCCATTATAGGGAAGCAGTTGTCCTTGCTCGTGGCTCCACCTTCCCAAGTTCACTATTCAAAGAGGCGTCGGACCTTGAAATGCCGGTCAAGGGTTAGGATTTTGGGCAACTTGAGGTAGATTATATACCTTGGGTTCTGAGTCAAAGTCCTCTTGAACTTCCTCCTTGTTCTCTTCATTAGAACTCTCCTTGGGGTCTTCCTCTGCTGGGACTATCGGGTTATCTTCTTCTTCTTCAGCATCGAGCCATCCAATGTTTCCTTGACTGGGAAAGTACGGGTCACCCGCCAGATGAAATCCAACCATGTTCTCTAAGCAAGAATAGGGTGTAAGAAACATATAATAGTTACTTCCATACTTACGTAGTACATACCAACTATATATAATTGAAGATAGAATAGACCTTCGAATAAGTGATCCAACTCTAAGACCATAACCAAACAAGGAACAGGAAGTAAAGTGAAGACCACAAATTCTAAGTCTATAATATATTGGTCATATATCCCCTAAATGTATCCACTTAGTAACTTTAGACCTACTAGTAAGGGTCATTTTTAGTTTTCACATAAGCAATTAGTATAACAAAATACTCCTATATTATTTTACGTTTATGTTATGTTCTAGTATTTCTTTGTGGTAGAGTTGGTAAGTTTTTAGACTTGTTGTGACACCACAACCATTCTTAGGCATATGCTAATCACTACAAGTTTTTAGACTTGTATGAATGCATGTATGTATACTTTAGTAAAATGTTTTATTATTTATAAAGGATAACTCTTTGTCAAATTTTTTTTAATCCCAATGTATTTATAGTTGTATATCTTTTATGAGTTGGTATACTAAGTTCACAATAAACAATTCTCTGATACCAATCTGTCACACCCCCAAATCGAGATGGCAGAAACATTCGGGGGCGGAGGACGTCATGTACAGTATCATAATAATGCACAATAGTAAAATAAGAAACAATATCCATTGCATTAATAAAATAGTTAATACATGTGCGTTCTTTGTAGAGTAGTATGACAACAAAAGTGTAAAGCAAGATAAAAGACGAGTTTGAACATGCTCGGTCTTCTGAAAAACCTCCTCAAGTACCTGCCTACTGATTTCCTGAGAATACAAGTTATTTAAAAAGAGAGTATCAACATTTAAGTTTGTGAGTGTATAAGTATTTTAGTGTCAAGTGTTTACATTTGTTTCATGAAAATGTTTGTGTTTGTTTAGTAAAAATGTTTGCATCAGACTAGTAAAAATGTTTGTATCTTTCCCAAAAAAATCCTATATTTTCTATCTTTAAATGAAAAGTAGTCTTCTACCAAGACTCAACTGTTTGTATGACCCGTTTTCTCTGAAAGTAGTGTAAAATGTATATTCGTACATGAAATAGTATAAGTGTATGTTTTCCATATATGTAAAACTATCTTTACTCGAAAATAGTATGCATTTCTCATGTGAGAATATCACTGTACGAATGTAATGGAAAAATGAAGATTCACAGTAGTAATTGTATAAAATACACTACTGATGCATTAACTACCTTGAAAACCAATTGGTCAATTAAGGTTAAAATGTGATTTGGTTGTAACCATGCTTGATAGACCAGTATAAAACACAATATTCTTCATGCATCAATAATGATATGACATTTGTCACCCGTAGACCTATAGGTCCCACTGTAGCTAGCAGCAAGGTGCGGGATTGTCAATCTCGTATAGATCTATACACAAACTCACGCTCTCCCTCAAGGAGACTCTGGTTACAAAACGTGACATAGCAAGTGTATTGTTATGCAATGAATTAGTGACTCACATTTTAGTTATCTTCTTCTTGTTATAGTATGTAAGTTCCTTCTTGTTCTTGAAATTGAGTAGTATGTTTTGTAGTGAATAATAATAGTATCTATGTATTGACTGATGTTTTGTTTCTTTGTTTTAGAAATAGTATGTAGTGATCCACTAAACTATACCTATTATAGTTTACTAGTATGTTTGATTGAATTGTTGCTGACTTTTAGAAAAGACTCAGTTGTCCAACATATGCAACTGAGTTAAGTATATTCCTATAAAATAATGAGGTTTAATATTCAGGCATATATTTAACAATCATAATTATGATTTAGTCGACAGTCGGACTAGTGATCCTACCCTAAACCTACAACCAAACAAGGAATAGGAGTTACGGTATTTAGCAATAGTCCTAAGTCCGTTAAAGCATACTTATACATAAATATGTACACGAATATGATTTTGATATAAAAAGAAATCTAAAAATAGTTTAAAAGAGTTTTGAAGATGATTTTAACAACATTTGAAAATAATGAATCCTTTTGGTTTGTTTGTTTCCATATGTAAATGAATAACACATATATATTGTGTTCTACTTGTATTCTCTCCCTAAAAGCATTTAAAATGGTAAGTTATAGGGGTATGAACACACCTTTTGGGAGTGATTTGATAGTGGGTTCGATATAGGATGATTGATTTCACAAGCTAGTTCCCAGGACAAAACAAGTCAAAAGAGGTGTTAGAACTGAAATCAAGAAGTTGCTTGGTGTTTACGGCCAGCCCTTGGGTTTTCACGAATGTAAAGAGTTTTCAAACATTGAAGATTCAAGGGTTTACGGCTGTAAACCCAGAAATGAAGGATGCTTGATTGAAGTAAAGATGAACTTTTCATGATCCACAACAAGATCCAAAGGTGATACACGGATTCTCGGATTTTAGATGAGATAAAAGAGGGTTTTTGATTAGATGACTTTGAGAGAAAAAGGGGTGACTTTTGCGGTCAGAGGTGTATAGGTGGGAATAAAATCAAACAAACACTTATATATAGGGGTAGTGTTTGTGGTCTGAGGCGATTTCACGGCCGTAAACAGAGCCAGTTCACGGTCCGAAGCATATCACGGCCGAGAACGAAGGTCGTTTGCGGTTCTCGGTCATTTTCCTCAGCCTGAAATGATTTTCCCTCCACAACCAACACACTTTCATAATATTTTTTGAAACGCTTATATCCCATTAATCTAATCTAAATTAAGATAATACAAGAAATGAGTTTGACCTTTATTTGATATGTTTGACTTTTACAAGATAGAAATTACGGGTTGTCACACATGGTCCTTTTGGGTTGCCTTCACCAGAGCAATTTGATAGGATGGATATTTGAGAAATATGTTATTTGTGATTTATTAATATATTATAAGAATAATATATTAGTTGAGAAATCATATTATTTAATTAGTATTGATCAAGAATTAATATAGAATTAATTTAGTGATCAAAAAAGACTAATTAAATTTATGGGGACTGATTAGGTAAATCAGTAATACTTATAGTTTGGGCTAATGGTCCATGTTGATTAGGGATGGACTAAACCTATATGAGAGCCCATGAAGGTTTAGTATAAAGGGCCTATCAAATGTGAAGACCCATGGTGAATTTGTGTTTACATGTAAGAGACCCTAGGAATTCCACACTAGAAATGTAACCCCTAGCATTACCAAAATCGGCCCCAAGACATCCAAGAAGAAACCCTGGCTAGTTTTAGTGCTTCATAACCTCCCTCTCATTGTTCTCCACTATTCTTGGTGGTTGTGACTCATTTGAGGTACTAACGTCTTGTAAGGCAAGGTTCTAGAAGCTACAACAAAGAGGTATTCATCTAAATTGTATCTTATATTTTCAAAATCAAAGTTGTATGCTAGTTAGGGTCCATGCTTTAGAGAAATGAAAATTTCATGTATAATTTGAGAAAACTTAGATCCAAAGCATTAGGGTTGTATGTGCACCATAGGAATGTTATAGTTCTCAAAACTCATCAATGGTATCAAAGCCTAAAACGTTTTCTATTATATAGATGGATTGGTTAATTATTCAAAGTTGAAACAAATTGAAATTTGTTCTCTGACTGGAGGACTCGACGAGTCCCATGAAGGAACTCGATGAGTCAATTCCCTAACTCGACGAGTTAGATCATTTGTTTGCTTATTTTTGAGTTTTTTGGCCGGGATTGGAATAGGATCATTACCATAAACTGTTTAGTATCATAAAATTTGATTTTTCTAATATGGTAGTGATTATCCTCATCCAATTAAAAGATAATTGTCAAATTTTCAGATAATTACTAGATTATATGATAAGCTAATTATTTATATTATTTGGTTTGAATTCTCTTGCTATATGAGTTTAATTAGGTCAAATTGGTAAAAGATAAAATTATATGACTATTTTATTAGTTTAAAATTTTGTCTAAAAGATTTTGATAGGTTTAAAAATTTTCCCTTAAGTTTTGGAATTTGAAAAGTTTTAGTTTTGAAACATTAAATTCTAAACTCTACAATTTTAAAAGTTTAAAATTCAACTCTTATAATATTATAATATTAAAAACTTAGTACTTATATATATATATATATATATATATATATATATATATATATATATATATATATATATATATATATATATATATAAGGCAGTTAGTCTTACCGTTAGTAGGCCTCTTTCATGAAGTTGGTCTATAAGGGGGGTATAAAGAAATTGCCTATAAAATGGCGATTGTATGGGTGTCCACTCTCACTCCACCGCTTCCTTGACTATTGGAGGGTCGTTAGCCGAACGGGTAGGATAAGACATTAATTCTCATTAAAAAGTATAATGATAATTATAAGAGTAAGTAAATGTTTTACTAAATTCCTACTCTTAGTTAATTTAGGAAAATTTGAAAATGGTACTATTTTATGAAATTACACTTTACACCTTGCCAAGTCGTTAGTGGACTGTGTGTGGTTAACATGCACACAAACTTGGACTAACAAGGGTGGGAAAGGGTAGCTTGAGAATTATCATAGATAAATGGAGCGTGTGTGGTGAACCGACATATTGATTAGGTGGTAAATGACTCAAGAGTACCATGATAATTTGCATGGTTATTCACACCTTGTTTGTGATCCTCGGTATCCCTGTCACAAATTTGATGGGCATAATCGAGGTTTAAATATGCCATTGAAAAGTTCAATGAATCTCAAAGAACTAGGAGTTTCATAGCACTTAATTCTTAAAAAAATTTAGTTTTGGGTGGCGAAATTGGTAAATCTTCGTTTGCCTACCTTCAAATATTTTGCAATTTGATTACGACATCCCTCTTATGAATTGTGAAATATTGTGTTTGGGTCATAGCCTTACTGTTTCATTTCAGTGTTATATTAAGGAATTTCTATCTAATGAAACTTGTCTTCCTTTTTAGATGCCTACTTCCAACAACGCTTCCAACTCAAATGCTTATGGCTCTTTATCCCTCATGAACTTATGCGGGAGGGTCATTTTCGATGGGTCGAATTTCAATGACTTGATTCAAAAAATTAGCATGGACATTGATGAAGAAATTGCTACTTCTGAGCAACTCGATTAGTATAGGGCTCATGAGAAGGACGTGACAAAGGTGTCCTGTATCATGCTAGCCACTATGACTTCTGAGCTTCAGAAATCCTATGAGGACTTCTGGCCTTTCTAGATGCACCAAGACTTGATGAAAAGGTACCATCTGAGTGCTCGACAAGAAAGATATGAAATCATTGTCTCCATGATAACAACAAAGATGAAGGATGGAGAGTCCATCACAGACCACTTGCAAAAGATGCAAAGATATGAGAACCGCTTGCTAAAGTTAAATGTCAATTTAGACGAAGAGTTGTCTATTGACGTTATCCCACACTCCTTGCCTCCTTGTTATGATCAGTTCAAAATGACTTATCATATGAAAAAGGAGGAAGTCAGTCTAAGAAAACTTGAAGCCCTTCTGAGAACTGTTGAAAGTAGTTTAAAAGGCAAGTCTGTTGTATCCACTCTTGTTGCTGCCCCAGTCATGGCAATTGGACATGGGAAGGGAAAGAAAAGGAAATCTTCATCAAAGAATCAAAAGGGAAATTCTCATGATGGATCTTCTTCTAGTGGATCCAAAGGTGGTTTTGTTGCTCCCTTATCCAATCCAAAGGAATCATAGTGCTTCCATTGTCATGAAAAAGGGAACTGGAATTGAAGTTAGCTGAAATACTTGTAGGACATTAAGGATGGGAAGATAAAACCCACCTTCACAGGTATTTACACTATTCAATCTAATAACTCATCACATGCTAGTTCTTGGGTCCTTGATACAGGATGTGGTTTTCACATTGTTTCTGATTTGTAAGCTATAAGAAATTGGCCCTAGGGTTCCTTGCCTTGCATAAGTGCCGATTTCCCTCACCCTAGGCATCTATTTATACTATGAGCTACTAGGGTTTGACCTTTAACCCTAATTGAATAACTTAGGCCCTAAGCAATCCAAGATCCTTCTAGATATTAGGCTTGGACGATTGTATGGTGTCCTAACCCTAAAATCCGTCCACCCTTATATCCATAAGGATACATAGCCCAAAACACAACTATCACACATTTGACAGTTTATGCCCCTTTATTCAATTAATCTCTTTAAGACACCAAATTAATTCTCAATTAATATATGACTTATATTAATCAAATAACATTATTATTCTTTTAATATATTATTCTCATAATATATTAACAATAATATCTCTTCTCTTTTAACAAATCATCCTGTCAAGTTGCTATGGTGAAGGCATCCCAAAAGGACCATGCATAACCGGGTCAAGTACTTACCAAATATAGTTACAGCCTTAGACACAAATCTTATAGTCTCCCACTTGGATAAGTCTAGTAACTATATATGCAAACACTTTCCGATTAGCAATCGTAGCTCTCAAAGACGCTGTCAAACTCTAATCTTATCAGTATCATGTCCTTTAGATAAGGGACTGTACAATCCTCTGTTTAGATATTATGCGGACAATCTTATTGAATTTATTATCCAGCATTTGGTTTCTCGATCTCAGATTCATTTGACATAAAAATTAATTGAACACATCAATTCAGTCCTGATCGGGCCTGACACATAAGTCAAATCAAATCATCGAGCGGCCCTGATATCACTTTTACCCTCTTAGGATAAAAGTAACAGATAAACTTCGACTTATATGCATTTATTATTTACTAATCAATCATACACGAAAATGCGTTTTATGACATCAATTTACTGATGTGGTTTAGCATTATCAATGCACAACCAATTAATAAACAGTAAACCATATATCTTGGTTTTAAGACCATATGATATTTTAGTCTTGCGATCACTTGTGTCTCATTCCATAAAGTGATTCCAGCAAGTGCGGGTTTATTCCAATGCTAAAAACTTATTCATAAGCACTCATGAACGTGGTAGCAAACCTTTGCTATGTCTAATACCTTTTATATAATCTACACACCAATTCATGACAATCTTCATTCATACCTACTTCCAACATATGAACGATTGTGGACCATTCGAACAATTTGATTATTCTTAATAACTCAATTATTCAGGAAGTCAAAACATGCAAAGTGAAACAATAGTTAAACAATTAACATAAGACAGTAGATTTACTTATAAATAATACTCCTTTATTTAATCATCAAATGTCAATTACATTTATCTGTTACATGTTTCCAAAACCATCTAATCTTGTAACAACCCGTTATTTCAGGTCATTAAAAATCGAGTCTTCTAACCTCTTTGGAAAGTAATAGGAATATCATCGAAAAATGAATTATTCAAAAGCTCTGTTTGGAGTACACTATGTAGTAGATATCGTCTTAAGGTTTCCAAACATATAAAGAACAGTAAAATCCGAGTTATAACGAAGAAGTTATGACCATTCTAAGTTTTCTGACAAAACCGACAATACGGATATACGTAAACGCGAAGTTTCGATAAAATACTTTTTGACCTTAGGTGTCTAAATGAAAGTCATAGATATCATTAAACTGCGAACATACATAAAAAGAACGCCCAAATCTGACGTCGTATGAAAAAGTTATGAATTATTAACGAACTTTTCTTACCCCGACCTTTTAAAAATAAATAATAAAAATAATTTCGAAATTTGCCGACGGAATCTAAACGAAAGTTGTAGAGCTTAGTCTCACCTACGCGTGGATATAAAGAACATCGAAAACGGAGTTCGTATGAAGAAGATATGAATTTTAGAAGTTTATTAAATAAATAAAATATAAATTTTATTATTAAAGCTTAGTATTATCCGAAGGAGGAGTCAGCAAGCCCATCCGAGTTACGCGCCGTGTACAGGCGTACGCCCCGCGTACTCAAGGCCTAGGCTCCGGTTCGTCCACGTCGCCCCTATGCGAGAGTACCCCGTCCTGTCCCATCTGAAGCTGAGGCAGTCGAGGACTCGGTCACGCATGACGCACGAGTACGCCCCGCGTACCGAGGCCTCTCAGCCCGTATAAAAGGGATGCGAGGGTTCTGGGTAAACTTGCTCATTTTCACTCGTTTTTCGTGCGTTTTTCCTCGTTTTCCATGCAATAAATATCCCGAAGCCCCGGTTCTAATACTCAAGCCCCGAAGGAAGTTTTACGCTCCCGAGATTCCCGAGAATCCTGAGGAAATCCGCTTTTTCAAGTCAAAGTCCTGCTCGGTTTCCGACACACCTTCTTCAATCTATCAGGTGAGTTCATACCCATTCAAACACACTTTAAATATGTTTTTAAATGCTTTTTATACTCTTTTAAGGGGGATTACAAGTAAACATACGATTATTATCGTGTAGTTCAAAAAGTTTTACTTTACTCGTTTTTATCAAATGAATCACTTTTGATTCATTACTACTATGTGAAAACTCTTGTCATACTTTGCAATGCACTAGATTTATACGAAGTATTTAGAAATTCCAAAGTATCCTTCGTTGCTAAACCATTTTATACATTCTACGAACATATGATTTATGCTTTGTCAAGCCTTGTGAAAAAGGATAAACTTTGCATACAAAACTATTACTTTAATACAGACTTAGTTAAAACTCACCGGATATACAATTATTATAGTACGCCTGATTGATGAATGAGTAGCTATTAAAACTATTCTTTATCTAACAACTGAAATCTTCTTATAGGTGTTATTATATAAATCTATACTTCAATCTTCTAAAGCATATCGCTTGCTTTCAGTTTTATTCTTGGACATTAGACTAACGATTACCTTAGGAAAATATGGGATTTTCCTGTATACAAACCAACAACTAATAGGGAAAATAAGGGTTTTTCTTGATTCAACTAGCTGCATTTTACAACACAAATATTCACATGCATTCCTTCATTTATAAGAAAATAAGGGATTTTCTTGGAAAACATACACTCATTTGGAATGGCATTCAATTTTTCTAAACCACTTATGAACTCACCAACTTAATTATTGACACTTTCTCTTTGAAATAACTTGTATTCTCAGGGAACCGCTAAACAGGTTGGAAATCAACTTTTGGGGATTAACGCGCTGGTGTTATTTACTTCTTTTGAAAGATGTTTATGTATTTATCTTTTTAACATGTAACGAATACCATTATGTAAACATTCTTAAAACCTATATATATGTATGGTGGTGTGTACTTTCCTTTCTATGAACTGTTATGATACTGAATATGACGTCCTCCGCCCCCGAACGTTTCTGCCGTTCTGGTTTGAGGGTGTGACAGATTGGTATCATAGCATGGTTTATAGGGAATTAAGTACATCAAAACCATTTTTTTGGTATACAACTATAAACTCAACTGGGCGAAAACACTCTGAGAAGAGCCATACTTTTGAAATTAAAATTTATTTACTTTTTGTAAAGTAGGCATGCACTCATTTCATACTAATAACAGTTTCATATCGGATCATTTTAGAAGTATTTTAAATAAGTTGTGCAGTGCAGGTACGCCTTGGGACATGTAATCGGAACTGGGAAGAATATAGCCTGATCAACTATATTTGTCCAAGAGCCGACTAACGTATGCCAAGGAGTGTCTGCAGTGGATAACAAATTCAAAACTTACCAAAAGCATATCGTTAAATAATACTAAGGGAGTATTTGAGTATCAACAACCATTAAACTTAAGGGTAAAATTCATGTGCTCTATCTTATAGTAAATTCTTAACCCTATTATTGTACAGACTCAATGGTTGGATTCCATCACCCTAATGACCCCTACTACCCCAACCAAGGTAATGGAGGATGGATCGAAGAAGATCCTGAAGAAGACGAAGAGCCTATAGAGTTGGATGAAGGAGATGACTCTAGTACAGATTCGGAGCCAGAGGTTATCAATCCACCGACCCCACAATCTCCCGTCCATGTGAGGAACTTCCAAGGACCCACTCCTGTGTGGGGGAGTCACCTCCACCATTGGAGCCAACAACAGAACTTACGCCCTCCCTACGGCATGTGCCGAGATTTCTACGATGTCCGCAGCGGAGGTTCAGCCGATCGGGCACTCCCAGTCATGGTGGGCAAACTCGCCAACCAGTCCTACCAATCTGGAGTTCAAGCTAGCCGGATTCGGGAAGTCAACGTGGAAATACAGGTTCACACGTCCGACATCCGTAGGCTGGACAGAGCTCAGTACAATGCCCAACTCCAAATCGAGGCATTCTAGGCGCAAATGATTGCAGCCCTCGCCGAATTAAGGGAACAACAGGCCGCCTTCGATAGGCGTCTTATGGGAGCAAAGCAATCGGATGCGGAATCAAGCTCCAAGCACAACCTACGTCGCAAGTAGTGCTTGCCAAAATCCCAAATTTTGTTATAAATTAGGACTTCGGATAAAAGTATTATTTTCTTTAAATTTTCTGTAAATCGGAGACCTTTAGGAAGGTCAAAATCTTTTGTCTAAACTCAAAATGTAACACAACTATATTTTTAATATATATAGGGCCTATCTCTTTCATGTGTTAATTATGTGCAGTTCATTCAATTCATAAGTATATCTATTCAAACTCCATTTGTAAATCAAGCTCAAAACCCTGTGTTGGTCAAACCAAATTCTCGAACTATTAAAGAAAGTTAACTCAATATCATTCAACTCTCAACCACCAAAACTAATAATCTCTCATTTTCTTTTGGCAGCGCGATGCCTCCTCGTCCAAACCTAAGACCCACACCGGGCACGGCACCACCACCACCTCCACCACCAACGTATGACCCGGCCATGGTCCAGGCTGGTATCACAGCAGCAGTAATAGTAGCTCTCTCACAAATAAACTCCAATGGAAATGGAGGTACAGGAAGCAACACGAATCATTCCAATCGTGGCACTGGTCATTGTCAAGTAAGAGAATGTACTTACAAGGAGTTCTCCAATTCTAAGCCAAAGACTTTTAATGGCATTGGGAGAGTCATTGCACTAATGCAATGGTTCGAAAAGACCAAAACGGTCTTCGAGATCTGCTCATGCCAAGAAACGAGCAAGGTTAAGTTCGCTGCCTGCACCTTCATAGATCGAGCCCTCACTTGGTGGAAAAAGCCATGTGAATTCAGTGACGCTCACTATCGCCAACGCCTTGAGTTGGGAGGATCTGAAGGTTTTACTACTGGAAGAATACTGCCCAAGGGGCGAAGTGCAAAAGCTCGAGCATGAGCTCTGGAATCTGAAGATGACTGGGTCTGATCTAGTCGCCTACACAACTAGGTTCAATTACCTCGCTGCATTGTGCCCTACCATGGTCAACCCAGAATCAAAGAAGGTTGAAAGGTACATTTGGGGGTTGTCACCCCTGATTCAAGGGCATGTCCTAGCTTCCAACCCTATTACCTACAACAGCGCTAAACGCCTGGCTCAGCGACTCATCGATCATGGGGTAAAACAGGGTACCATTGCAGCTACCGCCAATCCATCTAAGGAGGCACAGGGCCAGAGTAGGCCTTGGAACAAGAGAAGGGGGCAAACCCTACAGGATAACCCCAGGAAACAACAAGTAGTAGCGACCCACGCTAGTACTGTACCTACCAACACTGCCCCCACAAGCTCTTACAATGGGAAACTTCCGAAATGCAACCAATGCAACTTCCACCACCACGGTCTCTGCCGTGACCTCCAATGCACTAGGTGCAATAAGAAGGGCATACAGCCCGCTACTGCAAAGAGCCGACCCAACAATCCGCCCCCACTGCTAATACCGAAGTAAGCCGCGCCTGCTTTGAGTGTGGAGACACGGGGCACTATCGTAGGGATTGCCCGAAGGCAAACAACAGGAATACCAGCGGAAGGGGCCGAGTATTCGCAATGGGACAAGATGAAACCGTTGCGGACCCCATTGTTGTTACGGGTACGTTTCTTCTCGATAACTCGTATGCATGCATTTTGTTTGATAATGGAGCGGAGAGAAGTTTTGTGAGTCACGATTTTAAAGGCTTGCTAAAGTCATTACCATAATCATTAAGTGAACCGTTTATAGTAGAAATGACCAACGGTAAAACCGAAGGCACTAAGGTGATATACTTAAACTGTACCCTAACTCTAAACGATAATCCCTTTCTAATCAACCTCATGCCAGTCTCGAGTAAGAGTTTCGATGTCATCATTGGCATGGATAGGCTGAGTTCTCATCATTCTGAAATTTTATGTTACGATAAGGCCGTTCGCCTTAATCTGCGAACCGGCGAAACATTCTTTGTCTTGGGCGACAAACCCAGTACCACTCTTCATATCATCTCGAGTATCCAAGCTCAGAAGTGCCTATGTAAGGAGTATCACGCATTTTTGGCACATGTCGTGGATGTGAAACGCGAAGTCCAGGACGTCAAGAATGTGCCTGACGTATGCGATTTTCCCGACGTTTTTCCCGAGGACCTTCCAGGAATACCACCCGTGACACAAGTCGAGTTCAGAATCGACCTGGTTCCCGGAGCTACCCCATTAGCCAAAGCGCCCTATCGGTTAGCCCCGGCGGAGATGCAAGAGCTATCTAGCCAACTGAATGAGCTACTCGGAAAAGGATTCATCAGGCCGAGCTTCTCGCCTTGGGGAGCACCTGTATTATTCGTGAAAAAGAAGGATAGATCATTCAGAATGTGCATCGACTACCAAGAACTCAACAAACTTACCATCAAGAACCGATATCCCCTACCCCGAATCGACGACTTATTCGACTAACTCCAAGGAGCCAACTACTTCACCAAGATCGATCTGAGATCGAGATATCACCAGCTGCGAGTCCTGGAGAGTGACGTTCCCAAGATGGCCTTCCGAATGAAATACGGGCATTACGAGCTCGTAGTGATGTCGTTCGGACTAACCAATGCGCCGGCCATATTCATGGATCTAATGAATCGGGTATGTCGTCCATTCTGGGATAAATTTGTGATAGTATTCATAGACGACATACTCATTTATTCAAAGAATAAAGAAGAGCATAGTCAACATCTTAGACAAGTCTTAGAGATGTTACGAACTGAGAGACTTTATGCTAAGTTCTCAAAATGCGAGTTTTGGATTAGAAAGGTGGACTTCCTCGGTCACGTGGTTAGAAAGGAAGGAATCTACGTGGACCCATCAAAAATCAAGGCTATCAAAAATTGGTCTGCACCGACTACACCAACGGAGATTCGCCAATTTCTAGGTCTTGCTGGTTATTATCGAAGGTTCATTCAGAACTTATCCAGCATCGCAAAGCCTCTTACCGCCTTAACTCAGAAGGGTGTGACCTAAAACTAGGGAGAAAAACAAGATGCTGCATTTCAAACTCTGAAACAGGCCCTTTGCAATGCGCCCATTCTTTCTCTTCCAGAGGGGATCAAAGATTTTGTGGTGTATTGCGACGCTTCGAAGCAAGGGTTGGGCTGTGTACTAATGCAGAGAGGAAAGGTTATTGCATATGCCTCACGACAACTAAAAACACATGAAGTCAACTACACTACTCATGACCTAGAACTTGGAGCGGTGGTCTTTGCTCTGAAAATTTGGAGGCACTACCTATACAGGACCAAGTGCACCATCTTTACTGACCACAAGAGCCTGCAACACATCTTCGAACAGAAGGAGTTAAACATGAGACAACTACGTTGGGTCGAATTGATCAATGACTATGAATGTGAGATTCGCTATCATCCGGGAAAGGCAAACGTAGTTGCCGATGCCCTTAGTCGTAAGGAGTACTCTGGTCGAAGAGTGAAGTCATTAACCATGTCGATCCATTTGCGCCTGTCATCACAAGTCAAGGAAGCTCAAATAGAGGCCTTGAAACCCGAAAACGTGACAGGTGAGACCCTTAGGGGGATGGACAAGAACCTAGAAATCAAGAGTGACGGAGTACGCTACCTCATGAACCGAATCTGGACACCCAAGTTTGGTGGGTTCAGAGAGGTAGTTATGAACGAAGCACACAAGACTCCATACTCCGTGCACCTAGGGTCAGATAAGATGTATCTAGATCTCAAGCAACTCTACTGGTGGCCAAACATGAAAGCAGAGATTGCTACCTATGTGAGCAAGTGCTTGACATGCGCCAAGATAAAAATAGAACACCAAAAAACCCTCAGGTCTACTCCATCAACCTGAAATACCTGAGTGGAAATGGGAACAGATTTCCATGGACTTCATAATGAAACTGCCCAAAACTCAGGGTGGCCAAAATACTATTTGGGTGATCGTCGACAGGCTAACCAAGTCCGCTCATTTCTTACCGATCAAGGAAACTGATAAAATGGAAAAACTATCGAGAATCTACATCCGAGAGATTGTATGAATTCATGGAGTGCCAATGTCTATCATCTCGGACAGAGACAGCAGATTCACTTCCAGATTCTAGCAATCATTGCAAAAATCCATGGGAACAAGGTTGGATATGAGTACCGCCTATCACCTACAAACTGATGGACAGAGTGAGAGAATGATCCAAACCTTGGAAGACATGTTGCGAGCATGTGTGATCGAATTTGGTAAAGTGTGGGATGTTCACTTACCTTTATTCGAGTTCTCTTATAACAATAGTTATCATACTAGTATCAAGACTGCTCCATTTGAAGCCCTTTACGGCCGTAAGTGCAGATCACCTCTGTGCTGGACGGAAGTAGGCGACACGCAGTTGCAAAAAGGTCTAGTCGCTGATAGCACCCTCACTGGTCCGGAGATCAGCAGAGAAACGACTGAAAAGATCGTTCAAATACGAGAACGACTGAAAGCCTTGAGGGATAGGCAAAGGAGCTATGCCGACAAAAGACTAAAACCCTTGGAATTTCAGATTGGTGATCGTGTACTGCTAAAGGTCTCACCCTGGAAGGGCATGATACGCTTTGGAAAGCGTGGGAAACTAAATCCTCGGTACATTGGACCCTTCGAAATCATTTCAAGAATTGGTCCAGTGGCTTACAAACTCCAACTTCCAATCGAGCTTAACAAAGTACATCTAGTATTCCACGTATCGAACCTGAAAAAGTGTTTGTCCGACGAAACACTTGTAATTCCACTCGATGAAATCGAACTTAACGAAAATCTTAACTTCGTGGAAGAACCCGTCGAGATCATGGATAAGGAAATTAAACGAACTAAACAGAGTCGCATACGAATAGTAAAGGTCCGTTGGCATGCTAAGAGGGGACATGAGTTCACATGGGAACGAGGAGATCAGATGCAACAGAAGTATCCGCATCTTTTCCTCAGCCCCTAAAACTTTTCTCTTGTATTTAATTTCGGGACGAAATTCCCTCTAACGGGGGGATGATGTAACAACCCATTATTTCAGGTCATTAAAAATCGAGTCTTGTAAACTCTTTAGAAAGTAATAGGAATATCATCGAAAAATGAATTATTCAAATGCTCTGTTTGGAGTACACTATGTAGTAGATATCGTTTTAAGGTTTCCAAACATATAAAGAACAGCAAAATCCGAGTTATAACGAAGAAGTTATGACCATTCTATGTTTTCAGACAAAACCGGCAATACGGATATACGTAAACGCGAAGTTTCGATAAAATACTTTTTGACCTTAGGTGTCTAAATGAAAGTCATAGATATCATTAAACTGCGAACATACATAAAAAGAACGCCCAAATCTGATGTCGTATGAAAAAGTTATGAATTATTAACGAGCTTTTCTTACCCCGACCTTTTAAAAATAAATAATAAAAATAATTTCGAAATTTGCCGACGGAATCTAAACAAAAGTTCTACAGCTTAGTTTCACCTACGCGTGGATATAAAGAACATCGAAAACGGAGTTCGTATGAAGAAGATATGAATTTTAGAAGTTTATTAAATAAATAAAATATAAATTTTATTATTAAAGCTTAGTATTATCCGAAGGAGGAGTCAGCAAGCCCATCCGAGTTACGCGCCGTGTACAGGCGTACGCCCCGCGTACTCAAGGCCTAGGCTCCGGTTCGTCCACGTCGCCCCTATGCGAGAGTACCCCGTCCCGTCCCATCCGAAGCTGAGGCAGTCGAGGACTCGGTCACGCATGACGCACGAGTACGCCCCGCGTACCGAGGCCTCTCAACCCGTATAAAAGGGATGCGAGGGTTCCGGGTAAACTTGCACATTTTCTCTCGTTTTTCGTGCGTTTTGCCTCGTTTCCCGTGTAATAAATATCCCGAAGACCCGGTTCTAATACTCAAGCCCCGAAGGAAGTTTTACGCTCCCGAGATTCCCGAGAATCCCGAGGAAATCCGCTTTTTCAAGTCAAAGTTCTGCTCGGTTTCCGACACACCTTCTTCAATCTATCAGGTGAGTTCATACCCCTTCAAACACACTTTAAATATGTTTTTAAATGCTTTTTATACTCTTTTAGGGGGGATTACAAGTAAACATACAATTATTATCGTGTAGTTCATAAAGTTTTACTTTACTCGTTTTTATCAAATGAATCACTTTTGATTCATTACTACTATGTGAAAACTCTTATCATACTTTGCAATGCACTAGATTTATACGAAGTATTTAGAAATTCCAAAGTATCCATCGTTGCTAAACCAATTTATACATTTTACGAACATATGATTTATGCTTTGTCAAGCCTTGTGAAAAAGAATAAACTTTGCATACAAAACTATTACTTTAATACAGACTTAGTTGAGAATCCGTGAGACGTGTACATCGTCAAATACTGCCTTTTGCTAAAAGGTATCGCTACAAGTCCTGTCTATAACCAGAGTCTCCCGTTCGGAGAACGTGTCAAATGTGTATAGATCTATACGGGAAGTCATGATCCTGCGCCCTGACTGTTAGCTACAGTCCTTATTTTGGGGTGACAGTTTGTCATAATGCTACGATGCCTGAAGAACGTCGCTACAGGCATATTATGTTTAGCATGGTTATAAAACTCACCGGATATACAATTATTATAGTACGCCTGATTGATGAATGAGTAGCTATTAAAACTATTCTTTATCTAACAACGGAAATCTTCTTATAGGTGTTATTATATAAATCTATACTTCAATCTTGTAAAGCATATTGCTTGCTTTCAGTTTTAGTCTTGGACATTAGACTAACGATTACTTTAGGAAAATATGGGATTTTCCTGTATACAAACCAACAACTAATAGGGAAAATAAGGGTTTTTCTTGATTCAACTAGTTGCATTTTACAACACAAATATTCACATGCATTCCTTCATTTATAAGAAAATAAGGGATTTTCTGGGAAAACATACAATCATTTGGAATGGCATTCAATTTTTCTAAACCACTTATGAACTCACCAACTTAATTGTTGACACTTTCTCTTTGAAATAACTTGGAAATCAACTTTTGGGGATTAACGCGCTGGCGTTAATTACTTCTTTTAAAAGATGTTTATGTATTTATTTTTTTAACATGTAACGAATACCATTATGTAAACATTTTTAAAACCTATATATATATATATATATATATATATATATATATATATATATATGTATGGTGGTGTGTACTTTCCTTTCTATGAACTGTTATGATACTGAATATGACGTCCTCCGCCCCCGAACGTTTCCGCCCTTCTGGTTTGGGGGTGTGACAAATCTAAACTAATATCGTCTTTCAGCCTAATGCTCCTAGCGTGCTGCAAATGCTTAACCCTGCTCAGTCCCTTCGTAAGCAGATCTGTTGGGTTATCCTCTGACGATACCCTCTTTACTACGAGGTGTCCTTCTTCTACTCGATGTCTAATAAAGTGATATTTTCTGTTGATATGTCGAGATCTACCGTGATCCCTCGGTTCCTTGGTCAAGGAAACCGCTCCTTCATTATCAAATAAAATTTCCATAGGCTCCTTTATGGTAGGCACAACTCCAAGATCACAAATGAAGTTCTTCAACCACATCGCCTCCTTTGACGCTTCGCTCGCTGCAATGTACTCTGATTCGCACGTTGAGTCAGCTACAGTTTCCTGTTTGGAACTTTTCCAAGTTACTGCTCCTCCACTAAGGTTAAAGACCCAGCCCGACTGCGAACGGTAGTTGTCCCTATCAGTCTGGAAGCTTGCGTCACTATACCCTCGCGCCTTTAAGTCATCACTCCCTCCGAGGACTAAAAACCATTCCTTGGTCCTCCGAAGGTACTTAAGTGTATTCTTGACTGCAATCCAATGAGCCCTGCCAGGGTTCCCTTGATATCTACTGACCATGCTCAAAGCAAAGGCCACATCAGGGAGAGTACAAGTCATAGCGTACATGATTGAGCCAACTGCGGAAGCGTAGGTTACTCGGCTCATCTCAGCTATCTCGGCTTCTTTACTCGAACTTTCAGTCTTACTCAATTTGGCATTACTCTGTATCGGTAGTTCTCCTTTCTTCGAGTTTTCCATACTAAAACATTTTAGTACTTTATCCAAGTAAGTATTATGACTAAGTCGTATTAGTCTCTTACTTCATTCTCTTACTATCCTTACTCCCAAAATATAGGAAGCCTCTCCGAGGTCCTTCATAGCAAAGCACTTCCCGAGCCAGGATTTAACCTCCTGCAAAGTCGAGACGCCGCTTCCTATGAGCAGTATGTCATCGACATACAAAACAAGGAAGCTAACTATACTCCCACTGGCTTTGACATGTACACATGATTCATCTTCACTTCGTATAAATCCAAACTCTTTGACTTTCTCATCGAAGCAAAGATTCCATCTACGAGATGCTTGCTTAAGTCCATAAATGGACTTCTCAAGCTTGCACATTCTATTGGGATGCTTCGGATCGACAAAACCCTCTGGCTGAGCCATGTAAACATCCTCAGCCAACTTCCCATTCAGGAAGGCTGTCTTGACATCCATATGCCATATCTCATAATCATGATATGCAGCAATATCTAGCATCACCCAAATAGATTTTATTTTAGCAACTGGTGAGAAGGTCTCATCATAGTCAACTCCGAGAGTTTGAGTAAAGCCCTTCGCTACCAATCGTGCCTTATATGTGTGCACATTCCCATCCATGTTGGTCTTCTTCTTGAAGATCCATTTGCACCCAACCGTCTTACATCCGAGCACATTGTCAACCAAATTCCAAACTTGGTTGTCATACATGGACTGAATCTCACAGTCCATGGCCTCGTTCCATTTTACAGACTCTAGGCCTGCCATGCCTTCCTTATAGCTATTAGGTTCATCTAGATTTATTAGTGTACCATCACTAATATTGTTGGATTAGTGTCTAAAGCTATAACTATATTTGGTAAGTACTTGACCCGCTTATGCATTGTCCTTTTGGCTTTCCTTCACCATAGAAACTTGACAAGGTGATTTATATAGAGAGATAAGATATTATTATGTTAAAGGAATAATAATATTATTTGATTGATATAAGTCATAAATTAATTAGGAATTAATTTGGTGACTTAAAGAGATTAATTGAATAAAGGGGCATAAACTGTCAAATGTGTGATAGTTATGTTTTAGGCTATGAATCCTTATGGATATCCTAGAAATCGTCCAAGGCCTTATCTAGAAGGATCTTTGGATTGCTTTGAGGCTAAGTTATCCAATTAGGGTTTAGGGTGAAACCTAAGAGTTCATAGTATAAATAGATCCCTAGGGTGAGGGAAATCGGCACTCATGCAAGGCAAGGAACCCTAGGTCTGATTTCTCACCCTCTCTGTCTCTCTCTCAAATCATCTTCTTGCTAGTAGGTGTTTGTAAGCCATTATAGGAGTGACAATTGTGACTCTAAGCTCCAAGAAAAAGAAGTATCATACAAGCAACTGAAGGTATTCTTCTATATCTGTTTTCATATATTATGAATTGTTTGTTTACACTAGATCTATGAATGAAAGTATTGGATACATGCGTGTTCAATTAGAGAAACCTAGATCCCAGCAATTAGGGTTTGCATGTGCATATAGGAAAGTTCTTATGGCTCAAACCCATCAGTGGCATCAGAGCTTTGATTGATTTCTATTGAATTGATGCATTGGATGATTGCTTGTTGCTTAACAAATTCGATTTTGTGATTCTGCCTGATGAACTTGGCGAGTTCCACTATGGACTCGGCGAGTAGCTTCAACTCGGCGAGTTCGAGCGTCAGAATAAGACAGTTTCGGGATTTCTTGCTGTTTTACTTGAGGATACTTGCCTTATATGTTTTGGGTCATCAATATCCGAATCATATGGTATATATGAGTATATTCTTGACAAAACAAAAGATAATTACCATTTGAATGGATAATAATTTCCTTATATGATAATGATTAATTATTTGGATTAAATTGGATGATTATCTTGTAACTAATATTAGATAAATCAAATATTGATAATTATGAGATTAATTGCTTGATTTCAATTATTTGTTATTTGATCCCTTTAGTTTTGAAAAGTGCAAAATTTGTCCTCAAGTTTCAAAATTTGAATTTTGTGATTAAAAGTTTAATTTTGAAGAATTTAAATTTCAACCCCTAGAGTTTTACTAGGTTAAAATTCAACCTTATACTATTATATTATTACAAGCATAATGAATATATATGTGTAATTAAAAATGCTAGTCTTGCCGCTAATAGGCCTCATTCACGAAGCCAGTCTATAAGGTGGGTATAAGGTTCCTGCCTATAAAATGGCGCTTAATGGGTGTACACTCACATCTACTACTTGCTTGACTGGTGGAGGGTCATTAGCCGAACGGGTAGGATAGGGCAACTCTATCCTCGTTAAAAAGTATAATGTTAAAATACAAAGTAACTACATTTTTTTTGAATTCCCAATCTTAGTTACTTTAGGAAAAGTGAATTGATGCAATCCCACAAAATTACACTTTGCACCCTTGCTAAGAAGTTAGTGGAGCGTGTGTGGTTAATCGTCACACTAATTGGTTCTAAGAAAAGGTGACAAAGGGTGATTCGTTGTTTGTCATAGTTCGGTGGAGCGTGTGTGGTTTACCGGCACATCAAATAGGTGATTGTAACAAAGAAGGCACCATGTAGATTTGCATGGTTATTCACACCCGCTTTTTGATCCTCGGCATCCCAGTCACAAACTAGAGGGGCATATCGAGATTTAAACATGCCATTGAAAGGTTCAATGAATCTCAAAGAAAAACTATGAATTCTCAATACATTTAAAACTTAAGATTGTGTTTTTCATGGTGAAGAATTAGTGAATCGTCATTCACTTACCTCCAAATTGTTTGCATGTTGGATCACGACATCCCTTTTCTAATATGTAAATAATGTTGTTGAGTCCTAGCCCTAAATTTCATTTTGGGTGTTAATTAGGGACTTGATTCTAATCAGCTTTGTTCCTTTCTATTTGAAGATTTCTAATGCAAACAACGCTGCTGCTAGCTCATTCATGCTAATGAGCCTTTGTCAAAAAGTGACTTTCGATGGATCGAACTTTAGCGAATCGATAAGATACATTCGCACGATCGCGCGTTACGAGGACAAAGAGTATGTTCTCAATGAGAAGCTTCAGAAGATCGATCCAGAAACTGCTACTCCCGAAGAGATGGCTGTCTTTGAGAAACATGAACGTGATGCAACGAAAGTCCATTGCATCATGATAGCAACAATGAACTCCGAATTCCAAAAATCATATGAGGACATGTATCCTTATGAGATGCATCTAAACTTGATGGAGAGATATCACCAAAGCGCGAGGCAAGAACGCTATGAGATCATTACGAATATGATCACTGCTAAAATGCGAAGTGGAGAGTCTCTAACTGTGCACTTACAAAAGATGCAAAGGTATGTTGATCGTCTTCGCAAGTTGAATGTCAACTTTGGGGAAGATTTGGTTATCGACATTGTTCTTCACTCCTTTCCCTCATGTTACAACCAATTTAGGATGACCTACCACATGAACAAGGAAGAGGTCACCCTAAGCAAACTCCAAGGGCTGCTAAGGACTGCTGAGAGCAACCTCAAGGACAAGTCTGTTGCACCAACTCCCAATCCACCCGTTGCTCCTGTTTTGGCTATTGGGCTGGGAAGGGGCAAGAAGAGAAAGGCTTCTTCTAAGAACCACCGCAAGGGAAAGTCCCAAGATGGTTCCTTTTCTAGTAGGACCAAGGTTGATCCTGCTAAGCCCATCCCAAACCCAAAGGAGGCAGAGTGCCATCATTGCCACAAAATAGGTCATTGGAAGAGAAGCTGCCTGGAATATCTGCAAGCCATCAAGGATGGAAAGATCAAGCCGTCTTTCGCAGGTATTTACACAATTAAATCTAATGATTCATCTCATGCTATTTCTTGGGTTCTTGATACAGGGTGTGGTTACCACATTTGTTCTGATTTGCAGGGACTAGGTAGAAATAGGGATGTGGAGCTTGGAAGAATAAATCTAATCATGGGAAACAGAAGATCGTCTCCTGTTACCAAGATTGGAGTTTATTCTTTAATGCTTAGTAATGGATTGAATTTAGATTTAAATAATTGTTGCCACTCGCCAGATATGGCAAGAAACAACATTTCTTTACATGGTTTATTTAGACAAGGATTTAGATATTCATTTAATAATGAGAATGGTTCAATTTATGCTTATCTAAATGGTGTTTTATATTTTGAAGCAATACCTTGTAATGGAATTTATGAAACTCTTATGGTTGTAGATAACTTAGGAAATGATGTGTTGTGTATGGATTCTTCCAATAGTATGGATAAAGCATCCTTGTGGCATTGTTGTCTTGGACATTTCAACAAGAAGCGCATAGCCCAACTCCAAAAGAATGGAGTGTTGGAGTCATTTTACCTTAGGGAAGATGACATGTGCAAATCTTGGTTACATGGAAAGATGACCAAGTCACACTTCACTGGTTCTTGTGAGAGGGGTGAGGGTTTATTGGATCTCATACATACCGATGTATGTGGGCCCTTTAGATCCACCACAAAGGATGGGAACCGCTTCTATGTGACTTTCACCGATGATTATAGTAGATATGGGTATATTTACTTAATCAAGCACAAGTTAGAAACGTTTGAAAAGTTCAAAGAATTCAAGCATGAAGTGGAGAATCAATTGGGCAAGAAAAACAAGATGCGTCGATCTGATCGAGGAGGAGAGTACCTAAGTCTTGAATTCCACGACTATCTCAAGGAATGCAGAATAGTTTCGCAATTAACGCCACCTAGGACACCGCAGTTGAATGGTGTGGTAGAAAGGCGTAATCGAACCTTGTTAGACATGGTCCATTCTATGATGAGTTTTGCTTCACTACCTATCTCATTCTGGGGGTATGCCTTAGAGACTGCCGCCCATATCCTTAACCGAGTCCCTACAAAGAAGGTTGCCAAAACACCTCACAAGATGTGGACAGGAAAAGTTCCCTCGTTAGCACACATCAAGGTTTGGGGTTGTGAAGTTTTCGTAAGACGAGAGACTCACGACAAGCTCGACCCTCGTAGTGAGCAATGTATTTTCATCGGCTACCCACAAAAATCCTTTAGATATATCTTCTATAGACCAGGTGACAGTGTTGTCTTCATTGCGAGGAGAGGGGTTTTCCGAGAGCGAGAACTCATAAGCCAAGGAGACAGTGGGAGGCGAATCAATCTTGAAGAGATTCAAGAGTCGAGAAATGAAGGAACCTCTGATGCTGGCGCTTAACCTGAGGAGGAAACTCCGGTTGAACCGATTGACCAATCCTGACCTCTTAGACGTTCAGAAAGAGTTAGAGTTCAACCCCAGTTGTATGGTTTTCATATTACTACCGAAGGGGACACGTATATTAGTGACAGTACACTTGTAAATCTAGATGAACCTAACAGCTATAAGGAAGCCATGGCAGGCCCGAAGTCTGCTAAATGGAAATAGGCAATGGACAGAGAGATTCAGTCCATGTATGACAACCAAGTTTGGAATTTGGTTGACAATGTGCCCGGACGTAAGACAGTTGGGTGCAAATGGATCTTCAAGAAGAAGACCAACATGGATGGGAATGTGCACACATATAAGGCACGATTGGTAGCGAAGGGCTTTACTCAAACTCCCGGAGTTGACTATGATGAGACCTTCTCACCAGTTGCTAAAATAAAATCTATTAGGGTGATGCTAGATATTGCTGCATATCATGATTATGAGATATGGCATATGGATGTCAAGACCGCCTTCCTGAATGGGAAATTGGCTGAGGATGTTTACATGGCTCAGCCAGAGGGTTTTGTTGATCTGAAGCATCCCAATAGAATGTGCAAGCTTGAGAAGTCCATTTATGGACTTAAGCAAGCATCTCGTAGATGGAATCTTTGCTTCGATGAGAAAGTCAAAGAGTTTTGATTTATACAAAGTGAAGATGAATCATGTGTATATGTCAAAGCCAATGGGAGTATAGTTAGCTTCCTTGTTTTGTATGTCGATGACATACTACTCATAGGAAGCGACATCCCGACTTTGCAGGAGGTTAAATTCTGGCTCGCGAAGTGCTTCACTATGAAGGACCTTGGAAAGGCTTCCTATATTTTGGGAATAAGGATAGTGAGAGAACGAAGTAAGAGACTAATAGGACTTAGTCAAAATACTTACTTAGATAAAGTACTAAAACGTTTTAGTATGGAAACTCGAAGAAGGGAGAACTACCGATACAAAGTAATGCCAAGTTGAGTAAGACTCAAAGTCCGAGTACCGAAGCCGAGATAGCTGAGATGAGCCGAGTACCCTATGCTTCCGCAGTTGGCTCAATCATGTAGGCTATGAATTGTACTCGCCCTGATATGGCCTTTAATTTGAGCATGGTCAGTAGATATCAAGGAAACCCTGGCAGAGCTCATTGGATTTCCATCAAGAATATACTTAAGTACCTTTGGAGGACCAAGGAATGGTTCTTAGTCCTCGGAGGGAGTTATGACTTAAAAGTACGAGGATATAGTGACGCAAGCTTCCAAATCGACAGGGATAACTACCGTTCGTAGTCGGGCTGGGTCTTTACCCTTAACAGAGGAGCAGTAACTTGGATAAGTTCCAAACAGGAAACCGTAGATGATTCAACGTGCGAATCAGAGTACATTGTGGCGAGCGAAGCATCAAAGGAGGCGATGTGGTTGAAGAACTTCATTGGTGATCCTGGAGTTGTGCCTACCATAAAGGAGCCTATAGAAATTTTCTGAGATAATGAAGGAGCGGTTGCCTTGACCAAGGAACCGAGGGATCATTGCACATCTCGGCATATCGATATAGAATATCACTTTATTAGACATCGAGTAAAAGAAGGAAACCTCGTAGTAAAGAGGGTATCGTCAGAGGGTAACCCAACAGATCCGCTTACGAAGGGACTGAGCAGGGTTAAGCATTTGTAGCACACTAGGAGCATTGGGCTGAGAGACGATATTAGTTTAGATTAGCTAGTTTTAGAAACATATATTAGATAAATGTAATTGACATTTGATGATTGAATAAATGAGTATTATTTATAAGTAAAGCTACTGTCTTATGTTAATTGTTTAACTATTGTTTCTCTTTGCATGTTTTGACTTCCTAAATAATTGAATTATTAAGAATAATCGAATTATCCGAATGGTCCACAATCGTTCATATATTGGAAGTAGGTATGAATGAAGATTGTCATGAATTGGTGTGTAGATTGTCTAAAAAGGTATTAGACATAGAAAGGGTTTGCTACAACGTTCATGAGTGCTTATAAACAAGTTTTGAGCATTGGAATAAACCCGTGCTTACTGGAATCACTTTATGGAATGTGACAGAAGTGATCGCAAGACAATAGTATCATATGGTCTTAAAACCTAGATATATGGTTTATTATTTACTAATTGGTTGTGCATTGATAATGCGAAACCGCATCAGTAAATTGATGTTATAAAACGCATTGTTGTGTATAATTGATTGGTGGATTAGTAAATGCATATAGGTTGAAGTTTATCTGTTACTTCTATCTTAAGAGGGTAAAACCAATATCATGGCCGCTCGATGATTTGATTTGACTTATGTGTCGGGCCCGGTCAGGACTGAATTGATGTGTTCAATTAAGTTCTATGTCAAATGAATCTGAGATCGAGAAACCAAATGTTGGATAATAAATTCCATAAGATTGTCCGCATAATATCTAAACAGAGGACTATACGATCCCTTATCTAAAGGACAAGATATTGATAAGATCAGAGTTGACAGCGTCTTTGAGAGCTACGATTGCTAATCGGATTGTGTTTGCATTTATAGTTACTAGACTTATCCAAGTGAGAGACTGTTGGATTAGTGTCTAAGGCTGTAACTATATTTGGTAAGTACTTGACCCGGTTATGCATGGTCCTTTTGGATTGCGTTCACCATAGCAACTTGATAAGGTGATTTATATAGAGAGATAGGATATTATTATGTTAAAGGAATAATAATATTATTTGATTGATATAAGTCATAAATTAATTAGAAATTAATTAGGTGACTTAAAGAGATTAATTGAATAAAAGGGCATAAACTGTCAAATGTGTGATAGTTGTGTTTTAGGCTATGAATCCATATGGATATGGGAAGGGACGATTTTAACGATATGGATATCCTAGAAATCGTCCAAGGCCTTATCTAGAAGGATCTTTGGATTGATTTGAGTCTAAGTTATCCAATTAGGGTTTAGGGTGAAACCCTAAGAGTTCATAGTATAAATAGATCCCTAGGGTGAGGGAAATCGGCACTCATGCAAGGCAAGGAACCCTAGGGCCGATTTCTCACCCTCTCTCTCTCAAATCATCTTCATTGTAGTAGGTGTTTGTAAGCCATTAGAGGAGTGACAATTGTGATTCTAAGCTCCAAGAAGAAGAAGTATCATACAAGAAACTCAAGGTATTCTTCTAGATCTGTTTTCATATATTATGAATTGTTTGTTTACACTAGATCTATGAATGAAAGTCTTGGATACATGCATGTTCAGTTAGAGAAACCTAGATCCAAGAAATTAGGGTTTGCATGTGCACATAGGAAAGTTCTTATTGCTCAAACCCATCAAATATACGTGTCCCCTTCGGTAGTAATATGAAAACCATAAAACTGGGGTTGAACTCTAACTCTTTCGGAACGTCTAAGTGGTAAGGACTCGTCAATCGGTTCAACCGCAGTTTCCTCCTCGGGTTGAGCGCCAGCGGTCGAGGTTCCTTCATCACTTGACTCTTGAATCTCATCAACATCGATTTTCCTCCCACTGTCTCCTTGGCTTATGAGTTCTCGTTCTCAGAAAACCCTCTCCTCGCAACAAAGACACCATTGTCACTCGGTCTATAGAAGAGATATCTAAACGATTTCTGTGGGTAGCTGATAAAAATACATCGCTCACTAAGAGGTTCGAGCTTGTCGTGAGTTTCTCGTCTTACGAAAACTTCACAACCCCAAACCTTGATATGTGCTAATGAGGGAGCTTTCCTTGTCCACATTTCATGAGGTGTTTTGGCAACTTTCTTTGTAGGGACTCGGTTAACGATATGGGCGGCAGTCTCTAAGGCATAACCCCATAATGAGATAGGTAGTGAAGCACTACTCATCATAGAATGGACCATGTCTAATAGGGTTTGATTACGCCTTTCTGCCACACCATTCAACTGCGGTGTCCTAGGTGGCATCAATTGCGAAACTATTCTGCATTCCTTGAGATAGTCGTGGAATTCAAGACTTAGGTACTCTCCTCCTCGATCGGATCGAAGCATCTTGATTTTACTGCCCAATTGATTCTCTACTTCATTCTTGAACTCTTTGAACTTTTCAAACATTTCTGACTTGTGCGTGATTAAGTAAATATACCCATATCTACTATAATCATCTGTGAAAGTCACATAGAAGCGGTTCCCATCCTTTGTGTTGGATCTAAAGGGCCCACACACGTCGGTATGTATGAGATCCAATAAACCCTCTCCCTTCTCATAAGTGCCAGTGAAGGGTGACTTGGTCATCTTTCCAAGTAAATAAGATTCGCACGTGTCATCTTCCCTAAGGTCGAATGACTCCAACACTCCATCCTTTTGGAGTTGGGCTATGCGCTTCTTGTTGACATGTCCAAGACAACAATGCCACAAGGATGCTCTATCCATACTATTGGAAGAATCCATACACAACACATCATTTCCTAGGTTATCTACAACCATAACAGTTTCATAAATACCATTACAAGACATTGCTTCAAAATATAAAACACCATTTAGATAAGCATAAATTGAACCATTCTCATTATTAAACGAATATCTAAATCCATGTCTAAATAAACCATGAAAAGAAATGATGTTTCTTGCCATATCTGGCGAGTAGCAACAATTATTTAAATCTAAATTCAATCCATTACTAAGAACTAAAGAATACACTCCAATCTTGGTAACATGAGACGATCTTCTGTTCCCCACGATTAGATTTATTCTTCCAAGCTCCACATCCCAATTTCTACCTAGTCCCTTCAAATCAGAACAAATGTGGTAACGACACCTTGTATCAAGAACCCAAGAAATATCATGAGATGAATCATTAGATTTAATTGTGTAAATACCTGTGAAAGATGGCTTGATCTTTCCATCCTTGATGGCTTGCAGATATTCCGAGCAGCTTCTCTTCCAATGCCCTATTTTGTGACAATGATGGTACTCTGCCTCCTTTGGGTTTGGGTTGGACTTAGAAGGATCAACCTTGGTCCCACTGGAAGAGGAACCATCTTGCAACTTTCCCTTGCGGTGGTTCTTCGAAGAAGCCTTCCTCTTCTTGCCCCTTCCCTGCCTAATAGCCAAAACAGGAGCAGCGGATGGATTGGGAGTTGGTGCAACAGACTTGTCCTTGAGGTTGCTCTCAGCAGTCCTTAGGTTCCCTTGGAGTTTTCTTAGGGTGACATCTTCCTTGTTCATGTGGTAGGTCATCCTAAATTGGTTGTAGCATGAGGGCAAGGAGTGAAGAACAATGTTGATAGCCAAATCTTCCACAAAGTTGACATTCAACTTGCGAAGACGATCAACATACCTTTGCATCTTTTGCAAGTGCACGGTTAGAGACTCTCCACTTCCCATTTTAGCAGTGATCATATTCGTTATGATCTCGTAGCGCTCTTGCCTCGCACTTTGGTGATATCTCTGTTGGATTAGTGTCTAAGTCCATAACTATTTTGGTATGTAGTTGACCCAATGGTGCATGGTCCTTTTGGGTTGCCTTCACCAAAGCAACTTGATAGGATGAATTATGGAGAGAAAGGATTAAATATGATTTACTAATATATTATGAGAATAATATATTAAAGGAGAAATCATATTGTGTAATTAATATTAGTCAATAATTAATTGGTAATTAGTTTTGTAACTAAAAGAGATTAATTAAACTTAAGGGACTGGAATTGTAATTATAAGACAATTGCAATTTGGGTTGTGGATTGCCTTATATTAAGGAGTGGACGAATTCTATGGGAAAGCCCATGAGGAAATCGTCCAAGGCCTTAAGAAAAGGGGGTCCATGGGTTGCTTAGGGCTTACGCATCCAATTTAGGGTTTCCTTGTTAGATAACCCTAAAAGCCTCCTATATATATATATATATCCCTTATGAACCAAAAACGTGGCTAAGCATTCTTCTAGGGTTTCACACGTTTTAGGGCAGCCTCCATTCTCTCTCCTCTTCATCCTCTTGCTGTTGGTGTTTGTGAACCATTAGAGGAGTGACATTTGTGACTCTAAGCTTTCTAAAGTCAATACAAGGAGGAATTGGATTGTTATATCTACATAACAATCAAGGTAATGTCTTAAACCCATTCTTATGTTAATATGATTACTTGTATGCTAGAATTAGGGTTTATAGTCTTGGATAACTTGAATGTACAATAGAGAAACCCAGATCCAAGCATTAGGGTTTGTATGAGCACATAGGATGTTCTTATGACCAAAACCCATCAGTGGTATCAAAGCCAGGTTGGTTTCTATTCTATTGATGCCTTGTATGTTGAAAAAATTCGTTTTTGTGGTTCTGCATGATGGACTCGGCGATTCCCACTGTGGACTCGGCGAGTTGCCACGACTCGGTGAGTCGATGGGGGTACTCGGCGAGTTCGAGCGTGAGACGGAGCTATTTTCGGGATTTCTTGCTGTTTATCTTTGAGATACTTGCCTTTATCATATTAGATCAATGTAAATCCGATTTTATGATATATATGAGTACATTTTTGATCTAATTGAAGATATTTATCAATTAATAAAATATTTGTTTCCTTATGTGATAATTGATTAATTATTTTGATTAAATTGGTAAATTGTTTTGCAAGAAATCATTAAATAAATCAAATATGGATAATTATGTGATTAAATGTTAATTTAGATTATTTGTTATTTGATCCTTGTGTTATGAAAAGTTTCATATTTTCCCTTTAGGTTTTATAGTTTAAATTTGAGCACAAAAGTTTTGTTGTTTTGAAATTTAAATAGTTGAAACCCTAATGTTTTGAAAAAGGTTTCAAAACTTGCCCTCAAGTTTTGGAATTTAAATTTTGATTAATAGTTTAATTTTGATGTATATTTAAATTCTAATCCTTAATATTTTGAAATGTTTCAAAACTTGCCCTCAAGTTTTGGAATTTAAAAGTTGATTAAAAGTTTAATTAGGAATGTTAAATTCTAAAACCCTAGTATTGTTTTGAAAAGTTCAAATCACACCCTTATGGTTTTATTAATTAATTAAGGAGTATAATTAAAAGAGGTTTAATAAATCCATAATAGTTTTGGTATAAAATTTAATTGAATTAAAAGTATAATTGTTAAATTAGACCACCTAGTATTTTCAAAGTGTAAAATACACCCTATACTATATATAACATTAAAAGTCTAACATTATATATATGTATGAGTAAAAGTCAGTCTTACCGTTAGTAGGCCTCATTCACGAAGCTGGTCTATAAGGGATGTTTAAGGAAATTGCCTATAAAATGGGGATTGAATGGGTAACCACTCTTACCCACCGCACTCTTGACTAATGGAGGGTCGTTAGCCGAATGGGTAGGATAGGACGAAACCTTCCATTATAAGTATAATGAAATACAAAAGTAAGTAAATGTTTTACAAATTCCCAATCTTAGTTACTTAGGCAAAGTGAATTGATGCAATTGCATGAAATTACACTCTGTGCCCTTGCGAAGACGTTAGTGGAGCGTGTGTGCTTTACCAGCACACTAAATGGTTCTAAGCAAAGGTAGCAAAGGGTGACTCAATGTTTGTCATAGTTCAGTGGAGCATGTGTGGTTTACCGGCACATCGAATAGGTGATTGTAACATGTGAGGGCACCATGTAAGTTTGCATGGTTATTCACACCCGCTTTATGATCCTCGACATCCCAATCAGAAACTAGAGGGGCATATCAAGATTTAAACATGTCATTGAAAGTTCAATGAATCTCAAAGGATCTAGGAGTTTTCATAGATATAAAACTTAAATTTCTTTTTCGTTTTTCGTGGTGGAAATTAGTGAATTGTCATTCACTTACCTTCAAATATTCTGCAATTAGGGTTACGGCATCCCTCTCCCGAGTTGTGGAATATTGTGTTGGGTTCTAGCCTTAGTATTTCATTTGGGTGATTTACTAAGGACTCAATCAATCAACTAACTTGAATTCATTTTTCTCCCGTTTTGTAGATGTCAAAGTTCGACAACTATGGTCTTCCCAAATCCCGTGGAACAAGCATTCCACATGAAGATGGTATTCCACGATTCGTTCGAGGAACAATAAATCATGCATCACTTCCTCCACCTTCTCTAATTGTTCTCCCTAACCCACAAGATCGAAGAATTGAAAGGTTCAATATCACTAAAGCCCTATTGGAAATGAAACATGAAGATGGTAAACCCGTGTGTGCCCATGTTCTAGGAATGAAATCACACATTGATAGGTTGATAATGTTGGGTGTGTCATTCCCAGATGAGTTGGCTGTGAATTGGGTTTTGCAGTCACTTCCTGAATCATATAATAAGTTCAAAAGAAAGTATTATATGATGGATCATGACAACAACTTCATTGACCTAACTTACATGCTCATTGCTGCTGAATCAGAAATGATTTGGCGAAGCAATGGAGCGTATTTGTTGGGAAAGTTAACCAACCATGCTTCCGAGGATGTTCTGGGAGAATCGACATGCGTTTGTTGCAAAAAGAAAGGGCGTTGGATACAAGTCTTCCCAAAGAGCCTGAAGAGTCCAGAAGATGGGAGAGTCAAAGAGTATGGTTGTGCTTCAGGTGAAATCCACTATCTAACTCCGTTAAGTTCCTATTCATTGATTCTTAATACATGATGTGATAAGATTATATTTGAATGTTTTGCAGGATCGGTGAAAAGAAAGGAAGCTTGGTGAAAGAGCAAGATGAATCTAATCACAAGGAATGGATCTTGATAGAGTTGTTAGAAATTTTCCTTTTGAAATACATAGTTTTCAATGGATTTTGCATTGTAAGGACAAATGTTTTCCGCTGCTTTTATAAATAAAATAAATTTTCGTTTGACTTATTTATTTGTTTATTTCCTTACAATGAAATCGTTATGAAAATTGGTTTTTGCATATTTCTACAACAAATGGATATGATTCTTATTTATGGTGTTTATGGAAAAGTCAAGAATTTACCAAATAGGGAGAGTTTCTCATCGCCCAAGTTTCAATTGGACAAAAATTTGGAATCATGCAACATGGTTGCACGAAGAATGAGAAATTTCATATTTGGAAATTAGACTAATTCATTGACAAAGTGTCAAGTGAGGGACTAGGAGATCGAGTACACAAAGTTGTGTGTTGGTCAAAGTCCACCATAAGAGTAACAAGATATTCGTCATGGTTTACTAAAAGTTTAGTAAATATGTTTACACTCATAAGATTAAGTGTAATTCTGAATTGATTGAAAAAGTTTAATCGATAGCAAAACGAATAAGAAGAATCAAGTAGGCAGAAAGATAAAAGTTTCTCCATTCTAAGAAGAAAGGAGAGTACCTTTTATGCTTTATGATAGGTCTTAATGATTAAGAACCATTTCTCAATTGATCCTCTAAGTGAGTCTTAGTACAATTGTATATCTAAGAAGAGGAATCAAGAATTGAAGAAATGGTTAAACCAAAAAAAAAGTCAATCATACTTCGTTCCAATAACAAGTCTTAAAGTTAAGATTGTGACAATGAGTGACAAGTATTAAGAAGGTTTTTGACATTCATCAAATGTGGAAAGTTGTGATGTCTTGGATAAGACAAAGACCAACTAGGACCATTTTATGAAGTGTTATGTTTTGATATAAACTACACTAACTCTTGAATATTTGATTGTCAAGAAATGTTTATTGACAAGAGAATCTTATATGTCAAGGAGTCAGTGGGAGTCTTAATGGTCTTGAAAGGTTTCAAGAACAAATCAAATAAACCTTATCGATCATCACTAGCACACGAGTTGAGGTTTACAACCCATCTTGTTGACACTATTTTGTTTTCTATGCCATTCCAATTGAGTTAATTGTGCATATGAGTCCTATGAGTTCTCGGTTGAATGCATAAAAGGCAAGGACCTTGATCAATGGAAAGTACTTTGATAGGCAAAGGTGAATTGCTTAACTACTTGAAAGACATGGTGGGCAGCTGTGCTACCATAAGGCAAGAAATCAAGATTAAGAAACTTCGGTCCATATGAGTTTAAATTTTGTTGTAAACCTTGGTTTTGAAAAATTCACATGGATAGGAACACATACACCATTAAAATCTAAGTTTCATAAGATTTTTTCCTTCATGAAAATGACTGTGAGAAAATGCTTTCACTAAGAGAGATTTTAGGAAGATAGCAATTGTAAAATTGCATTCTTAAATTTGATTATGGTTACGGTATCCCTCTCCATGATTCGAATTGTGAGAGTTGGCAATTAGTCTTAATTGTTTAAGACACATATGAGCTATCTTGGATAAAGGTGTATGAGATTAAGAAGCCTTGATAAAGGATTATCAAAGCACTAAGTATTAGAAACATGGACTTAAGAAATTCAATAGGTATTTTTTTTCTGAAAGTTAAGATGTTTATGAATACATATTGAAGGTAGTGGTCGCATAAGTGTTATGTTTTATAATAATCATCATGATAGTGGGAGCATAAATGTTATGATTGTATGATTATTAAGGAAAGTATTGCAAGTTGGCAATATTAATTATAGAAAACAAGAGTCATTCTTTGCAAAGTTGTAAGGATGGAATAGTTGTTTTGCTATAATTAAGGGAGAGAATATTATGCTTCATTTGAAATCTAAAGGCTTAGGTTATGGAATGTTAATAAATTTAGTCAAAAGTACATAGTGTGTTCTTAAAATTTCGATTATTATTACGGCATTCCTCTTCACAATTCAAATTTTGAGAACATAGCAAATAAAACATTATGACAAAAGATTGATAAAGTATCAAATCTTTATGTAAGACATTTTGCATCGTGTCCCATACGCTTCAGGTACAGGATCGATTGCAAATGTTATAATAACTGACCATTCTAAAATTTTCCAAATGTCTAGCGCGTTTAGAGGGAAAAAGGACTAGAATCGGTTTTTTGACCAAAATAATTAAACAACTATTAAAGGACAATCCAAAGTTCGTCGAGGATTGATCGCTTGTGAGTAGTTAGAAGTATAGTATTGGAAAATATGGAAATGTTTCCATATTGGATGGACCATATCGATATTATTATGAATACATAAGATTCTATTTAGAATAAGTTGTCATATGGAAAATATGGAAACGTGTCCATATTGGGAATTGAATACTGGAAATCTATGTCTAGATTAGAAACTTTTATGCAAAAGGATGTTCAAAGGTATGTACTTTGAGTGAGAGACATCACATCTATGGAATTTTCTAGTAACAATCTCCGATAGAGGACTTTGTAATTTCATTGGCAATAGTCTTTGTCACTTTGGTGCAGTGATATTACAAAAGGATTATTGCATAAAATGTTAGAATCTAGCATATTCTATAAGTGGCAAGAATTGATATTCTTACATTTATAAAATGGATTAGGGGTTGTGAAATGAGAATGATTGGAAATGTGTTCAATTTGATCTATTTCACAAAGTAAGAACCATAGGTAAACATTGTGTGCATGCTAAGAGCATGGAACAAGTGTAATAATTCAAGTAAGAAGTTGATTACCCGAAACGACAAATAATGAGTAATCGATATGGTGATAAATAAAAGGTGTTTTATTTATGCTCAAAGGGTTGAGGCCATATGGGATTAGTATTACTCTTGTGTTTCACTTTGCATGTTTTGACTTCCTGCATAATTTAATTGATTAAGAACAGTCAAATTATTCGAACGAGTCACAGTCGTTCATATGTTGGCAGTAGGTATGAATGAAGACTATCGTGAATTGGTGTGTGGATTGTCTAAAAGAGTATTAGACATAAGCAAATGTTTGCTGCAACGTTCATGAGTGCTTATGAATATGAATTTGAGCATTGGATCAAACCCATGCTCACTTGGATCACTCCATGGGTTGTATCATGAGTGATTGGCGAGACGATAACATCCTATATTCTTGAAACCGAGATGTGCGAGTTGTATCTTGCTAATCGGTTGCACATTGATATTATGAAAACGCACCAGTAACTTGGAGTCATAAAACATATTGTTGTGTGTGATTCGGTGAGTGAGTGCAAGCGAGCATTGAATCAAAGTTTATCCGTTCCTTTTATCCAAAGTAGGATAAAAGTGATATCTTTGGGCCCCTCGATGATTTAGTGATTACAAACGTAAATGCTCGGCCGGGCTAGGGCTAATTTGATTTGTTCAATTAGTCAGTCGTCATAAATCGGAAGTCGAAAAATAGTACAAAGAGAATGATTTGAAATCATATCTCATACGATATCTAGAATGGAGGAATATATGATCCTTTATCTAAAGGACACACATATTTGATAGGATCAGAGTTGACAGTGGCTTTGGAAAGCTACGATTGCAGATCAGGATCTGAAGTCATACGCATAATAGTTATTAGACTTATCCAAGTGGGAGACTGTTGGATTAGTGTCTAAGTCCATAGCTATTTTGGTATGTACTTGACCCGATGGTGCATGGTCCTTTTGGGTTGCCTTCACCAAAGCAACTTAATAGGATGAATTATGGAGAGAAAGGATTAAATATGATTTATTAATATATGATGAGAATAATATATTAAAGGAGAAATCATATTGTTTAATTAATATTAGTCAATAATTAATTGGTAATTAGTGTTGTGACTAAAAGAGATTAATTAAAATTAAGGGGCTGGAATTGTAATTATAAGATAATTGCAATTTGGGTTGTGGATTGCCTTATATTAAGGAGTGGACGAATTCTATGGGAAAGCCCATGAGGAAATCGTCCAAGGCCTTAAGAAAAGGGGGTCCATGGGTTGCTTAGGGCTTAAGCATCCAATTTAGGGTTTCCTTGTTAGATAACCCTAAAAGCCTCCTATATATATAGATCCCTTATGACCCAAAAACGTGGCTAAGCATCCTTCTAGGGTTTCACACGTTTTAGGGCAGCGTCCATCCTCTCTCCTCTTCATCCTCTTGCTGTTGGTGTTTGTGAACCATTAGAGGAGTGACATTTGTGACTCTAAGCTTTCTAAAGTCAATACAAGGAGGAATTGGATTGTTATATCTACATAACAATCAAGGTAATGTCTTAAACCCATTCTTATGTTAATATGATTACTTGTATGCTAGAATTAGGGTTTATAGTCTTGGATAACTTGAATGTACAATAGAGAAACCTAGATCCAAGCATTAGGGTTTGTATGAGCACATAGGATGTTCTTATGACCAAAACCCATCAATCTCTCCATCAAGTCTAGATGCATCTCATAAGGATACATGTCTTCATAGGACTTTTGGAATTCAGAGTTCATTGTGGCTATCATGATGCAATGCACTTTCGTTGCATCACATTCATGTGTCTCAAAGACAGCCATTACTTTGGGAGTAGTAGTTTCTGGATTTATCTTCTCGAGCTTCTCATCGAGAACATACTCTTTGTCCTCGTAACGTGCGATCGTGCGAATGTATCTTATCCATTCGCTAAAGTTCGATCCATCGAAAGTCACTTTTTGACAAAGGCTCATTAGTGTGAATGAGATAGCAGCAGTGTTGTTTGCATTAGACATCTACAAATAGAAAGGAAACAAAGTTTGATTAGAGTTAAGTCCCTAATTAATACCCAAAAATAAAAATTAGGGCTAGGGCCCAACAACATTATTTACACATTAGAAAACGGATGTCGTAATCCAACATGCAAATAATTTGGAGGTAACTGAATGGCGATTCACCAATTCTTCACCATGAAAAACGTAAGCTTAAGTTTTAAATGTATTGAGAATTCCTAGATTTCTTTGAGATTCATTGAACCTTTCAATGGCATGTTTAAATCTCGATATGCCCCTCTAGTTTGTGGCTGGGATGTCGAGGATCACAAAGCGGGTGTGAATAACCATGCAAATCTACATGGTGCCTTCTTTTTTACAATCACCTATTCGATGTTCTGGTAAACCACACACGCTCCACCGAACTATGACAAACAAAGAATCACCCTTTTCCACCTTTGCTTAGAACCAATTAGTGTGCCGGTTAACCACACTCGCTCCACTAACTTCTTAGCAAGGGTGCTAAGTGTAATTTCATGGGATTGCATCAATTCACTTTTCCTAAAGTAACTAAGATTGGGAATTTTATGAAACACGTTTAGTTACTTTATATAGATTCATTATACATATTAATGAGAGGAGGTTTGCCCTATCCTACCCGTTTGGCTAACGACGCTCCACTGGTCATGCAAGCGGTGGGTGTGAGTGTACACCCATTAAGCGTCATTTTATAGGTAGAAACCTTATACCCACCTTATAGATCGGCTTCGTGAATGAGGCTCACTAACGGTAAGACTAGCATTTATATATATATATATATATATATATATATATATATATATTAAGCTTGTAATAATATATTAGTATAGTGTTGAATTTTAAACATGTAAAATTCTAGGGTTTGAAATTTAAATTATTCAAATGAACCTTTTAATCACAACACTTAAATTTCAAAACTTGAGGACAAGTTTTAGAATTTTCAAAACCATAAGGATCAAATAGCGAATAAAACAAATCAACTTATTAGATTATCTTAATTTGATCTTATTCAATATTACTTGCAAGATAATTCACCAATTCAATTCAAATAATCATTTATTATCATATAAGGAAATTATTATTCAACTAATTGGTAATTATCTTTTGTTTGGTCAAGAATATACTCATATATTTGATTAAAATCGGATTTTAATCACCCAAAAGAATTAAGGAAAGTATCCTCAAGTAAAATAGCAAGAAATCCCGAAACTACCTCATTCTGACGCTCGAACTCGTCGAGTTCCCACTATGGACTCCCCGAGTCTACAGTGGAACTCGCCGAGTTCATTAGGCAGAATCACAAAATCAAATTTTTAAGCAACAAGCAATCAACCAATGCATAAATTCAATACAAATCAATCAAAGCTCTGATACCACTGATGGGTTTGAGCCATAAGAACTTTCCTCTGTGCACATGGAAACCCTAATTACTTGGATCTAGGTTTCTCTAATTGAACATGCATTGTATCCAAGACTTACAATACTAGTTCTAATGAAAACAATTGAGTCTAATCATATGAAATCGGATCTAGAACAATACCTTGGATTACTTGCTTGATACTTCTTCTTCTTGGAGCTTAGAGTCACAATTGTCACTCATCTAATGTCTTACAAACACCAACTAGCAAGAGAATGATCTTGAGAGAGAAAGAGGAGGGTGAGAAATTGGCCCTAGGGTTCCTTGCCTTGCATAAGTGCCGATTTCCCTCACCCTAGGGATCTATTTATACTATGAGCTACTAGGGTTTCACCTTTAACCCTAATTGAATAACTTAGGCCCGAAGCAATCCAAGATCCTCCTAGATATTAGGCTTGGACGATTTTATGGTCTCCTAACCCGACAATCCGTCAACCCTTATATCCATAAGGATACATACCCCAAAACACAACTATCACACATTTGACAGTTTATGCCCCTTTATTAAATTAATCTCTTTAAGCCACCAAATTAATTTTCAAATAATATATGACTTATATTAATCAAATAACATTATTATTCTTTTAATATATTATTCTCATAATATACTAACAATAATACCTCTTCCCTCTTAACAAATCATCCAGTCAAGTTGCTATGGTGAAGGCAACCTAAAAGGACCATGCATAACCAGGTCAAGTACTTACCAAATATAGTTACAACCTTAGATACTAATCCAACAGTTTATTCTTTATTTCTTAACACTGGGTTAGTTTTAGAGTTGAATAATTGTTGCTACTCACCAGATATGGCGAGAAACATTATTTCTTTTCATGGTTTGTATAAACAGGGTTATAGATTTTTGTTTAATAATGAAATTGGTTCTATAATTGCTTTGTATAATGACAAGTTTTATTTTGAAGCATTGTCATGTAATGGTATATATGAAACTATGATGGTTATAGATAACCTAAGAAATAATGTATTGCATATTGATTCTTCCAATGGTTTGGACAAGGCATGCTATTGCCATTGTCGTCTTGGACATGTCAATAAAAAGCGCATAGCCCAACTTCAAAAGTATGGAGTGTTAGAGTCATTTGAATTAAAGTCGGATGACACATGTGAATCTTGTTTCTTGGAAAGATGACCAGGTCACCCTTCACTGGTACTTGTTAAAGAGGTGAGGTTTTGTTGGATCTCATACACAATGATGTGTGTGGACCCTTCAAATCCACAACAAGGGATGCTAACCACTTCTATGTAACCTTTACCGATGATTATAGCAGATATGGATATATCTACTTAATCGTGCACAATTCGGAAACCTTTGAAATGTTTAAAGAGTTTATGCAAGAAGTGGATAATCAATTAGGTATGATGATAAAGATGCTCCGATCCGATCGAGGTGGTGAGTATCTTAATATCGAGTTCCACAAGTATCTTAAACAATGTGGAATTATTTCACAATTGACGCTAGCTAGGACACCACAACTTATGGTGTGGCTGAGAGGCGTAGTGGAACCTTGGTGGACATGGTCCATTCCATGATGAGTCGAGCTTCATTACATACCTGATTCTGGGGGTATGCCTTTGAGACTGCCACCCATTTCCTTAATCTAGTCGCAACTAAGAAGGTTTCCAAAACACCTCACAAAATGTGAACACAGAAGGTTCCCTCGTTAGCACATATCAAGGTTTGCGGTTGCAAGGTTTTCGTAAGATGAGAGACTCACGACAAGCGTGAACCTCGTAGTGTGCATTGTATTTTCATCGTCTACCCACAAAAATCCTTTGTATGTTTTTTCTATAGGCCTAGTGAGAGCGTGGTCTTCATAGCGTGAAGGCGTGTCTTTCGTGAAAGAGAACACATATTCCAAGAGGATAGTGGGAGGCAAATTGACCTTGAAGAGCTTCAAGAGTTGAGCAATGAAGGAACCTTTAACACTAGCACCCAACTTGAGAAGGGAACTCATGTTGAACCAGTTGACGAGTCCTTATCTCTGAGATGTTCCAATAGATTTAGCGTTCCACCTGTGTTATATGGTTTTCTTATAACAGCTGAAGGTGATACGTTTATCATTAATAGTACATTGATAAATTTAGATGAAAGTAACAACTACAAGGAAGTCGTGGCAGGCCTGGAATCTACAAAGTGGAAAGAGGTAATGGACAACGAGTTTCAGTCCGTGTATGCAAATCAAGTTTGGAACTTGTGGAAAATGTATCGGGTCGTAAGACGGTCGTGTGCAAATGGATCTATAAGAAGAAGACCGACATGGATGGGAAAGTACACACATATAAGGAGCGATTGGTTACGACAGGCTTTACTCAAACTCCTAGAGTTGACTATGACATGACCTTCTCACCAGTAGCGAAGATTATGTCTATAAGGGTTATGCTAGCCATAGTTGCGTTTCATTAATATGAAATATGGAAGATGAATGTCAAGAGCTCTTTCCTTAATGGGAAGTTGGCTAAAGATGTTTACATGTGTCAGCTAGAGGGTTTTGTAGATGCGAAGTACCCTAATAGAGTTTGTAAGCTTGAGAAATCCATTTATGGATTAAAGCAAGCATCTCATATATGGAATGTATGTTTTAGTGAGAAAGTCAAAGAGTTTGGTTTTCAGAGAAGCGAGGATGAGTCCTACGTACATGTCAAAGCTAGTGGGAATATTTAGCATTCTGGTATTGTATGTGGATGACATACTACTCATAGGAAACGAAGTTCCAACCTTACAGGAAGTTAAGTCCTTCCTTGGGAAGTGTTTCGCTATGAAGGACCTCGGGGAAGCTGCTTACATTCAAGGGATAAGGATATTGAGAAATAGGAGTAAAAGACTAATAGGACTTAGTTAAAGTACCTACATGGACAAGGTGTTGAAACGTTTCAACATGGAGACTTCCAAGAAAGGTGAATTGCCTATCCAGAGCAATACCAAACTGAGTAAGACTCAGAGTCCGAGTACCGATGCCAAAAAAGCAAATATGAGTCAAGTACCATATGCTTTTGCCATTGTCTCGATCATGTATACTATCACATGTACTCGCTTTGATGTGCCTTTCGCTTTGAGCATGGATAGTTGATATAAAGGGATTCCTAGTAAAACTCATTGGATAGCAGTAAAGTGTTGGATTAATGTCTAAGTCCATAACTATATTTGGTAAGACTTGACCCGACCCGGCATGGTCCATTTGGGTTGCATACCATCATGCACTTGAATGAGAGAAATAAGACACTTATGGTTATTAATATATTATAAGTTCTAGTATATTAATAATAAGAATAATAAGATTATTTAATTAGTATTGATCAAGAATTAATCTAGGATTAATTAAGTGATCAAAAGAAGACTAATTAAATATATGGGTTGATTGTGTAAATCATCCATACTTGTATAGTGGGCTAATGCTCCATGGATAATCAAGTTGGGCTAAAACCCATAGGATGGTCCATGGATGCTCCATGGTGTATTTGTACCCATGGATCCAAGGAAATGGAAAGCCATGACAATTAAGAGTGTACCCTAATTGTGTAACTATATAAGCATCTTATTATTGAGGAAAAATCGGCCACTAGTAGTATTCAAGAAAGGGCTAGCTGATTTTGGTGAGTGTAGAATTCTCTCAAGTCATTCTAAGTGTTTTGATGATTGTGATTCCATTTGAGGTGTCACACTTGGGGCACTAAGCACTCAAGCTTCATGAAGACTTTCTACATCAAGAGGTATGTATTCTATCTTGTTACATTATTGTTTTGTATGCTAGATTAGGATAATACCTTGGAAGTTCTTATTTGCATGTATAATAGAGAAAACATAGATCCAAGGTATTTAGGGTTGCATGTACACTTAGGAGTGTTAGAATGCTCAAAACCCAACAGTGGTATCAGAGCCACGGGTTGTTTTCTGTTATATTGATGCAAATATTTTATTTTCAAAGTTGAAAAAAAAAAATGAAAAAAAAACATGAAGTTTGTCAAATTTTAAGATAATTACTTGTTCTTGTGAAAAACTAATTATTTGTAAAATTTGAATAATGTGCTTTATGAGTTGAATTAGGTCAAATTTAATAAAAGATAAAATAATATGATTATTTTATTAGTTTTAAAAGTTTGATCTAAAGAGTTTTATTTTTTTTGAAACCTCCATAAGTTATGGATATGAAAAGGTTTTTAAAAAAAATTGATTCAAAGTTTTATGGAGTTACAAAAAATTTGGTGTTAATGTTTTAAAGGATTCCATAACTTAAGAATAAGTTATGGATCACCAAAAGTTTTTTGTGTTACCTTATTTTATGAGTGAATTTAGATTAATGAATAAAATTATGTGATAGTTGGTTTTAATCCAAATTAATCTAAAAGAAGTTCATAAAATGTGTTTATGTAACTTATAAGTCACATTTATGAATCTTAAAACTCATAAAAGTTGGCAAAGGTTACAAAAATGAAGAGTCTAGTTCTAATTAAATGGCTTTATGACTCCATAACTTGTCCTCAAGTTATGGAGGACCAAGAGTCTCTTCATTTAATAAAATAAAATAAAATAAAAAAGTGTAACCTTAATTAATTCCATAAGTTATAAAATAAAGAAAAGTTAATTCTTTTATTAGTTTAAAGTCTTCCATAACTTGTCCTCAAGTTATGGAACTTGAAGAGTTTTTGGATTAAAACTACTTTAAACACATAAGTTATGGAATTAATTAGTTTTGAATAGTTTCAAAACTTGCCCTCAAGTTTTGGAATTTGTAAAGTTTTCACTTATGAATACTTTAATTCCAAGTTAGCCCTTAGAATTTTAAAAGTTAAAATTCAACCCTTATACTTTATAATATTATAAGTTAATAATATATATATGTATAAGAGTAAAGTCAGTCTTACCGCTAGTACGCCTCATTCACGAAGCCGGTCTATAAGGTGGGTATAAGGTTGTTGCCTATAAAATGGCAACTTAATGGGTGTCCACTCTCACCCACCGCTTGCTTGACTGGTGGAGGGTCGTTAGCCGAACGGGTTTGACAGGACTAGAATTCTCCCTTCATTAAAAGTATTAATGATAATACTAAGTAACTAAACTCTTAATAATACCCAATCTTAGTTACTTAGGAAAAATGTGAATAAGGTGCTAATCCATGAAATTACACTTTACACTTTGTCTAAGTCGTTAGTGGAGCGTGTGTGGTTAACCGGCACACTAACTTGGACTTAACAAGGTAGGTAAAGGGTGACTTAATATTTATCATAGTATCGATGGAGCGTGTGTGGTTAACCGGCACATCGATTGAGGGGTAATTTATTAAGGGTACCAAGTGATTTGCATGGTTACTTCACACCTTGTTTTGTGATCCTCGGCATCCCAGTCACAAAACCTGAAGGGCACACTCGAGATTGAAACATGCCTTTGAACAGTTCAATGAATCTCAAAGATCTAGGAGTTTCAAAACCAATTAAAACCTAATAATACATTTCGTTTATCTTGGTGGAAATTGGTGAATCGTCATTCACCTACCTTCAAATATTTTATAGCTTGGATTACGGCATACCTCTTCTAAGTTATAAAATAGTTTGTTGGGTCCTAGCCTTAATATTTCATATTGGGTGTCATATTAAGGACTTTAAATCAATTATCTTGAATCTCTCCCAAAAGATGTCTGTAATAGACACCTATGATCTTCCCAAATCTAGTGAAACAAGGTTTCCTAAATGAAGATGATGTCCTTTGGAAATCATACTTCTTTCACCTCCTCCAATTCTTCTCCCCAACCCACAAGTTCTTGAAAAGTTTAAGGTCACTCAAGCCCTATTGGCAAGGCAAGGTCTAGGTGTGGTCACATCTTGGAGATGTAGTCACATATTGACAAGCCGGGAGAGTTGGGTGTCAAAGTCTTGAGAAAGTTGGTGGTTCAATCACTTTCTAAGTCACATAGTGAGTTCCTTTGGGACACCTATGAAACAGACTATGACAAGACCCTTATGATCTTATCTATTTGTTAAGATCAACTTCCTTAAAACTTGATGGACATTGACAATAGTGACACAGGAAATCCGAAAAGCATTCTCTTCCCAGTGGAAAGGGATCGGCCATAGTCAACTCGGTTGACCAAATGGTAAAGAGAAAAGCTAAGTCTGTGATAGTCCCGTGTACCTTTATCAAAGGGTCCATATGTTTATATTGCCAAAGGAAGGGCCATTGGTTGCGAAGCTGCCAGATTTACCTAAGGATGTTAAAGTCAATAAGTTTGACTCTACTTCAGGTAAAGTCCACTATCTAACTCTGTTAAGTTTCTATTCTGAGATTCTTGATACATGATGTGACTGGGTCACATGGTGATGTTTTAAGAATCAAAGAAAAAGTGAAGAAACTTAAAGAAAGAATATGTTGAATCTGATCGCATAGATGGATTTCTATTGCATAGTTTGAAAAATCGGATTCTTGAGCTACTTCTTAGGAGTTATGAGATATTGCTTAAGGAATAGATAACAACAAGTTTTCATATGGATTGTAAGGATAAGTTTTTCCGCAAAGTTTTAAAATAAAAGAAAAATTTTTATTTTATTTATTTTAAAATATCCTTACAATGGCATTTGGAAAGAAAATTGTTGCTTATAAGATTCCATTAACAGCAAGAGTGGAAACATGAAATTGATTCTTTCATTTGTGGTAATGTCTAAATTTACCAAATAAGGAAAGATTCTCATCACCCAAGTTTCAAGTGGACCGGAACTTGGAATCATGCAAGTTGTATAGCATGATGAATGAGAACTTTCAAGTTTTGGAAAAATTAAGACTAATTACTTGTTCACATGGATGTGTGAGTCAAGTAAAGGACTAAGGGATCGAGTACACATTCTTGTGCACTGATTAAGTCCACCACTAAAGATCGTTAAGAAGAATCAAATTAGGCAGAAGGATAAAAGTTTCTCATATCTGAAAAGATGGGAGAGTACTTTAGTATCAGTTTTGAGATCATCTTAATGATTAAGAAACCATATCAAAATTAGTTCTCTAAGGAAATCTTAGTGCATTCTTATGACTAAGAAGAGGAACTTGAATTGTTGAAATGGTTAAATCAAGAAGATGAGTCATACTTCGTTCCAATACAAGTCTTAGAGTCATACTCCAAGATTGTCATTTGAGTGACATGTCTTAAAGAAGGTTTAAAACACTTGTCAAATGTAAGAGTAAAAGTTTTCTACTCTTGTACATTTGAAATTGGTAAGTTGTGATGTTTTGGATAAAACAAAGACCAACTTAGGCCAATTGTGTGAAGTGTTTGTCTTGATTAGAATCCACACTATCTCTTGGATATTTGACAAGGGAGTCTTATAGGTCAAGAGGTCAGTGGGAGTCTTAAAAGTCTTGAAAGTCTCAAGAACTAATCAAGAATAAAACCTAAAGTTCTTCACTAGCACACAACTTGAGGTTCATAACCTATCGTGTTGACATATTCTGTGCCCATTCCAGTTAAAGTTGGCTTTGCATATGAGTTCTTAGAGTTCTCAATTTGTTGCACAACAACTTGGAAGCAATGGTAGGCCCTTGAGCTGCCAGGTGGCAAGAAATTAAGATTGAGTTCAGTCCATATGAGTTTGGATTTGTCATTATCCTTTTCTTGTGACTATGATTTTGACAATTCACATGGATAAGAACACATACACCATTAAATCTAAGTGTCATAAGGTTTCTCTCTGATTCATGAAAATGATGGTGAGGAAACACTTTCACTAAGTAGATTTTAGCTAGATAGCAATTGTGATATTTGCATTCTCAAAGTCGTTAGTGGAGCGCGTGTGGTTAACCGGCACACTAATTTGGACTTGTGAGAAGTGGCAAAAAGGTCTAAACATTATGATTACGGCATCCCTCTTCATAATTGTTTAGATACACAAGTGTGCTATCTAAGGGAAGGTGTATGATTTTGATACAGCTTTATCAAAACAATCTAGCATCAGAAATCTGAACTTTGGTAAGAAAGTCAATGAAGTATTGATTTCTAGAAGTCCAGCTGATTTCTGAGTACATGTCAAAGCTAGTGGGAGCATAAGTGTTATGCTATTAATCATCATGATAGTGGGAGCATGATAATTATGATAAGTATTGCAAGTTAGCAATGTTAATTATAGAAAACAAAAGTTTCAATTGGGAAAGAGTTGTTTTGCTATAATTAAGGGAGAGGAAATTATACTTCATATCAAATCTATAAGGTTTAGATTTGAGGTTTTAATCATTTAGTCAAGGAAATATATGAATTTCATGTTGGAATGGCTCAACATAAGGAAATTCTGTATATGGGTCCATTATTTGCGTTCTAAAATTCGATTATGATTACGACATCCCTTTTCATAATCTGAATTATGAGAACTTGGCAAATTGAAATGGAAATGTTATAGCAAAAGACTGGTTTAGTCTTTATGTGAGACATCATGAATCGTGTCCCATATGCTTCGGATATAGGATCGATTACATGTGCTATAATCATCCGTTCTAAAATTTTCCAAATGCCTGGGGCATTAAGAAGGGAAAAGGTTTAGAACTGGATATGACTAAAAGGATTAAACAATTGTCGAGGACAATCTAAGGTTTACCAAAGATTGGTTGCTCAAGGACAGTTGGAAGTATAGTGATAATTCTGGAAGGACCATATTGACATAATCTGTAAGGAGGCAACTCTTGTTCAGAAGTGGTAGTCAAAATGGAATCTGGAAATGTTTCAAAGTTAGAATTTTCAATCTGTTTAAGATTAGGAAACTTAATGCAAGAAGGATGTTTCCAAGGAGCTGATCTCCTTTGGAATACTCTGTAATGATTGTTGTCAAGTCTTTCTGACTTTGTGCATAATCGTTACAAGAGGATCAATGCATATAAGTTTAGAATCTAACAGATTTCAGTAAATGGCATGAATTTGGAATTCTTGCAATTGCAGTAAGGATTTGGGAGTGTGAAAAGAGAATCATTGAAGCTATGTTCAATTGATCTAGTTCACAAAGTAAAGATCATAGACAAACATAGTATGCATACTTGGTGTGTGGCATGACTAGTGTTTAAGAAAACATAGTGTACATGCTTGGAGCATGGGACAACTATTGTTTTAAATTCAAGAATAAAGTTGATAGCTGAAACAGTATACAATGAATAATGTGTAATCATATGGTGATAAATAAAATGTTTTTTATTTATGTTCAAAGAGTTGATACCATATTGGATTCAATTATTATTGTGTTTCATTTTGCATGTTTTGACTTCCCGAATAAACTGGGTTATTCTTCCGGAATGACTAAATTATTCAAACCATCCACAGTCGGTCATATTTTGGAAGTAGATATGAATTAAGACTGTCATGATGGGTTGTAGAGGTCTAAGGTGTTGGACAAGGCTACAACAATCATGAGTGCTCATAAGTTCTGAGTATTGGATTCAACCCGCGCTCATTGGAATCACTTCATGGATTTTATCACGAGTGATCATGAGACGATAATATCTTATATTCTTCAAACCTAGAGATATGAGTTGTTACTATGAGTTGATAGTACATTGATTGCACGAAACCGCATTTGGTAACTCTGTGCTATAAAACGTGCCTTTGTGTATGATTCAACAAGTAGTAGAACAAGCCATATGAGTCGAAGTTTATCCGTTCCTTTTACCTTCGGGATAAAAGCGATATCTGTGGGCCCCTCGATGATTTGATGATGACAAATGGAAGTGCTCGGCCGGGCCAGGACTGATTTGATTTGTTCAATTAGTCAGTTGTCATAAATCGGAAATCGGGAAACAACAAATGGACAGAGAGAATGATTATAATCCATGTCTCAGTCCATATGATATCTAGAATGGAGGAATATATGATCCCTTATCTAATGGACAAGTCACTGACAAAGGTCAGAGTTCATCGACAAGGTCAGAGTTCGACAGAAGCTTTTGAGAGCTACGATTGCCGGTTGGTTCCTGAAGTCATACGCAATAATAGTTTTAGACTTATCCAAGTGGGAGACTGTTGGATTAATGTCTAAGTCCATAACTATATTTGGTAAGACTTGACCCGACCCGGCATGGTCCATTTGGGTTGCATACCATCATGCACTTGAATGAGAGAAATAAGACACTTATGGTTATTAATATATTATAAGTTCTAGTATATTAATAATAAGAATAATAAGATTATTTAATTAGTATTGATCAAGAATTAATCTAGGATTAATTAAGTGATCAAAAGAAGACTAATTAAATATATGGGTTGATTGTGTAAATCATCCATACTTGTATAGTGGGCTAATGCTCCATGGATAATCAAGTTGGGCTAAAACCCATAGGATGGTCCATGGATGCTCCATGGTGTATTTGTACCCATGGATCCAAGGAAATGGAAAGCCATGACAATTAAGAGTGTACCCTAATTGTGTAACTATATAAGCATCTTATTATTGAGGAAAAATCGGCCACTAGTAGTATTCAAGAAAGGGCTAGCTGATTTTGGTGAGTGTAGAATTCTCTCAAGTCATTCTAAGTGTTTTGATGATTGTGATTCCATTTGAGGTGTCACACTTGGGGCACTAAGCACTCAAGCTTCATGAAGACTTTCTACATCAAGAGGTATGTATTCTATCTTGTTACATTATTGTTTTGTATGCTAGATTAGGATAATACCTTGGAAGTTCTTATTTGCATGTATAATAGAGAAAACATAGATCCAAGGTATTTAGGGTTGCATGTACACTTAGGAGTGTTAGAATGCTCAAAACCCAACATAAAGAACATTCTTAAGTACAATAGGAGGACTAAGTACTGAGTCCTTACCCTCGGTGGGCGTGATGATTTGAGAGTGACATGGTATAGTGACGCTAGCTTTCAGAGCAAGATAGATAATTTCCGCTCTTAGTCAGGCTGGGTATTTGCCCTAAATGGATGAGCTATAACATGGAAAAGTTCCAAACAGGAGACTATGGCTGATTCAACGTGCAAATCAGAGTACATAGCAGCAAGCAAAGCGTCGAAAAAGTAAATATGGCTAAAGAACTTCATCGAAGACCTTGGAGTTGTACCAGCTGTAATGGAGCCTATGGAAATTTTCTATGACAACGAGGGTGCAGTCGCTTTAACCAAGGAACCAAGGGATCATGGTAGATCCAAGCTCATCGAAGGAAAATATCACTTCATAAGACATCGAGTATAAGAGGGACTCCTCATAGTGAAGAGGGTATCATCAGAGGATAAACCAATAGATCCCCTTACAAAGGGACTGAGTAGGGTTAAACATTTGCAGCATGCTAAGAGAATTTCCCTAAGAGACGATATTAGTTTTAGTGATTGGATATGCAATTAGAAACTTGTAAATGTAATTGACATTTGATGATTACATAATAAGGGTTTTATATAAGTAAGGCTTACTGTCTTCTGTCAATTGTTTATTTTATGTTTCACTTTTTGCATGTTTTGACATCCAGAATAATATGATTATTAGAACTATCCACAATAAATCATTCATTGGAAGTAAGCTATGATATTAGACAGTCATGAATTGGCTTGTAGATTGTCTAAAGTTTTTAGACATAACAAAAGTCTACTACAATGTTCATGAGTACTCTTGAAATAAGATTTGAGTATTAGATTAAACCCACGCTCACATGAATCACTTCATGGAATTCATCACGAGTGGTTGTGAGACGATAATATTGTATAGTCTTCAAACCAAGATATATGAGTTGTTGATTACGAGTTGGTTGTGCATTGATAGTACGAAAACGCATCAGTAACTTGATGTTATAAAACATGTTGTTGTATATAATTTAACAAGTAATTAGTACAACCGTATAAGTTAAAGTTTATCTGTTCCTTTTATCCTAATAGGATTAAAAGTGATATCATGAGCCCCTCGATGATGTTGTTTTGACTTATGTGCCAGCCCCGGTCAGGACACAATTGATGTGTTCAATTAAAGTTGTATGTCAAACAAATCAGAAATTGTAAAACAAACTACTGGAAAGAAAGTATGACTGTATTCCATGTATTTGTCCACGTGATATCTTGAAGAACAAAGGACTATATGATCCCTTATCTAAAGGACGCGTTGTAGACTAGATTAGAGTTCGATAGCGGCTTTTCAGAGCTACGATTGCTAATCGGAGTTTGAAGTTACATTGGAAGTTATAATTATTAGACTTGTCCTAGTGGGAGACTATTGGATTAGGTGTCTAAGTCCATGACTATAATTGGTATGTACTTGACCTAATAGTAGCATGGTTCTTTTGGGTTATCTTCACCAGAGCAATTTGATAGGATGGATATTTGAGAAGGAGGTTATTTGTGATTTATTAATATATTATAAGAATAATATATTAAATGAGAAATCATATTATTTAATTAGTATTGAAAAAGAATTAATTTGGAATTAATTTAGTGATCAAAAGAGACTAATTAAAATTATGGGGACTGATTAGGTAAATCAGTAATACTAATAGTTTCGGCTAATGATCCTTGTTGATTAGGGATGGACTAAAAATAAATGAGATTCCATAAAGTTTTAGTCCAAAGGGCCTATCAAATGCGAAGTTTCATAGTCAATTAGGGTTTACATGTAAGAGACTCTAGCAATTCCACACTTTAAATTTAACCCCTAGCATCACCAAAATCGGCCCCAAGACTTCCAGGAAGAAACCCTAGCCAGTTTTGGTGCTTCATAACCTCCCTCTCATAGTTCTCCATTGTTCTTGGTGTTTGTGACTCATTTGAGGTATCACATTTGAGGTACTAAAATCTTGTAACGCAAGGTTCTACAAGCTACAACAAAGACGTATTCATCTAACATCTTTTTTATGTTGCAAATATCAAAGTTGTATGCTAGTTACGGTCTATGCTTTCGAGAAATGAAAATGTCATGTATAACTTGAGAAAACTTAGATCCAAAGTGTTAGGGTTGTATGTGCACCATAGGAATGTTATAGTGCTCAAAACCCATCAATTACCTTACTTGTTATATTATAATAACAAGAACAATCCTAGCTTGATCTTGACTCTTGAAAGCCTAGTGCCCCAAGTGTTGCACCTCTAATGGAGTCACAAACACTCAATGCAAAGGATAGAGAAGGAGAGAGGTGAAAACCGGCACCTTAGGTGTCACACCCCAAAACCACGAACGGCGGAAACGTTCAGGGGTGGAGGACGTCATGTAGAGTATCACAACAGTGTAATATAAGAAACAAGCAACAACATCATCCATTGCATTATAAGTAGAGTTTTAATACATGTGTTTTATTTCATAATGTACAACAATAATATGAATAATCAAAATAAGGCGAGTCTTGTCTGTGCTCCATCTTCTCCAAAAACCTGGCCATCGCACCTGTCTAACTGATGACCTGAGAATACAAGTTATTTTGAAAGCGAGTATCAGCTTTAAAGCTGGTGAATTCATAAGAAATTAAGGTGTCATTGTTTGGATTATGAAAATCTATTATGAAGGCCATGTAAACCTTTTATGAAAATGTTGATGTAAGTATGAAAAACCCTAGAAAATCCCTTATTTTCTATCAGTTTAAGATGTAGTCTTCTACTAAGACCCAAATGTTTTGTTTATGACAATGTAGTCTTCTACCAAGACCCGAATGTTTTGTTTATGACAATGTAGTCTTCTACCAAGACCCGAATGTTTTGTTATGACTATGTAGTCTTCTACTAAGACCCGAATGTTTTGTTATGACTATGTAGTCTTCTACCAAGACCCGAATGTTTTGTTATGACTATGTAGTCTTCTACCAAGACCCGAATGTTTTGTTATGACTATGTAGTCTTCTACCAAGACCCGAATGTTTTGTTTATGACAATGTAGTCTTCTACCAAGACCCGAATGTTTTGTTTTGACTATGTAGTCTTCTACCAAGACCCGAATGTTTTGTTATGACTATGTAGTCTTCTACCAAGACCCGAATGTTTTGTTATGACTATGTAGTCTTCTACCAAGAGCCGAATGTTTTGTTTATGACAATGTAGTCTTCTACCAAGACCCGAATGTTTTGTTTATGACAATGTAGTCTTATACCAAGACCCGAATGTTTTGTTTATGACAATGTAGTCTTCTACCAAGACCCGAATGTTTTGTTTATGACAATGTAGTCTTCTACCAAGACCCGAATGTTCTGCAAGTAAATTGATAGTTTTTCCTTTCTATTGACTAGTACTAACAGTGCTTAGTCTAACTCATCGTTTATGTGAATATATCACAAAATAAAGTAAACAAGAAAAAGTATAATCGTATAAGTATTATCCCTGGATGACCAGGATTAACACGACATCGCCGAAGCGAAAGATAGACCCTATCGACATCCGAAGAGTGTCCCCTCATCCTCTGTAGCGGCAGCATGGTGGAGGGAGGGTTAGTCCCATAACAGCGTTAACCTAATGATCCTCCAAAGATTCACATCTCATCCACTGTTGCAACAGTGGACAGAGGGATGGTTAGTCTCATCACTGACTACTAAATAAGTGACAACCTTAGACATGCGTAGATGTTCATCGACCACTGGTGCTAATCAGCGGGGTTCGGAATGGTAAGTCCCGCCGAAATATCCCATTGAACCGGGATAGGAAAGATAATTTACACAGTAAGTAGTAATAAATCATCCTCTTAGTTCTAAGTACAAGTATCCAAGGTAAGTAAATACAGGATAATACACCTATGTAGAAGTGTTCCTGTACGGTATTCATGTAAGTGTGTTCGTGTAACAGGTAAGTATATGTAAACATATTCATGTATCATGTAATCCTAAGTAAGTGTACTCATGTATCATGTAAGGTATTGGTATAGACTCATGAATGAACTGACTCTTGTGTGATTCCTTGTAGTAGTAATAATGTTTGATATCTTCTAACTATCCCTATGATAATTCACTGGAAGGTAAGTGGTTGTTCAAGTAGATTTATGCACCCTCGATACACCAGGGTGTGGGAAACTGAACGAAGGATGAAAACTATAATCTCTATCATATAAATGAACATATGCGCATAAGTATAGTTTGATTCAAGAAGGTAAAATAATGGTTTTGCAAGATATCTAAGAGTTTTGAACAATAATTAGGAATGACTTGATGTCATTTTAATAAACATTTCAAAACTAATACTTTTGCTAACAAGGTAATTTAAGATAGAAAACCATTTTATGCATCACATTTTGTAGTATGTGAAATCTGCTGAATGAAAACACAGTTATAAAATACATAAGATTGATTTAATAACATATTGTTTTCTACTTGTATCCCCCCCCCCCCATTAATATGTTTAAAATCATTTAAAACATTGATTAGAGGTATGAACTCACCTGTAGTTGGTGATTGGGATGAACTGAACGGTATAGGGTTGCTAGGTGTCAAGCGAGGACTTGTACACACACACTACGATCCTAATGAACATATAATCACACATATATGCATTCAATTAGACTTAAATCACTAATTGATAAAGTTAAGACATCCTAGACACAACTAAACACATTATATAAGTGTTTTAGGCCCTAAGGATTGCATCTAAGCTAATGTGGGACAAGGCACTTGTGTTTTAGGGTTCCAAAGGACCCTATATGTGAGTTTACTCCCCATATACAATCACACATGGAGTTTACAGTTGTAAACTCTTGAGTTTACGGCCGTAAACTCCCAACCATGGGGGTTTGGTGTGTTTTGAAGTCCCTAATGATTCCTAGAATTAGTCCAACTTGGTGGCTAAGTCCTTGGAAGGGTTTAAGGTCTAGAAACACTCCATTTAGGAGTTTACGGCCCTAAGGCCATTCCCCTTAGAGTTTATGGCCGTAAACTCTAAGTATGGTGTGTTTTTTATGTTTTCAAGTCTATTGCACATGTGGGATAGGTTCTAGACTTTTACCTAAAGCATATGAAGCCATTTGGCACACTTTGGTGCCCTTCTTTCATGTTTACGTCCCAAGAACCATGTCTTGGCTGTAAACTCACTTTGGAAGGTGATTTTGATGTGTTTTGGGTCCTTCAATTAAGTGGGAACAATCCTATGAAATGTCTAGAGCTTTAGGTGCTTTAAAAGCACTCTTTTGTCCAAGTTTTTAGAGTTCACGGTCCAAGATCCTCTTGGACCGTGAAATCCCATAAATATGTGTTTCTTTGATGTTTTCATGTCCCTAACACACATACATATGAGTCTAAGGTAGTAGCATGTCACAAGGGAAGGTCTAGGCCTTGTTTCGGGAGTTTACCGCCCAAGAACACCTTGGGGAGTAAACTCCTAAATCTAGTGATTTAGCCTTCTAAATCATGTTATAACTACATATAATGCTTTCTAACACTACTAGAAAGAGGTACTCACGATTTGGGATAAAAACCCAAAGATCCGTGAGAGAGAAAATGGCTTTTCTCTAGTTGGAAATGCGAATAATGAATGAATTTGGTTCAGAATTCTATTTATAGTCCTGAGATATTTTTGGCAGAAAATATTTTTATTCCTGAAATGACCTCTAATATAATAGACTGATGGAATAATAGAGTTGCACTAAACCCTAGTGCATCCACTCTCCTGATATCTCCTGAAGTGTAAACCCTGAATTACTCAAACTTACACGAGAAAGTCTGAAAATTAACTGTGACTGCTATAACTTCTATTGAAGTGATATAGTTTATACAGAATGGAAATTTCGGATTGTCACATTAGGGTTTCTAAAGCTTAGGGTCGATTTCATCATCTATGAGGGGCTTTATCTGGCTGTGGCTGCTTAGGTTTTCAGGTGGAAACCCTAATACCTAGCTTAGGCACCGAAAAGCCCATAGACCCCTCTTTAGAACCTGTGGATGAAATTCCTTATGGCCTTACCCGTAAATTTCGTTGACTCCACTCTATGGAGTCCATCAACCCAGTTACGCAACTATCAATGAATTGCATAACCAGTCCCTCTATTATTAATCAGTTCATTTTATCCCGAAATTAATATCAAATTAATTTCTGATTAATTACTAATTAATAATATAACTTCAAAATAATATATTAAACTTATAATGTATTAATAAAATCATTATTAGTACCAAGTTATTATTCATATAGTAAATCCTACTCTCTCTCTCTCCTCTAGTTATCCTATCAAGTTGCATGAGTGAAGGCAACGCAAAAGCACCATGCTCAAAATCATATCAAGTACATACAGAATATAGTTATGGGCTTAGACACCTAATCCAACAGTCTCCCACTTGGATAAGTCTAATAACTACTATTCCAAGTATGACATCAGAATCTGATTAGCAATTGTTCCTTTCAAAAGCTGCTGCCGAACTCTGATCTTATCAGTAATGCTTCCCTTAGATAAGTGAGCAAATATTCCTCCATTCTATAAGATATCATATGGACATGAGACATAGATTATAATCATTCTCTCTGTCCAAGGTTTGTTTCCCGACTTCCAATTTATTACGACTGACTTAGACTACAATTGAACACATCAACTTAGTCAAGGCTTGGCCAAGCGCTTAGGGTGTCATCACTAAATCATCGAGGGGCCCATAGATATCGCTTTTATCCCACTTTAAACTTCGACTCATATGTGTGTACTACTTACTCATCAAATCACATACAACAAGACGTTTTATTACATCAAGTTACTAATGCGTTTACATATTATGAATGCACAACCGACTTGTAAACAAAAACTCATACGTCTTTGTTTTAAGAATATATAAGATATTATCGTCTCACAATCACTCGTGATAAAATCCATGATGTAATTCAGATGAGTGTGATTTTAACCCAATACTCAAATATTATTTCAGGAGTACTCACGCACACTGCAGCAAACATTTCCTATATCTAAACACTTAAACAATCTATAGTCTGATTCATGACAGTCTTTCCTCATTACTTAGTTACAATGTATGATTGATTTTGGATGTTTGAATAATCTTATTATTAGGGAAGTAAAACATGTGAAGTGAAACACAAGAATAATCTAAGCCAATATGCTCTCAATCTTTTGAGTATAAATAAAACACTTATTATTTAATCCGCATTTTAATTAGACCTTACTCATTGTATACTATTTCGAATAATGAACTCGATACTTGAATTAAAACAATAGTCATCCCATGCTCTAAGAATGCACAATATGTCTTATTTATGGTCCTTTCTTTGTGAAATAGATCAATTGAACACCTTTCCAATGATGCTCATTTCACAATTCCCTGATCCTTATTCTAAGTTTAAGAATACAAAAATTCTTGCTACTACTAGAATCTAGTTAGATCTAAACTTATATGCAGTGTTCCTTTTATAATTCATGGCACCTAAGTCACAGAGACTTTGCCAAGGATATTACAAAACATTCCACTAGAGATTTGTTACAAAACAGCTCCATGGAGATGAAGTCTCACATTAAAGGTACATTCCTTGAACATCCTTCTTGCATAAAATGTTCTAACTTACACATAGATTCTTAATATCCAACTCCCATTATGGAAACATTTTCATAGTTTCCGTACGACTATTCATTCTATATAGAATCCTATCTATTCAGAATCATATCAATATAGTCCATCCATTACCATACTTCTAACTATCTACAAGAAACCAATCTTCTGCAAGCCTTAGATTGTCATCGACAGTTGTTTAAAAACATTAGTCATATCCGGTTCTAGTCCTTTTTCCCTCTTAATGCGCTAGGCATTTGGAAAATCAAAACAACGAATATTATAGCATATGCAATTGATCCTATACCCGAAGCATATAGGATACAATTCATAATGTCTTACATAAAGACATAATGCTAGACCAGTCTCTTGCTATAATATTTACATATATAGAATTTCCTATGTTGAAACATTTCAACAAGACATCCATATATGTTCATGACTAAGTTCTATTAAAATTTAAATCTAAAACCTTTTAGATTCGAAATGAAGTATTATTGCTCTCTCCCTAAAGACTTAACATAGCAAAACAATGTCCAAATTCTGCCACTTTGCAAATTTAGAACTTTGTTTCCTATAAACAACATTGCTAACTTGCAAAACTTAACATAATAATCATGCTCCCACTATCATAAAAATTATGTTCTCACCAACATAAGAATTATGCTCCCACTAGCGTTGACATGTACCTAGAAATCAGCTGGACTTCTAGAAATCAATACCTATTGACTTTCTTACCAAAGTTTAGATTTCTGATACGCGGTGCTTCGATAAGTCTTTATCTAGACTTCTCAAGCTCATACACCATTCATTAGATAACCCATGTGTGTGTCTAAACCCTTTCAAAACTCCTAATAATAAGTACCGAATGTTCAAACTATTTTCCATTTCTCATAATTCGAACAATGAAAAGGGACGCCGTAATAATACTCGAATTTGAGAATGCAATCATCACACCGACTAACTCTAATCCTTTAAACTTTAAAAGTGAAAGATTTTCCTCATAATCATTTTCATGAAGTAGAGAGAAACCTCTTACCACTTTGATTTTAAGGTGTATGTGTTCATATCCATGTGAATTCATCATTTCCAACCTAAATCATAAGATAAGGTTTATGACAAATTCAAACTCATATGGACTGAACTTGTATATTCTCAATTTCTTGCCATCCGGTAGCACAAGGGCCTACTAGTGCTTCCAATTTACTAAGCAGCTCACCCATACGGATCATTGTACCTTCAATGAAGAAGGTGCATTGCCTTAATCAATCAAATGATGTAAGGCCCTAGAAACAAGGATCTTAACCAGTGATCAAGCAATCTAACAATCAAACAAGATAAGAACGGAGTAGAAGAAGATTAAACCAAGCCTTGTAGATTTTTATATCAAAGAAATGTCAGGTACAACTTGGACACACACAAATGAACGTAAACTCAGTGGACTGACAACAACAACTGACAGACTCAGACACACCTATTATATAGGGGAAAGACTGGTCGTAAACAGGTTTTCGGTTGTAAACCTGGTTATGGCCGTAAACAGACTCTGGCCATAAACTCATCCAATACACTCAATTACATGACACAAAACCCATAAACTGGACCCTTCAATCTCCCCTTGGTTTGGGGCTATCCATGACTCAGTCCTTTTCAACTATAAGCACATTGGACCCCCTCCCCCCATCGCGCCACACCACATCTCTTTCCGATGATCTCTGCAACCATTGTCATGCATTCTTTAGCAGCAGATTCAAAGATCTCTTCAGCCACTTTGAAAGCATATTCGCAAGAGATCCATCGCTGAAATTTTGCAACATGGGAATCTACCTAACTTGGTTGGTCGGTGGCCACATCATAGTCTGGAAAGCCTGACTTGTCTTCGGATCCAGTACGTGAAGGAATCTCTTAATAACGGGCTCAACAGTCTTCATATTAGGAAATCCCTTCTTTACTTGGTTCTCCAAACAAAGATTGAAATGAGTTGCCCGTGGCTCACATGATGGATTTGCAAATGGAGCACTGGATAGTTCTGAAAGATAAACCCTAGTCCAGGAACTGAAATCATTGAAGTCTTTGTAATATTCCACATTTGAGGTTTTGCATTTCACTATCCACATGTTTAACATGTCATGAAAGCCCATGAGACAATTCATGATCTGTCACCGTACTCGTGTCCAACTCTTTTCCTATCAAGATTAGTGATGGTGAATTTAGGTTGATCTCCAGGAGCATTCTGATTTGAGCTCTTCTTGAACAAAAGTTGCTTTTTCTTGGCGGATGCTGCTAAATTGGCGCGTTTTAGATCAGCAACGTTGGATGCTTGAATTGATTCTGTTTCAAAACGATTAATGACCTGAGTTCTTCTGACAGCGAGCGAGTCAACAGGGGGATCTTGAGATAACTGGCCAACATTTAAATCTAGAATAGATGATTTGAACTTGTCGCCAAGTTCCTCTACCAATCTCTTCTTCAAGTCAAAATAGCATGCAGTTAACATTCCCAGGTGTGTTTGCAGATCATAGATTTTCTTTGATTTCAAAGTCTGATCTGCTTCAAGGTCTGCAACATGAATTTTAAGTTGAGCTTTTTCGGCTTCAAGATCAGCTACACGAATATCAAGCTCAATGTTTTTCTAGTTTAGCATGCTGATCTCCTTTCTAAGTGCATGCATGGTGGAATCATCCTTTCCTGAGTGGATTTCCTCTATAGAAATTCCTTTAGCGCGAGAGGAAGGCACTGAGCTTTGTTGTTGGGCCAGATATAAAGCAAGCCTCTCAGAGGCAGCATCATGAAAAGGCCTAGGAGGAGATGATTTTGGGGGAGCTGATGAACAACCAACATCAAAAATGGTTCTTGGTCCTTCGTGGGATGGTACAGATAAATTAGCAGCAAAAGTAGTTGTTGGAGTAGTTGTTGGTTGAGTCTAATGGCCTTAAGATTGTTGTGGAATGAGTACTCCCTGCCTCGGATCACGTCTTCTCCTTTTAAACGGAGGCTGGGTGGTTTGAGTCATCAACAGTTCACTCACAGATGGCTCAGTAGTAGGAATAACATCCTCAAAGGGAGGAATCCCTGAATTTGTCTCCATAGGAGTTTTAGTGGCATCCAATTGGTTGGAAGTAGGAGGTATTGTTTCAAGAACATCTTATGTATCCCTTATCTCCTTTGCTGGATTAACAACATCATGGATACCATCAAATAATGAGTTAAGGTCTTCATTGGACAAAAGGTTATCATTGCCTCCAAAACTCAAAGAAATGTCATCCTTGTCAAAACCTGTAATATCAAAATCATTAAACAAATCATCATCATCTCCTTCATTTTCAGTTGCATCCTCCATTGTTCCTTTATTGTAGTCACTCTCAACATGTACAGAATGTAAGTCATGTTCTTAAGCCACTATTGCAATAGGTGTAAGTACATCATCGTTGTGATCTGAAACAGGAATCACATCTTCTTCGGAGATGACATCTTCTTCAGAAGTAACACGGTCTGAAGATATATGAGACTCAGATGCCTTGCTTAAATCGGCAAACATGCCAAACTTCACTAAGGGATACTTTCCTTGAAAAGTAATTTTTCCCTTTCGATTTTTCTGTAATAGCCCAACACTGTTTAGCCCAAGAGACTTCATGTCTAGAGTTTCTCCTTCTTTAGCCATCGCTGGAAATTTCTCGTTGATGAACATTTGAATGAACCTTGGGTACAACAAGAACTTGTCCCTTGTTTTTCCTTTGATGTTCACAATCAGCTCGTCAAGGATGAACTTGGAGAAGTTGTAATCCAGTCATGTAGCAAGTGAAACGATGGCTACTGTGTTCCTTAGAGAAATTTCATCTGTGCCAGATTTTCTTCCTGATATGCAGTTCACAAAGACATGCGCTAAGAACTTCCAATAAAGTGGTAGCAACTTCTTCATTGTCGGAGGAAAGTCTCCTTCATAGCCCATCTTGATGAAAAATTCCTGACTTGGATGGTTTCAATCTAAGTAGGGATGTTTGATTGATCGTCAATTTTCATAACGTCTCTGATGAATTGTTCCGTGATGATGATTTTGCAAATCTTTACTATAGCTTCAACAGATACAGCTCCATCTTCTCCTTTCTTCACATCTGCTGACCTCCAGAATTCTTTGATTATGCCTTGATAAATTGTTGGATTCACAGTAACAGCAGTGGTCAGGCAACATGAGGATCAGCCAAAAGAATTGCTAAGTTATGACTGTCAGCGAATTTGAGTTCTGTCATTTCAATCTGCAGTAAACCAAGCCAAGTGAGAAAACAATTTATTTAAACCTTTAAAATTGATGTTTTACTCATGTTGTAGTTTAATTAGGCTTTTAAATGAAACAAATTATGAAAAGTCAAAGTTGTGATGACCAAAACTGAGTTTACGGTCAAAGGGAGTTCACAGCCGTAAACACCTGGTCGTAAACACCGACAATAAATTTTCTTCGATTAAGTCCTTAAAAAGTCGATTCAACACGAAAATGGCATCATTAGGATTATAATTAGCATACCTTCAGTTTCAACCAATCAATTTGACAAAAATCACGAATTTTTTTTAGAGAGAGAGAGAGAGGAATGGAGTTTGTGGCCGAAAACAAGAGAATGAGGAGTGGTAAGTGTTTTCATCTGGAACCTAACCTTTTATACTTGGTCCAAATGCAATGGGCTACAATCTACAATGCATAAAAATAAAGTCCAATACCCAAAAAAAATTTAAAAATAAAATATTTTGAGTACAAAAATAAAATGAAATGAAAATAAAAAATAAAACTAATTTTTAAAACTAAATTAAAAATTTTATCAAAATGAAAAATAAAATTAAAATTAAAAATAAAAAATAAAAATAAAATTGAAATTAAATAGAATTCAATCAAATTTCACCTCAACTAACACTAATAATATTTTATTGATATTGGGATCAAAGTTGTTAGACGGCCTTAATCCACTTATCGGTACTTCTACCTTCATATCCATGTCTGGTCGATCGTCGGTATTGTGGTCCACTTAAACACGAAAGGTTGTGACAAATTTTGGACATATTATAAGTAACAAGACATTAGATCCTATGAACTTAAATAATATTCCTAAAAGACCATTCAGCTGACGACAACCAAAGATATTGTTGTCCACCTAAACTGAGCAGCGAGATCTATAGACAACCTATAAAATGTTCAATGTGTTTCCCGCTTCTTGATATACTCCAATAATCAAGGTCTTCCTAAATACTCCTTACTTCAGATGAGCAGAAAATTATTAAGGAAGAAGTCAGATTTATAATGCATATGTTGTACACTCAGGTCAGATCTCGTACAATAATGCAGAGAGTGAAACATATGACTAATTAGAGTTTAGAGGGATTGAGAAGTAGAAGGTTGCATATGCTATGAACCAGGTCGGATTGTTAATCACACAAAGGAGACTACATATGTCTAACAGGTAGGAAGAATAGCACAGAAGACGATGCAGAGAGACAGAGTTGCATATGTTGCATTCTAGGTCGGATCTCTTCCAATCAGTATAGGAAGCAACATATGACGAACAGATAGAAAGAAAGAAAATAATTTTCTAAACACCTAATTTATCGGAATTCCCCAGTTACCCCGTCAATACCGGAATTAAGGACAAAGTCCGCACATCGAGGAAAAGTTAATCCACAGTTCTAGATACAAATCATTTAATGTGTCCGCAGATTCCCATGTATATCTCTATGCTCAACCAATCCAAGCATCATATTGTCAGGCTAAATGGAACTATCATGGTCAAGATTTGTTATGTTTGTAGATTCCTTAAGTTCATATGATCCTAGTCAAGTCCATTTTAAAATCATTCGTGGCTACCAGCGCATCTAAAACACATCTTAGACAATTCAACTTTAGTATCTTACACATATTCAGATTGCCTGTTATCACATGATTGTATCACTTCCTAGCACATTACCTACAAACATAAACTATCAGCAACATATATTTTATTTTATTTTAATATTCTGATTTTCTAATGTTTTTGGATTTTGAGATTTTAAATTTTTGTTTGGTTTTTGATTATTTCTCCCCCTAAATTTGTGCATGGGTGAGAATGAAAATAACATACAGAAATTTAAACTATCCTAAAAACTTTTGTCCTTAAAGCGTATCATTTCCAAAAAGCTCACAAGCACATCAAATCGAGCTTTGTTAAACGACTTTCTGAATAGATCCTCCACATCATTGACAGTGGGAACCTGTTCCAGCCAAATGAGCGAACGCTCTTAACAATCTCTGGTGAAATGAATTTTGATGTCAATGAGCTTGGTTTTTGAATGTTGGACTGGATTTTTAGCAATCTGAAATGCAGCCTCATTATCAGAAAAAATAGGGGTTTCTAAGTAGTTCAAACTGTAATCCAACATTTGATGTTGGATCCAGATAACTTGAGAACAACAAGCAGAGGCAGCAACATATTCTGATTCTGCTGTTGAACTTGAGACGGTCTACTGCTTCTTGCACTGCCAAGACACCAGCCGATCACCAAGGAATTGACACCCACCAGATGTAGATTTCCTGTCAAGGTCACAACCTCCATAATTACTGTCAGAAAAAGATATAAATCAAAATTTAGAATTTTTCGGATACCAAAGACCCAATTATGGGCTGTCTTTGAGATACCGAAAGATTCTTTTGACAGTAATAAGATGTGAAAGTTTAGGATTAGCTTAATAGCGTGTGCATTGACAAACAACAAACATATTGTTTGGTCTGCTTGTAGTTAGATACATCAGTGAACCGATCATGAATCTGTAGAAAGTTTTATCTATGCATTCGCCATCAGTATCTGGAGTTAACTGGAGTCTCTCGGCCATTTGTGTCAGGGCAGGTTTTATGTCTCGAAACACGAACTTCTCAAACATATCCTCCACATAGTTTGCTTGATGCAGCAGGATTCTGGTTGATTTTTGTTGTACCTGAAGCCCCAGAAACATGGTCATTTCCCCTAACGAACTCATCTCGAACCTCTTTTTCATCACTCCTTCTAACTCTCTGCATAGCTGTGGACTTGTAGACCCGAAGATAATGCTGTCAACATAGATCCGGACTAGAATCTGATCATTACCCATATGCTTGATGAACAAGGTTTCATCGATAGTGTCACGAGAATATTCATACTCGAACAAGTGTTTTGTGAGAGTTGCATACCACGCTCGAGGAGCTTGATGTAACCGATACAACGCCTTGTCCAACTTGTAGACGTGATTGGGAAATGTCGAGTTAACAAACCCAGGGAGTTGATCAACATAGATTTCTTCCTTCACCGTGCCATAGAAGAAGTCTGTCTTGACATCCATCTGGTAAATAATGAAGTTCATGTAGGAAGCATATGCAAGGAAGATACGAATAGCCTCCAAGCGAGCCACCGGAGCATAAACCTCGGTGTAGTCAAGATCCTCGAGCTGTCTAAATCCACGAACCACCAATCTCGCCTTATTATGCACTATAACTCCGGAATCATCCTGCTTATTGCAATATACCCACCGTGTGTCAAGAGACTTTTTGCCCTTAGGTTGTTCAACCAGCATCCAAACCCTGAGGTTTTCAAATTGATTTAACTTTTCGTGCGTAGCATCTACCCACCTAGGATCATTTAAAGCCATTTAAACATACTTTGGCTCAATTTGAGAGATAAAGAAAGAATAGAGAAATGTATTAACATCTCCACTCTGACTTCTTGTTCTGACACCATCACCCAGCTGGCCAATGACATTTTCGATTGGATGATCGCATTGAATACGGGAAGGTATTTCCTGGCTGATGTCGTTGAGTGAAACGGGAAGATTGTGAATGTTGATAACTCCATCATTTGTCGAATGATTTACTTCAAAAGAACCTATCACGTTACAAGGATTTACCACAAACTCATTAGCAATTTGCTCAGGAAAGAGAATTTCCATAAAAGTTTGAGTAGCAGCGGAAGGATCTCTGGACATGAGCTCTCTTTCAACAGGAGTAAGAGGTGTAGCATCAACATCTGGAGTGTGTTGTTGACTTGCAGATTTTGGACAAGTAATTGGAACCGGTGACTCCACCGTAGGAATTGTGAAAGACACTATCGGCGGTCTGTAAACAACTTCTTCGTCTTCATATTCAGGTACAATCTTCTAACCAGAAGTAGAACCTGATAAACCATCTGAACACACATTGAACGATTTGAACAAAGATGTGTAATCAAACAGCCAATCAGGACCCACTCTAGCATCCGTTTCATTCTCCTCCAACCAGTGCACATCTAAGGATTCTACGATTTGCTTTGTTCTTTTGTTGTAGACCCTGTATGCAGTGCTAGCAGCATACCCCACAAAACAACAATCATCAGCTTTGGCATTTGAACTTTAGGTTGTACTCCAGGTGAAGATGGGTACAAGGGCAACGAAATACGCGAAAGTGACTGACAGATGGATTGTGACCATATAGAATTTCGTAAGGAGTGTTCATCTGGGCTATTTTGATCAAAACACGATTCTGAACATAACATGTTGTTTTGATCGTCTCAGCCCAAAAGAAAACTGGCAGCTTTGAGTCACAAAGCATCGTCCTTGCAGCGTCTCGCATTGTTTGATTCCTCCGTTCATCAATTCCGTTTTGTTGAGGCATGCGAACGGAACTATATTGACGCACTATTCACTTTTCTACGCAAAAGTGATCAAGAACCGCATTCTTGAATTCTGTTGCAATATCAATTAAAAGCGCCTTCACCCGGTGATTTATTTGGTTCTCAATCATCACAATGAACTTCTTAATCAAATCATATACCCTAGCTTTGTTGGATAAGAAGAAAACCTACAAGAAACGTGAGAAGTCATTGATCACAACTAGACAGTATGAATTTCTATTGATGCTTAGGACATTGACCGGACCAAATAAATCGATGTGCATTAGTTGGAGCACCTGACTGATTGAATTAACCTATTTTGGCAGGTGTGTTTTTCTGTGATGCTCTCCCTGGGCACATGACACGCACTTTTCAAATGTTATGAAGTCTCTAACAGGTAGGCTACACACCATTTCATTTTTACCAAAGACGATTCAGATTCTTAGCGTTCGCATGACCGAGTCATCAGTGCCACAACATAGTATTTTGTTATGAGACTTTTAAAAAGAGGCGGGTGACTTGTTCTGTAATGTTGCTATTCATGTCGATGATGTATGCATTTCCATCCCGCTTTAATTTAACAAGAATCCACTCATCTGAGATGACAATGCCTGGCTTCAGGATCAGACACTCTTTATCAGTAAAATGCATTGAATAACCCTTGTCGAAAATTTGAGAAATGCTCAACAAGTTATGCTTTAACTCAGTAGCATAGTTGACGTTCTCGAAACTCAGCACTTTGTTTGTCACTATTAATTTCTTAGTGATTTTCCCACCTTCTCCACCTGCAAAGGAAACAAATCCCCCATTAAAAGTTTGAATGTCGTTCAACTGGGAGATGTCTCCTGTCATATTCTAGGAACAGCCGTTGTCGACATACCAAGGTCTGACGACATTCCTCTGCAAGTGTCCCTGGAAAATGAGCGGGATCATTTAGATTTGGGGACCCAGGTCACTACTTTCCTGGGTTGACTCTTTACAATCACATATTTATCTTTTGAACTTTTTGATTTTGAATCATCATTTAAAACACTTTCAAGGGATGAGGATGATTGGTTGGAAGTTAATTTGGGCACCCACTTGTATTTATTTTCCTTAAAAATCAAGGATGATTTTGAAACATTTTTCTTTCCAGTTTGCTTTGGGCATTTGGATTTTCGACCAGAAGTAGTTGAAGATCCAGATCCGCCCTTTGACGAAACCGACCTCGGCTTAGCCTTGTTCGATTTTGGCAAACCATTTGTGACTTTGTTATTTAAAACCTGTTTTTTCTTTTGAAAACCTGCCCTTTTCTTGTTTTGATTAGCCTTCCAACCATCATCTCGAGGATGAGATCTCGAGGACTTTCTAGTTAAAGACCTTCCACAAGACTCGTTCTCTCCTCTATGTGATAAGAAATGCATAAATGCCCTATTGGGACAATTCCTAGCGATGTGACCAGCAGTACCACAGTTAAAACAAATTTGCATATTATTATTGTAACTGGTATTGCCTTTGTATGATTTACATTCTATACTGACACCCTTACTTTTCTTACAAGAACATGTGCAAGAATCAGATTGTGTGACAGGTGAGGGTGAACCAGTGTGTGTTATTGGTGAAGTGGATGTGCTTGAAACAGGAACATCGGTATTGTCAAACAAATCATCAAATATATCGAAAAAGTTTGAGTTATCATTTTGTGATGCAAAACCTTCACAAGATACATCATTTATTTTAACATCTGAAACAAATGTGTTATCATTTGAAATAGAAACAGCAGGTTCAGAAACATTTTTATTTTCAGAAACACATCCTTTAGCTTCTTGCTTTGATTATCTAAAAGATTGATCTGCATGGGAAGTAGAAACATTAGTATTTTCAACATTAATACTACCTCTTGACACAAATCTATATTTAAGAAATGGCTCTATGTCCATCTCTTTTTCAGTTAATGGCTTAAACTGATAATTATGATTAAAAGGAGGAGGCACTTTATCATATCCTAAACCCGTTTGCTGGTTTTCATTGAATTGAAAATTATGTTCTATCATGGATGCAACTACTTCACTTGACACATCAAATTTTCTAAAAGTAAAATATGCATTTTCAAATTTGTTTTTCAATGTGTCACGCTCATTAGTTAACTTAGCAAGTTGTTCAGTCACAAATCTATAATTAGCACACTTATTGTTATACTCTTCCTAAAGTTTTCTAAAATCTTTTTTTTTTGCTTCTAATTGAGATTTTAGAGGTTTCTGTCCTTTCCTAAGTTGATAGCCTTCATATTTCAGGTCCTCGTTCTCTCTATGCAATAATTCTATATGCTCAAGTAAATTTTTGACATTATCAATGCATGTTTGAGAACATGAAGACTGACTTACCTCTTTCTTCTCAGGTTCTGGAGTAGAAGATACCATAAAGGAAAAGTGAAACTCCATCATCTCTTCTTTAGGATCAACTTTAGCTTTCTCTTCTAGAGCATCATTGATTTGAGAAAAGTGAGCATTCTCAGGTCCTGAAATATTTAGTGCATGAATCTGGTCCTCCCAGTTAAAGGACTAAGCAACACTTCCATGACTATTTCCCAGTGGAACCATTGTTGTATCATTGCTTACCGTTCTGACTGGCTTCAAACACTCACGAGGAAAATGTCCTGGCTCGTGGTAATTGTAACACCGAAGCTTGCCCTTGTTAAACCCAACTTTCTTGTCAGCATTCATCCTCCAGTTGTTCTTTCCCATCTTCTTTGCAAATTCCTTTGCCCTAAACACTGTCATTGCTATCTGCCAAGTAATAACCATTTTTTCCACATCTTCTGGATGAATTTGATCCAGATTAGCAAATGAGAGTTGAGGTGGAAGCTCTCCAGCTACAAAAGCATTATAGCAATTGACATGTCTAGTGGCAAGAGCTAAGTTTTCATCCCTTTCTTTGGGATTGGGAACAGGAACCATAACTGGTGCTTTGGAGGAGGAAGTAGAATGTAAAACAACAAAAGACTGACTTTGTGGATAAGACATAGATTATGAAGCAAGAAATGGTGCAGCTGATGGAGCAACAAAAGTTTGATTCTGAGATTCTTGAACGGAAAAAGCTTGACTTGGAGAGGAGGTAAAAGATGAAAAGGTACTATTTGAAGAAATCTCAAGATTTATAGTCGAGTAGGAATTCACATGATTGATATCTCGTTGTTTAATATCAAGATTACATGCTTTGATGATTATCATAGTTTCAACAAGACTGAGACAATTGAGATCTTTTGTCTTCTTGATGATAGCCACATTCATATCCGATGCCTTTGGAAGTGAATTCAGCAGCTTTTTGGTTATCTCAAACTTACTCACATAAACCCCAGCTGAACTCATTTCAATGGTGAGTGTGATAAAACGCTGCAACTGAGCTTCTAAAGTTTATCCAAGAACATAATTAAACATATTGAATTTATGTCTTAACATGTATTGGCGTCTCTGTTTCATGTCTTAATTTCCCTCGTAGACTTCAATCAAAGCTTCCCACAGTGCTTTTGTTGGATCGTATTCTCTGAAACCGTGAGCAATATCAGGAGATAAAGCCATAGTTAATGTAGCCAACGCCCTTTCCTTTTCTTCAACCTTTTCGAAGTCTTCATCAGTATAATCCTCGCAGACTTTTTCAACTATTTGTCTATTCGCAAGAGTAGTAGCAATTCAGACTGGTCCTTTGAGAATGCTTCGCCAAACCTTAAAGTCTTTCATCTTGATGTATTTCTCAATCTGGTATTTACATTCTGGGAACCCTTATGCAGATAATAAGTGTGGAATGTGAGTGGTTGTTCCCATGATTGAATCTAATTCATGATGAATTGTTGGGCTTTGAGAATACATTCTTGTTTTTGTTTTTGTTTTTATTGTTTTTTTTTCAATTTTTTTAATTGAAAATGACTTGAAAAATAAACTAAAACACCAAAAAGGATTAAGTTTATGACCACACGTTTACGGCCATAAATATAGTTTACGGTTGAGTTTTCAGTTGGGGAGTTTACGGTTGAGATTCCGGTCTTTGAGGATTTCATGTTTATGGTTTCTGAAGATTGCCTATTTACGGTCCCTAAAGATTATCAGTTTACGGCTGTGAACAGAGTTTTCGGTTATTGAAGATTACTAGTTTACGTCCGTGAATAGGAGTTTATGGCCGTGAACTCTTAACCGTAAATGCCCAGAATTCTATGAAAACACGAATTTTTAACAGAGCTGATCTCCTTTTGCTACGAAAACACCAAATCAAGCCTCAAATAGTGACGAAACTAAACTCCTTTAACCGTGAACATGATAGTAAGATGATTTGACACCGGATTTGCTTTGATACCAATTTTAAGGCCCTAGAAACAAGGATCTTAACCAATGCTCAAGCAATCTAACAATCAAACAAGATAAGAATGGAGTAGAAGATGATTAAACCAAGCCTTGCACACGTTTATATCAAAGAAACGTCAGGTACAACTTGGACACACACAAATGACGGTAAACTTAGTAGACTGACAACAACTAACAAACTCAGACACACCCATTATATAGGGGAAAGACTGGCCATAAACAGTCTTACGACCGTAACCTTGCTTACGTCTATAAACAGACTCTGGCCGTAAACTCATCCAAAACACTCAATTACATGACACAAAACCCATTAAGACTTATACATTAGATAGCCTAGCACAAACCATAAACTAGAACCTTCAAATGAGAACTCATAGAACTCACATGCATAGTCAGCTTAACTGGAATGGCACGGAAACAAGAATATGTCAGCACGATAGGTTGTCAACCTCAAATTGTTTGCTAGTGATTACTAAAAGGTTTATTCTTTATTATTTCCTGAAACTATTCAGGACCACTTAGGACTCCCACTAACCTCTAGACATAAAAGATTCTCTGTCAGTCAACATTCCTTGACAAACAAATATTGAAGATTTAGTGTGGATTTTTATCAAGATAACACTTCATGTAATTGGTCTTAGTTGGTCTTTGTTTTAACCAAAACATCACAACTACCAATTTCAAATCTACAATTATTAGAAAACTTTTTCTACAATAATTATAACTTGCTACATAAGGTACAACTTGGAGTAACTAGAGTATAACTCTTAACAAGGTACAACTTGGAGTAACTAGAGTATAACTCTAAAACTTTGATATTGGAACGAAGTATGACTCATCCTTTTGATTTTAACCATTTCAACAATTTATGATACCTCTTCTTAACCATACAAATGAACTATGATTTCCTTAGAGGATCAATTGTGACATGGTTCCATAATCATTAGTATGATCATAACACACGATACTAAAGTACTCTCCTTTCTTTTCAGATTGGAGAAACTTTTAGCTTTCTGCCTAATTGATTCTTCTTATTCATTATGTTTATACTTTGAATCCTTTCAAGGTATTAGAATTACAGTTAATCTTGTAAACATAACCATATTTACTGAACTATCAGTAAATCATGACGAATATACTTATTGTCCTTTGTAGTGGATCTAACCAGTGCTCATCAATGTGTACTAGATCCTTTAGTCTTTCACTTGACTCACAGATATATATATATATATATATATATATATATATATATATATATATATATATATATATATATATATATATATATGTGTGTGTGTGTGTGTGTGAATAAAGAATTTAGTTTTAATTTCCCAAAGTTGAAGATTATCATTCATCACACAATACAAGTCGCATGATTCCAAGTTTCTATCCAACTGAAACTTGGGTGAAGGGAATCCTTCCTTATCTCGTAAATTATGATTCTACGACAAACGATATAACCAAAAATCAAATTCATTTCCAACATTGCTAATAATATATAAACATCAATTTTCACTAATGTCATTGTAAGGATATCATAAAATAAGACAAAATCAAATATATATATATATATATATATATATATATGTTTATAAAATGTGAAAAACTTGTCCTTACAATGCAAATTCATTTGAAAACTATGTTTCTAAATATTCCTAAAAAATCTATCATAACTCCTAAGCAGCAACTCATAAATCTGATCATCAAACCATGTGACTAAAATCCATCTCTTCATAATTATACTTAACTTACTCTTCCTTTTAAGCTTCCTTTCTTCTCTTCGATCCTACAAAACATCAAAATGCAATGTTATCACATCATGTATTAAGAATCTATAAGTAGGAACTTAATAGAAATATATAGTGGATTTACCTGATGTAGAGTCATACAATTTGACTTTACTATCCTTGCAATCTTTCAGGTATTCATGGAAGCTTTCCAGCCAATTCCCATTCTCTTTGCAATAGAAACAAACAGACACTTTCAGAATGGTACATGGGACTATCTGAGACTCAGCCTTTCTCTTTACCATTCGGTCAAATGGTTTGACCTTGAATGATCCCTTTCCATTGGGAAGAGAAAAATTTTCTCGACTTTTAATGTTGTCATTGTCAATGTCTATAGAAGTTTGCGAGGTAGATCTTCCATTCAAACTTGATTTACCAGTGCGCCAAATCATTGTTGATTCAGCAAATATTAGGAAATATGTCAAATCAATAAGGGTCATGTTGTGGTGAGTCATATAGTAGTCCTTAATGAACTGACTATACGACTCGGGAAGTGATTGAAGAATCAAGTCAAAAGCCATCTTTCTCGATAAAATGACACCCAACATCCCTATTCTATTAATATGTGACTTCATCTTCAAGACATGTGCACACACAAACCTTCCATCTTGGTGTTTGCTTGCCAATAGGGCTTGAGTGACCTTGAACTTTTCAAGTTGACAATATTGTGGGTCAGGGAGAATTACTGGAGGAGGTGGAGGAAGAGAAGTATGATTTCTAGCTCCACATTTGCACGAAGAAGGGAATGATCTTTCACCATCATCGACATGTTGAATATCATCTTCGAATGGAAAGCCATTTCCAAAGGATTGAGGAAGACCATAGTTGTGAAAACTAGACATCTACAAAAGGGGAGAAATTCAAGTTAGTTGATTTAATTCCTTAATATAACACCTAAATGAAATATTAAGGCTAGCACCCAACACAATAATTCACAATTCGGAAGACGGATGCCGTAATCCAATTGAAAATTATTTGTCGGTAGGTAAATGACAATTTACCAATTCCACCACGAACGAAATTTTAAACCAATTAGTTTTTTTAAATGAAATTCCTAGATATTTTGAGATTCATTGAACTTTTCAATGACATTTTTCATCTCGATTATGCGCTTTAAGTCTGTGACTGGGATACCGAGTATCACAAACATGGTGTAAATAACCATGCAAATTAGCTTTGTACTCTCGCTCTCATTTATCATCTAATCAATGTGTCGGTTAACCATACATGCTCCATTGATCAATGATAATTTGCGAGCTACCCATTGCCATCCTTTGCTAGTCTCATATTAGTGTGTCGGTTAGCCACACACGCTCCACTAACGATGGATAAGGTGTAATGTGCAATTTCATGAGTTAGCATCAAATTCACATTTTCCTAAAGTAACTAAGATTGGGAATTTATAAAAGGTTTCGTTACTTTATATGTTGATAAAAATTTTAATGAGAGCTTTTGTCCTATCCTACCCGTTCGGCTAAGGACTGTCCAATAGTCAGGGGTGCGGTGGGCAAGAGTAGATACCCAATGACGGTCATTTTGCAGGCCGCTTACTTAAACACCCCTAACAGACCAGCTTCATGAATGAGACCTACTAACGGTAAGACTGACTTTTTCTTATACATATATATAAATTAAACTTTTAATGTTATAATAGTATGATGGTGTATTTTAAACTTTTAAAATACTAAGTGGTTTAATCTTTTAATAAATTAATCATTTAACTTTATTTAATTTAAACCTATCTACATATTTTTTAATTGTCATTTAATTAAAACACCTAATTAATTAATTAATAAAATCTATGTGGGCATATTCTAAACTATTTAAAAAACCAAGGTTCTAAATTTAAGATTTCAAAATTAAAGCTATTTAATCAAATTTTAAATTATAAAACATTGAGGTGCACTTTTGAAACTTTTCCAAATACTTGGGTTTAACCATTTAAATTTCCAAAAATCAAAACTTTTAATTTCAAATTTAATCTAGAAAACATAGAGCATGTATTTTAAACTTTCAAAATGCTAGTGTTTTATAACTTTATATTTTAAATTTGAACTTTTAATTGAATTTTAAATTCCATAACTTAGAGGGTGCAATTTGAAACTATTCAAAATTATAGGTTAAATATTTGAATTAAAAATAATCTTATATCATCCATATTTAACCAAATCTTCAAATTTTGATAATGGATATCTCATACCAATCAGAAAAATCAATTTGGTGATTAAAAACGAATTATGGTAATTATCCCAATCAAAATCTAGCCAAAAAATCGAAAAAACTGGCACCAGACTAGTCAACTCGGCGATTTGGCAAGTGAACTCATCGAGTCCTCTATGGAACTCTTCGAGTTCATCTATCAGACAGTAGATAAATCGATTTCTTGTTCTTTTGGAAGTTCCAACAATCCTATGGTAACATGCAACCCTAATTGCTTTGGATATAAGTTTTTCTCTATTGAACATGCGAATACAAACTCCAAAGCAATAACGCTAAGACTAGCTTACACAATTTCAAAAATTGACATATAAATTAGGGTTTGATGATTACCTCACTTGTTATATTGTAATAACAAAAACAATCCTAGCTTGATCTTGACTCTTGAAATCCTAGTACCCTAAGTGTTGCACATCTAACGGAGTCACAAACACTCAATGCAAAGGATGGAGAAGGAGAGAGGTGAGCATCGGCCACCTTAGGGTTTCTGAACCATAGGGTCGATTTCATCATGTATGAGGGGCTTTATATAGCTGTGGCTGCTAGGGTTTTCAGGTGGAAACCCTAATACCCAGCTTAGTCACCAAGCAACCCATGGACCCCCTCTTTAGAGCCCTTGGACAAATTCCTTATGGTCTTACCCATAAATTGTGTCCACTCCACTCTATGGAGTCCATCAGCCCAATTATGCAACTATCAATGAATTACACAACCAGTCCCTCTATTATTAATCAGTTCCTTTAATCCCGAACTTATATAAAATTAATTTCTGATTAATTACTAACTAATACTATGATTTCCAAATAATATATTAAACCTGTAATATATTAATTAAATCATTCTGAGTACCAATTTTCTATTCATATAATAAATTCTACTCTTTCTCTCCTCTAGTCATCCTATCAAGTTGCATGAGTGAAGGCAACCCAAAAGGACCATGCTCATAATCAAATCAAGTACATACCAATTATAGTTATGGGCATAGACACCTAATCTAACATCAATCTCATCCTGAATTGCCTCTTTCCAGAAATGAACATCCGTAGAATCCATAGCTTCACTGAAAGTCTTTGGATCCTCCTTAATATTAAAACAATATTGATATTGAGACACAGTCTCATCCCTTGTTCCTTCAACTAAGTATAGTTAAAAATCAGATCCAAACGATTTAACTTTTCTAGCTCTAGCACTCTTTCTTGTTCAGGAACATAAATTTTACCACCAGAAATATCATCAGCTTGATTGTGTTCTTGTTGAAAGATTGTTGAATCGTGTCTCTTGATCTAGGTATCGATGTAAATCTTTCTTCATAAAAGATAACATCTTTTGACTCTATAACATTGTTCATAGACACAAAGTGATTAGATTCTAAAAGTTTGAATCTATAAGCTTTGTAATGCTTAACGTATCCAATAAAAATACAGTCTATACCTCTTTCACCTAATGTTTTCCTTTTGGATTCAGTGAACCTCACAACTGCCCGACAATCGCAAATTTTGAGATAACTCAAATTTGCTAACTTTTTATGCTATAACTCACAAGGATTATTTTCTCTTCTTTTGTTTGGAGTTCTATTAAACATATAGCATGTATTTAACATAGCCTTACCCCAGAAATCATCACTTAGACCTGAATAGTACAAAATTAAATTAACCATTTTCTGACAACCGTCAAAATTTGAGAACGTTCTAGATTTGAATAAACTTAGTTGCACATATAGGCACGACACATAATAGACTTTTTAACTAGAAGTTATGTCATAACCTATTAGAAACTTGGAAACAAGTGGAATCGAAGGATAGCGTACTTAGATTTCACATTTATCTGTGAATTCTATAGCTACTTAACTGTAACAACTATCCACAATCGAGTGATTCCTTGACCCAAGCATTTTTATATATTCATCTAGACACATCATGCACTTGACCTAGTAGTATAAATTAGGTCTGAGTCTCGTAAGAACTTAAGTCAATGTTGAAACTATGACTAGTATACTTGGTTCTTCAATTTCACTTGAATCTAGGAACCACTACATAGAATACTAATAGACCCACACAAGCAAATGTCAAGCATTATTTATAACAAGAACAGAGTTATAATACCATAAAATAATTTGACGTCTAAAAAATCCAGTTTATTTTGATATCCAAAGATTCATTAAATTCCAAAACCCTAAAAGCCCACTCAACCAAAAATTTTATAAGTTTAAGATCACAAACTCTATAAATAATTATGGATATCTATATATCAATTGAAAATAATTAATTAAGGGAAATATTGTGACAACTGTCAAAATTCGAGTCGGTTCTAGATTTGACTAGACTTAGTTGCACATATAGGCACTACACAAACTAGACTTAGTAACTGGAAGCTAAGTTATAACCTACTAGAAACCTAGAAACAATTAGAATCAATGGATAGTGTACTTAGATTTCACATTGATATGTGAATTTTACTACTACTTAACTGTAGTGACTATCCTTATTTAGGCCACTCTTTGACTCGAACACCTTTTCATGAATCATATAGACACGTTGTGCACTTGACCTAGTAGTAGAAATTCGGACGGAGTCTCATAGAAACTTAAGTCAAAGTTGTAGACTAGGACAACTATACTTGATTTCCTCAATTTCGCTTGAATCTCGGAATCACTACATAGAATGCCAATAAACCAATAAAAAAATATTACAAACATTATTTCTAACTTGAATAAGAGTTATGAAACTCTAAAATAGTTTGAAGTCTCAAAATTTAATTAATTTTGATATCCAAAGACTTACAAACTCTCAAAAACCCTAAATGCCCTAAAAACTCATATTTATAAACTTTAACCTTAAAATTTTCTATAAAAATAATTATGAAACTTATAATATGATCTTATAATAATAAAAATTATGAGAATGCAATTAAGAAAAATAAAATTTAAGTCATTAGTATTTAAACTTATTTCTATGCAAAAAAAAAATCAAGGTTTTGTGAATGAAAATTAAAATAAGGTGCATATTTTATAAAAACTTGATATTTTTATAACATAAAGTTATAATTTTATAAAAGTTAAGAGAGGGAGACCCTCTCTCCACTCCAAAGTCGGACTCCCTCCTCCCAAGATGCCTCTCCTCTTCCTAACACAAAATGATTCTTCTTCTCTCTCACACTCCATCTTCCCTCATTTTCTCTCATTTCTCTCTCACACTCTCACACACATTTTCTCTCTTCCTCCCACTATGAACCACGAAATTTTAAAGCCAACATGTCCAAGAACACTCAAGATACTCAAAATCTTCATCATCTGTGACATCCCCAAAATCTCGGTGAAGTTATTGGTGTATTCATCAACTGACATGCTGCCTTTCGTCAATGTCAGAAACTTGTTCTCTAGTTCCAATAGATTTTAAGCCGAGCAGAACTTGCGCTTGAACTGCACCAAGAACTCTGCCCATGACAATTGCAGTGGCTCATTAGGGCTCAAATTCTTCCCTAGAGTGTTCCACCAACGAACGGCTCCACCTCGGAACTAACGCACTGCATAGATTGTCTGCAACTTACCTCTGCAGCCACAAGTCATAAAGGCCAATTCCATCTCCGAGATCCAATCCATAACTCCAATCGGATCCTCCTTTCCATTGAAGGTCGATGGTTTGCAAGTTAGAAAGTCCTTGTACTTGCATCCCATTCCATCATTCCTTCCATCATGGTTATCTTGCCTAACTATCGGTGGGTTGGCTTGACCAACAGACCCACTGAAGTTTCCACCTTCCGAGTGCCCTTCATTTAATTCAGGCTCTTCCACTCGAATTGACAGTTCTTCACGATTCTGCTGAAGCAACCGTCTAGTTTCATCCATCTGACGATCCAACATCGTCTGAATCATCATTTTCACACCAGCCATGGTTATAGGCTCAGGTGTTGCTGCTACGATAGGTATTTGCTCAATCACTGGTGGTTGATTCCTATTTTCATCAGCATTTCCAACTCCACTTCTTGTTCTCACCATTTTTGATCTACACAACGAATAAGGTGAAATTAGATCCTCAATCACGATAGATATTCAAATCATCCTTATCGCTCCGAAACGTTTACATGCTAGTTCTAATATCGTAGATGTACGCTTAGAATCCTACACACATCAGGTTTCTAGATCCGGTCGGCAACAAACCATAGATTCGAACAAATAATATCATATATGGCAACATATAACATTTAGCACATAAAGCATTTTAGGCAACTTCCCTAAAATAAACTAGTGCTCGTGTCTAAAACATAACAGACACACATCTCAAAAATTCACTTAGCATTCTAAGTTTAAGTCTAGAAATCCTACAAATTCCTAGTTCGCTTAAACTAATGCTCTGATACCAACTGTGACATCCCCAAAATCTCGGCCATAAAAGACCGATTTTCATTTATGCTTTTAAAATAATTTCAGAGTAAATCCTTTTGATTAGAAAGAGTTGCGGAATTTGTTCCCAAAAACAAAACATGATAAAACAATGTTTACCAAAGCATTTCATAAAAGAAATGTATTTTCATTATATAATCAAAACTCGGGGTGTCATGTTCCGATACAGACCAATAAGCATAAACGATAACATTACAAGTCATTCAACAAATATATACATATACAGACTTGTAAACAAAACAACTTGATGGTTCATCCATCTTATGCCCTTGCGCCACTTCCTATAATACAAATAAAACTGAGTGGGTCAGGCTTGGGAGCCTGGTGAGCATATAGGGTTTTCAACCCACAATAAATAATTATATTTAATTTCCACCAACCAACAATAACCCAATTACCCATTCCCGTTATTCTCACTTTATGTCCCTAAGACAACTAACATAAGGGACCTAGTCTAAGAATATTTCATCGGGGCGACAACACATGCTTCGGGGGTACCTCAGCAATATAAGTCAAATAAGGCAACCATGAGGGGGATGGAGTACAACGAATGAACACCCAAGTTCATTAACACCTACAGGTGGCGAACCTGCTAATGTTTCCACAAGACTGTCTAGAATAGCCCGTGGTCATCATCTAAACTCCGCTAGAAGACTAAATCAAACAGCAACGAGGCCTCTCATCTGTTTATTACACACCAACTATCTACCCATGTTCTACCCAACATATTAGTAGATAAAAATATACATTATATACATAGTTAAAAACCTGTATAGCATGCTTTAATCAATACATATTCCACATAACAGATGAGGCACACACACATAACACGTATTTCATAGAGAATAAATCAGATCTATGAGATAGAAGAGAGTGAATACACATTCACACATATAACAACAAAATATATACACATAGCATGTATTTTATATAAAATAAGTCATAATATTGTATTGGAAGAGAATAACTACACACTCACTTAATCAGAAGATGATCGGACAACACTACGGCTTGTAGAAGTAGTAATCCTCAGCAGATCTAGAAGATCTCTTCAAAAATCGAACTTCTCGCGGGCAGAGCTTCGGCTCGGGAACCGCACTTCTCGGGATCTTCGGGATTTGCTTCAGGGCTCGGGAATGATACCGGGGCTTTGGGGTATTTCTAGCACGCAAAACGATGCAAAACAGGAGAGAGAAGAGAGAAAAGAGCAAAAGAACTCGGCTGCCCTCGCATCCTATTTATAGGAGGCTGGAGCCTCGGAGTACGCGGGGCGTACAGGTCCGAAATCGTCACTGCGTTCGTCATCCGAAGCCACTTGATGCGAGTGTCGACATCCTCGGTGTACGCGGGGTGTACACGAGTACGCGGAGCGTACTTTGGATGAGTCCGATGATGCGTCCTCGGATAATACCGGATTTTTCAATTAAATTTAAATACAAAATATTTAATAAACTTCGGAAATTCATATCTTCTTCATACAAACTCCGTTTTCGACGTTCTTTATATCCACGCGAAGGTGAGACTACGCTCTACAACTTTCGTTTAGACTTCGTCGGCTAATTTTGAATTTATTTTTATTATTTATTTTTAATAGGTCGGGACAGAAACTTTTGTTATAAATTCATAACTTCTTCGTTTGACGTTCGTTCTCGCCTAACTTTTTATCGCTTCGATACCAACAACGAGATCTTCGATTCTCGTTTAGATTGTTTCGGCTAAAAACCGCTCGATCTCAAATCAAGTATTTCAGGCTGCACACCGCTAAGCCGAAACTTCGATAAATCATAACTTCCTCATACGAAGTCAGATTTGGGCGTTCTATATATATTCGGAAACCTCGTTTCAACCACTACAACATTAACTAAAGATATCAAGTTTATTTTACACTTAAATTTTGACGCTTATTTTTATTCTTAATTAATCAAACCACATAATTAAGCAATTAAGCACAAAACACATAATACTCAAATAATACACTCTTATTATTTCAAAACGGGTTACAAAGGTTAACCTAGACTATTACATTGCTAAAAATGGCAAGCCCGGAAACACAGGCGTTACAATTCTCTCCACCTTAGAATGATTCCGTCCCCGGAATCACACATCAACAAACAAATGCGGATAGCGACTCAACATGTCACTCTCTGTCTCCCAGGTGAGATTCGGCCCATTCGTGTGTTTCCATCGGACAAGCACTAACCCAACCATTTTGCGTCGCAACTTCTTAGTCTTTCGGTCAACAATTGCCTCTGGTTCTTCAATCAACATTTTGTTCTCATCAATTCTCAATTCAGAAATTGGAATTATATCGGGAACTTCTCCCGTGAACTTCCTCAAATAACACACATGAAAAGTGTTGTGAATTCCATTCAGTTGTTCGGGTAATTCGAGCTTGTAAGCTTGGTTCCCAATCCTCTGAAGAACTTTAAACGGCCCAATAAACCTTGGACTCAACTTTCCCCTTTTACCAAATCTTATAAGTCCCTTCCACGGCGAGACTTTAAGCAAAACCGAATCTCCAACCTCAAAAGTCATCGGTCTTCGCTTCTTGTCAGCATAGCTCTTTTGACGATCTTGAGCTGCTAACATTCTTTCCCTAATTATTTTCAACTTTTCAGCAGTTTGATGAACCATCTCTGGTCCCATAAACTGCATTTCCCCAGCCTCAAGCCAACAAGACGGCGTACGACACTTCCGTCCATACAAAGCTTGATAAGGTGTCATCTTTATGCTCGAGTGGAAACTATTATTGTAGAAAATTCTACCAATGGTAAATGTTCATCCCAATTACCTAGGAATTCCAAGGTACATGCTCTTAGCATATCTTCAAGTGTTTGTATTGTTCTTTCACTCTGACCATCAGTCTGCGGATGGTAAGCTGTGCTTAAACATAACTTGGTACCCATTTCCTCTTGTAGACTTTTCCAAAACCTCGAGGTGAAACGGCTATCACGATCCGATACAATCGTTAACGGAACACCGTGAAGCCTCACAATTTCCTTCATGTAAGAATTTGCAAGCTTTTCCATAGACCATTTCTCCTTGGCTGCTATGAAATGCGCACTCTTAGTGAATCGATCAATGACCACCCAAATCATGCCGTGACCATTCTTTGTTCTGGGCAGTTTAGTGACAAAATCCATAGCAATGTCTTCCCATTTACCCATAGGCACAGGTAAAGGTTCTAAACTCCCATATGGTTTCTGATGTTGTGTCTTTACTCTCGCACAAGTCACACACTCAGCCACATACTTTGCAACATCAAGCTTCATCGTCGGCCACCAATAGTAGGGTTTCAAGTCCCTATACATTTTAGTGCTACTGGGATGAATCGAGTAAATGGTCTTGTGAGCTTCTTCCATCAGAAGATCTCTGATTCCCCCTGTCTTAGGTATCCAAATCCGATCTTGGAACACCTTCAGTCCATGACTGTTTACACCGAACACCAACGTTTTGCCCAAACATTCCTCCTTTCGGTCATTCTTTTCAGAAGCTTCCTCTTGAGCTTGCTTTATACTTTCCACAATGTTCGAGACAACTTCAATTCTCAACGCTCTTGGCCTTTTCCTTTCAAGATTGACTTTCCGACTAAGAGCATCAGCAATAACATTAGCTTTACCGGGTGGTAAAGTATCTCGCAGTCGTAGTCTTTAAATAATTCTAGCCAGCATCGTTGCCTCATATTCAATTCCTTCTGATTAAAGAGATATTGGAGACTCTTATGATCAGTAAAAAGTTTGCACTTCGTGCCATAGAGGTAATGCCTCCATATTTTCAGAGCGAAAACTACTGCTGCCAACTCCAAATCATGAGTCGGGTAATTCTTTTCATGCTCCTTCAGCTGTCGAGACGCGTATGCTATCACCTTTTCTCTTTGGGTCAAAAGACAACCCAATCCAACACCAGACGCATCGCTATAAACAACGAAGTCTTCAACTCCATCGGGTAGAGAAAGTATCGGTGCCTCGCATAGCTTCTTCTTTAACTTCTCGAATGCTTCTTTATGCTTGTCACTCCAAGCATAAGTAGCTCCTTTGTGGATCAAAGCTATTAATGGAGTAGCGATCGAAGAAAAGCCTTGGATAAACCTTCGGTAATATCCGGCTAATCCTAAAAAGCTTCGAATCTCTGTGGGACTTTTCGTTTGTTCCCACTTCATCACAGCTTCAATCTTCGTTGGATCAACCATTATCCCTTCTTGGTTGACCACGTGACCCAAGAATTGGACTTCACGAATCCAAAAATCACATTTGGAGAACTTCGCATACAGCTTCTCCTTCTTCAAAACTTCTAACACTTCTCGCAAGTGTCTGCCATGCTCCTCTTGGCTTTTCGAGTAAATCAGAATGTCGTCTATGAACACTATCACGGATTTATCAAGGAACGGATTACAAACCCTATTCATTCAATCCATGAATGTTGCGGGAGCATTGGTTAGTCCAAGCGACATAACCAAGAACTCGTAGTGTCCATATCTAGTTCTGAATGCAGTCTTCTTGATATCTTGCTCTCTTACTTTTAGCTGATGATATCCTGACCTTAGATCGATCTTTGAGAAATAGCTCGAACCTTGCAATTGATCAAACAGGTCATCAATCCTCGGCAACGGATATCTATTCTTTATTTTTGCCTTGTTCAGCTCTCTTTAATCAATGCACATTCTCATACTTCCATCTTTCTTCTTCACAAATAACACCGGAGCTCCCCAGGGCGATGAACTAGGTCTAATGAAACCTTTGTCCAATAACTCCTGAAGTTGCATCATCAGCTCCTTCATCTCCTTCGGTGCTAATCGATAAGGTGCTTTTGCTATTGGCGTGGTTCCTGGTAACAAGTCTATTATGAACTCCACTTGTCTATCAGGTGGTAATCTAGGAAGATCTTCGGGAAATACTTCCGGATAATTACACACCACTGGAATACTCTGCATCACCTTCTTTTCTTTCTTAGCATCAATCACGAATGCTAAATATGATGTACATCCCTTGGTCAAACACTTTCTGGATTTCATTAGAGAAATGATTCCAGAATTCACTCTGCGTTTGTCCCCATACACCATAAACGAATCTTTCCCAGGCGGGTTTACTTTAACTATCTTCTTCTTGCATAAAATTTCGGCATCATTGGCGCTAAGCCAATCCATTCCCAACACGATGTCGAAACCATTAAGTTCGATAGGCAATAATTCCTCGAGAAACTTATTCCCATTAAGGTCGATTAAGATGTTTTTCATACGATGGCTAGCAGGTACAAACTTGCCACTAGCAACTTCGACTAATAAAGCATTATCTAGTCTATCAACAGGCAAAGCTAGCTTTCTACCAAACTCATGCGAAATAAAGGAGTAGTTGGCTCCAGAATCAAACAAAATTTGAGCAGGTAATTCATTAATGAGAAAGGTACCTGAAGCGACATCAGCTTCATCTTTCGCGGCCTCAAGTGTCATCTGGAAGGCTCTCGCCTTCGGCTTTAGTGGAATGTTGGGCCTAGCTGCCTCCTTCTTCTTCGGACAGTCTTTCAAAATGTGCCCCTCTTCATTGCAACCAAAACAAATCCTTTTGTTGTTCGGATATTCATTGGAAAAATGTCCAACCTTTCCACACTTGTAGCAGGTTATATCCTCGCTACATTTCCCAAAGTGCTTTTTCTTACACTTATCACACCACTTCACTTCGCCTCCTTTTCCTCCAAACTTTTTCGAATCAGATTTTGAAAATTTTCCTTTCTTACCGGAACCAGATGTTCCCTCAAACTTTCTTTTCTCACCAACCTCAACCTTGTCGGTGGTTCTCCCCTTAATCATGTTCTCAACAGACTTGGCAGCCCAGATAGCTGCCTCTAGAGTATGTGCGTGACGTACTGGCACCTCGTACTCCCATGGGAGTCCCTTCGCATACCGGTCCACCTTTGTCGGCTCGTCTGGAACGATACGCAAGGCAAACTCCATCTTATCGGTGAAGTTATTGGTGTATTCATCAATTGACATGCTGCCTTTCATCAATGTCAGAAACTTGTTCTCTAGTTCCAACAGATTTTGAGCCGAGCAGAACTTGCGCTTGAACTGCACCAAGAACTCTGCCCATGACAATTGCAGTGGTTCATTAGGGCTCAAAGTCTTCCCTAGAGTGTTCCACCAACGAACGGCTCCACCTCGGAACTGACGCACTACATAGATAGTCTGCAACTTACCTCTGCAGCCACAAGTCATAAAGGCCAATTCCATCTCCGAGATCCAATCCATAACTCCAATCGGATCCTCCTTTCCATTGAAGGTCGATGGTTTGCAAGTTAGAAAGTCCTTGTACTTGCATCCCATTCCATCATTCCTTCCATCATTGTAATCTTGCCTAACTATCAGTGGGTTGGCTTGACCAACAGACCCACTGAAGTTTCCACCTTCCGAGTGCCCTTCATTTAATTCAGGATCTTCCACTCGAATTGACATTTCTTCACGATTCTGCTGAAGCAACCGTCTAGTTTCATCCATCTGACGATCCAACATCGTCTAAATCATCATTTGCACACCAGCCATGGTTATTGGCTCAGGTGCTGCTGCTACGACAGGTATTTGCTCAATCACTGGTGGTTGATTCCTGTTTTCATCAGCATTTCCAACTCCACTTCTTGTTCTCACCATTTTTGATCTACACACCGAATAAGGTGAAATTAGATCCTCAATCACGATAGATATTCAAATCATCCTTATCGCTCTGAAACGTTTACACGCTAGTTCTAATATCGTAGACGTACGCTTAGAATCCTACACACATAAGGTTTCTAGATCCGGTCGGCAACAAACCATAGATCCGAAAAAATAGTATCATATATGGCAACATATAACATTTAGCACATAAAGCATTTTAGGCAACTTCGCTAAACTAAACTAGTGCTCGTGTCTAAAACATAACAGACACACATCTCAAAAATTCACTTAGCATTCTAAGTTTAAGTCTAGAAATCCTACAAATTCCTAGTTCGCTTAAACTAATGCTCTGATACCAACTGTGACATCTCCAAAATCTCGGCCAGAATAGACCGATTTTCATTTATGCTTTTAAAATAACTTCAGAGTAAATCCTTTTGATTTGAAAGAGTTGCGGAATTTGTTCCCAAAAACAAAACATGATAAAACAATGTTTACCAAAACATTTCATAAAAAAAATGTATTTTCATTATATAATCAAAACTCGGGGTGTCATTTTCCGATACAAACCATTAAGCATAAACGATAACATTACAAGTCATTCAACAAATATATACATATACAGACTTATAAACAAAACAACTTGATGGTTCATCCATCTTATGCCCTTGCGCCACTTCCTGTAATACAAATAAAACTGAGTGGGTCAGGCTTGGGAGCCTAGTGAGCATATAGGGTTTTCAACCCACAATAAATAATTATATTTAATTTCCACCAACCAACAATAACCCAATTACCCATTCCCGTTATTCTCACTTTATGTCCCTAAGACAACTAACATAAGGGACCTAGTCTAAGAATATTTCATCGGGGCGACAACACATGCTTCGGGGGTACCTCAGCAATATAAGTCAAATAAGGCAACCATGAGGGGAATGGAGTACAGCGAATGAACACCCAAGTTCATTAACACCTTCAGGTGGCGAACCTGCTAATGTTTCCACAAGACTGTCTAGAATAGCCCGTGGTCGTCATCTAAACTCCGCTAGATGACTAAATCAAACAACAACGAGGTCTCTCATTTGTTTATTACACACCAACTATCTACCCATGTTCTACCCAACATATTAGTAGATAAAAATATACATTATATACATAGTTAAAAACCTGTATAGCATGCTTTAATCAATACATATTCCACATAACAGATGAGGCACACACACATAACACGTATTTCATAGAGAATAAATCAGATCTTTGAGATAGAAGAGAGTGAATACACATTCACACATATAACAACAAAATATATACACATAGCACGTATTTTATATAAAATAAGTCATAATATTGTATTGGAAGAAAATAACTACACACTCACTTAATCAGAAGATGATCGAACAACACTACGGCTTGTAGAAGTAGTAATCCTCAGCATATCTGGAAGATCTCTTCAAAAATCGAACTTCTCGCGGGCAGAGCTTCGGCTCGGGAACCGCACTTCTCGAGATCTTCGGGATTTGCTTCGGGGCTCGGGAATGATATCGGGGCTTTGGGGTATTTCTGGGACGCAAAACGATGCAAAACGGGAGAGAGAAGAGAGAAAAGAGCAAAAGAACTCGGCTGCCCTCGCATCCTATTTATAGGAGGCTGGAGCCTCGGAGTACGCGGGGCGTACAGTTCCGAAATCATCACTGCGTTCTTCATCTGAAGCCACTTGATGCGAGTGTCGACATCCTCGGTGTACGCGGGGCGTACACGAGTACGCGGGGCGTACTTCGGATGAGTCCGATGACTCGTGCTCGGATAATACCGGATTTTTCAATTAAATTTAAATACAAAATATTTAATAAATTTCAGAAATTCATATCTTCTTCATACGAACTCTGTTTTCGACGTTCTTTATATCCACGCGAAGGTGAGACTACGCTCTACAACGTTCGTTTAGACTTCGTCGGCTAATTTTGAATTTATTTTTATTATTTATTTTTAATAGGTCGGGACAGAAACTTTTTTTATAAATTCATAACCTCTTCGTTTAACGTCCGTTCTCGCCTAACTTTTTATCGCTTCGATACCAACAACGAGATCTTCGATTCTCGTTTAGATTGTTTCGGCTAAAAACCGCTCGATCTCAAATCGAGTATTTCAGGCTGCACACCGCTAAGCCGAAACTTCGATAAATCATAACTTCCTCATACGAAGTCAGAATTGGGCGTTCTATATATATTCGGAAACCTCGTTTCAACCACTACGACATTAACCAAAGATATCAAGTTTATTTTACACTTCAATTTTGACGCTTATTTTAATTAATCAAAGCACATAATTAAGCAATTATGCACAAAACACATAATACTCAAATAATACACTCTTATTGTTTCAAAACGGGTTACAAAGGTTAACCTAGACTATTACATTGCTAAAAATGGCAAGCCCGGAAATACAGACGTTACATCATCTAATGGTGTTCATTAAGGTAGAACACCATTTCCTTTCATTTTCCTTCAAGTTTTCATGGATTTTCTTGCATTTCTTTGTTCTTCTACACCATTCTAATGAAAGATCATGAACACATAAACATACACACACACAAACTCACGGTTTTGATGATGATGGTGGTAGGATTTCACCCAAAAACAACATGCATGTTGTTAATGGTGAAATCCAAGGACCAAAACCTAAGTCAAAATCAACATAATGCCCTTTTATACAAGTTTTGGGTAAAAATCACCACATGCATCCAAATTTTTCTATCAAAAACGATTTTTGAACATTTCAAACTCATGAATGGTCTTCAAAACAACATGCATGTGATGATCTTCAAGCTTAGATGCTTGATGATCAAAGTTGTTGTTAAAAAGCTTTCAAATATGTTAATGAAAGATTTATTTCCAAATAAATATCTAAAAATCATTTTCTGACCAAATCAGAGTTTTCCCAGATTCTGATTAACAAAATAAGATGCTCTGTAAATTTACAGAAGATAATTCATTTTTCTCGAATTATTATAGTTAATGCAATAAAATAGGGCAATAAATCATATAAAATACTTCCATAGGTCTATAAATCGGGAATAAATTCGTGAATGACCCCTATGGTGAATAATGACCTCTCATTAAATTTCATCGATTTATGTTGCTGTTTAGTATGATTTTCGGTTTTCTTTTTTGTTTGGGTATAATAAATCACAAAACCACTTTGGTAATTATAATGGCCTAAAAATAGGAAAAATAGTTCTGTTTATCCAAAATTCATGATATTTTACGAGAACATCATTTTGTAAAGTAGGATATTACATACAAATTTTGATGAATTTTCTCTACTGTATACTATTTTTCTCCTATTTTCTAAGGTTAAATACACTTAAATACCCAAAACCGGATTATACAATATGAAAACCACTTTTAGTATTTCTCCCAGATTAATTACACTGTAAATGATGTTACAAAAGTTTTTGGTAATTTATTTTAACTGTTTATTATTTATTCTTCAATTAATGATTAATTAAAGGGATAAAACAAGTAAAAATAGAAATACCCACTGAAAAATATCTTTTATATATTTCCCAGCCTAGTTATGTTTAATAACAGTAATAAAAACAAGTTTGGGTAATTATGGAAACTGTTTTCTATTTATTTCAATTTTTATTAGAATAAATGCATAAAAATCATAAAAATTGGTTAAACAGTTTAGAAACCAATTTTTATATTTTTCACAGATTAAGTATGTGTAATGACATTACTATTAAAAGTTTGGGGAATTTTCTTAACTGATTTCTAATTTTCATGAATGTTTATATATTTAGAGAATTAAATATATGAAAAATGGTTATGCATATCCATAATCCATGAAAAATTATCTAGTAGTCTTTTAACACATTTAGAACCAAAATCTGAAGTTTGGTAATTTTTATTAACTGTTTAGTATTTTTCATAATTTTATGGTTATTCAAGAAACTAAAGTGGTGAAAAATAGTTAGACAAATCAAAAATTCAAGAAAATTTATCTTGAGGTCTTTGACTTCAATTAAAACTAAAATGCAAAGTTTGTAAAATTTTAGAACTAAATTGATTTAGTTTTGAATATTTAATCATTGGAACACCTCTAAAATGTTAAATATTAACATTTCAATAATGGAAATTTTCCACTTAAATTGTTATATAACAATTGATTCTTTGAAACTTAATTTCCACAAAAAAATATTTATAATTTATCAATATTCAATTTTGACTTAGTATTGGCATAATTCTATTGTAGTAGTAAGTATACTAGTGTTAGATTTCGATTAGAGACTCATTAGTGTGTACCGTCGTTGTAGGAAAACGATAGTGGTACCAGTGGAGCGTAGATCAATGCATCATTTGCATCATCTCAATGTATATTGTGAGTATTCACGCACTCCCCTATTTTCGGTTTTTAAATGTTTTGGGGTGGAAAAGCATGTCCTAAACTATTTTTATGTTCGTTGTATTTATTTTGACTTGTATGAAACTTGGTTGCTGTATTTCGTATGTATGTGTATGTTACTTTAATTCATGAGGACTGTATCGCGGTTAAGTCGATGGAATCTCTAGACACAACTCATTAACTCTTTTGAGCCTATGGTTATTATGGATAGCGCTATCAGGAGGTAGACAACTCCTCACTCGCACGATTCACTTGAGTGCATTTTACCATTTGAAACACTATGTTTGCGATACACATAGTAGTAAATAGGGCATGATTCGGTCATTAGGATTGGGTTGTGAACTCATGAATGGAAACTTGATGCACATACTATTCTTTATACACATACGAAACTTGTATTTCCATGTTAGCAACGACACTTGTATACTTTTTTTAGCAATGAAACTTGGATACTTATTTTAGCAACGAAACTCGTTGCTCATTATAGCAATAAACTCGTTTATCAATAATAGCAATCAACTGGTTTCTCATTATAGCAATGAACTCTATTTCTCATTACAACAACGAACTTTTACTAGTGGAAACTTATATACATGTTTTAGCAATGAAGTTGTTTGCTCCTTGTAGCAACAAAATTGACAGCTCATTTTAGCAATGAAACTTGTTTACTCATTTGAGTAACGAACTTTATCTTCCATGAGAATATGAATGTTGCATCTTATTCGGGCAATATACTTTATCTCTCATGATGACAAAGAACTTTTCTTTTACAAACTTATTTACTCATTTTAACAATATACTTGTATTATTGGAAACTTTCATCAAAACTTTGATTTCAACCCATGGAACCAAGATTATTTACATGCTGACAAAGAACTTTTCGTTTTACATGCTTTTTCAGGAATTATTGAGTAAGTGGCACTTAGGGACACTTCACTGTTAGGGGCATTTGCATGTGTTGTATTCCAATTTTCATTGTAATTTCTTTTCAAAGTTGTTCAAACCCATTGTAAAATTGTAATGATGTTTAATACTATGGTTGGTGTTGTTGGGATTAAAACCCTAATTAAGACTTGATGAACAAGATGCGGAAAATAAGAATAAACACAAATATGAAGATTAGGTCGAATGATTACTCGATTTATTGAATTCTAAGGAACAAATTACACTTAAGAAATGAGAATATAACTCTACAAGAAACCTCACAACATGTCGGCTACATTTTGCCTCACTCTTAACCCTAATTGTGAATAATACATGACTATTTATAGGGAAAAGACAAGTCTTGGGCTTTTAACCTAAAATTCATCAAAGGGGCTCATTGCCATCATCCATGGAGTGCTTTGAAACCCTACAATCTCCCCCTCAAAGTATGGAATGGATGAAAATGCTTTAACTTCCAAAACAAGCATCTAGCGAATAAAAAGATCTTGCAACGAGGAATAGATGAAGCAATCCACGAATCTTGATTCTTCAATAGTCTTCAAACACGGGCTCTAGGATATATAAATCAAGCGTTGAAGTAATGTCTTTAAACTTCATTTTCGAATTTAATCCCAAAAAAATCTTCATGAAAACCAAGCCCGCCATAAAAACCCCTTTCAGAACAAAGAAACTGAATCACTTCTTGTCTTTGAAGAGCTTCCCCTCCAAGTCACAATGATCTTCAAATACGCTAATGATATAAGTCATCAAAAAATATCATGTAACAACCCAAATTTTAAGATTCGTAATGCCACTTGATCGAGAAAATACTAGAAGTCGGATATATAACAAGTCGTTAGCAGAGCTGGATAAAGAACTTCCGATGTAAAGGATACTTCTCTGTAAAAGCTTTAGCAGAGCTCGATGAAGAACTTCCACTGTAAAGCTACCTCCATAATTCTACCACAAGCTTTATAAAAAATCTTCAACTTTGAAAAGTCACAAATCCAATTTCGAATGGCCATACCAAATTCTCCCCTGATATATAATCAAAAACATGATTATAAAGCTTTCTTATGGTCATGAGAATGATCTTGAATGGATAAAAATTACTGTGCTCCCCCGCAACAAAATGAAATATACAATGAAGTATAAAATCCGAAAAAGTCGTGAAAATTTGACATTATCATGAAAAACGACTTTCCGAACCGCCAAGACTTGATGGAATCTTTAATTTTTCTGTTCACGAAAAAATATGTGCATTAAAAAATCTAAAACTGTTCACCAGCCCGTAAATTTCCAAATTTTTAGAAAAATGGGCTGAAACTGTCACATTGCTGAAATTCTTGGACTGAAAAGACAATTCTGCATCAATTACCCTTTTAATTGTAACAGTTTCTGGAAGTGGACCAAAACTGCCAAGTCACAAAAAATACCAGGATCAGAATCATCAAATCACTGAAGTTGGAGGGGCCAAAAACGAAAATTTATGTCATCTTCCTCAATTGCTTACGAATAAATTAATAGAGGCTGAACCAATTGTGAAACCCAGCAACTACGAGACCCATTAAAATTGTGAGTTACTAATCAGAGCCGACAGTTTCGTTTTTCTGACATTTAGAGCTTTCGTAGGTGAATTTACAAATCTTAATTTTGACGACATCCAATTGCGAACGGGTACACATCCTTATTCGCAGCGAATCAGTTCGTCTCAAATTTTGACTTTTATGGTTTGACTCGCAAGAACATCTGCTCAAACATTCCGATAAAATCCAATCCTGAGTTCTTTTCCGATTCCGAATGATTCTTCTCCAACGATATGCCAATATGGATTCTAAGACAAATTCGCATGTGAGACCATCCTTTACAATTTTGACCATAAAAATTGGAACCCATTTCAGTTCATTGTTCTTCATCAATCCTTTATCGATTCTTCAAACAATCAGTTCATCAATATGATTCCCCTGATAACATCAAATGACAATACTAGACCCAAAATCACAAACGATCATACAGATAACAAGAGATGATTCTCATTAAATAAAAATCATCATCAATTGTTAATTGGGTCAACAGTACACGAACAAAATTGATTAAGTCAATCAAAATCGATTTGATGACTAAAACTCAAGAACCGGACTGAATCAATAAGCGAATCAAATAGAAATTAAGAATCGTAATGTTCAATCGTAAGACTTTCGTGATTCAGAAAACTGAGATTTCTAACAACGATATAAGAACAAGAAAACGATTAGTGAACCTAAACAATGGGTTTTCTAGATGAAACAAATGAACAATAAACGATTAAAAGAAAAGATTAGGCTCAATGACATCGGCTGGAAATAAATTATAGGTAAAAAGCAATTGGGTCATTATCGGCGGAATTTAACAGTGACAAGAATTCTTTAGTGGCAAAAAAATGAATAAAAGAGAATAAGATCGAAATCACCATGATGAACAGTAACTGAATACATAAGTTTCCATGAACAGTAGATTGAAGAGAAATCTTGATTCCATACCGCCAAAACACCAATGATCTTCAATATATATGCAGAAAATCACCAAACCAAGAACCGATACTTCAAAAATCAATAGATCTTCAAAGACTTGCTCTGATACCACTTGTTGGGATTAAAACCCTAATTAAGACTTGATGAACAAGATGCGGAAAATAAGAATAAACACAAATATGAAGATTAGGTCGAATGATCACTCGATTTATTGAATTGTGAGGAACAAATTACACTTAAGAAATGAGAATCTAACTCTACAAGAAACCTCACAACATGTCGGCTACATTTTGCCTCACTTTTAACCCTAATTGTGAATAATACAGGACTATTTATAGGGAAAAGACAAGTCTTGGGCTTTTAACCTAGAATTCATCAAAGGGGATCATTGCCATCATCCATGGAGTGCTTTGAAACCCTACAGGTGTTGTCTTTTAACTTTTGCTATGAAACCCTTTGTACTGTCACGCCTTGTGTTTCCGCTTTAGCAGGGTGTGACAGGAAATGGTATCAGAGCCGAAGGTTATAGAGAATACCGGTTTTGCTTTGGAAAACCACAACTATAGCCAAAAATTTTCTAAACGTTTTTTTTTAAATACTGAACATACTACTGGTATAACTAATTCGAGTACGCATTATTGGACTTTAATTAAGTATAGCCTGGCCAACTATGCTTAATTAAGGAAATTTAATGCAAGGCTTGAAACATTTATAGTACAATTATGTTCAAAACGATTTTCAACTTGAACTTTTGAAAAACAAAGTTTTTCGGTGTGCGTACGGGCATTGCATATTATAGGGATTCATCTAGGTACACTTAGAAACTAAGTACACTTTTACCACAATGCCTTTATTTAGAAATATTCTTATCCCTTATCAAGTGCTAGGTTAACCACTTAGGTTATATCACTAGCCACTCTAGGAGCAATGCACTTAGTACTGAGAATGAGTATTCCTTGGTAGCTATTGACTTTAGATGTAAGGTTAGTAGCTAGATATACACTAGTAATAATCATAAGTCGAAACCTATACCAATTATTCCTCAATACCTCTTCATCGTCTTCGTACTAGAGTTACGACTAGGAAAAAGCATTTCGTATCGACACAAATGATAATTGAAGCACTGCGTAAGGAGGTAGATGAGTCGCCACTAAGTAATCACTTGGATACCATTAGCGGACATTCCAGATTCGACTCACGAGGAGACACAAAGGTTTAACCCATTGCTACCCATACGTGAGACCTTATTAATACTCTACGATTTAACTCTACGTTGTTTCCACCTTGAGCTTAAAACTTAACATAGGATATCCCTTTGACCTCTATAAAAGGCTGTGAAACTGCATTGACACCATAAAACGTTTTTCAAATAATTTTTTTTTCTTGTTCTTTATCTTGGGGAAAAGACACCGGTACTCGCCTTAGACTTGCCTTGTACTCGCTTTAGTATTTAGGTACGATCAGCTACACTAACATACTTATTCCTTATTTCTTAATCTTCCATCAATAAGTTAGTTCATTTCATCGGTTTTATTTATCATCGATAAAATATTTTATAACCCTTTCATACAACTTATTAGATCTTTCCTAACAATGAAAGCCATATTCTCGCTAAAAAAAATATTTTGACAACTTGCGTTAACTTAACACTTTTCTTCAAAACTCAATTTAACCAATATTTGTTTTAACCTGGCTATTTTAATTTCATTTCAAATCCATTTCAATGGATAGATGTGCTTTTAAGGGAATATAAACCATTTTAATCCTTGCTTACCATTTTGGCACGTTTTCGAAAAACTTAGAAACAATTTCTTTTATAAAAGTGTTTAAACCCTATGCTATAAAACTTAAACATATGACATTAAAATTCGTATTATGTGTAAAAGCTTCATCAGATCTTCAAACCACTTTTGTTTTAAGTCTTTTGACTACTTTCTCATTTAGGCATTGTACTAAACTTAAATGTGTTTTCTAGTAACCTAACATGGTAGTGTTACAACTTTCCAATCCAAATGTGTTTAAAAGACATCATTGATGCCTACATTTCAAAACACACCTTATTTGTTTATTTTTATTTCAAATTAGTTTTATAATTTGTGTTTATAAAACTTCCAACATTGCAAAACTTAGTGTTCACTTTTAAACTTGCAGCGACGTACTTTTGACAATGCACAATTATTCGTCTAAATATGTTAAGTCTTTACTTTATCTGTTTTAACCATTATTGGACCCTAATCAAAAAGGTCAAAATTGTCAGATTTTGAATTACAAGTTTTAGTGTTTCTTCTTTTTCACAAATGGAGTTTAACTTAATAATAACTCGTGAATTTTTAGAAATCCTTAGCAAACACTTTAAAACTCCCATATGTTTATTTAATCATCAATATACATCAAATATTGAAGTTTGAAATATATCTCATATTGGTTTTAAATCTTCCTATAGGTATTGTTCTTATAATTTTAACAATAACAATCATTGTCGCTGCTACCTTCCTTTTTCTTTCCCCCAAACTTTATTTCTCGCTCTCCTTCTGATTTTAGATCTCGCAAGCCATAATATTAACATAATACATTGTCTAACTTTGTTACTATCTATTTTGCTTCTCTTGGTACCATGTTCATACACATATAGGCTAGAAGTCTACCCTTTCGTTTTGAGCAATTAATACGTGTATAGTTGTGAGTCATAATTTCGATTTAGTCAACTTTGTAATATTCAATTATGCCTTTTTCCATATACATCTTGTTTTTATTTTGAAATCTACTATAAACAAGTAATCCTTATTTACATTTGCTCTTTCGTTCTAAATTTGGAAACTTGATTTAAAATGCAAGTTTCATTGTATTTTTCGTTATAAGTAATACACAAGATGAATACTCTTATGCTTATAATTTTTCTATATCCGGAAAATATATGTGAAAGATATATTTCCTTATGTTTCTTCTTTTCTTTAAATACATCAAAATTTTTGAATTTTACGATTATCTATTTTCTAAATGATTGTTTTTGTAGAAACACTAAACTATGACTACACTATTTTCAAAGATTAACATTTTTACACCTTTCTTGAAATAGTATTCTACTTTGCAATTTTCAGTGAGTTCCTAAACTCTCAAACTTGTTTTCATAAGTATTCTGACTCCTCGTAAACTTGAATTTGTCCTGACTTAGACAATTGGACAATTTCTCAAAAGTTTAATACAAATATTTCTATACAAATTCCTTTAATGACGACATAAACCTTTAACCTTAATTAATCTTTATATTATTTTACTACTTTATTTGATCGCCACACATGTATCTTCATTGTCTTGGAATTATTACACATTTTGATAATAGTGAGATTAATTATCATTTCTAAACATACATTTTGATAACAGTGAGATTTTTATCACTTCTAAGCACTTAAAGTGCTATCTACACAATGTGATTTAATTTATCATAAACTTTCACCGCCTTCATTAGAAACAAGGACTCTCTAATTATATATACTCTTCGAATATAGTTCTATTATTGTAAGAGTAACCGTAGTAGTAATTATAGCCTCGGAGATCCTCAATCATTTCGTAATTTATTTTGTAGATGACACTTATATAGCCTTTACATTTGAGATGTACCAAAGCTTCGTTGCCTGCCCTTACTACGTATTTTTAGGAACTTACCCTCGATTGCTTCCCTTTCATTCATGCTACCCCTTCTTATTTCGAAATATATCTTTTCCAGAGGTAATATCTAACCCAAAAGTGAACAAATTATTCCTAATCTCTTCTTTATTAGGTGGCGAATTAACACTTAGTGCTAATTTAGAATGCGACTTAAGCATCAATGCGGATTTAACGCTCAGTGCAGTTGGTGATTCAACAAAACTTATACCGCTCTCTGAATTCAGATAATATCTAACTAGATGATGTTTTGCAACTAGGTCACCATGGTTGGATCATGATTTCCATGATCCTAATTTCTCGCAATCTAGACTGTAGAACTCAAATTAGGAAAACATTAATTTGATTATAGCTAAAATGTTGGGCTCTTCCCTTGAGAAATTAACCCAAAAGAATCAAAGAGCTCTTCAAGTCACCACCTCTCTAATTATACAATTGTATTCGGCTGAGTTCTAATAGAATGCGTCACGAATTGAATTTCGGGACGAAATTCTTTCAACCGGGGGAGACTGTGACAACCGTCAAAATTCGAGTCGGTTCTAGATTTGACTAGACTTATTTGCACATATAGGCACTACACACACTAGAATTAGTAACTGGAAGCTAAGTTGTGACAACTGTCAAAATTCGAGTTAGTTAGATTTGAATAAACTTAGTTACACATATAGGCACTACACATATTAGACTTAGTAACTAGAAGCTAAGTTATAACCTAGTAGAATCTTGGAAACAGATAGAGACAATGGATAATGTGCTTGGATTTCACATTGGTATGTGAATTCTACAACTACTTAACTGTAGTGACTATCCATATTCGGGTTACTTTTTGACTCGAACAACATTTCATGAATCATATACACACATCATGCACTTGACCTAGAAGTAGAAGTTAGTTCAAAGTCTCATAGAAACTTAAGTCAAAGGTGAAGACTAGGATTAGTATACTTGATTCCTCAATTTCGCTTGAATCTTGGAATCACTACATAGAATGTCAATAGACCGATAAAAATAAATTACAAACATTATTTATAACTATAAAAGAGTTATAATACCATAAGATAATTTGAAGTCTCAAATATTCAATTTATTTTGATATTCAAAGTTTATTAAACTCCAAAACCCTAAAAGCCCTAAAACCTAAATTTTATAAAATTTGACATCAAGAGTTCTATAAAAATAGTTATGAAACTTATAATATTATCTTAAAACAATTAAATTCAGGGAAATATAATCAAGAAAAATAAAAATTTAAGTCATTAACATTCATCCTTAATTTATAAGTCAAAAATCAAGGTTTCGTGAATAAAAACTTGATTTTAGTGCACATTTTATATAAAATTTAGATATTTTATAAAATAACTTAAATTTTATAAAACAAAATGAATGAGAAAGGGTTATTATACTCAAAATTTCGGACCCCTCTCTTCCCATATATCTCTCTCACACTCTCACTCTCCAACACACACACATCTCTCTTCTTTCTCTCTCTAGAAAACTCTCTCTACCTTCTCTCTAATTTTTTTTTTCTCCAAACACCACAACCACAGCCTCTTAACCACGAAATTATGGAGATTCATAAGGGTTTTTCAAGCCACAAATAAATTTAAGGTAAACAACATACATCTCTTGAAAATCCACAACAATGATTTAAGCTATGCATGTGCATTTTACTTCAAAAACCGACTTCTACATCTTCATCTTCTTCAAACTTGTTTTTTTTTTTTTGTTAAAATGGTTTTTAGAACATCATGGATGTGTTCTAACACCATGCATGTATGATAAACAAGGTTGCATGTTCATGATCTTAGTGCAAAAATCGATTTTAAGGACTAAAACATTAAACTCAAGTTAAGAGTTTTTGAGAAACAAAATTTTGTTCATAAATGCATGTATATATTTTGATAACTTTTAATCATTTGATCGCTGGAAACATGTTGCAAAAATTCTCAAAGTAACATCAATAATTTTTACCAAAATCACAAGAATCAAGTTTTCTCTATAATTGTTTCAGCCTTTAGGCATGTTTTTCGACATCAAAAATAAAAAAACAATTTTTCATTGTTATTAAATTGTTTGAAGTTGCATTCTGGAAATTTTCAGCTCAATATATATTTTCTTTATTTTTATATGAAAATAATAAGAAAATAGAGTGTTAAATCATATAAAATACTTACACTAGTAAATGAATTATGGGAAAAATTCTTGGATGATTATTTAAGTTAATAAACATCTCCCATGAAGTTTCAATGACTTTTGTTACTGTTTAGTATGGTTTTTAATTTGCTTTTTATTTAGCTCTAATAAATCATAAAATTGGATTTCATCATATAAAAACCACATTTTGTATTTTTCCCAGATTATTTACTCTGTAAATGAAGTGTACAAAATTTTTGGTAATTTACTTTAACTGTTTAATAATTATTCTCCAATTAATGATTATTTAAGAGGATAAAACAAAAAAAATAGAAAGACTAATTTAAAAATATCTTGTATAATTTTTCACAGATTCTAAATGTATAATAAAAGTGTTACAAAAATTTTGGGTAATTTTGGAAACCTTTTTCTATTTATTTCAATTGTTATTAGAATAAATGCACAAAAATCATAAAATTGGGTTAAACAATATAGAAGACCATTTTTATATTTTTCCCAGCTCAAGTATGTCTAATAGCAGTGTTATAAAAAGTTAGGGAATTTTCATCATTTGGATACTATTTTTAACGAATTTATATTGTTATGAAGGCTTAAAATTTTGGAAAAATAGCTAATCATATCAAAAACTCAAAGGAAAATTTATGGAAGACCTCTACTGTGTTTAGAATCAAAATGCAAAGTTTGAGAATTTTTGGAAACTGTTTGATAATATTTTGGCTTTTAAGAGCTTAAAACACATTTAAATGTGTTGAAATAGCCTCAATTAATATTACAAAAATCTGGAAATTATTATTCAAAATTGTCTTAATCACATGAGCTATAAAATTTCACCATTTCAGAAAAATGTTTGTAACTTAACAATATTAAATTTTGACACATTATTGGCATAATTCTATTGTAGTAGTATTATACTAGTATTAGATTACAATTAGAGACTCATTAGTGTGTAACATCGTTATCGGAAAATGATATTGGTACGAGTGGAGCGTAGGTCAAGGCACCATTTGCATCATCTCAATGCATTGTGAGTATTCACGTACTCCCCTATTTTTGGTTTTTATGTTTTGGGGTGGAAAAACATGTCCTAAACTACTTATGTTCGTTATATTTAATTGATTCGTATAAACTTGATTACTATATTTTGCATATTGTGAGTATTCACCAATCCCTTATTTTCGGTTTTTAAATGTTTTGGGGTGGAAAAGCATGTCCTAAACTATTTATGTTCGTTGTATTTATTTTGACTCGTATGAAACTTGGTTGCTATACTTTGTATGTATGTGTATGTTACTTTAATTCATGAGGACTGTATCGCGGTTAAGTCCCTGGAATCTCTAGACACAACTCATTAACTCTTTTGAGCCTATGGTTATTATGGATAGCGCTATCAGGAGGTAGACAACTCCTCACTCGCACGATTCGCTTGAGTGCATTTTACCATTTTTTACACTGTGTTTGCGATACACATAGTAGTCAATAGGGCACGATTCGGTCATTAGGCTTGGGTTGTGAACTCATGAATGGAAACTTGATGCACATACGAATCTTTATGCACATACGAAACTTGTATTCTCATTGTAGCAACAACACTTGTATACTTATTTTTAGCAATGAAACTTGTATACTTATTTTAGCAACAAACTTGTTATTTACTATGGCAATAAACTCGTTTATCAATTATAGCAATCAACTTTGTTTCTAATTACAATAACAAACTTTTACTACTGAAAACTCATATACATGTTTTAGCAATGAAATTGTTTGCTCATTGTAGCAACGAAATTGATTGCTCATTTTAGCAATGAAACTTGTTTACTCGTTTGAGTAACGAACTTTATCTTCCATGAGAATATGAATGTTGCATCCTATTCAGGCAACATACTTTATCTCTCATGATGACAAAGAACTTTGTTTTTACAAACTTATTTAATCCTTTTAACAATATACTTTTATTATTGGAAACTTTTATCAAAACTTGGATTTCAATTCATGAACCAATATTATTTTGTTAAACTTGTGAGTACTCACCAACTATTTTTATAGTTGACTCTCGTTTTACATGCTTTTTCAGGAATCATCGAGTAAGAGGCACTTAGGGACACTTCACTTTTAGGAGCATTCACATGTGTTGTATTTCAATTTACATTGTAATTTCTTTTAAAAGTTGTTCAAACCCATTGTAAATTTGTAATGATTTTTAATACTATGGTTGGTGTTGTCTTTAAACTTTTGCTATGAAACCCTTTGTACTGCCACGCCTCGTGTTTCCGCTTTAGCGGGGTGTGACATAAGTTATAACCTATTAGAAACCTGGAAACAATTAGAATCAATGGATAGTGTACTTAAATTTCACATTGATATGTGAATTTTACTACTACTTAACTGTAGTGACTATCCTTATTTAGGCCACTCTTTGACTCGAACACCTTTTCATGAATCATATACACACGTTATGCACTTGACGTAATAGTAGAAATTAGGTCGGAGTCTCATAGAAACTTAAGTCAAAGTTGTAGACTAGGACTAGTATACTTGGTTTCCTCAATTTTGCTTGAATCTCGGAATCACTACATAGAATGCCAATAAACCAATAAAAAAATATTACAAACATTATTTCTAACTTGAATAAGAGTTATGAAACTCTAAAATAGTTTGAAGTCTCAAAATTTAATTAATTTTGATATCCAAAGACTTACAAACTCTCAAAAACCCTAAATGCCCTAAAAACTCATATTTATAAACTTTAACCTTAAAATTTTCTATAAAAATAATTATGAAACTTATAATATGATCTTATAATAATAAAAATTATGAGAATGCAATTAAGAAAAATAAAATTTAAGTCATTAGTATTTAAACTTATTTCTATGCAAAAAAAATCAAGGTTTTGTGAATGAAAATTAAAATAAGGTGCATATTTTATAAAAGCTTGATATTTTTATAAAATAAAGTTATAATTTTATAAAAGTTAAGAGAGGGAGACCCTCTCTCCACTCCAAAGTCGGACTCCCTCCTCCCAAGTTGCCTCTCCTCTTCCCAACACAAAATGATCCTTCTTCTCTCTCACACTCCATCTTCCCTCATTTTCTCTCATTTCTCTCTCACTCTCTCACACACATTTTCTCTCTTCGTCCCACTATGAACCACGAAATTTTACAGCCAACATGTCCAAGAACACTCAAGATACTCAAAATCTTCATCATCTAATGGTGTTCATTAAGGTAGAACACCATTTCCTTTCATTTTCCTTCAAGTTTTCATGGATTTTCTTGCATTTCTTTGTTCTTCTACACCATTCTAATGAAAGATCATGAACACATAAACATACACACACACACAAACTCATGGTTTTGATGATGATGGTGGTAGGATTTCACCCAAAAACAACATGCATGTTGCTAATGGTGAAATCCAAGGACCAAAACCTAAGTCAAAATCAACATAATGCCCTTTTATACAAGTTTTGGGTAAAAATCACCACATGCATCCAAAGTTTTCTATCAAAAACGATTTTTGAACATTTCAAACTCATGAATGGACTTCAAAACAACATGCATGTGATGATCTTCAAGCTTGGATGCTTCAAAGTTGTTGTTAAAAAGCTTTCAAATATGTTAATGAAAGATTTATTTCCAAATAAATATTTAAAAATCATTTTATGACCAAATCCGATTTTTCCCAGATTCTTATCAACAAAGCAAGATGCTCTGTAAATTTCCAGAAGATAATTCATTTTTCTCGAATTATTATAGTTAATTCAATAAAATAGGGAAATAAATCATATAAAATACTTCCAGAGGTCTATAAACCCGGAATAAATTCGTGGATGACCCTTATGGTGAATAATGACTTCTCATTAAATTTCATCGATTTATGTTGCTGTTTAGTATGATTTTCGATTTTCTTTTTTGTTTGGTTATAATAAATCACAAAACCACTTTAGGAAGTGTTAAAATTGTATATAACAATTTTCGTAGCTCTTACCAGTGGTGGGAGACTAAGAAAAATAATTTCAGAATTTTTCTTCATGTCTTCATATTTTTCCCAATTTTTGGTAATTATAATGGCCTAAAAATAGGAAAAATAGTTCTGTTTATCCAAAATTCATGAAATTTTACCAGAACATCATTTTGTAAAGTAGGAGGTTACACACAAAAATTTTGATTATTTTTCTCTACTGTATACTATTTTTCTCCTATTTTCTAAGGTTAAATACACTTAAATACACTTAAATACCCAAAACCGGATTATACAATATTAAAACCACTTTTAGTATTTTTCCCAGATTAATAAACTGTAAATGATGTTACAAAAGTTTTTGGTAATTTATTTTAACTGTTTATTATTTATTCTCCAATTAATGATTAATTAAGGGGATAAAACAAGGAAAAATAGAAATACCCACTGAAAAATATCTTTTATATTTTTCCTAGCCTAGTTATGTTTAATAACAGTAACAAAAAGAAGTTTGGGTAATTTTGGAAACTGTGTTCTATTTATTTCAATTTTTATTAGAGTAAATGCATAAAAATCATAAAAATTGGTTATAAAGTTTAGAAACCCATTTTTATATTTTTCACAGATTAATTATGTTTAATGACATTACTATTAAAAGTTTGGGGAATTTTCTTAACTGATTTCTATTTTTCATGAGTTTTTATATATTTAGAGAATTAAATATATGAAAAATGGTTATGCATATCCATAATCCCTGAAAAATTATCTAGTAGTCTTTTAACACATTTAGAACCATAATCTGAAGTTTGGTAATTTTTATTAACTGTTTAGTATTTTTCATAATTTTATGGTTATTCAAGAAACTAAAGTGGTGAAAAATAGTTAGACAAATCAAAAATTCAAGAAAATTTATCTTGAGGTCTTTGACTTCAATTAAAACTAAAATGCAAAGTTTGGAAAAATTTAGAAGTAAATTGATTTAGTTTTGAATATTTAATCATTGGAACACCTCTAAAATGTTAAATATTAACATTTCAATAATGAAAATTTTCCGCTTAAATTATTATATAACAATTGATTCTTTGAAACTTAATTTCCACAAAAAAATATTTATAATTTATCAATATTCAATTTTGACTCATTATTGGCATAATTCTATTGTAGTAGTTAGTATACTAGTGTTAGATTTCGATTAGAGACTCATTAGTGTGTACCATCGTTGTAGGAAAACGATAGTGGTACTAGTGGAGCGTAGATCAATGCATCATTTGCATCATCTCAATGCATATTGTGAGTATTCACGCACTCCCCTATTTTCGGTTTTTAAATGTTTTGGGGTGGAAAAGCATGTCCTAAACTATTTTTATGTTCGTCGTATTTATTTTGACTTGTATCAAACTTGGTTGCTGTATTTCGTATGTATGTGTATGTTACTTTAATTCATGAGGACTGTATCGCGGTTAAGTCGATGGAATCTCTAGACACAACTCATTAACTCTTTTGAGCCTATGGTTATTATGGATAGCGTTATCAGGAGGTAGACAACTCCTCACTCGCACGATTCGCTTGAGTGCATTTTACCAATAATAGCAATCAACTGGTTTCTCATTATAGCAATGAACTCTATTTCTCATTACAACAACGAAATTTTACTAGTGGAAACTTATATACATGTTTTAGCAATGAAATTGTTTGCTCCTTGTAGCAACGAAATTGACAGCTCATTTTAGCAATGAAACTTGTTTACTCATTTGAGTAACGAACTTTATCTTCCATGAGAATATGAATGTTGCATCTTATTCGGGCAATATACTTTATCTCTCATGATGACAAAGAACTTTTCTTTTACAAACTTATTTACTCATTTTAACAATATACTTGTATTATTGGAAAGTTTCATCAAAACTTTGATTTCAACCCATGGAACCAAGATTATTTTGTTTATTTGTGAGTACTCACCAACTATTTCATAGTTGACGCTCGTTTTACATGCTTTTTCAGGAATTATCGAGTAAGTGGCACTTAGGGACACTTCACTGTTAGGGGCATTTGCATGTGTTGTATTCCAATTTTCATTGTGATTTCTTTTCAAAGTCGTTCAAACCCATTGTAAAATTGTAATGATTTTTAATACTATGGTTGGTGTTGTCTTTTAACTTTTGCTATGAAACCCTTTGTACTGTCACGCCCTGTGTTTCCGCTTTAGCGGAGTGTGACAAATATAATCAAGGAAATTAATTTAATTCTTGAACATTAATCTTATTTTTATAAGTGAACAATCCAAGATATATATTATGCTAATTGTGGTATTTTAAAAGGTCCAAACTTTATAACACGTTTAAGCTTCTTAAACAAATAAGAATTAATTAAATCATATTCTTATTTAATTATAAATTTGAGTCAAAGTTTACACAATTCATAATTTGAATTATGAATAAATTCATTTATTTAAGATATAAATTGATTTTAGTAGCTACGTAAAATTTTTATATTTTACAATATTATTCAAATTTTTATAAAAATTAGAGAACCACTTTTATAAATTATACACCTATTAATAAAAGCCTTTCTCTCTCTTTCCCCATTCAAAATTTGACCTTATCCCTCCTCCCTATACTCATTTTCTCGAAAAATTATAAACACCTTCTCCATTTTTTTCACACTTCACTCTCTCTCACACTCTCTATCACCAACTTCATTCTCTCTCTTCTCCACCTTCTAAACCATGAAATTTACAGAAAATAGGACCCATGAACACTCCTTAAACTCGAAATCTTCATCATCTTGTGGTGTTTTTGAAGGTAAAATTGATTTCTACTTCACTTTTCCTTCAAGTTTTACTATTTTTCTTGCATTTTCTCCTTCTTCTACTCCATTCTACTATAAAGTCATGAACACCTGTACCTAATCACGGTTTAGATGATGATGGTGGTAGGATTTCACCCAAAAACCACATGCATGTTGTAAATGGTGAAGTCCTATGACGAAAACTGAAGTTAAAATTAATATAATGCACTCTTCTACAAGTTTTGGTGAAATACACCACATAAACCATGATTTTTCTTTCAAAAAAGACTTTTGAACATTTCAAACTCATGCATGGCCATCAAACCAACATGCATGTAAATATTTTTTATTTTTAAATATTAGATGTTCAAAGTTCATTGCTAAAAGCTTTCAAATGTGTTCATCAATGATTTTATTTACATAAAGATACTCAAAACTCATTTCTTCCCAGATCCAAATTTTCCCAGAATCCACCAACAAAATAAGAAGTTCTAGAAATTTTCAAAAAATAATTCATTTTTCTCAAATTATTATAACTCTTGTAAGCAAATAGAGCAATAATTCATATAAAATAATTTCTAAGCTCCATAAATTTTGGGTAAATTAGTGGATTACCCATAAAGGTAGTAAGGGCTACTCATTAAGTTTTATCAATTTTTGTTACCATTTGGGATGATTTTTAAATTTTCTTTTGTTTAGTTCTAACAAATCATGAAACCACGATAGAAACTTTGAAATGCCCGCCTATGACTTTTCACAGCTTCTATACCATGTGGAATACTCAAAAAAATATTTATAGGATTTTTTATAATATATTTATATTTTTCATGATTTTTGAGTATATAATGGACTAAAATTGGGAAAAATAGTTTCACTCATCCAAAATTCAGGCAAATTTACTAGAACATCTTATGTTACATTAGGATGCTATAGAAAAAAGTTGGATAACTTTTCTCTTCTATATGCTATTTTATTATATTTTCCTAATATTAAAAACACATAAATTATGAAAATCAGAGTCCTCTATATGAAAATCACCTTTGGCATTTTTCCCAAATTATATATGTTTAATAAAAGTGGAACGCTAAGTTTGGAAAATTTTACATACTGTTTTCTAATTATCTTCATTTTTATTAGAATAAACACACAAAAGTCATAATATCAGGTTACACTATTTTGAAAATCAATTTTTGTATTTTTCCCAGCTTATGTATACTGTATATGAATTTTACAAAAAGTTTTATAATTTTCATTAACTGTATAATAATTATTGATGAATTAATGCTTATGTAAATGAATAAAACAAACAAAAATATCTAAACATTTTGGATTCCACCTTTTATATTTTTCCCAGATTTTAGATGTCCTGTAAGACTAGCACAAAATGTTTGGGAAATTTTAGAAACTGTTTTCTATTTATCTCATATTTTGATAGGATAAATACACAAAAATTAGAAAAATCATGTTAAACTGTTTAAAAAATCAATTTTTATATTTTTCCCAGAGTATATATGTTTCATGTCAGTGATGTACAAAGTTTGGGAAATTTTCTTAACTAATTGCTATTTTTTATGAATTTGTATCGATCTACAAAATTAAATATAGGAAAAATGGTTATACATATCTATCATCCAGGAAACTTATTTGGAAGTCTTTTAATACAGATAGAACCAAAAATCAGAAGTTTGGTAATTTTTATTAAGTGTTTAGTATTTTTCCTGATTTTATGATTATTCAATAAATTAAAATAGTGAAAAAAAGTAAGACAAGTCAAAATGTAAGAAAACTTATATTAAGGTCTTTGACTTTAGTTAAAACCAAAGTGTAGAGTTTGGGAAATTTTAGAACTAAATTGACTTAGTTTTTAAATATTATACATTGGAACACCTCTTGAAATTTTAAATTTCATAAAAAAAAATGTTTGTAGCTTATCAATATCACAATTTTAACACAATATTGGTATAATTCTATTGTACTAATAATTATATTACTATTAGAGTTCGGTTAAAGACTCACTGGTGTATACTATTATTGTAGGAATCGATTGTGGTACAAGTGGAACTTAGATCAAGGCATCATTTGTATCATCTCAATTCATTGTGAGTTTTCACGCATCCTCCTGTTTTCGGTTTGTATATTTGGGGTGGAAAAGCATGTTCGAAAAAAAAACTATTTGTTGTTCATTGTATTTAAATTGATTTGTATCAATCTTGATTGCTATATTTTGTTATGTATGTTTATTCAACTTGAAACATGATGCCTTATCATCTTAAGTCTCTTCCACTTTACTCCAACCATTAACTCTTTGAGCCAATGGTCATTATAGATAGTGTTATTAGGAATTGCCAACACCTCACTCACCTGATTACTTGAGTGCATGATATCATATTTTTCTATGGAACGATAAGCATAGATCTTGATAGGGAATCAGTCATAGGCTTGGTTGTTAACTCATTGTTTGTTCATATAAGTACAAACTAGCGTACTTATTATAGCAACAATTTTTTTTCTCATTATAACAACGAAGGTTTATTACTGGAAACATATTTCCTTATCTTAGTAATGAACTTGTTTGCTCCTTGTAGCAACGAACTTGTTTGGTCATTATAGCAATAGGGACCCTTTGTACTGCCATACCTCGTGTTTCCGCTTTAGCGGGGTGTGATAGAAATGGTATCAGAGCCGAATGTTATAGAGAATACTGATCTTCCTTTGGAGAACCACAACTATACCCAAAAATTTTCAAAACATTTTTAAAATAATGAACACACTACAGGTATAACTAATTCGAGTACACATTATTGGACTTTAATTAAGTATAGCCTGGCCAACTATGCTTACTTAAGGAAAGTTATTGCGAGGTTGGAAATGGATATTGTAGAATTATGTTCATAACAATTTTCAACCTAAGCATTTGAAAAACAAATTTTTTTGGTGGACGTACGGGCATTTCATATTATAGGCATTCATCTACGTACACATAGAAACTAAGTGCACTTTTATCACAATGTCTTTATTTAGAAATAGTTTTATCCCTTATCAAGTGCTATGTTAACCAGTTAGGTTATATCACTAGCCACTCTAGGAGTAATATACTTAGTATTGACAATGAGTATTCCTTGGTAGCTATTGACTTTAGACATAAGGGTAGTAGCTAGATAGACACATGTAATAATCTTAAGTTAAACCTATGCCTGTTATACCTCAAACCCTCTCCATCTTCTTCGTACTAGAGTTACAAATAAGAAAAGAGTTTTGATACCAACACGGATGAGAATTGGAGAATCGCGTTAGAAAGTAGACGAGTCGCCACAGGCAATCACTTGGATTCCATTGGTGATAATCCCTTCTTTATTAGACGACAAATTTACACTTAGTGATGATTTAGAATGCTACTTAAGGATTAGTGTGGGCTTAGCACTCAATGCAGTTGATGCTTCAGAAAAACATATAACGCTCTTTTAAGTTAGAGAAATATCAAAGTAGATAATCTTTTCAACTAGGTCGCCATGGTTGGATCAAGATTTCCATGATCCTATTTTCCCATAATCTAGACTGTAAAACTCGAGTTAGGGAAAATTTATTTTGATTATAGCTAATGAATTCAGCTCTTCCCCTGAGGAATTAAGCCAAAATAATCAAAGAGCTCTCCAATTCACCATCTCTCCGAATATACAATTGTATTCGGCCAAGTTCTTATAGAATACGTCACAAATTGTATTTTGGGAAGAAACTCTTTCAACCGGGGGAGACTGTGACAACCGTTAAAATTTGAGACAGTTCTAGATTTAAATAAACTTAGTTGCTCATATAGGCACAACATATACTAGACTTTGTAACTAGAATCTAAATTATAACCTACTAGAAACTTGGAAACAAGTAGAATCGAAGCATATCGTACTTAGATTTCTCTTATATGTGAATTCTACATATACTTAACTGTAACAACTATCAACATTTGAGTCATTCCTTGACTCGAGATATTTTTTTTCTATTCATGTAGACAATCATGAACTTGACCTAGTAATATAAATTAGGTCTGAGTCTCATAGGAACTTAAGTCAAGGTTGAAAACTAGGACCAGTATACTTGATTCCTCAATTTCACTTGAATCTTGAAACTACTACATAGAATGCCAACAAAACGATCAAAATGAATTACAAACATTATTTCTAACTAGAATAAGAGTTAGGAAACGCAAAAATAATTTGAAGTCTCAAAGATTCAATTTATTTTGATATTTAAAGTTTAGCAAAATCGAAAAAACCCTAAAAACCCTAAATATCTAATTTTATAAACTTTAACCTCAAAATAATAGATGAAAATAAATATGAACCTTACAATATCAATTCAAACTAACTAAATGCAGGGAAATATAATCAAGGAAAATAAAAATTTAAGTCGTTATCATTTACCCTTCATTTATAATTAAAAAATCAAGGTTTTATGAATAAAAACTAGGTTAAGGTGTATATTTTATAAAAATTGGATGTTTATATAAAATATTTGAATTTTATAAAATTGGAAGAGAGAGGAGCTCCTCTCACCTTCAAAAATTCGGCCACCCTCTCTCCTCCTTCAAAATTTGTCTTCCCAAAACATTTAATCTCTTTTACATAAACGTACACTCTTCACTTTTCTTTCAGTCTTTCTCTCTCACACTCTACCACTCCATTTCTCTCTTCCTCTCTCTCAAACCAAAAAAAAACTTCGAGAAAATAAGTCCAAGAACACACCTTAAACTCGAAATCTTCATCATCTTGTGGTGTTCTTGAAGGTAAAATCGATTTCTACTTCACTATTCCTTCAAGTTTTACTATTTTCTTGCATTTTCTCCTTCTTTTACTCATTCTAATTAAAGATCATGAACACATGAACATACACACACAAACCTACGGTTTTGATGACGATGGTCGTAGGACTTCACCCAAAAACATCATGCATGGCAATATGGTGATGTGTCATGACCTAAACCTAAGTAAAAATCAAGGAAATGCACTTTTCTACAAGTTTTGGTAGAAAATCACCACATAAACATTAAGTTTCATTCAAAAATGACTTTTGAACACTTCTAACACCTTGCATGGTCCTTGAACCGACATGCATGTGATGATCTTCAAGCCTAGGTATGTTCAAACTTCATTGCTAAAAGCTTTCAAATGTGCTCATCAAGGATTTATGTTGGGTAGCAGATTCATTTTGTATTGCGTCATTGGGCTCGTTTATTAGTCCAAGTTTTGATCTCCGGTTTGGGCCTGTCCAACCGTGAGCTGATAGGGTTTAGTATATATTAATGAGCTTGCATGCATATTATGTAACAGATTGATAGGAACGCTAGATAACTTTTTACGTTAGTTCACAGATTTCTTTCATCGTTCTTGTAAACCCTAATCCTCTACAGTAGAAGTTCTTTATCGAGCTCTTCTGAGGATTGATTATTAATCATTCGACATCTTCGATCCATTCTATTGTTCTTGCTGTTTACTTGTCTGTTTCTTTACCTGTTTTATAGATCTAATCGATCTTCAAGTTAATTTTTAACTTATCAATTGGTATCAGAGCAGGAGGCTGTGTAATCGATACACTTCTTTTCTGTGAAAAAGGTTTCAATTAGGGTTATTCCGTATTTACTGATAATTATTGAGCCGTCATCTCATTATTGACGTATCTCGATATTTATTGTTTTGCCCTAATTTGATTTATTACAAGTCTGATCTTTGAACAGGTTATTCGATCAATTATGGGCGAGTCGCAATCCAATCCTATTAATATTTCGAACAACATTGGATCAACAACGAAGATTCCCATCTTGTACACCCATGATTATGAAGTCTGGGCGCATCACTTTGAAGACTATGTTATTGGATCTGAGGATAATGGATACCTCATCTGGGAAGCAATCGTTTCTGGACCCTTTTCTCATTCAGCAACTTCAAGGATTATTAAAACTCAAAAGGAGTATAATGATATTCTGAATGATGTCAAAGATATTGCGCAAGACGAGAAAGATAAATTTCAGTGCAATATCAAAGCGTTGAGATTGATCAGATTCGCTCTTCAATCAGATACTTTTAGGCTGGTGAGTTCATGCACGACTGCAAAAGAAGTATGGGACAGGTTACGAGAATTGTACTCTACAGACGAAGATCTTGAACACTCCATTCAAACCTTACTCTTGTCCGAGTTTGGTGAATTCAAGCAAGGAGCCGAAGAAACTGTGACCCAAACGTTCGATCGCTTCAATCATCTTCTTAGCAAGATGATCAAACACGACATCGAAAGGAAGCTTATTGAGCAGAAGGTTACGTTTCTGAACGGACTCAGATCCGAGTGGAGAGCAGTTGTGTCCACAGTTAAAGCGCACGAGCAATTTAAATCCTATTCTTTGGCGAAAGTGGTGGGCATCCTGAAATCTCAAGAGAAGATTGTGTTACAGGAGAAGAATGTGGTTTCAAGTCTGGGTTCTTTGGCTCTCTTATCCAAAAGTAAAGTTGTGATGGATGAAGAAGACATCAACTTGGAAGACTATGACCTCACTTCTGAGGACTTTGCTATGATGGTGTCAAACACCAAGAGGTTCATCAAGAAGAGACTCCCCACCAACAAAAACCGAAATTGGCAGGGGAGCTACAGTTCTGAAAAAGTTAAAGATGAACCGAAGGCTGAAGAATCAAAGAAGGAACCGAAGGCTGAGGGTGATTCTGGAGTAAGTTGCTACTATTGTGGAGGAAAGAACCACTACGCAAAAGACTGTGTCCTCAAAAAGATGGCTGAAAAGGATGAGGAAAAGGATGAAGAAGCTGTGCTGCAGAAAAGGTTGGATGAAATCAGGAAGAAGAAATCTACTGCTAACCCTTCTATGAATGCGTTAATTGTGCAGGGTTCGGTAGCTAAGGATGAGTTCGGTGGTGTTGAAGTCTGGTCATCCGACTCTGAAGATGATGAAGTAAGAAAGCCTTCTCATGGAAAGGCTTATGTGGCAAAAGAAGAAAGCAGTGGAGGAAGGTGCTTGATGGTGTCTGACGTATCTCAGATGAGGGGATATAATACTGATGGTGGGAATGATGAACCGAAGGAGCAACAGGATATGTGCTTTATAGCTAAACCGCTCAACGTGCAGTTCAATGAGCTTGACGAAATGATCAAGAAGGTACAATCCATCTTTGTCTCATTTAAAGTCCCACAATGCTCATACGAAAAAGAACTAAAAAGTGTTAATTCAAGAATCTCTCATCTAGATAGTAGCTTAACTCAAACTCGAGTCACCAATTCTAACCTAACTGACCAATTAAGCAGGGTGTCTTCGAAGAGTGAGGAACGGCGCATGTGGATCGAACTGAAGGAGTCTGAATTAATCAAAACAAAAGATGAAAACATTTATTTACAAAGAGACAATTTAAAGCTTTTGAAACAGCAAAATGTATTTTGTCTGATTGCTAAATGTATTTACTCTAATATTACTCAACTTCATTTGGATTGTGAAATAGGACAAAAGATTCATTGCATGATTTTACCCTTCCTTGAGTTTAAGGAGGATGAAATTGATGCTGAAGCATATAATTGTGAGAGTGTTATTTCATCTGAGGACGTTAATCCGAACTATATGTATGGACTGGACAAAATCGAATCTTTTATTAAGTCCAAGGACCATAAGGACATGCTTAAAAACCTTTTGGATGAAAATGATAAACTGAAACTGAGAACCGAAACTATACAAAAGTTTGACTCCTTAAACTCCAACTTGAGCTCAGAAAATAAAATTGATGTTGAAAATGCATCTGAGCTTAATGAGGATGACAATATGAGTGAAATTTCTATAGAGGACACAGTTGACTGTTCAGAATTTGTCAAAAGTGAACCCGAAAACCACAAGAATCTCATTTCAGAAAATTCAGTGGAGTTCGCTCGTATGTCCCAACAAATGTCCCCAATTCTTGCAGAAAAGGCAGTAGTATATCAAAAAGTCAGAACCACTCCAAATCAGGTGTACAAGGTCACAGGCATAACCGAACATCAGACTGCTGAACTCACAGCTATTGTAAACGAAGACAATGCTGATGGTTGTGACGAGTTCTTCTGGTCAGCTCCCATTGATAATGCTGATGAGACGGTAAGCTTATCTGAAAGGACCTCATGGAAAAGCAAAGGCATATACGTGCCAGAACCCTTGAATAAACCTGATAACTTCAATGTGCCAAGTACTAGCGGTACGAAAGAAATTCCTCAAGAAAAAGGAATTCCTGCAAAAGAAGTCACATCTTCAAGTGAAACTTCAACAGTTCAGAGTGAACCAGCTAAAGAAAAACCGAAACCGAAAGCTAATATCCATCGTCAACCGAAACAGATGAGAAATCAAAAACGTCAAAGAAATCAGAGATACAGAAAGAATCTCTCTGAAAGAAAACGATTTTGGCAATCTCAGAATGCCTATTTCTCACATCAAGACAGGAACTTAAAGTCAAAGAAAAGTCATGTTGAATCGCAAGAGAGCAACAACAACCGAAAGCAGAAGTTCGGTTCAGAGAAAAACATCAACCGAAAGCAAAGGTTCGGTTCCGAGAATGACTCCAACCGAAAGCAGAAGTTCGGTTCAGAAAATGATTCCAACCGAAAGCAGAGGTTCGGTTCTGAGAACAAAAGAGATCAAAACTCTAAGGTTGGTTCCACTGATGATCAAAAGCAAAAGAGTCACTTAGATTCTCCAACCAAGAAGTCATCTCAGTCTAAGCTCTCTCATTCTAATTCTTCCAATTCTTCAAACTCCTCTAATTTCTCTAAACCCCATCCTAAATTCCATTTTGTTCATTCTCAAAAATCTCAATCATCAGCTGAACATAAAGGAAAACAGAAGGTCTCTTCAGTTGAACAAGAGTCAAAACCAAAAGCAACGAATCCCAATAAAATTAAAGTTTTTACCATCAAAAAGAAAGATGAAACAACACTAATAAAACGAACATATCTTAGTGACATCTCTCTCACTATTCATGTTCATATGAAAGGCTCACGAGGACCCAAGAGACTTTGGGTTCCTAAATCTGCTTGATTTTTGCAGGTTATTAGTGACGTGCAGTTTGACGAAGAATGGTACATTCACAGTGGCTGCTCGCGTCACATGACAGGGAGGAAGGAAGAGCTAAGGGAATACATGTCTCTTTCAAATGGTGGAAACGTCAAGTTTGGGAACAACTCCTTCGGCACCATAAAAGGATATGGAATGATTACAAACGGTGATTTCACGATAAGGAAGGTTGCATACGTGGAAGGACTACAACACAACCTCATCAGTGTATCTCAGCTTGTTGGAGGTACCCGTCTCAAAGTCTCATTCGACGATGAGGGTTCTGAAATAATTGAGAAGAAGACGAAAAGAGTTATTCTTAAATCGGATCGTAAAGGTGAAATGTTTCCCCTAAACCTCAAACCCATCAAAGGAAACCCAGCTATCTGCCTGTTATCAAAAGCACAATCTGACGAAAGCTGGTTGTGGCACCGAAGGCTCTCTCATCTTAACTTTAAGGATATCAACAAACTTGTCACTGGAGGTCATGTTCGAGGTCTTCCACTGCTCAAGTACGATAGAGATCATTTGTGTGCTGCATGTGAAATGGGGAAGCAGAGTCGTCAAAGTCATCCATCTATAATAAACACTAAAGTTGTTGAACCACTTGAATTACTTCATATTGATTTATGTGGTCCATCATCTATCGAAAGCATCGGCGGTAGCAAGTATATTCTTGTTATTGTAGATGATTTTTCGCGTTTTACATGGGTGTTTTTTCTGAAGCTTAAATCTGACGCGACTCACAAGCTAAAGATGTTCATCAAGCAGATTGAAGTACAGCTGAAGACGGTCGTTCGCAACATCGGGAGCGATAATGGATTGGAGTTCAAAAATAAAGAATTCGAAGAATTCTTGGCAGAAAGAGGAATCAGTCACAACTTCTCAGCTCCCTACACACCTCAACAGAACAGAATTGTCGAAATACGAAACCGCTCTTTTTGTGAAGCAGCCCGAACTATGCTAAGTTTCGCTTCCTTACCTTTATATTTTTGGGCTGATGCTATTTCTGCTGCTTGTTTTACACAGAACAGGTCATATCTTAACAAGCGATTCACGCTCACTCCTTATGAGATCCTCAACAACAGGAAGCCAAATGTGAAGTTTTTCCATGTGTTCGGTTCACGGTGTTTCATCTTTAATTCTAAAGAACACCGCAACAAGTTTGATGTCAAAGCTGACGAAGGGATATTTCTGGGCTATTCTCTCACTTCCAAAGCATACAGGGTATTAAACAAGCGTTCGAGGAAAATCGAAGAAACTTATTACGTGACTTTCGATGATAGCCATGTCAAAAAGCTAAAGGCCATCGAAGACACAGCTGGAGAAATCTTTCCTCAAACTGGACAAGTCACAGCCTCGGTCGCTAATCTATTCAAGAAGTTCATGGAGCTATTTGACGAACCAGAGAAAGCCACTCTCTCAGAAGCAGGAGCAGCAGACAACAAGGTAGATAATATGAAGCAAATTGTCGAAGATGCTGTAAGAAGAATGAATGAAGGAGGATCAAGTTCTGACGATTCTCCACCACACAATGCTTCAGTCGAGGGGGAGGATCAACCATCGTCACCTCAGCCGACCTTACATGTTGAGGGGGAGCCAAGGTCTCCAACTGCTCCCGAAAGCACTTCACCAACCGAAAGTGCCTCACCATCCGAAGGTGCATTAACACCCGAAAGCTCGGCGCCACAAGAAACCTCTGAAGCTCAAGATTCTCAAGACATTCCTGAAAGCTCATATATCGAGGGGGAGCAAGCCGATATGTCTTACGACACTGAAAGCCAGTCCGAACCAGAAGAAATGATAAACGCTGAATTAGATCCAACCTTTGATCCAAACTACCCTCCTCTCACCAAATGGACCAGAGATCATCCTGTCTCTCAAGTTGTTGGTGACATCTCTGAAAAAGTTCTGACCCGATCACAACTCAAGGCAAAACAGACTTCCTTATTTTCAAAAGTAGAATTCTGCATGTTTAATTCCTTCGTATCAAAAGTTGAACCAAAGACAGTTTATACTGCTCTTGATCACTCCGATTGGGTTCAAGCTATGCAAGATGAACTGAATGAATTCGACAGGAACAAAGTCTGGCGCCTCATTCCAACTCCTCCAGATGCCTCGGTTGTTGGTCTTAAATGGGTCTTTAGAAACAAGATGGATAAGGAAGGAAACGTAATTCGTAACAAAGCTCGTCTGGTCATGAAAGGATACTGTCAGGAGGAAGGGATTGATTATGAAGAGACTTTCGCTCCTGTAGCTAGGCTGGAATCCGTTAGAATATTTCTAGCCTATGCTGCCCACAAAAACTTTGAGGTCTACCAAATGGACGTCAAGTGTGCATTTCTCAATGGAGAACTCAAAGAAACTGTGTACGTGGAGCAACCTCCTGGATTCGTGAATGAGAAGTATCCTAATCATTGTTACATTTTGGATAAAGGCGTGTATGGACTGAAACAAGCTCCGAGAGCCTGGTATGAAACGCTGACTAAATTTTTAAAGATGTCCAAATTCAAACAAGGTTCGGTTGACCCAACCTTCTTTCGTAAGAAGGAAGGTAACCACCTTATGATTGTTCAGATTTACGTCGATGATATCATCTTTGGCTCAACGAATCCTAGCCTAACAGCTGAATTCAGAAAGCTGATGGAGACTAAATTTGAAATGAGCTCAATGGGTCCTATTAACTTTTTCCTTGGTTTAAACATTAGACAGGGACCCGAAGGCATCTTTATCAATCAGGAAGCTTACACGAAGACTCTCCTTGCAAAGTTTGGCATGATGGGAGATTCAAAAGTCAAAGTTCCAATGGCGTTCGGCACTAAGCTCACTCCATCTTTGGATAAACCAGCTGTTGATATTACGCTTTATCGCCAGATGATCGGTTCTCTGATGTATCTTACTGCTAGCAGGCCTGACATAATGTTCTCTGTTTGTTACTGTGCTAGATTTCAGGCCAACCCACGCGAACCTCACATGCTTGCAGTAAAGAACATTCTACGATATCTCAAGCGAACTGCCTCTTTAGGTCTATGGTATCCTTCCAACTCTGGCTTCTTCGTTCAAACCTACTCAGATGCAGACCTTGGAGGATGTGGACTAGACAGGAAAAGCACCACTGGCGGCTGCCAATTCCTTGACGGAAAGTTGGTTAGCTGGAAATCAAAGAAACAAACGTGCGTGTCTCTGTCTACAGCTGAAGCTGAATACATTGCAGCTGCATCCTGCACCTCTCAAGTGATTTGGATCCAGAGTCAACTCCGAGACTATGGACTCAATATGAAAAAGATCCCTCTATATTGTGACTCTGAAAGTGCAATTAGGATCTGCCATAACCCAGTGCAACACTCCAAGACTAAGCACATAACACTGAGGTATCACTTCATCAAAGATCATGTGGAAGATGGAAACGTTGAAGTACACTTTGTTAGAACCACTAATCAACTGGCCGATGTCTTTACCAAAGCTCTTCCTGAAGCGTCGTTCAACAAAATTTTACAAGGGCTAGGTATGATGGAATCAGAGTCAGTACCACAAACTACCTCTAAAACTCAAACGTAAGAAGCGAAATAGACCGAACGTTCAGGTTCGGTTGAATAATCTGACTTTCGCTCATCAACTAAAGGTAGCTTTCTTGGTTGTAAATTTCTTGTATAATTGTTTCTATTTCATTTCTTTTATTGTCAAAAGTATTTCCTTTCTGAAAATCTAATTTCTTCGGTAACCGAAATATACCGAACGTTCGGGTTCGGTTTTCCAAAATTTTTCAAAACCGAAACCAACCGAATGCTCGGGTTCGGTTTTCCAAAATTTTTCAAAACCGAAACCAACCGAACGCTCGGGTTCAGTTTTTTAAAATTTTTCAAAACCGAAACCAACCGAACGCTCGGGTTCGGTTTTTCAAAATTTTTCAAAACCGAAACCAACCGAACGCTCGGGTTCGGTTTTTCAAAATTTTTCAAAACCGAAACCAACCGAACGCTCGGGTTCGGTTTTTCAAAATTTTTCAAAACCGAAATCAACCGAACGCTCGGGTTCGGTTCCACAGTTTTACAAAGTTTTTTTTTATTTTTTTTCCTTTCTTTCCAAGTCTTATTTATTTTATTTTTTTTTCTCTCAGTCCAACTTTTCTTATTTTTTTAAATATCACAAACTCCAAAAATATTTTGTTCTTTAATTTTTTTTCTTTTGTCATTAATTTTATTTGTCTGTTCGTTTGTTTATGGGGATATTGTTGAATTAGTTAAGTGTCCCTAGAAGCATGCTGCTGTATGTGCCCAAAGCCTCATCAGATTCTGAATAATAGCCTTAATGACTTGGTATACACAAACCTTGTCTTCCCAATTAGGCTATCACACTTATTCTAATCGTGAGCTACCTAACTCTCTTCTCACAAGCGATAAGAGTTTTCTGCTTGGTCCTACTTTTCGCAGCAGAGGTACTTTGATTTCTTACACCATCTCCATTACATTTCTGCATCAAATTCATTTCACCAACATAACCCTTGAGACTCTCAGAAATTACCACTGAGGTTTATGGTTACTCACCAACTGTGTTTATGATCTTAGTTTCGTGCCACTACGAGCTGAGTGAAACCCAAAATTCAATACCAAATCTGAATTGACGGTGAACAATTAATTTGCTCAAGTTTTCACCAAAGAATTGACGGATGTATCTTCATGAAATCTCAAATTTTTATTTTGTGTGATTCCTATGAAATTGTTAAACACCATAAGATTTCTTCCCTTGGGATCCAGTTTTAATTTTTTGTTGAGATTTTATATTTTTCCAAGCCACATTAAAATTAATTCTTACCTACTTGTTCAACACACTACACCGGTCTCACAAGTACTTTGTTCACTTTCTATCTTATTTCAAGATTAGGACTGTTGAATCACAGCTAAAGCCACCCTAACAAGCCTAATTAAAAGAAGCCTTTCAACACTTCTTAATAAGTGTTTGATCGTTATTCAACGGGAAACCACACTAACACTTTAAGGTCTCTCTTGACTTTGAAGGAAGAGATTTGTGCCCGGGATCATTTGTTTCGTGTCTTAATTGACATCACAATTTTCCTAAAAAGTATTGATTTATTTCTTTTCTTTTTCACCCTAAGCACGAAACTCTTTGATTTTCCACAATTCTGGTTCTAATAATTACAGGCTGTCTCATTGGATTGGAGGTCAATTTTAATCCATGTGGGCGTATTATGCAAAAGATGCCGTTACAATTTAAAGGGATAAGATGAAGAGTTGCTGACTCAGGCGGGAGATTAATTGATTTAATTTCAAACGGCGGAACAGGGAAAGCGTGCGAATTTGAAGCGTCTAATCTCTATCTGATGTGTGAATTTGAAACGGTTCCTCTCTGGCACAGACAGGCGCGTGTGAATTTGAAACGGCTTATCAGAAACGGCGCTTGATGGGAGGCGTGTTCTTCGGCATCTGACATTCTCTCTCATGCGTGATCATCGGTTCCACAACTGTCACGCATCGGTCATTCCGAAAAACCCTTGGTATTTCGATGGAAGATTTGGGCAGATTTATCTCTCTCCTTAAACCCACTATAAAAAGCGACATCCTCTCCCATTTACCTCTTTACTGCATCAAAATTCCCAAGAGAGCAAAAATTCCCTGCAACCTAACTGTTCATCATCTTCTTCCCATCTTCAACAATGGCAGATTCATCCTCCGTCCACGCTACTTCTCACATCCTGCCCATTCGCCCTCAACAGTGTCTCGTAATTGATTTAACCCCACAAGCATATGACTCCTACATGTTCCCAATCATCGAGTGCTTGAAGTATTCGCCAATAGCACCTGCACTCTCAAGGGTAGAATCCGTGCCAATGGAGTTCCTCTCACAAATCTACGCGACGACGCATTACGATAAAGTCGTCGACAGAATCTTCTTCGAAGTTGCTCATCACAAAGCCTCAATTTCCAAACAACGATTTGGCTCACTGCTAGGGTTTGAAGCTGACCCTTCAAGGGTTAATCCGGAGACAATTCCGTTGGGGCACCTCTTCAATATGTTCTACAATATGGGGTACACGGAGGTGCTCACCTCCGTCGCAAAGTTCAAAAAGTCTTGTTTACCGCCACAGTGGAACGGAATGTTCACTGTGCTTTTTAAGGGTCTCTCAGAAAGGAGCTCAGGTTCAGATGGCTCCAGTTGACTATTCCTGTCCATTCTGTACGGAGTTTACAACGGTTTTAATGTCGACTATGGGTTGGTTCTCTGGCAACAACTCATTCAAAGCTTATCCTCTTCTTCACGACACTCTGAGGTGTCGTATGCACGGTTTTGGACCCTTATTACGAAGTGCGTTATGGACAAGTACATCATTCCCACTGTCGCCGGTGCACCGATGTCTTCGATTGGTACTTTTCATACCACAAAGATCATCGTCTCCGATGCTTCGAAATTCCCTTTCAATGGTTCCGTTCCGGAGACCATGTACGCTGATGTCCCAGCTGACAGCAGGATCATCCGGACCTACAAGGAATTCAAGCAATCTGGTCCAAGGGATCTCACGCCGGAGATGCTAAAGTCCATTCACGATGCCGATAAGCCTGCTCCGAGAGGCAAAAAGGCAGATAAAGGCAAGCAGGTGGCGAAAGGGGCTGAAGGCCCTTCTCCTAGGAAGAGGAAATCAATGAAAGTTGCTCAGTCCCCGCAGCAGAAGAGGCGAAAGACTCAGCCCAGGCAAAAACTCATTATCGCTTCCTCTTCGAGTGAGTCGGACGGTGAGAGTTCGGATTCGGATGGCTCTCCAAGAGGCAACACACCTCCAAGAGGCAACACCCCACCCAGATCGCCTACCCCTGAAATGGAAATCCATACCTCTCCAATTCCCTCTCCCACTCAAACCATTCCTACTTCCATTCCCACCATAAACCCCTTTACTCATATTCCAAACACTTCCATCCCAATGCCACCACCCATCTTTACCGATGCTACAACAACATCCACAGCAAAGGTTACAACCAACGTATCTGATACGGGGGTTCATACCGATGCAACCGAACCACCACCAGTAACCGAACCCATACACACAACCGAAACTACTCCTACCCAAACACAACCCGAACCTACCCACACCACTACACCACCAGCTTCACCACCACCACCATCTCCCGAACATGCCTCTGATGGAGATAACCTTTTCCTTGGAGGGGAGAACATGACATTTGATTCGGTCTACTTCAATCCGTTTCAGGTGCAAAGCGACGATGATGAGGATGCTCCAGTAACAAAGAAGCACCTTAAGGACCTGCATGAGAAGATCGATCTTCTCATTGCTTCCTCCTCCAATTCTCAATCATCTCTCTCTTAAGCTGCTCTTCAGAAGATTGTTGATGCCTTCTCCAGGGCTCAGCAAGATTCGGTCGCTTCTGCCACTGCCGCCATAGACGCCTCGACAAAAGCTTGTGAGGCTGCGACTGAAAAAGTCGATAAACTATTCTCTGACGCCTCTACCCTGTTACAATCTTTACAGGAGAGGGTTGCTGCTACCAAGACAACGTTGGAACCAATTGTGATGGGTTTTGAGCATTCTAACACTTCCTAAGTGTACATGCAACCCTAAATACCTTGGATCTATGTTTTCTCTATTATACATGCAAATAAGAACTTCCAAGGTATTATCCTAATCTAGCATACATAACAATGACTATAGCAAGATAGAATACATACCTCTTTGGTGTAGAATGTCTTCATGAAGTTTGAGTGCCTAGTGCCCCAAGTGTGACACCTCAAATGGAATCACAATCATCAAAACACTTAGAATGACTTGAGAGAATTCTACACTCACCAAAATCGGCTAGCCCTTTCTTGAATACTACTAGTGGCCAATTTTTCCTCAATAATAAGATGCTTATATAGTTACACAATTAGGGTAAACTCTTAATTGTCATGGCTTTCCATTTCCTTGGATCCATGGGTACAAATACACCATGGAGCATCCATGGACCATCCTATGGGTTTTAGCCCAACTTGATTATCCATGGAGCATTAGCCCACTATACAAGTATGGATGATTTACACTATCAACCCATATATTTAATTAGTCTTCTTTTGATCACTTAATTAATCCTAGATTAATTCTTGATCAATACTAATTAAATAATCTTATTATTCTTATTATTAATATACTAGAACTTATAATATATTAATAACCATAAGTGTCTTATTTCTCTCATTCAAGTGCATGATGGTATGCAACCCAAATGGACCATGCCGGGTCGGGTCAAGTCTTACCAAATATAGTTATGGACTTAGACATTAATCCAACAGTCTCCCACTTGGATAAGTCTAAAACTATTATTGCGTATGACTTCAGGAACCAACCGGCAATCGTAGCTCTCAAAAGCTTCTGTCGAACTCTGACCTTGTAGATGAACTCTGACCTTTGTCAGTGACTTGTCCATTAGATAAGGGATCATATATTCCTCCATTCTAGATATCATATGGACTGAGACATGGATTATAATCATTCTCTCTGTCCATTTGTTGTTTCCCGATTTCCGATTTATGACAACTGACTAATTGAACAAATCAAATCAGTCCTGGCCCGGCCGAGCACTTCCATTTGTCATCATCAAATCATCGAGGGGCCCACAGATATCGCTTTTATCCCGAAGGTAAAAGGAACGGATAAACTTCGACTCATATGGCTTGTTCTACTACTTGTTGAATCATACACAAAGGCACGTTTTATAGCACCGAGTTACCAAATGCGTTTTCGTGCTATCAATGTACTATCAACTCATAGTAACAACTCATATCTCTAGGTTTGAAGAATATAAGATATTATCGTCTCATGATCACTCGTGATAAAATCCATGAAGTGATTCCAATGAGCGCGGGTTGAATCCAATACTCAGAACTTATGAGCACTCATGATTGTTGTAGCCTTGTCCAACACCTTAGACCTCTACAACCCATCATGACAGTCTTAATTCATATCTACTTCCAACATATGACCGACTGTGGATAGTTTGAATAACTTAGTCATTCCGAAAGAATAACCCAGTTTATTCGGTAAGTCAAAACATGCAAAGTGAAACACAATAATAATTGAATCCAATATGGTATCAACTCTTTGAACATAAATAAACACCTTTTATTTATCACCATATGATTACACATTATTCATTGTATACTGTTTCAGCTATCAACTTTATTCTTGAATTTAAAACAATAGTTGTCCCATGCTCCAAGCATGTACACTATGTTTTTTTCAAAACACTAGTCATGCCACACACTAAGTATGCATACTATGTTTGTCTATGATCTTTACTTTGTGAACTAGATCCATTGAACATAACTTCAATGATTCTCTTTTCACACTCCCAAATCCTTACTGCAAATGCAAGAATTCCAAATTCATGCCATTTACTGGAATCTGTCAGATTCTAAACTTATGTGCCTTGATCCTCTTGTAATGATTATGCACAAAGTCATAAAGACTTGACAACAAACATTACAGATCATTCCAAAGGAGATCAACTCCTTGGAACTATCCTTCTTGCATTAAGTTTCCTTAATCTTACACAGAGTGAAAATTCTAACTTTGAAACATTTCCAGATTCCATTTTGACTATCACTTCTGAACAAGAGTTGCCTCCTTACAGATTATGTCAATATGGTCCTTCCAGAATTATCACTATACTTCCAACTGTCCTTGAGCAACCAATCTTTGGTAAACCTTAGATTGTCCTCGATAATTGTTTAATCCTTTTAGTCATATCCAGTTCTAAACCTTTTCCTTTCTTAATGCCCCAGGCATTTGGAAAATTTTAGAACGGATGATTATAGCACATGTAATCGATCCTATATCCGAAGCATATGGGACACGATTCATGATGTCTTACATAAAGACAAAACCAGTCTTTTGCTATAATATTTCCATTTCAATTTTCCAAGTTCTCATAATTCAGATTATGAAAAGGGATGCCGTAATCATAATCGAATTTTAGAACGCAAATAATGGACCCATATACAGAATTTCCTTATGTTGAGCCATTCCAACATGAAATTCATATATATCCTTGACTAAATGATTAAAACCTCAGATCTAAACCTTATAGATTTGATATGAAGTATAATTTCCTCTCCCTTAATTATAGCAAAACAACTTTTTCCCAATTAAAATTTTTGTTTTCTATAATTAACATTGCTAACTTGCAATACTTATCATAATTATCATGCTCCCACTAACATGATGATTATTAGCATAACACTTATGCTCCCACTAGCTTTGACATGTACTCAGAAATCAGCTGACTTTCTTACCAAAGTTCAGATTTCTGATACTAGATTGTTTTGATAAGTCTTTATCAAAATCATACACCTTCCCTTAGATAGCACACTTGTGTATCTAAACAATTATGAAGAGGGATGCCGTAATCATAATGTTTAGACCTTTTTGCCACTTCTCACAAGTCCAGGTTAGTGTGCCGGTTAACCACACGCGCTCCATTAACGACTTTGAGAATGCAAATATCACAATTGCTATCTAGATAAAATCTACTTAGTGAAAGTGTTTCCTCACCATCATTTTCATGAATCGGAGAGAAACCTTATGACACTTAGATTTATATGGTGTATGAGTTCCTACCCATATGAATTTGTCAAACCATAATCACAAGACAAAGATAATGACAAATCCAAAACCATATGGATTGAACTCAATCTTAACTTCTTGCCACCTGGTAGCTCAAGGGCCTGTCATTGCTTCCAAGTTGTTATGCAACAAACTGAGAACTCTAAGAACTCATATGCAAAGCCAACTTTAACTGGAATGGGCACAGATATGTCAACACGATAGGTTATAAACCTCAAGTCGTGTGCTAGCGAAGAACTTCAGGTTTTATTCTTGATTATTTCTTGAGACTTTCAAGACCTTTAAGACTCCCACTGTCCTCTTGACATATAAGACTCCCTTGTCAAACATCCAAGAGATAGTGCGGATTCTAATCAAGAAAAACACTTTACCCAATTGGCCTAAGTTGGTCTTTGTTTTTATCCAAAACATCACAACTTACCAATTTCAAATGTACAAGAGTAGAAAAACTTTTACTCTTACATTTGACAAGTGTTTTAACCTTCTTTTGAGACATGTCACTCAAATTACAATCTTGGAGTATGACTCTAAGACTTGTATTGGAACGAAGTATGACTCATCTTCTTGATTTAACCACTTCAACAATTCAAGATCCCTCTTCTTAGTCATAAGAATGCACTAAGATTTCCTTAGAGAACTAATTGTGCTATGGTTTCTTAATCATTAAGATGATCACAAAAACTGATACTAAAGTACTCTCCCATCTTTTCAGATTTGAGAAACTTTTATCCTTCTGCCTAAATTGATTCTTCTTATTCGCTCTGCCTTACATTGGAACCTTTTCCAATGTCTCAGAGTTACACTTAAGCTTGTAAGTATAATCATATTTACTGAACTTAAGTAAATCATGACGAATAGTCTTATCAAACTTTTTGTGGTGGACTTGACCAGTGCACAAGAATGTGTACTCGATCCCTTAGTCCTTTACTTGATTCACACATCCATGTGAACAAGTAATTAGTCTTAATTTTCCAAAACTTGAAAGTTCTCATTCATCATGCTATACAACTTGCATGATTCCAAGTTCCGGTCCAATTGAACCTTGGATGATGAGAATCTTTCCTTATTTGGTAAATTTAGACATTACCACAAATGAAAGAATCAATTTCATATTTCCACTCTTGCTCTTAACGGAATTATATAAGCAACAATTTTTCCTCAAATGCCATCGTAAGGATATTTTAAAATAAATAAAATCAAAAAATTCTCTTTTATTTTAAAACTTTGCGGAAAAAACTTATCCTTACAATCCATATGAAAACTTGTTGTTATCTATTCCTAGGCAATATCTCATAACTCCTAAGAAGTAGCTCAAGAATCCGATTTTTCAAACTATGCGATAGAAATCCATCTACGCGATCAGATTCAGCATATTCTTTCTTTAAGTTTCTTCACTTTTTTTCCTTTGATTCTTAAAACATCTCCATGTGACCCAGTCACATCATGTATCAAGAATCTCAGAATAGAAACTTAACAGAGTTAGATAGTGGAATTTACCTGAAGTAGAGTCAAACTTATTGACTTTAACATCCTTAGGTAAATTTGGCAGCTTCGCAACCAATGCCCTTTCTTTGGCAATACAAACATATGGACCCTTTGATAATGGTACACAGGACTATCACAGACTTAGCTTTTCTCTTTACCATTTGGTCAACCGAGTTGACTATAGCCGATCCCTTTCCATTGGGTAGAGAATGCTTTACTGGATATCCAATGTCATCATTGTCAATGTCCATAAAGTTTTAGGAAGTTGATCTTAACAAATAGATAAGATCATTAAGGGTCATGTCATAGTCTTTTTCATAGGTGTTCCAAAAGAACTCACTATGTGACTTAGAAAGTAGTTGAACCACCAACTTTCTCAAGACTTTGACACCCAACTCTCCCGGCTTGTCAATATGTGACTACATCTCCAAGATGTGACCACACCTAGACCTTGCCTTGCCTAATAGGGCCTGAGTGACCTTAAACTTTTCAAGAACTTGTGGGTTAGGGAGAATAATTTGAAGAGGTGAAGAAGTATGATATCCATGGGACATCATCTTCATTAGGAAACCTTGTTTCAAGAGATTTGGGAAGATCATAGGTGTCTAAACCAGACATCTTTTGGGAGATATTCAAGATAGTTGATTTAAAGTCCTTAATATGACACCCAATATGAAATATTAAGGCTAGGACCCAACAAACTATTTTATAACTTAGAAGAGGTATGCCGTAATCCAAGCTATAAAATATTTGAAGGTAGGTGAATGACGATTCACCAATTTCCACCAAGATAAACGAAATGTATTATTAGGTTTTAATTGGTTTTGAAACTCCTAGATCTTTGAGATTCATTGAACTTTTCAAAGGCATGTTTCAATCTCGAGTGTGCCCTTCAGGTTTTGTGACTGGGATGCCGAGGATCACAAAACAAGGTGTGAAGTAACCATGCAAATCACTTGGTACCCTTAATAAATTACCCCTCAATCGATGTGTCGGTTAACCACACACGCTCCATCGATACTATGATAAATATTAAGTCACCCTTTACCTACCTTGTTAAGTCCAAGTTAGTGTGCCGGTTAACCACACACGCTCCACTAACGACTTAGACAAAGTGTAAAGTGTAATTTCATGGATTAGCACCTTATTCACATTTTTCCTAAGTAACTAAGATTGGGTATTATTAAGAGTTTAGTTACTTAGTATTATCATTAATACTTTTAATGAAGGGAGAATTCTAGTCCTGTCAAACCCGTTCGGCTAACGACCCTCCACCAGTCAAGCAAGCGGTGGGTGAGAGTGGACACCCATTAAGTTGCCATTTTATAGGCAACAACCTTATACCCACCTTATAGACCGGCTTCGTGAATGAGGCGTACTAGCGGTAAGACTGACTTTACTCTTATACATATATATATTATTAACTTATAATATTATAAAGTATAAGGGTTGAATTTTAACTTTTAAAATTCTAAGGGCTAACTTGGAATTAAAGTATTCATAAGTGAAAACTTTACAAATTCCAAAACTTGAGGGCAAGTTTTGAAACTATTCAAAACTAATTAATTCCATAACTTATGTGTTTAAAGTAGTTTTAATCCAAAAACTCTTCAAGTTCCATAACTTGAGGACAAGTTATGGAAGACTTTAAACTAATAAAAGAATTAACTTTTCTTTATTTTATAACTTATGGAATTAATTAAGGTTACACTTTTTTTTTATTTTATTTTATTAAATGAAGAGACTCTTGGTCCTCCATAACTTGAGGACAAGTTATGGAGTCATAAAGCCATTTAATTAGAACTAGACTCTTCATTTTTGTAACCTTTGCCAACTTTTATGAGTTTTAAGATTCATAAATGTGACTTATAAGTTACATAAACACATTTTATGAACTTCTTTTAGATTAATTTGGATTAAAACCAACTATCACATAATTTTATTCATTAATCTAAATTCACTCATAAAATAAGGTAACACAAAAAACTTTTGGTGATCCATAACTTATTCTTAAGTTATGGAATCCTTTAAAACATTAACACCAAATTTTTTGTAACTCCATAAAACTTTGAATCAATTTTTTTTAAAAACCTTTTCATATCCATAACTTATGGAGGTTTCAAAAAAAATAAAACTCTTTAGATCAAACTTTTAAAACTAATAAAATAATCATATTATTTTATCTTTTATTAAATTTGACCTAATTCAACTCATAAAGCACATTATTCAAATTTTACAAATAATTAGTTTTTCACAAGAACAAGTAATTATCTTAAAATTTGACAAACTTCATGTTTTTTTTTCATTTTTTTTTTCAACTTTGAAAATAAAATATTTGCATCAATATAACAGAAAACAACCCGTGGCTCTGATACCACTGATGGGTTTTGAGCATTCTAACACTTCCTAAGTGTACATGCAACCCTAAATACCTTGGATCTATGTTTTCTCTATTATACATGCAAATAAGAACTTCCAAGGTATTATCCTAATCTAGCATACATAACAATGACTATAGCAAGATAGAATACATACCTCTTTGGTGTAGAATGTCTTCATGAAGTTTGAGTGCCTAGTGCCCCAAGTGTGACACCTCAAATGGAATCACAATCATCAAAACACTTAGAATGACTTGAGAGAATTCTACACTCACCAAAATCGGCTAGCCCTTTCTTGAATACTACTAGTGGCCAATTTTTCCTCAATAATAAGATGCTTATATAGTTACACAATTAGGGTAAACTCTTAATTGTCATGGCTTTCCATTTCCTTGGATCCATGGGTACAAATACACCATGGAGCATCCATGGACCATCCTATGGGTTTTAGCCCAACTTGATTATCCATGGAGCATTAGCCCACTATACAAGTATGGATGATTTACACTATCAACCCATATATTTAATTAGTCTTCTTTTGATCACTTAATTAATCCTAGATTAATTCTTGATCAATACTAATTAAATAATCTTATTATTCTTATTATTAATATACTAGAACTTATAATATATTAATAACCATAAGTGTCTTATTTCTCTCATTCAAGTGCATGATGGTATGCAACCCAAATGGACCATGCCGGGTCGGGTCAAGTCTTACCAAATATAGTTATGGACTTAGACATTAATCCAACAAATTGTTCAACAGTTGGCCACGTTCATCTCTACAGAGTGGACGTCCTTCGCCACCCTTCGTCAATCTTTGACAGATGACAACTCTGCCTTCCGTGCATCTATTGACGAGCGCCTCTCTAAACTCCAAGAACATCTGGCCGCTGAAAACTCGTTGATGGATGCTCTGGCAAGGAAGACCACTTCCCTAAAGGTCAAGAGTGCTCAACTTTCCAATTCTCAACAACAAATTGAGGCTCTTCGATCCGAACGGGAAGTTATCAAGACGTGTGTTTCGGATGTACACTCAACTATATCCAACATCCTAGAAGCGCACGATCTGATCCTGAACCATTCTGTGAGGCGAACCCTTGCAGAGAAACTCGCTCCTGCCCTGGATCTGCTCAGTAAAGTCGAAGGGCTACCTAGTTTCGTGTCCACTCCAAAACAAGGGGGAGAAAAGGAGTCCGGATCGCAACCCCCTCATTCCTCGAAGGCAACTCACACAACCGAACCTCCTCCTACAGGCCAAGCCTCTGGTTCGGGTGTGAAGGATAAAGGCAAGAAAGTTGTTGAGGAAGAAGAAGATGAAGACAATGAAACCATTGCCGACTTGTTGCACCTCAAAAGTCGTCGCAATACTGAAGATGATAATGTTCGTGTGGCGAGAGAAGCTGAAGAAGCTGAACGCAAACAGAAAGAAGCCCAAGACCTTCTCGAGAGCAGGAAGACTCTATTCCCTGCTTGGACTCTCGAGAGGATGATTAAGGAGGCAATTGATACTCCGAGTATCTTATGGCTTGAACCGGTAATCTCCTTTGACTACAACAACTCTGTCGACTCTCAGTTCGACATGCCCTTAACCTGAAAGGCGTTCATTTTTCACGCCTTCGCCAACGTTGCTGAGGTTCCTCATCCTCATTCGGAGGTTGATCGGGAATTGATTGACTTCTATCTGAAGGCTGCTCAACCCCAGTACCAAACCTGGAGCGCTCAGAAGATAATCAACGTTCGGGTTCTGAAGCCATACACTGAAGGGAGATTTATCAACGTTCAGTTCAAAGTGCTCAGAGGGTCTGCAAAAACCAAACATGCCATATCGTTAGCAGATCTACCGAACCTCAACCCCCATGACTGGATCGTTTTGCACAACATCCTATTGACTAATGAGGCTGAATATGGTCCGATCATTGACCATCTCAAAAGGATGTTGGTGTGCTATATAATAGAGGTAGCCCTGATGGATCAGGAGATTGCATCTGTATTCAAGAAGAATCCGAAGATCTCTCCTGTTGGCTCGGCCAGTGATCTAAACCAGATGCAGATGAGCAAGATTGATGCCAGGCGAAACTCCGTCATGTTTACAAGAAATGAAGGACAAAAATGTCTCTTTGCCTTGGCGTACAAACATCTGTATACCACTGCTTGTCTAGAGCATGTGCTGGGGATCATCCACAGGTGCAAAGAAAATACAGCGGATGATATCAAATACTTTGACCATATGATAAAGTGGTATATCCGATTCAGACAGACAATCCTCGCACTCGTCTCTCGTCTGTTTGAGACTGTAAAGAAGAAGGTTCCTGCTGCTGCTGGCCCAAGTAAGAAGACAAAGTGATCTCGCTCCAATTGACGTAAAGGGGGAGATTGTTGGGTAGCAGATTCATTTTGTATTGCATCATTGGGCTCGTTTATTAGTCCAAGTTTTGATCTCCGGTTTGGGCCTGTCCAACCGTGAGCTGATAGGGTTTAGTATATATTAATGTGTTTGCATGCATATTATGTAACAGATTGATAGGAACGATAGATAACTTTTTACGTTAGTTCACAGATATCTTTCATCGTTCTTGTAAACCCTAATCCTCTACAGTAGAAGTTCTTTATCGAGCTCTTCTGAGGATTGATTATTAATCATTCGACATCTTCGATCCATTCTATTGTTCTTGCTGTTTACTTGTCTGTTTCTTTACCTGTTTTTTAGATCTAATCGATCTTCAAGTTAATTTTTAACTTATCAATTTATTTACATAAAAATACTAAAAACCCATTTTCTTCCCAAATCCAATTTTACCCAGGATTGCACCACCAAAATGAGAATTTCTGTATATTTTCAAAAAATAATTCATTTTTCTTGACTTACTATAATTATTGCAAGAAAATAGAGCAATAATTTATATAAAATAAATTATTAGGTCCATAAATCCTGGATAAATTTGTGGACGACCCCTAAAGTTAATAAAGGCTTCACATTAAGTTTAATCGATTTTCGTTACCATTTGGTATGATTTTTAATTTTTTTTAACTTCTAATAAATCATAAAACCACAATAGAGAATTCGAAAAGCCCATCTATGATTTTTCACAACTTCTATACCATGTGAAACACTCAAAAATATTTTTAGGACTTTTCATAATGTATTTATATTTTCCACGATTTTTCGGTATATAGTGGACTAAATTTGGGAAAAATAGTTTTACTCATCCAAAATTCATGAAAATTAACCAGAACATCTTATATTACATTAGGATTCTATATAAATAGTTGCTTTATTTTTCTCTTCTGTATGATATTTTTGTTCTATTTTCTTATTATTAAATACACATAAATCCAAAAATCAGACTCCACTATTTACAAATGAGTCTTGATATTTTTCCCATATTATATACAACATCAAACAATTTTACAAATTTTTTAGGAATTGTCTTAACTTTTTACTATTTATTCTATTTTTTTATTAAATACACATAAATTATAAAAATCAGACTCCTCTATATGAAAATCACATTTGGAACTTTTTGCAGATTATATATGTTTAATAAAAGTGGAACACCAAGTTTGGAAAATTTTACGTAATGTTTTCTAATTCTCTTCATTTTTGTTAAAATAAACACACAAAAATCATAAAATCAGGTTACACTATTTGAAAATCAATTTTTGTATTTTTCACAGCTTATGCTCACTGTATATGAATTTAATAAAAATTTTGGTAATTTTCATTTACTGTTTAATGATTATTCATGAATTAATGCCTATTTAAGTGAATAAAACAAAGAAAAATATCTAAGCTGTTTGGAAACCACCTTGTAAATTTTTCTCACCTTTTGTATGTTTAATAATACTAGTACAAAAAGTTTTGGGAATTTTTGAAATTGTTTTCTATTTATCTCTATTTTGATAGAATGAATACACAAAAAGTTTTGGGAATTTTTGAAACTGTTTTCTATTTATCTCTATTTTGATACAATAAATAAACAAAAATTAGAAAAATATTGTTAACTGTTTGAAAATCCATTTTTATATTATTCCGAGATTATATATGTTGCATATCAGTGATGTACAAATTTTGGGAAATTTTCTTAACTGATTGCTATTTTTCATGAATTTGTATCGCTTTTAGAATTAAATATGGGAAAAATGGCTATACATATCCATAATCCGTGAAGACTTATCTGGAAACTTTTAATAATATCTATAATCCATGAAGACTTATCTGGAAACTTTTAATACAGTTAGACCAACAATTAGAAGTTAGGTATTTTCTATTAACTGTTTAGTACTTTTCATGATTTTATGATTATTCAAGAAATTAAAATGGTGAAAAATAATTAGACAAATAAAAAATGCAAGAAAACATATCTTAAGGTCTTTAACTTTAGTTAAAACTAAAATGCAAAGTTTGGGAAATTTGGAACTAAATTGACTTAGTTTTTACATATTTAATCATTGGAAAACCTCCTAAAATGTTAAATTTTAACATTTCAATAAAGTGAAATTCCACCTGAATTTGTGATACAACAAATTGATTCATAGAAATCCAAACTTCACATAAAAATGTTTGTAACTTGTCAATATCACAATTTTGACACAATATTGGTATAATTCTATAGTAGTGGTAAGTATACTAATATTAGATTCAGATTAGAGACTCACTAGTGTATACCATTATTGTAGGAGTCGGTAGTGGTACAAGTGGAACTTAGATCAAGGCATCATTTGCATCATCTCTGTTAGAACATAGTTCTTTCAGGATCGATTGATTCTAAACATGAAAACAAACAAGTATTTAAAGTAAACACAAATATGTCTTGAATACGTTGAATGATTTAATAATTCAAAACCTCAGAAGAGCTCGATTAAGAACTTCGACTGTAGAGGTGTATTAGGGTTACAAGACTCAAGTGTATATATATAAGAACGACTTCATATAATGCATACATGCATGCATATATATAGTCTAACCCTAAGAGATAATCACGGATGGATAGGCCCAATCCGGATATATACAAACACCTGAGACGCAACACAATAAGCCCAACAATCTCCCCCTTTGCGTCTTCAGGACCGAGACTTCTAATTTATTTAGCAACCGAGGGCTTCTTTACCATCTTGAACACTCTCGGTATGATGGCTAACAAATGGCACCGAAAGGTAATGTACCAACGAAGCATATCAGTAAAAATTTTCTTATCAGCATCCGAGTTCTGCTTGCACCGATGTATCAAATTAATAATCTGCTCCAAGCAGTCAGTAGAAAACAGATGTTTATCTACCAAAGAGAACAAGAACTTGTTAGCTTCACCCTTCGTAAACATCATAGTCAGATGCTTAGAATCAATCTAACCGATCTTCATCTTGTTCACGTCCCCCGGCTTTTGAGTGGTCTTGACTGTTGGCTTCTTATTCATCACTCTTGCTATCTCCTGATCCATTGTTGCAACTTCATAGATGTTGGAGGCCAACATTCTCTTTAAGTGCTCCAAAATCAGCTCGTACTCCTTAGAATTGGTGAGCAGAATGTTGTATAGCAATATCCAATCATGTGGATTAAGATTGGGAAGATCTGCCAAGGATATCATCGAGACAAAATTTGCAGACCCTCTTGTGATCTTGAAATTGACATTCACAAATTTGCCAGAGGGAGTCGGTTTCAATACCTTGATAGTTGTAATTTTCTGGGCTCTCCATGTCTAGTATTGAGGTTGGCCATACTTCAAGTAAAAGTCTATAAGCTCGCGGTCAACCTTCGGGTTTGGAAAAGGAACCTCAACAATTGAGTCAAAACAATGAAATGTAAACGCCTTTCTTGTAATTGGCATATCAAACAGTGAGTCCTTTGAGTTATCACAGTCAAAAGAGGCAATCGGTTCCAACCAATAGATACTTGGTGACTCAATTGCTTGACTGATCTGAATAGTTATTAACTAACTTGATGATCGATTAGATCTTCGTAACAGGTAATGCGATGAATGTAAAAACAGTAAATAACACAAGTATGGATCAAGATGTGTCGAATGATTAGATTAATCAATCCCCAGCAGAGCTCGACTAAGAACTTCCGTTGTAGAGGATTCCAGGGTTACAAAAATAAGAATGATAAACTTGTTGAATCAATAAATCTCTAATCGTCCTATAGTTCTAAGATGCATGCAAGCACCTATATATACTAAACCCTACAAAACTCACTGATGGACAGGCCCATACCGGAGATACATATTGGACTAGCTAACGAGCCCAATAGACGCAATACAAAATACAAAATACGACCCAACAATCTCCCCCTTTGCGTCAAATTGGAGCGAGACTACTTCTTCTTCTTGCTTGGGCCAGCACCGGGAACCTTCTTTGTAGTATCAAACAGACGTGAGATAAGTGCAATGATAGTCAGTCTGAACCAAATGTACCATTGAATCATATCATTAAAGTACTTAACATCATCCGCTGTATTCTGCTTGCATCGATGGATGATCCCCAAAACGTGTTCCAAACAGGCAGTGGTGTAGAGATGTTTGTCTGCCAAGGCGAAAAGACATTTTTGTCCTTCGTTCTTGGTAAACATGACCGAGTTTTTCTTTGGGCCATCCTTCCCCATCTGCATAAAGTTGAGATCACTGGCAGAGCCAACAGGAGATATGGTAGGTTTCTTCTTGAATACGCTCGCAATCTCCTGATCCATCAAAGCAACTTCCATGATGTAGCACACGAGCATCCTCTTAAAGTGGTCGATGATCGGAGGGAGGAGGATGTTGTGAAAGATAATCCAATCATGGGGATTAAGGTTGGGAAGATCTGCAAGTGAGATAGCATGTTCGGTTTTGGCATATCCCCGAAGTACCTTGAACCGAACGTTGGTGAAGTTACCTTCCCTGTACGGCTTCAAGACCCGAACGTTGACGATTTTCTGAGCGCTCCAAGTCTGGTATTAGGGTTGAGCAGCCTTCAGATAGAAATCGATTAAGTCCCGACCAACCTGTAGATGAGGATGAGGGAACTCTGCAACGTTGGAAAAGGCATGAAAAATAAACGCCTTTCGGGTCAGTGGCATGTCGAACTGTGAGTCGACATTGTTGGAACAATCTAAAGAGATCACAGGTTCCAGCCACAAGATACTTGGTGTGTCGATGGCTTCTTTAATCATCCTCTCAAGAGTCCGAGAAGGAAAAAGAGTTTTCCTGCTCTTAAGAAGGTCGTGGGCTTCTTTCTGTTTCCTTTCAGCTTCTTCAGCTTCTCTAGCCACACGAGCACTGATATCAGCCTCTTTATCTCGACCTTGTCGCTTCAGGAGGTCGGCTATTGTCTCCTTATCATCTTCATCACTCTCCTCAGCAATCTTCTTTCCCTTGTCTTTTACACCGGAAACGGAGGCTTGGCCTACTGGAGGAGGTTCGGTTGAGTGTGTTGCTGTGGAAGTAGGAGGCGGTTGAGACATAGTTTCCTTCTCTCCCCCTTGTTTCAGAATGGACATGAAATCAAGGAGCCCTTCTATTTTGCTGAGTAGAGAGAGGACGGGAGCGAGCTTCTCTGCAAGGTCACGCCTCACAGTGTAATTAAGGATGGGATCATGTGCTTCAAGGATGTTTGAGATAGCAGAGTGGACATCCGAAACACACGATTTTACTATCTCTCTTTCGGATCGAAGAGACTCAATCTCCTGTTGAGAGTTGGAGAGTTGAATGCTCTTGGCAGCCAAATCTTCTTGAAGCTTGGAGAGACGCTCCTCGATAATTGTTCTAAAAGCTGAGTTGTCTTCAGAAATGGATTGTCTGAGGGAAGCGAACGAATTCAGCTCAGAAACTACTGATGTAGCCAATTGGTTGATAATGGGTTCCAACATAGTCTTTGTGGCTTCAGCACTTTCCTGTAAAGACTTCAACAGGGAAGAGGCATCAGTAAATAGTTTATCGACTTTTTCGGTCGCAGCCTGACAGGCTTTGGTGGAGGCATCTATGGCTGCAGTGACGGAGTCGATAGAAACTTGACGAGCTTTCGAAAAAGCGTCAACAATTTTCTGAATGGCAGCTTCAGAAATAGAGGACTGAGATGTAGAAGAGGAGGCGATGAGCAAATCGATTTTATCATGTAGCTCCTTGAGATGCCTCTTTGTGACAGAAGCTTCGTCACCATCATCACTTTGAACCTGAAATGGACTGAAATAGACCGAGTCGAAGGTCATGTCCTCCCCGCCAAGGAGTGGTTCTTCTTCCTCTGATGTGTGAGCAGGAGAAGATGGTGGTGGTAAAGCTGGTGGTTCGGTAGTATGGGTAGGTTCGGGTTGGGTGGTATGTTCGGTTGTTGGTGTGGGTTCGGGTGCTGAGGTGGATTTGGGTGCATCAGTATGAACCCCCGTATCAGATACGTTGGTTCATACTTCTGCAGTAGTGGTGGTGGTTGCTTCGGTAAATATAGGAGGTGGTACTGGGATGGAAGTGGATGGTATTTCAGTTGTGGAAGTTATGGGGGGAATAGAAATAGGAATAGTGATTGGTGGAGAGGAGACAGGAGAAGTCGGAAATTGAGCTTCAGGGGTAGGTGATCGTGGTGGAGTGTGACCACGAAGAGAGCCTTAAGAGCTAGAACTTTCGTCCTCAGATTTGCTTGAGGATGAAGCGATAATAAGTTTTCGCTTCGGTTGGGTTTTTCTCTTATTCATCTTTGGGGATTGGATAGTCCTGGTAGTTTTTCTTTTTCTGGGAGATGGGCCTTTTACTCCCTTAGCTACCTGTTTCTCTTTGGCATTGTCAGCCTTCTTTCCCCTTGAGGCAGGCTTGTCAGCCTCTTGGATGGACTTCAGCATTTCAGGAGTGAGCTCCCTTGGTCCAGAGTGTTTGAACTCCTTATACATCCTGATAATCCGGCTATCAGTAGGAACACCCCCATACATCGTTTCCAGGATAGAACCGTTGAACGGAAATTTAGAAGCATCAGAAACAATGATCTTCGTGGTATGGTAAGTACCGATCGAAGACATTGGGCAACCAGCAACAATGGGGATGTGGTACTTGTCCATCACCCATTTCGTGACAATGGTCCAGAACCGAGCATAAGAGATCTCTGAGTGTCGGGAAGTGGAGGAGAGACTTTGAATAAGTTGTTGCCATAGGACCGACCCGTAGTCCATGTTGATGCCATTGTAGATCCCATACATGATGTAGAGAAATAAACGACTGGCCCCGTCTGATCCAGCACTTCTTTCAGACAGCCCCTTAAAAAGCACTGTAAACAAACCGTTCCATTGAGCAGGCAGACACGACTTCTTGAATTTCGTGACTGTGGTGAGCACCTCAGTGTACCCCATGTTGTAGAACATACTGAAAAGATGACCCAACGGAATGGTTTCTGGGTTAACCCTCGATGAATCAGGTTGAAACCCTAACAACATACAAAACCTCTGCTTGGAAATCGATGCTTTGTGCTCGAAGACATCGAAGAAAATCCTGTCGACGACCTTGTCGTAGTGAGCTGTGGCAAAAATTTGGGACAGGAACTCCATTGGAACAGCTTCAGCCCTGGTAAGAGCAGGAGCGATGGAGGAGTACTCCAGGCATTCGATGATGGGGAACATGAACACAGCGTACACCTAAGGAGTGAGATCGATGATCAAACTTTGCTGTGGGCGAATAGGCAAGATGTGGGATGTTGCATGAACTGAGGAAGAATCTGCCATTGCTGTGAAGAAAGTGGAAGAGATGATGAACAGTAAAGGTGAAAGGATTTCTTGCTCTCTGGAAATATAGGCGCAGTAAAGAGGTAAATGGTGGGTTACATTGCCTTTTATACTGAGGGTAAAGGAGAGAGAAAAATCTTTCCCAAATCTTCGATTGAAAGACGAAGGGTTTTTCGGAGTTGACTGACGTGTGACAGTTGGGGTTGCCAATGATCACGCATGAGAGAGAATGTCAGACCCTAATTAGACGCCTTCCCATCAGGCGTTGTTTGGAGATGAAACGGTTACTATTCGCACGCTTTCCCTCTTGCACCGTTTGAAATCAAATCGATTGGACTCCCGCCTGATTCATCATGTCGTCATCTTATCTCTTTAGAATGAAGCGGCATCTTTTAAAGTAAAATTCCCACGTGGATCAATATTAACCACAATCATTTAATAAAAAACCAATCCAATTAAAATGCCTTGAAATTAAGGAAACCAGAATTTTGGAAAATCAAAAAGATTTTCATGCTGAGTGTGTAAAAGAAAGAGATAAATAAAGCAACACTTTTTGAGGGATTATGTGATGTCAATAAAGACACGAACCAGTGGATCCCGGGCACGAATCTCTTCCTTCAAAGTCAAGAGAGACCTTAAAGTGTTTGTGTGGTTTCCCGTTGAATAACGATCAGACACTTATTAAGAAGTGTTGAAAGGCTTCTTTTAATTAGGCTTATGAGGGTGGCTTTCGCTTCGATTCAGAATTCCTAATCTTGATATAAGACAGAAATCGAATGAAGTACTTGTGAGACTGGTGTAGTCTGTTGAACAAGTAGGTTGGAGATAATTTAATTTGGCAAGGAAATTTATAAAATCTCAACAAAAATTAAAACTGGATCCCAAGGGAAGAAATGTTATTGGTTTTAACAATTTCATAGGAATCACTCAAAAGAAAAATAGAGATTTCATGGAGGTACGTCCATCAATTCATTAGTGAAAACTAGAGCAAATTAATTGTTCACCATCAATGCGTATTGGGTATTGAATTTTGGGTTTCACTTAGCGCATAGTGGCACGACACTATGATCATAAACACAGAAATTGTGTAACCATAAACCTCAGTGGTAATTTCTGAGAGTCTCAAGGGTTACGTTGGTGAAGCGAATAAGATGGACAAATATAATGTAGATGGTGTAAAGAAACCAAAGTACATCTGCTGTGAAGATAAGGACCAAGCAGAAAACTCTTATCTCATGTGAGAAGAAAGTTAGGTAGCTCAAGATTAGAATAAATATGAGAGCCTAATTGGGAAGACAAGGTTTGTTTATACCAAGTAAGTAAGGCTATTATTCAGAATCAGGTGAGGCTTTGAACACATACAGCAGCATGCTTCTAGGGACACTTAGCTAATGAAATGATTTACCCACAAGTAGACATAAAAAGATAAGAGCTAAAAAAAATAAATAACAAAATATTTTTGGAGTTTTTGAATTTATGAAATAAATATATTATTGTAATTTTTGATAATAAAAAAAATGAGACATAAAAAGATGAATAAAAAAAAAATGTTGGAACCGAACCCGAGCGTTCGGTCTATTTCGGTTAGGAAAAAATTTTGGAACCGAACCCGAGCGTTCGGTCTATTTTGGGTGAGAAAAATTTTCGAACCGAACCCGAACGTTCGGTCTATTTCGGTCGCCAAAAAAAAATAAGTTTGAAATAGAAAAGAACTTTGAAAATAAGATAAATGAATCTGAAAAAATAATACAAAAGATGTACAACCAAGAAAACTACCTTTGAGTGATAAGCGAAAATCAGATTATACAACCGAACCCGAGCGTTCGGTTCATTTCGGTATGCATGAGACCCGAACCCGAACGTTCGGTCTATTTCGCTTCTAACTTTTAGTCTTGAGAAGAAATCTTTGGTACTGACTCCGATTCCATCATACCTAGCCCTTGTAGAATTTTGTTGAAAGATGCTTCAGGAAGAGCTTTGGTGAAGATGTCGGCAGTTAATCTGTGGTTCGAACAAAGTGAATTTCGACGTTCCCATCTTCCACATGATCCTTAATGAAGTGATACCTCAGTGCTATGTGCTTAGTCTTGGAGTGTTGCACTGGGTTATGACAGATCCTAATTGCACTTTCAGAGTCGCAATACAGTGGGATCTTTTTCATATTGAGTCCATAGTCCCGGAGCTGGCTTTGGATCCAAATCACTTGAGATGTACAGGAGGCAGCTGCGATGTATTCTGCTTCAGCGGTAGACAGAGATACACAAGTCTGTTTCTTTGATTGTCAGCTAACCAACTTCCCGTCAAAGATTGGCAGCCTCCAGTGGTGATTTTCCTGTCTAGTCCACAACCTCCAAGGTCTGCATTTGAGTAGGCTTGAACGAAGAAACCTGAGTTGGATGGATACCATAAGCCTAGAGAGGTAGTTCTCTTGAGATACCGGAGTATGTTCTTCACTGCAGGCATATGAGGTTCACGAGGATTCGCCTGAAATCTTGCACAGTAACAAACAGAAAACATTATATCAAGCCTGCTAGCAGTAAGGTACATTAGAGAGTCGATCATCTTTTGATATAGCGTAATATCGACTGCTGGCTTATCAAAGGATGGAGTGAGCTTGGTGCCGAACATCATTGGAACTTTAACCTTTGAGTCTCCCATCATGCCAAATTTCGCAAGGAGAGTCTTGGTGTAGGCTTCCTGGTTAATAAAGATGCCTTTGGGTCCCTGTCTAATATTTAAACCAAGGAACAAGTTAATCGGACCCATTGAGCTCATTTCAAATTTAGTCTCCATCAGCTTTCTGAATTAAGCCGTTAAGCTAGGATTCGTTGAGCCAAAGATGATATCATCGACATAGATTTGAACAATCATAAGGTGGTTACCTTCCTTCTTACGAAAGAAGGTTGGGTCAACCGAACCTTGTTTGAATTTGGACATCTTTAAAAACTTGGTTAGCGTTTCATACCAGGCCCTCGGTGCTTGTTTCAGTCCATATACGGCTTTGTCCAGAATATAATAGTGATTGGGGTATTTTTCATTGACGAATCTAGGAGGTTGCTCCACGTACACCGTTTCTTCAAGTTCCCCATTTAGAAATGCACACTTTACATCCATTTGGTAGATCTCAAAATTCTTGTGTGCAGCATAGGCAAAAAATATTCTGACAGATTCCAGCCTAGCTACAGGAGCAAAAGTTTCCTCATAGTCGATTCCTTCCTCCTAGCAATATCCTTTCACCACTAGATGAGCTTTGTTTCTTATCACATTGCCTTCCTTGTCCATTTTATTTCTGAAGACCCATTTGAGACCAACAATCGAGGCATCTTGAGGAGTTGGAATGAGGCGCCAAACTTTATTTCTTTCGAATTCGTTGAGTTCGTCTTGCATAGCTTGAACCCAATCGGAGTGATCAAGAGCAGTGTTTACTGTCTTTGGTTCAACTTTTGAGACGAAGGAGTTAAACATACATAACTCTACTTTTGAAAATAAAGAAGTTTGCTTTGCCTTCAGTTGAGATCGGGTCAGGACCTTTTCAGAGACATTACCGACAACCTGTGAAACAGGATGATCTCTGGTCCATTTGACAAGAGGAGGGTAATTTGGATCATAGGATGGATCCAATTCAGCATTTACCATCTCTTCTAGTTCAGATTGACTATCATCGTCATAAAACATATCGGCATTCTCCCCGTCGACAGATAAGCTTTCAGGAGTATCTTGACTTTCCGGAGCTACTGGAGTTTCGGGTGGTGTTGAGCTTTCGGGTGTTTCAGTACCTTCGGGTGTTGTTGAGCTTTCGGGTACTACAGGACTTGCAACTGGGCTTTCGGGTGCAGCTTGAGAGCAGTTCTCCCCCTCAACATGTGAGCCCGGCTGTGTTGACGAAGATGGATCCTCCCCCTCAACTGAAGCACCTTGCTGTGGAGGTTCGTTTGGAATTGATACTCCTTCACTCATTTGCTTGGCAGCATCTTCGATGAGTTGCTTCAGATGATCTACTTTGTTGTCTGCTGCACTAGCTTCCGAGATAGTAGCCTTCTCTGGTTCATCGAATAACTCTACAAACTGCTCAACAGATTTGCAATTGAGGCTGTGACTTGGCCTGTTTGAGAGAAAATTTCTCCAACTGTCTCTTCAGTGGCCTTCATCTTTTTGACATAGCTGTCATCAAAAGTCACATAATACGTTTCTTCAATCTTCCTTTAGCGCTTGTTTAATACCCGGTAGGCTTTCGAAGTGAGAGAATATCCCAGGAAAATCCCTTCATCGTCTTTGACGTCGAACTTGTTAAAATGTTCTTTAGAGTTGAAGATGAAGCACCGTGAGCCGAATACATGGAAGAATTTGACGTTTGGCTTCCTGTTGTTGATGATCTCATAAGGAGTGAGAGTAAAGCGCTTATTGAGATAGGACCTGTTCTGCGTAAAACATGCTGCAGCAATAGCATCAGCCCAAAAATATAAAGGTAAAGAAGCAAAACTTAGCATGGTTCGGGCCGCCTCACACAAAGATCGGTTTCGTCTTTCGACAATCCTGTTTTGTTGAGGGGTGTAGGGAGCTGAGAAGTTGTGACTGGTTCCTTTTTCTGTCAAGAAGTCTTCGAATTCTTTATTTTTGAACTCCAGCCCATTGTCGCTTCTGATGTTGCGAACAACTTTCCTCAGTTGCACTTCAACTTGCTTGATGAACATCTTTAGCTTGAGAGTTGCTTCAGATTTGTGCTTCAGAAAGAACACCCATGTAAAACGTGAAAAGTCATCAACAATGACAAGAATATACTTGCGACCACCAATACTTTCGATAGATGATGGACGACACAAGTCAATGTGAATTAACTCTAGTGGTTCAACAACTTTAGTGTTTACAATCGATGGGTGACTTTGACGACTCTGCTTCCCCATTTCACACGCATCACATAAATGTTCTCGATCGAACTTGAGCAATGGAAGACCTCGAACATGACCTTCGGTGACAAGTTTGTTGATATCCTTGAAGTTGAGATGAGAGAGCCTTCGGTGCCACAGCCAGCTTTCGTCATATTGTGCTTTGGATAAAAGGCAGATAGCTGGATTTCCTTTGATGGGTTTGAGATTCAGGGGAAACATTTTGCCTTTGCGCTCTGATTTGAGAATTAATCTTTTCGTTTTCTTCTCTATTATCTCCGAACCCTCATCGTCGAATGAGACCTTGAGACCGGTACCTCCAACAAGCTGAGATACACTGATGAGGTTGTGTTGTAGTCCTTCAACGTATGCAACCTTTCTAATCGTGAAGTCTCCATTTGTTATCATTCCATAACCTTTTATCGTGCCGAATGAGTTGTTCCCGAACTTGACATTTCCACCATTTGAAAGAGATTGAAATTCCCTCAGCTCTTCCTTCCTTCCTGTCATGTGACGTGAGTAGCCACTGTCAATATACCATTCTTCGTCGAACTGCTCGTCACTGATAACCTGCAAAAATCAAGCAGATTTAGGAACCCAAAGTTTCTTGGGTCCACGTGAGCTTTTCACAGGAGCAGGAATAGTAAGAGAGATGTCAACAAGATATGTTCTTTTTATTAAAGTTGTTTCATCTTTCTTTTTAATGGTGAAAACTTTAATTTTGTTGGGATTTGTTATAGTTGGTTTGGATTCAGGTTTAGGCGTTTGGATCTTGGGATGTTTTTGATCGGTCTTGACTGAGGAAACCTTCGATTTTCCTTTCAAATCTGTTGAAGATTTTGGATTTTGAGTTCGAACAGAATTGGATTTAGAATGGGGTTGAGAAGAATTAGAAGAATTAGAACGAGAGAATTTAGACTGAGAGGTTTTCTTGACTTGAGGTTCTAAGTGACCCTTTTGTTTTTGGTCATTAGTGGGACCGAACCTTGAACTTTGGTCGCTTATGCTCTCGGAACCGAACCTATGCTTTCGGTAGCTGGTGTTCTCTGAACTGAACCTTTCCCTTCAGTTGTTATACTTTTCAGACCCGAACCTGTCCTTTCGGTTGTTATGATCTTCAGAACCGAACCTGTCCTTTCGGTTGTTATTACTTTCTTGCGGTCTAACAACACTTTTCTCTGACTTTGAATTTTTGTCATGATAAGAGAAATGTGTGTTTTGAGATCGCCAAAACTGTTTTCTTTCGGAGAGATTCTTCTTGTATCTCTGATTCCTTTGTTGTTTTTGATTCTTCACTTGCTTCGGCTGTTGGTGGATGTTGGCTTTTTGCTTTTGCTTCCTGTCAGCCTGTTCACTTTTAACAGATGACGTTTCGCTTGAAGGAGTGACTTCTTCTACATGAACTTCTTTTGTACCACTAGTACTTGGCACATCGAAGTTATCAGGCTTGTTCAGTGGCTCTGGCACATATATGCCTTTGGTTTTCCAGGACGTCCATTCTGACAGACCAACAGTTTCGTCAGCATTATCTATAGGGGCAGACCAGAAGAACTCATCACAGCCATCAACATTATCTTCGGTTACAATGGATGTGAGTTCAACTGTCTGATGTTCAGTTACTCCTGTGACCTTATATACCTGATTTGGAGTCGTCCTTACTTTTTGGTATACAACAACCTTTTCTTCAAGATTTTTGTGGTTTTCGGGTTCGCTCTTGACAAACTCAGAACAATCAACTTCATCCTCTACAGAAATTTCGCTCATATCATCATCCTCATTAAGCTCAGATGCGTTTTCAACATCAATTTTATTTTCTGAGCTCAAGTTGGCATTCAAAGAGTCAAATTTTTGTATGGTTTCGATCCTTAGTTTCAATTTATCATTTTCGTCCAAAAGGTTTTTCAGCATGTCCTTATGGTCCTTGGACTTTATGAAAGATTCGATATTTTCTAGTCCATACATATAAGTCGGATTCACATCATCAGACGAAGCTATACTTTCGCAATTATATGCTTCAGCATCAATTTCATCCTCCTTAAACTCAAGGAAGGGCAAAATCATGCGATGAATTTTCTGCCCTATTTCACAGTTCAAATGAAGTTGAGTGATGGTAGAATAAAGACGCTTAGCAATTAAACAAAAAACATTTCTTTGTTTTAAAAGTTTCAAATTGTCTCTTTGTAAATAAATGTTTTCGTCCTTGGATTTGATCAACTCCGACTCCTTCAGCTCTATCCACATCCTCCGTTCCTCACTCTTTGATGACACCCTGCTTATTTGGTCAGTTAGGTTAGAATTGGTGACCCGTGTTTGAGTTAAACTGCTGTCTAGATATGAGATTCTTGAATTTACGCTTTTTAATTCTTTTTCATATGAATTTTGTGGGACTTTGAATGAAACAAAAATGGATTGTACCTTCTTGATTAATTCATCAAGCTCATTAAACTGCACGCTGAGAGGTTTTACTTTGAAGCACAAGTCCTCTCGCTCCTTCGTGTCTTTATACCCACCATCTATATTGTATCCCCTCATTTGTGATACATCTGTCACCATCAAACACTTTCCACCACTTTCTTCACCTTTCGCAACATAAGATTTTCCATGAGATGGCTTCCTGACTTCATAATCCACTGAGTCGGTTGACCAGACTTCCACGCCACCGAACTCGTCATCTGCTACCAAACCCTGCACAATTAAAGCATTTATTGAAGGGTTAGTGGCAGCTTTCTTTCTCTTGATCTCTTCCAGCTTTTTCATCAACACAGCTTCTTCATCTTTCTCTTCATCCTTTTCTACCATTTTCTTTAGGACACAGTCTTTGGCATAGTGGTTCTTTCCTCCACAGTAGTAGCAGTTCACACCAGAATCTCCTTCAACTTTCTCCTCTTTCATTGGTTCTTCTGCCTTCGGTTCCTCCCTAACCTTTTCAGAACTATAACTTCCCTGCCAATTTCGGTTCTTAATGGTAGGAAACCTTTTCTTAATAAACCTCTTTGGATTTGACACCATCATTGCATAATCTTCAGAGGTAAGGTCATAGTCTTCTAAGTTAAGGTCTTCATCTTCTACTACACTTTTGCTGTTAGACAGAAGGGCCAAGGATCCCAAGCTTGAGACCACATTTTTCTCCTGCAAGACAATCTTCTCTTGGGATTTCAAAATCCCTACCAGCTTTGCCAATGAATAAGATTTGAATTGCTCATGAGCTTTAACAGTGGACACAACCGCTCTCCACTCAGATCTAAGACCATTCAAAAACGTAACTTTTTGTTCAATCAGCTTCCTTTTTATATCGTGTTCGTTCATCTTACTAAGAAGATGATTGAAGCGATCAAACGTCTGAGTAACAGTTTCCTCGGGATTCTGCTTAAATTCGCCAAACTTAGACAAAAGTAAGGTCTGAATGGAATGCTCCAGATCTTCGTCTGTGGAATATAGCTCTCGTAGCCTATCCCATATTTCTTTAGCAGTGCTGCATGAACTCACTAGCCTGAATGTATCGGATTGAAGAGCGAATCGAATTAGTCTCAATGCTTTAATATTGCAATGAAACTTATCCTTTTCATCTTGAGCAATATCTTTTACGTCCTTTAACAAATCATTATACTCTTTCTGAGTTTTAATGATTTTTGACGTTGCTGAATGAGCGAATGGCCCAGATACGATTGCTTCCCAAATAAGATATCCATTGTCTTCAGATCCAATGACATAATCTTCGAAGTGATGTGCCCAGACTTCGTAATCCTGGGTGTAAAGGATGGGAATCTTCGTCGTTGATCCAATGCTGTTTGAGATGTTTATGGGATTTGATTGTGACTCGTCCATGCTTGATCGTATAACCTGTTTGAAAGATCAGACTTGTAATATATAATATTAGGGCAAAACAAATAAATGCTGAGTTACGTCAATTATGGGATGATGGCTCAATAAATATTAGTTAATGCGGAATAACCCTAATCGCAACCTTTTTCACAGAAAAGATGTGTATGAATTACACAGCCTCCTGCTCTGATACCAATTGATGAGTTATTAACTAACTTGATGATCGATTAGATCTTCGTAACAGGTAATGCGATGAATGTAAAAACAGTAAATAACACAAGTATGGATCAAGATGTGTCGAATGATTAGATTAATCAATCCTCAGCAGAGCTCGACTAAGAACTTCCGCTGTAGAGGATTCTAGGGTTACAAAAATAAGAACGATAAACTTGCTGAATCAATAAATCTCTAATCGTCCTATAGTTCTAAGATACATGCAAGCACCTATATATACTAAACCCTACAACACTCACTGATGGACAAGCCCATACCGGAGATACATATTGGACTAGCTAACGAGCCCAATAGACGCAATACAAAATACAAAATACAACTCAACATGAGCAACACCTCCCTCGTCCATTCTGGAAACAGAGCCTTCTTGCATAGCAAGATGTCTTCTTGTTCTTTATTGCGCCTCTCTGTCTCCTCATCCTCCTTTGTGACTCTTAAATTTTCATCTAATTCTTTGTCTCACTTCTGTCGTTTAAACACATCAGCTATAGTTTCTCCTTCTTCACTATCAGAGTCGTCAATAATTTGTTTCATTTTCTCTGTTGGACCAGAACCTGAAGCTACATTAACCTTCAGTTCTTTTGTAACAACGACTTTCTGCGGTCCTTCTCCCCCTTGTTTTGGAGTAACGAAAGGATCCAAAACACCTTTCATTTCATGAAGCATGGCAAGGGCAGGGAGGAGTTTGCTGGTTAAGTGATTGCGAATTGTGAGAGTAAGAATCAGATCATGAGTACCAAGGTGATTGGTCAACATGTCCTTGACATTACTTGCACAGCTGAGAAAGATAGCTCTCTCGTTTTTTAATAACGAAATATCCTTCTCTTTTTGAGCAAGTTGAACTTGCTGAACTGCAATTGTAGAGGCTTGACGAGCTATCTCCTCTTTCAAGGAACTCTCTTTGGCAATGTCAGCATGCAGTGAGTCCAGTCTAGAAGAGACCAAACTGATCGGAGTAGCATTATCAGCTTTGATAAAAGAATGAACTTCTTCAAACTTCTATTGTTCTTCCTTTAAGGATTGGGAAAGATATTAAACCGATTCACGAATTTTGGCAACATTCGTATCAGCATGCCCTTTCAAGGAATCTAAGAATATCTGCGTGGTGCGAATAACTACAGCAACATCATCAGATGCTTTCTTGCAAGTCGAAATGGATTCCTTGATGCCATCGGTTGATTTATCCATGGATTGTGTATATTGTTCGATAGCTGTCTCCACAAAAGCCTTGAGAACAACTCCCCCATAAGCTTTATTGTCAGCAAGCAAGTTATCCAACTTCTCGTGAATGCTCTGTAAATGTTGGCGATTGACAAGAGCATCAGTGTCTTCATCAGACTGAAGCCGATAGGGGCTAAAGTACGTAGAATCAGACTCGTCATTATCTCCTCCAAGAGTAGCACCGGACTCTGTTGAGTGGGTTGGAGAGATATGCTTAGTGATAATAGGGGTTTCGGTTTCAGTACGTTCCCCCGTATCAGATACGTTGACCCTTGCTGATTGTTCCGGAAGGGTAGTGGTAATGGAGCCATAGTCCAGGTTGATACCATTATACAAACCATAGAGAAAGGTCAAGAACCCTTTACTCGTGCCATCCGATCCAACACTTCTTTCCGCCAAGCCTTTAATGAGTAAGGTGAGAAGACCGTTCCACTGCGAAGGCAGACACGATTTCTTAACTTTGGAAATAGTGGTCAATACGTCTGTATAGCCCATCTCATACAACATTGAAAATATATGTGTTGTTGTGATAAATTCTGGAAAAATCACTGAAGAATCCACCGCCAGATGAAGTAAGGAGCAAACCTCCCTTTGGAAATAAAGGCTTTCTTGGAGTGTATTTGAAAATATATGCATTCCTTGTTCTTGTCATATGATGTTGAAGAATAAAATTGAGATAATAAGGACATCGGAACAACCTCGAATTGGGTTAATGCAATGACCAAAGGAGAGTACTTCAAGCACGCAACAACTTGTAGCATATAAGAATCATATAGAAACGGATTATGTTCTATAATCATATTCTGAATAGGTTTGTTGGTCAGAAAAGAAGATGAAGTTGGTTGATCTTGTGCAAAAGATGAGGTCGCCATTGTTGAACAATTGAAGAAGATGAACAGTTACAATCGCCGTTACAGTATAGAAATTTTGTGACTGGTAGAAGACAATGAACCATGCAAGCCCTTTATATATTGTTGCCAGGAGAGAGAAAATCGTGACGATAGTGACATTATAGCTAAACTGTAGCCTGGAAAAGCGGGATTTGACAGGTTGGGTGTTCCTAGGTATGCGGCAACACGCATGCATAGAGTGACCGTTCAAATTCACGCACCCAAAAAGATTTCGACGATCTGCTTTTGAAATAAACTACACCATCCGAATCTGAATTGCCCTTGATTCACTAGAGGACAAATAAACTCAAACAAACCGTCAACAGAATGAGGTAAAATTAAAAAATTTCGTGCATTAGAGTGACAAACGATAAGGTAATAAAGCAAATGTGTATGGGATGTGAGTGATGTCCAATCATCAGACACGAAACAGGGGATTCCGGGCAAGAATCCCTTCCTTTGAAGTCAAGAATGACTTGAAGTGCTTTTTTGGAATCCCGAGAATACGATCAAGTGTTTGTAAATAAACATTGAAAGGCTTCTTTTTATGACATAGGCTCAGGGTGGCTTATCTTCAACCAAACATCGATTCTCAAAATAAGATCGAGTGTTGGAAGAAGTACTTGTGAGACCGATGTGGTTTGTTGAACAAGTAGGTAGGGTATATTATATTATGACAAAAGAGTGTGTTGAAATCTCAAAAAAATAAATTGGATCTTTTTGGGAAGAATAGTCTTGGTTTTAGACAAATTCATAAAAGACCTCGCAAAGAACAGAGATTTCATTTGGTAACAAGTAAGATCTTGAATATAGAAATTCACCATTAATTCATTATAGGTGTTGAATTTTTGGTTTCACTCAGCACGTGGTATACGCATCTAAGATCATAAACACAAATTTTATGCAACCATAAACCTCAGTGGTAAGAACCGAGAGTCTCAAGGGTTACAATTGTCAACCGAGAGTAGATGGAGAATAGTTTGAGGATGGCAAAAGAAACAGAAGCACCTTATGCTATAATACAGGACAAAGGAGAGAAACTCTTAACTCATGTGAGAAGAGTAAGGTGGCTCTAGACCGAGTAAAGAAAAATAGCCTCATTGGGAAGAAACGATAGGTATTGATCGAATCATGAAGGCCTTGCTCTAGGTCGTAGAGGCTTAGGTCAACATGCAACAACATGCTTCTAGGGACCCTTAACTAATTCATTGAAGAAACATCATACCTTTCCCAACTCCAAATTCTATGATACGTGTACCCTCGTTACTGAATATTCTAAAAAACAAAAAACAAATATACCACACAAGCAAAACGAAAGAAAAAATATTTTCAAGAGATTAAATATTCTGAAAAATTATAAAAACAGAAAAAGATAATTTTTTTGAATTTTTGAAGTTTTCTGAAAAAGAATAAAAATAGAAAAATATTTTTAAATTTTTGAAGTTTTCTGAAAAAAGAATAAAAACTGAAAAAAGAAAATATTTTTGAATAAGCATAAAGCAAATGAAAGATAAGAAAAGAAACAAAAATAATTTACATTTGAAACCTTATCTTGAGTGAAGCGAAATAGACCGAGCAATCGGTTCATTTCGGTTCCTGAATTTTAAGGAGCCAAAATAGACCGAGCGGTCGGTTCATTTCGGTTCTCAAAATTTTAGGAGCCGAAATAGACCGAGCGGTCGCTCCATTTCGCTTGTCAGATTTTTAGATAAAGGATTGAGGATTCGGTACTGAATCTGCTTCCATCATACCCAAGCCTTGTAAGATTCTGTTAAAGAGTGCTTCAGGTAATGCTTTAGTGAATATATCATCCAATTGATCACTAGATCGAACAAAGTGTACTTCTACGTTCCCATCTTCCACATGATCCTTAATGAAGTGATATCTAAGTGCAATGTGCTTAGTCTTTGAGTGTTGCACCGGATTTTGACAAATCCTTATTGCACTTTCTGAATCACAATAAAGTGGTATCTTCTTCATGCTAAGCTCGTAATCTCTCAATTGATTTTTAATCCAGATTACTTGAGAAGTGCAAGAGGCTGCAGCAATATATTCTGCTTTGGCTGTAGATAATGACACACAAGTTTGCTTCTTGAACTACCAACTAACAAGTTTTCCATCAAGGAATTGGCATCCACTTGTAGTGCTCTTTCTGTCCAGTCCACATCCTCCTAGATCAGCATTAGAATAAGATTGAATGAAGAATCCAGTTCTTGCAGGATACCAGAGACCAAGAGATGAAGTACGCTTTAGATAACGGAATATGTTCGTCACAACTATCACACCCCGAAAACCGAAGGCGGAAACATTTATGGGGTTGACTCCACATTGAGTATCAAATCCAATGCACATAGTAAGTAAAGTAAAACAACCATTACATTACATAAGAAAAGTTTTACAGCTGTCTCAAAAGTAAAGTTGTACGGTTGTTATACATAGTATATATATATATATATATATATATATATATATATATATATATATATATATATATGAAACAAATGAAACGGGTCTTCAGAGCACTCCAACTTCGAGCAAAAAAAAGATCTTCGGTACCTGTTCTAACGTTGACATGAGAACACAAGCGGTTTTGAAAATCAGCATAACGCTGGTGAGTTCATAAGTAGTTTTGTTTTGTGAAAATGTTCATACTTCCTTTCTGTTTCTAAAAAATGTAATACACGCCAAGAAAATCCCACATTTTCTTAAAACTTGATTGTTGTTTCATGATTACATAGTATAGTAGGTTTGTACGCTGAAAACATATTACTCATGTGAAAAATGTATAGTTTGATTATCTGGTTTGTTAAACTGTCCTGCTTGAGTTCCAATGTATCCCCCAGGAAAGTCCCATACTTTCCTGATGGTGAGTTATCATTTGTAAAAGATGTAAGGTTATCTGTTTTGTTACACTTTTCTGATTAAGTATATGTTCCCCAGGAAGGCCCCATGCTTTCCTGAATGTTGGTTTTCGTTGTAAAGATGTATTCTGTTAGACTTGGTTATATACAAGATTTCCCAAGAAAGTCCCATACTTTCCTAAATGTTGGTTTTTAATGAAAAAGATGTATAAAGTTATTCTTTATTACTATAAGTAAATCTATGTTATCCTAATTGCGAGTTCCATAACCATAATAAAGACTGAACCTGTGGCAATAAGTAGTCCACAATCTTATGACTTTCGTCACCCTTGAACCATTTCGGTTCGGCTGTAGCTAGCAGCCAAGTGTGGGGTAGTCAGCCCCGTATAGATCTATACACTCAAGTCACGCTCTCTAAATCGCAGAGATTCTGGTTACGGGTGTAGTCCTCCATTCGCGTATCTCTATGGAGTGTTCGCCGAGGACGTGACTCCAATCATACAGAAATAACAAATTTACTAGTAATAATATGATAATCCTCCATTCACGTAGCTATGTGGAATGTTACCGAGGACAATACAATGTACAAATTATGTAATCGTGATGTCCCTATGTAATATGTAATAATGTCCATATATAACTAATTAGATTTAAAATCACTAATCATATGGAACATTACACTCCAACGAGCTTAAACACCTCAAAACGAGTGTTTGGAGTGACCCGGGTGACATCTACGGATGTATATTGACACTAGGGACTTATGACTTGTGTTTACTCCTCAAGAGTAAACATATTAGGGAGTTTACTGCCACAAAACACACACACACATGAGTTTACGGCCGTAAACTCATGTTGGTGCGATTTTGAGGGTTTAATGGCTTGGATGGACATGGGGATTGTTGGAATGAACTTCTAGAATGCCTTGGTTTAATTTTTTTGGATTTATAACATTTAAAAGGGAGTTTATGGCCTTAAACATGGAGTTTACGGCCGTAAACTCTACAATGGTCAAGAATAAATCATTTGAGGTACAAAGAACAATCACATATGATTCTAGTTAATTTTCCAAGCCTTGTTATGAATTTAGGTCACCATTTAACACATTTTTAGGAGTTTACGGCCTACAAGCATGTTCTATGGTCGTAAACTCTCCCATGCTCATGAAAAATTAGTTTTTGATACTTAAAACAATCACATGTGATTATAGAAATTTATGCAAGCCTTTGGAGTGAATTAGATGCATCATTTGACATAATTATATGAGTTTACGACCAAAGGGTATGTTCCTAGGCCGTAAACTCCTATATGTGGTATTTTTGATGTGTTTAAGGTCTCTAAACTATTTTTAGTTGGTTCTAGGATTTACCACAAAGCTATTGGTTGAGTTTCAAGGCATTCTAACATGTAAAAATGAGTTTATCCCCCATGTTTATGGAGTTTACGGCCCAAGCACATGTCTTGGCCGTAAACTCTTGTTTGTCCCTCAAAATGAATGTTTAGGGTGTTCCAAGTCCAGGTTTGTAAGCCTCAAAGTCATATCTAAATCCCAACAATGATTTGGAAGGGTTAAATGGCTCAAAAACCCCATTTTTAGGTGTTTACGGCCCAAGCTTGATCCTTGGCCGTAAACACATGTTCTAGGTCCTAAAACTCAATTTAAACATCAAATTGAAGGCTAAAGAGGTTAGATAACAAGTTAGGGATGTTACCTCTCTGATTTGGAGCCTTAATTCTTTGTTTTTGGACCTTGGATTTAGGATGAGGAGAGAGGTTGGAAATGATTATGGAAGAAATGGCCAAAAGCTTCAAATGAAAGCTTTGAATCACTTATATAGTGCTCGGGAATTGGACACGACGAAATTCTACCCGATACCGGCGTTAGGCGGGGCTTTTGGTCGCACCCGACCAAGTTGCCGTAACTCGATATGGTCGATTCTAGAATTATTCCGATAACTATAATGGTGTGTTAGAATGATTCCCAATGGCATTAAGATGCCCATTAAGTCATTTTAGATCGACATATGTTAATGACTTAATTTAATGATGAAATCGGAAACGGATTTGGAAACAGCGTTTGGTTGATTGAATTGGATTGCAATTTGAGTTACAAGAAGTGATATGAAATTTCGGGTTGTTACATTATCCCCCCGTTAGAGGAAATTTCGTCCCGAAATTCAAGACAAGATACAAGATAAAATACAAATCATGGATCTAGAAAGAGTTGTGGATACTTCTGTTTCATCGAGTCTTCCCGCACCCAAGTGAATTCCGGTCCCCGCTTGGCATTCCAGCGAACCTTCACTAACGGGATGCGACTTTGTTTCGTCTGTTTGACTTCTCGATCCATGATTTCGATCGGTTCCTCCACGAAGTTGAGGTTTTCATCGATCTCGATCTCGTCTAACGGAATCACTAGGGTTTAATCAGATAGGCACTTCTTGAGATTTGAAATATGGAAGACGGGATGGATGTTACTAAGCTCGTGAGGTAAACGAAGTTTATAGGCTACCGGACCAATCCTGGCGAGGATCTTAAAAGGTCCGATGTACCTCGGATTAAGTTTCCCACGCTTACCAAAGCGTATAGTGCCTTTCCAGGGCGAGACCTTCAAGAGGACACGATCTCCAACCTGGAATTCTAGTGGTTTCCGACGGTTATCAGCGTAACTCTTCTGGTGATCACGTGAAGCTTTCAGTCGTTCTCTTATTTGGATGATCTTCTCAGTGGTTTCATGGATGATCTCAGGACCAGTGAGAGTACTGTCGGGGACTCGACTCTTGGCTAGCTGTGTATCTCCCACCTTGGCCCAACACAGAGGGGATCTGCACTTACGACCGTATAAGGCTTCGAACGAGGCAGCCCTAATGCTGGTGTGATAACTGTTGTTGTACGAGAATTCGATCAAAGGTAGATGTGCGTCCCACGACTTTCCAAAGTCAATGACACATGCCCTAAGCATGTCTTCCAGATTTTGGATTGTTCTCTCACTCTGTCCATCTGTCTGAGGATGATACGCCGTGCTCTTATCTAGTTTGGTGCCAAGAGCTTTCTGGAGAGACTGCCAAAATCGGGAGGTAAACATGCTATCTCGATCACAGATAATGGATGCAGGTACACCATGCAGTCGGACTACCTCCTGGATATAAATCTGTGCGAGTCTTTCCATCTTGTATGATTCTTTGATTGGAACGAAGTGAGCTGACTTTGTCAAACGATCGACAATCACCCAAATGGTATCGTACCCACTCAAGCACTTGGGTAGTTTGGTGATGAAATCCATGGTGATCATTTCCCATTTCCATTCAGGTATTTTGGGTTGTTGAAGCAAACCCGAGGGTTTCTGGTGCTCAACTTTTACTTTGGCGCAAGTCAGACACTTTCCTACGAACGTAGCTATCTCAGCCTTCATGCTTGGCCACCAGTATTGTTTCTTGAGATCTAAATACATCTTGTCAGAGCCCGAGTGAACAGAGTATCTGGTTCTGTGTGCTTCCTCCATGACTATCTCCCTGAACCCTCCGAACTTGGGAATCCAGATCCGATCCATGAAACAATGGACTCCATCACTTCTAATCTCAAGTTTCTTTTCCATTCCTCTTAAGGCTTCGGTCAGTATGTTCTCGTGTTGGAGGGCTTCTAATTGGGCTCCTCGGATTTGTATGGGTAGGATGGAATGGAATGTCATCGTCTGGTTCTTCACTTTACGGCCTGCACTCTGCTTTCGGCTAAGGGCATCTGCTACCACATTGGCCTTGCCGGGATGGTAACGGATTTCACACTCATAATCACTGAGTAGTTCTACCCATCGCCTTTGTCTCATGTTCAGGTCTTTCTGGTCAAAGATGTGTTGCAGGCTCTCGTGATCAGTGAAGATCGTGCACTTGGTTCTGTAGAGATAATGTCTCCAAATCTTCAACGCAAAAACCACGGCCCCTAGCTCCAAGTCGTGTGTGGTATAGTTGACCTCGTGTGTTTTTAACTGTCTAGAAGCATATGCAATTACTTTTCCCCTTTGCATAAGCACACAGCCTAAGCCTTGATTAGACGCATCGCAGAAGACAACGAAATCCTCTGTCCCTTCGGGTAGGGACAGAACAGGCGCGCTGCACAAGGCTCTTTTCAGCGTCTGGAATGCAGTTTCTTGTTTATCACTCCAACAAAAGGGTACACCTTTCTGTGCTAGAGTGGTTAAGGGTTTGGCAATTCTGGAAAAGTTTTGGATGAATCTTCGATAACAGCCAGCTAGACCCAAAAATTGCCGGATTTCTGTGGGTGTCTTCGGTGTTGACCAATTCTCTATCGCCTTTATCTTGGAAGGATCTACATGAATACCCTCCTCGCTTACCACATGACCGAGGAAAGTTACCTTCCGAATCCAGAACTCGCATTTGGAAAATTTCGCGTACAACTTCTCGGATCGCAGGGTCTCCAACACTAGCCTCAAGTGTTGTTTGTGGTCTTCTTCACTTCTGGAGTAGACGAGTATGTCATCAATGAACACAATGACAAACTTATCCAGATAAGGACGACACACCCGGTTTATCAGGTCCATGAACACTGCCGGTGCGTTGGTTAGACCAAAGGGCATCACTACGAACTCGTAGTGTCCATATTGAGTCCTGAAAGCTGTTTTGGACACATCACTTTCATGAACTCGTAGCTGATGGTACCCTGATCGAAGGTATATCTTGGAGAAGTAACTGGCTCTCTGAAGTTGATCGAAGAGGTCATCTATTCGCGGAAGAGGATATCGATTTTTGACAGTCAACTTGTTCAGCTCGCGATAATCGATACACATCCGAAAGGATCCATATTTCTCATTGACAAACAAAATCGGAGCTCCCCAGGGCGAGGAACTCAGTCTAATGAATCCTTTAATGAGCAACTCATTGAGTTGACTGGATAACTCCTGCATTTCTGCTGGAGCTAAGCGATATGGAGACTTCGCTACGGAAGTAGCTCCAGGAATTAGGTCAATACAGAATTCGACCTGACGCTCGAGAGGAATTCCTGGAAGCTCTTCGGGAAACACATCAGGAAAGTTACAGACTTCGGGGATGCTCGCGAGGTCTTTAACTTCCTATTTCTCGTTGATTACATGGGCCAAGAATGCAATGCACTCCTTTCGCAGGAGCTTCTGAGCTTTGATGCAGGAAATGATGCGAATGTTGGAACTAAGTTTATCGCCATAGATTATGAGAGTTTGACCCGAAGGAAGGTTGAGACGGATGGCTTTTTCGAAACAAAGGATATCTGCATGATTGGGACTCAACCAATCCATGCCAATGATGACATCAAAGCTCTTTATGGATACTGGCATAAGATCGATAGGAAACGAATGGTCGCTAAGGGTAAGGGTACAACCTACGAACACCTCGTTAGCGCTTTCCTTCTCACCGTTAGCCATCTCGATGGTAAATGTTTCAGTTAAAGGTTGGGAATTATGTTTTAGGTTATGTTTGAATGCATGACTAATAAAGCTTCTCTCAGCACCCGAACCGAAAAGAATATTAGCATATGAGTTGTCGAGAAGGAACGTACCCGAGACAACAGTAGGATCGGCGACCGCTTCCTCCCGTCCCATGGCGAGGACCCTTCTAGTGTTATCAGCAGTAGACTTTTTGGGGCCATTCCTTTTAAAGTGCCTAGCTTCACCACAGTTGTAACAGGCTTGACCGACGCCTGTTCCAGAAGATTGATTGGCCGGTTGAGCTGGAGCCTTGCAAAATCGGACCGTGTGCCCCTTCTTACCACAATTGGTACAGGATAGTTCTCGGCAGGGGCCAGGGTTGTGGTGATACTTGCACTTATCACACAAGGGAAGATTACCAGCATACCGGCTGGTAGGAGTTGGAGCTGTGGATCCCGCGACAGAAGCAGCAGCAACGGGGGTAGTAGCAGCATGGACTGCTACTGTTTGTTGTCTTTTGGAGGAGCCTTGGGAAGATTGACCCTTCTTCTTCTTCTAATATTTTCTTTTCTCACCACTACTTTTAGTCGACTCAGGGGCGGTGGTGGCTTCCTCGACACCATCACTGTGATCGATTATGGCTTGGGCTAAAGTCTTAGCACTATCATATGTGTCCGGGCGAGCCGCTAAGACATGACCTTTGGTTGGATTGGTTAACCCCCATATAAACCTCTCGATCCTTTTGCTTTCTGGAGTGACCAAACCAGGGCAAAGAAGGGCAAGATCATCGAATCGGGAAGTGTATGCAGCAATGTCGGAACCTTTCATCTTCAGGTTCCAGAGCTCATGCTCTAGCTTCTGCATTTCACCACGGGGACAGTATTCGGCAAGAAGAAGTTCTTTCATGGCGTTCCAACCCATGGCATTGGCTACGGGTAGGGTTAAGGATTTGACTCGGCTATTCCACCAAGTCAAGGCTTTATTACTGAAGGTACAGGCTGCAAATTTGACCTTATCGGACTCAGCACAGGCACAAATTTCGAAGATGGATTCGATTTTCTCGAACCATCGGGATAGGGAAATGACACCTCCAGTGCCATCAAAGGATGTTGGTTTTGCATTCATGAATTCCTTATAGGAACCCTCCTTTCGGTGTCCCTGATTGTTTTCTTGATCTTGAGTACCACCTCCTGAACCACCGGAACCACCGGTGTTCAATTGAGACATAGCAGCTGCCACCGCGGCGGTAACAGCTGCCTGAAATACCACGGGGTCAATTTTAGGAGGAGGTGGTGGCGGAGGGTTGTTGGTCTTTGAGCTGGGTCTCTTTCGGGGAGGCATCTTGATCTAATAAGATCAAGAAAGAGAGGATGATAAGTCCTCTGAATTGAATCGAGAGATATGACAGATATTAATTCCAAATAAGCGATAAAACAGGAAAGAGTTATTGAAGCAGGTAAACTATCGCTAATGGAATAATCAAGGATCTATACGTGAATGATGATTTCTACAAAAGATTTGATTCGAGAAATACTCCCATAGTATTTCATAATTCGTTACGACGCTAGCGCGCTGGTTGTGGTACTAGGGTAAGTTTTAGGTATGCCGCATACCACAGTCACTCCCAAGCACATGTTGGTCGTGTCTCGAATGAATATAGTTGGTCAGGCTATATTGATCCTAGACACGACTACATAACTGCCCAGGTTTATCCGCAGTACACAACACCCATTTACTTATGTTTTGTTCTACTTATAGTTACGGATCTCGACGATTCGTTATACTTATATACTTTTGAAAATACTTATAGTTTGAAGATACTTTTATTTCAGAGCACTTAGGCCCTTTAGTGTTTATAGTTTTATACCATGTAAGGTTTGGTATACTTTATTCACTATAAACAAGGGCTCTGATACCAACCTGTCACACCCCGAAAACCGAAGGCGGAAACATTTCTGGGGTTGACTCCACGTTGAGTATCAAATCGAATGCACATAGTAAGTAAAGTAAAACAACCATTACATTACATAAGAAAAGTTTTACAGTTGTCTCAAAAGTAAAGTTGTACAGTTGTTATACATAGTATATATATATATATATATATATATATATGAACAAAATGAAATGGGTCTTCAGAGCACTCCAACTGCGAGCAAAAAAAAGATCTTCGGTACCTGTTCTAACGTTGACCTGAGAACACAAGCGGTTTTGAAAATCAGCATAACGCTGGTGAGTTCATAAGTAGTTTTGTTTTGTGAAAATGTTCATACTTCCTTTCTGTTTCTAAAAAAATGTAATACATGCCAAGAAAATCCCACATTTTCTTAAAAGTTGATTGTTGTTTCACGATTACATAGTATAGTAGGTTTGTACACTGAAAACATATTACTCATGTGAAAAATGTATAGTTTAATTATCCGGTTTGTTAAACTGTTCTGCTTGAGTTCCAATGTATCCCCCAGGAAAATCCGATACTTTCCTGATGGTGAGTTATCATTTGTAAAAGATGTAAGGTTATCTGTTTTGTTACACTTTTCTGATTAAGTATGTGTTCCCCAGGAAGGCCCCACGCTTTCCTGAATGTTGGTTTCCATTGTAAAGATGTATTCTGTTAGACTTGGTTATGTACAAGATTTCCCAGGAAAGTCCCATACTTTCCTAAATGTTGGTTTTTAATGTAAAAGATGTATAAAGTTATTCATTATTACTATAAGTAAATCTCTGTTATCCTAATTGCGAGTTCCATAACCATACTAAAGACTGAACCTGTGGCAATAAGTAGTCCACAATCTTATGACTTTCGTCACCCTTGAACCATTTCGGTTCGGCTGTAGCTAGCAGCCAGGTGTGGGGTAGTCAGCCCCGTATAGATCTATACACTCAAGTCACGCTCTCTAAATCCCAGAGATTCTGGTTACGGGTGTAGTCCTCCACTCGCGTATCTCTATGGAGTGTTCGCCGAGGACGTGACTCCAATCATACAGAAATATCAAATTTACTAGTAATAATATGATAATCCTCCATTCACGTAGCTATGTGGAATGTTACCGAGGACAATACAGTGTACAAATTATATTGTTCATGTGTTCTAATGTCATGCTTTTAACTGATAAAATGTGGAAAACTCTTTGTGAAATATATAAAACATAACACATTATAAAACCTATTTCACATATAAATGTTTACGTGATCTGCACGTTCTACTGGTTATCAGTTGTGTATATCAGTATCAAAAGCATATGAAATGTGGCACACACACACACAAAAATAAGTTTTGAGTACAAGAAAAACCCTTGTACTTTGCTTGTGTTCCCCCCTGAAAACAGTGAAAAACAGTGAAAAAAGGTAGGGGTATGAACTCACCGGACTCGGAAATGCGACGGTTTTGGATACTAGATGTTGGTTCGGGGCTTGTTTACTCGCGATGTCCCTATGTAATATGTAATAATGTCCATATATAACTAATTATATTTAAAATCACTAATCATATGGAACATTACACTCCAACAAGGTTAAACACCTCAAAACGAGTGTTTGGAGTGACCCGGGTGACATCTACGGACGTATATTGACACTAGGGACTTAGGAATTGTGTTTACTCCTAAAGAGTAAACATATTAGGGAGTTTACAGCCACAAAACACACACACATGAGTTTACGGCCGTAAACTCATGTTGGTGTGATTTTGAGGGTTTAATGGCTTGGATGGACATGAGGATTGTTGGAATGGACTTCAAGAATGCCTTGGTTTAATTTGTTTGGATTTATAACATTTAAAAGGGAGTTTACGGCCTTAAACATGGAGTTTATGGTCGTAAACTCTACTATGGTCAAGAATAAATCATTTGAGGTACAAAGAACAATCACATGTGATTCTAGTTAATTTTCCAAGCCTTGTTATGAATTTAGGTCACCATTTAACACATTTTTAGGAGTTTACGGCCTAGAAGCATGTTCTATGGCCGTAAACTCTCCCATGCTCATGAAAAATTAGTTTTTGATACTTAAAACAATCACATGTGATTTCATAAATTTATGCAAACCTTTGGAGTGAATTAGATGCATCATTTGACATAATTATATGAGTTTACGGCCAAAGGGTATGTTCCTAGGCCGTAAACTCCTATATGTAGTATTTTTGATGTGTTTAAGGTCTCTAAACTATTTTTAGTTGGTTCTAGGATTTACCACAAATCTATTTGTTGAGTTTCAAGGCATTCTAACATGTAAAAATGAGTTTATCCCCCATGTTTATGGAGTTTACGGCCCAAGCACATGTCTTGGCCGTAAACTCTTGTTTGTCCCTCAAAATGAATGTTTAGGGTGTTCCAAGTCCAGGTTTGTAAGCCTCAAAGTCATATCTATGTCCCAACAATGATTTGGAAGGGTTAAATGGCTCAAAAACCCCATTTTTAGGTGTTTACGGCCCAAGCTTGATCCTTGGCCATAAACACATGTTCTAGGTCCTAAAACTCAATTTAAACATCAAATTGAAGGCTAAAGAGGTTAGATAACAAGTTAGGGATGTTACCTCTTTGATTTGGAGCCTTAATTCTTTGTTTTTGGACCTTTGATTTAGGATGAGGAGAGAGGTTGGAAATGATTATGGAAGAAATGGCCAAAAGCTTCAAATGAAAGCTTTGAATCACTTATATAGTGCTCGGGAATTGGACACGATGGAATTCTAACCGATACCGGCGTTAGGCGGGGCTTTTGGTCGCACCCGACCAAGTTGCCGTAACTCGATATGGTCGATTCTAGAATTATTTTGATAACTATAATGGGGTGTTAGAATGATTCCCAATGGCATTAAGACACCCATTAAGTCATTTTAGATCGACATATGTTAATGACTTAATTTAATGATGAAATCGGAAACGGATTTGGAAACAACGTTTGGTTGATTAAATTTGATAACAATTTGAGTTACAAGAAGTGATATGTAATTTCGGGTTGGTACAACAACAATCATGTGAGGTTCTCTTGGATTAGCTTGAAACCTAACACAATAACACACAAAAAACATAATGTCCGTGTAACACAGTGAATTTCAAAATAATTTTTCGCAAAATATAAAAACATTTTTCATTTAATTATCATAAAACATCAAGTTTAAAACTCCAATTCACATCATACAAAATCCCAAGATCACATATCATAAAAATCCCAAGCGTGTGTACAGATCAAGCCGGCGCCTTCCCACGGTCATCACTAGTACCTGAAACAAACAACACTAACACTGTAAGCACAAAGCTTAGTGAGTTCCCCAAAATACCACATAAAA